>NC_051187.1:55897934-56514712 GCF_015220075.1 Falco rusticolus
AGTAAGCCAGACCTGGATGACAAATGTGGGACAGAGGGGTGGCTCGTCTGGCTTGGGGCTACAGGAATAGTGCTGACACCACCGGAGAATGCTGACTTCAAAGAACGCCCCCAGCACAAGCAGCCTCAGTGCCGAGCGACAGCATACGAGAAAGGTTCAAAGGAGCCCTGGAGGGAAAAAAAGCCTGACAGAGAATTAGGCAGGCATTCAGAAATGGGGGAGCAGCATGGACCTCATACTCGCCGAGAGCCAAGTTACAGAAAACTGTCACATTTACTAGAGGCTTCCTGCACCCAGGCTGACGGGACAGCCAGCTGCTCCCTGGGACGCTGATACTGAAGAGCTGGCCATTTCACTAAGCAGGCTATTCACCTGCAATGTACTGTGAAAGCATGAGCTCTCCAAGGACTGTATCACTATCGCTGTTACTGCAGAAAGCACCTGTGGCAAAAATGCCGGCTGAAGAGACAAGAGGAGTGTAAGGAGCACGTTTCCTCTCCCTTGCCTTGGAACTTCCTTTATCTGCATAGTGAAAACGGAACTGATGGAAACACAGTGGCTTCCACAGGAGAACAGAGGCTCCTTGGATGGGCTGCGATAGCAGCAACAGTCTTGTGCAAGGACACAAGGCGGCAGTGGGAACAGCCGGCAGCCTCCACTGCAGGCTGGAATGAAGCAACACCGTCTTGTAGCGTACGTTACAAAGCATTAGCCTTGGCATACAAACTTGAACAGAAGGAAACCCACTCTCCCAGCTACACCTGCAGCTGTGCTTTGCAACACAGTGTTTTACATGGATCTCAGATCATCCAAGCTTGATAGTTCCAGGTCGAGTCAAGGAAAAAAGAAAAGTCTCCTCTTACACCGTGTCAGTTTCCTGGCATCAAGTATTTCACACATACCCGTCTCCCTCATGCCTTTTTAACATGGCAATGCAGGCACCGAACTGCCCGTGGAAATGCATGGAGAGTCAATCCCAGGAGAGGAGGATTCTAAGTAAATAAGCAAAAAGCAACAAGCAAGTTGCCCTGTTACTGACACCGCCAGTCTCCCACCACCAGACGGCCGGTTTCATTAAGGCGCTTCAAAGCCTGACAAGGCCGCTCGGAGGGACTTTCTCCTTCTACAGGACTTCCCAAATTCACACCTGTCACAAGAAGCTCCCCAGGGACAGGGCAGGCCCTGCAGTCTCCTCTGCTGAGCCCCGTACCGTCCTCGGCTTGCTTCCACTGCTGCACCGAGGCCAGAGTTACCAAATCAAAAGAGAAAGGGCGAGCAATGGTGCAGTTACACTAAGCAGCACGGTGGATGTACTCACAGCAAAACACAAAAACCTCGGTGCAAATGTCCTTCTCCTCACCTACACAAAATTTAGAACAGGAGACTGGAGAGGCAGCTTGATTCTCTCCACCTTACTCATTCTCCTCCTATATCCGATTCTGCGCAATAGAGCTTAGAAAGGTCTAGAAATGGGTCTGGGGTACGATTTGGGTAGGTGGTATATGAGTCGGTGGTCGCGATCTCCCCCTGCCGGAATTACCTTTTACTAAAGTTCACGATTTCTTGGCAGGTAACTAAAAGCTGTTCCAGTCGACTCTCCCCGGTTTCCATTAATCTCATATTCTGACATTTCAATACACTTCTACATACAGAAGACTGGTCAGATACAAAGAAACCTTTCAAACCCTAAAGTTATTACCTAAGTTTTAACAATGGTTCTAGCCCCTTCTTCTAGCCTTGGTACAGGAGGTACAGAAGATCTCATAGCAGCTTTTACTGTGCAACTATAAGTTTCATTAAAAATATTTCTTATCCTTCTATTTTTCAATTTTATAAAATGATTTTATAAAATCAATTCATCAAACAAATAAAGTCAATCAATCTTAACTTATTAACAAATCGATAACAACCTCTCAAGTCCGGAGGGATTTCTGGCCGGCCGGCTCCCGCTTCCTTTCAGCGGATCATTCAAAGTTCTGTGGGATTCGCTGCATGTCACTCAGTTAGGCGATTCGAGAGTCCCTCCACGTCAGATCCTTCACCGGATCACGTCGGGGTCACCAATTTGCGGCAAATGAAGAGACGGGACGCAGCTTGATGCAAGCAAGTTGTCGGTTTATTAGTGATTGTCTTACAATTATATACGTTTCTACCTTCTACATATTACACACTGATTGCTTAAATCTTAAGCGTAAAAAACACTGATTGGTTGATATTTAAGGCACACCGTTAAAACAATAGGAACTTACTAGTTTACCTTGACATAGCAACAATTTCTATTCCAAAATTAGGGGGTTTCCTTATGGGCGGCTTTCTTGATTAACAAAGTTACATATCGGCGCTCTCCGTTCCCTTATCTGGCTACTCGTTTCTCTGTCCGTCTGGTTGCCTCCTCAACTGTAACGGCTCAGGGGTCTGCAGTTAGCTTGTTCCTTTGTTCCCAGGGCTTGTGCCCTACAACTTCTAACGAGTCTCTATTCATCAGGCTATCAGTACTTGGACTCTTGCCCTTGAGGCCTTCTCCTACAGACATGCCCATTTTGAATCTTGCCACCACTGACTTCGCGCACCAAGGAGACGCTCAGCTGCAAAGCAGTCAGGTTGCCGATACCCCAAGCCCTCCCAGCACACTGGGAGCCAGTCTTGTGATGTGCTCCTGCAGGTGCACTGCTCTGGCCTTTTAGCCAAGCCTCTCAGCTCAGAGTCCCGCCCTTAATCAGCCAAAGCGCTAGAATGAAAACAAACCACCCACCTGCAGAAACCTGGCTCTTTGCAGGGCTTCTGCCTCCCCGATTCCCTTGTCACACTCTTCCCCACCCTTGTCGCCTCCCACCCACGGCGGAGCCCTGGCTGGAAGCTCTCCCCTCTTCCCACCTCCCTGGGAGCCTGCCCTCCAAACCCACTGCTCCCAGTGGCACTGCAGCTGCAAAGAGAACAGGGGACAGTGGCTCTTGAAGTCTCAGCGGCAGGGACACAGTGAGAATCTGAAGGCTTTGCTGAATCCCTTTGCTGACGCTCACAAGAGCCCAGCGGAGACAGTAAATTATGCCATTGTGCAAGCTACTTAAGAACCATACTCTGTCTGCCTGTGGCTGTACCTGCTCCCGATTCCTTGGCTTTACAGTCCAGCTCCTCGGTAACCTGTGGGAATGGCTTTCAGTGAACAGTGAAACAAGGACAATGTGCCGATCGTGCTGATGGGAAAACACAATTCAGTAGGTCAGCAAGACGTGCTGCGAGAGGATGCGCCTCTCTTACCACGTGCAACACCCTGCTCGACTTGTGATCGCCCGAGCCGCTGGCTCCATCAACACCCACAGGCGCAGGCCCCGTTGCTGCCCACGTTCTTGCCCTCTCCTGGCACAACATCCTGCTGCGAGGAACTGGGTGCAGGTCAGCACTACGTGCCTTTGCTGTGGATTTCAAGCCTCAGCTCTTTTCCTACGGTGCTCAGCGTTCCCAAATGAAGGTTTTCCCTTCAGAAACAAGCAAAACAGAGATAAAATGCTGCATATAGCCTAGAGAGGCATCCCTACTCAAGGCGAGAGCTGTGCCAGCTGGTGCTGCACGGCAGAGCTCAACGGGCCCTGGGCCGTCCAAGATTAACGGAGTCAGAGAATTACCTCACAGTCACATCTGCACACCGCCTACAGAAGTCAGCCTCTTCCAGGCTTGGCCTGAGTCAGACCGTGGCCAGCACTGCCAGGTGGGCACGTTGTTCAAACTAGCCCTTGGCTGTCGGGCTCTTATCTGTCTCCCGGAACGCACTGTGAGCCAGGACCAGAGCCGCCCGTCACCGCCACCACTGGTGGTCATCACTTGAGCATTGTGATGCAACACAGGTTAGAATGCGGGGGGGGGGGGACGACACACTACTGGCGACAGGGGGAGCACATCACCACCCTCCACCCCAAGATGACAGTCAGTTCCTCTTACCCTCACAGAGTGGTGGCATGCTCACCTCTTGCCTCTGTGCCATAACTAGGATACTGGTCATTTACACGCTTACAGGTCCACAGTAAGTAGATAGTCAAGCAGAGCTATTTGTGATGTGCTCATTTGTGTGGTTTGGGTGGCTGAAGCTGGGGTTTTTGTTTTATGATATACCAAAATGTTGGGGTTTAATCCCAGCCGGCAACCAAGCACCACACAGCTGCTTGTTGACTGCCCACCACCCAGAGGGGTGGGGAGGAGAATTGGAAAGGAATGTTCAAAGTCGAGGGTCGAGATAAGAACAATTTAATAATTTAATCAGAAATGTAAGTAAAATTGACTAGATACCACCAAGATTGAATTCTTTTTCAAATGTAGTTGCATTATCCCAAATTAACTTTTGAATTTCAGTGGGGAAGGTGCCCTCTGCACCTTCACTTCTAATTGCTGCTACCACAGATTGACCCACAGCTGAGCTTGGATATAAATAAGAGTTAGAGAAACAGGATTTTATTTCTCCCAGGGGGTTTCCCCTGCTCACGGACCACCCCCCCCACCCCCACCTCCAAGCTGTGACCCACCACTATACTGTGGAATGCGGTTGCCACGGCAAGTGTTTGATGACCTCGTGACTAGATCACAATAGAACACATTAGCTCACACCCCATGTGACATTTGCCAGGTGCCTTAAAAAAAACGTCTTGGGATGTTCCCAGTCTTAGACGTTACAGTACCGAGTGTGCCAGGCAAGTGCCAGAGGCAAAGACGACTGGGAACATTAGGGACTGCTACTACCGGAAAGGGATACAAACCCCACAGGATAACGGTAATAACAGCTACTAGTCTGTTATTCAACCTCGCAAACCAAACGCTACAACAGATAGCAACTAGAAAGAGATATAAAGAGGGGGGCTGCCTCCCTGCGCACACAACCCTTAGGAAAGGCAGAAACCAAGAAGGCCTGGACGTCTCCTTTGCTGTTCTCACTTGTTCTCCACTTCACCCCCAGCGTTTGGCCTCAGCCCACCGGCGGAAGAGCCAGCCTGCCCTGAACAAAGACGCTCCACACGAGGGCCAGCAAGTTCACACAACAAAGACCGATTCTGAGTCAACGTGTGAACCTCACTTGAGCCACGACATGTGGAAGAACAACCGGCGTGACTCGCAGCTTAGCTGCTCAGGCGAAAACTACTACCATCACTCCAGGAACATCCCCCATCCTCGGATGGTCCGCCACATACCAGGTAAGACTTGCTGAGAGACCACACAGAGAGCCAGGACAACTGCCCTGGCACGCACAGAGAGAAATGTGAGCGTAACCACCATTTTGTTCCAAAATACCCACTGCTGCCGTTTCCCATTTCTAAGAGGAGCATTTCCACAGAGAAAGCTGCTGCCTTCATTTCAATCGACTGAGCAGCCTTACCTGTCCTCAGCAAGCAATAACCTCAGCTTAGCCGCACTAAACTCTTTACAAGGTGCAACTACTACTCTTGCACCAAGACAACAAGTAACTGTTTCGGCTGTCACTGCTTTCGGCTTAGTATGTGAACAGAATCAAGGTGCTGAAAATCCTCCACCAGCTACTTCGCAGCACTGCTGCTTTGCCATGTGAAACCCAGTTGGACTGGTATTCCACCAGAAAAACAGCGGCTCGTTAAGAAATCCCTTTGAGCCTGGCTAAGAAAGGAGGGTTCCAATCCTTCATTAAATGCCGCGGCTCTCATTGAAAACCACAAGCCTCTTCTGAAGACACACGGACAAACGACACTTTTCTCCTGATTGGCACCGCTCAGGGAGTGGGCTTCCCCCCACCTGCCCACTCTCCAGGTCGTACCTGGAGCACCATTACTCTTGAGGTAGCGGCTGGTCACACCGTCCTCCCTAACAGGCTGCTTACGGCCCTCTGCCACCTACCCAAGTATGCCAGGTTTACCCAGGGTTTACACACCGTTCCATCAGCCCTGTATCAGGGCCTACAAACTTCAGGTCCGATACCTCCCTTTTCCATCCTTCCAGCACAGACTCTCCTTGGAGATCACCTGCCAAGTTAACTGCACGAGTTTATTGTAGGAAAGACTGTATCCTTTGGTTTCTTGCACAGGATTAAACAACACTCTGGTCTGTGCTGTAAGCAGCAGCCTGCCAAGAGGACACCCAGAAGGACGTGCCGATGTTCCCGAAAGGCTTGGGAAGAACTCTACTGTGCCTGGAAAGGTAAGGGGGTGGGGGGTGGGTAGGGGGGGGAAGACTTGGCTCTTTACTGCGGCACATTCTCCCTCACTTCTCAACACTGTAACCTGAATTGATGGTCTCCGATTGCTAAGGAGGACAGCGCAAAACCAAAAAGAGGGATGTCAGCATCCCACATGTAGAATATGAGAGCTTGGAAGGGAAATGGTGTCACGCAGTACGACAGCTAAACCATAACTGTATCGTGTTCAGATATTTAACGCTACTCTGCTTTGGTAGTGCCGGGGAGAAAACATCGCACTATACAACAAGCAAGCCCAGGAGAAAGCCTCCTCCCCTCACACACAAAGCTTCTTTAGATTACTTACTGCCAGCAGTTCTACTTGGGCTGACACCGTTCTCTAGAAGCAACACACTGAGGTTCAGATCCAACTTTGCAGCTGTGCTCATAAATTCCAGTAAAGGATTCCTGCTGCCATAACTCTTTAGCCTCAAGCTGCAGCCTTAATGGCTTCCTCACCTGACTTCCACCAGTAGTTACCCGGCATCACTCTCATTCTCCTCCAGCGTTACGCATTTGCCGTAGATATGTACTGCAATCTCGGCAATGTGTAGTAGAAGCTGTAACAATTAACCTAATGCAGTTAGCCTACAGGTGTTCCTGTCCAAGCGAGCGACAGTTTCAGATGTGTTTTCTGCTGCACTCCCTTGCTGGGGACTAGTGTTAGCCCTACGTTTCACACTGCCTTTAAGCGCTGCAGAAATGGAGTCAAGCCACTCCTTTACACGTTGCTTTCTCTTTTGGAAAAGCTTCTGCAGAAACGATACCAAGCCTCTGCACAACCTGCACACAGAGTGGGACTCCAGGACACGCCTCTCACCCAGCATTCCTCCCCATCCGTCAGCTCGCGCGACCGTGCTCGCGTCCAGGGGAGTTCTGACCTCTGCGATGTGGATCGGGAGATTAAGGTAAATCAGGAGTGCTACACGAGATGGCTTCTTTGTTCAGTTTCAACGCCAACTAACTCTTGGCAAATGCTTTTCTTAAGGCAACAAAATACACACCCAAAAGAGCTACTCCTTTTAAAAGAGAAAAAACCACCTTAATATTTTTATAGCACTCTAGTGAAAAAAACAGGGATCACCTGTGGGGAAAGGAAAGCGTGTCAAGGCAAAATGCCAGAAGTACTGGCAGAATCGGATGCCTTAATAATACTCATCCTTTCACCTTCCACTGAAGTCAACAGGCTGAGCTGAACGAGGGAACCCTACGGTATCCAAACCTCACAGATCACACAACTTTGGCAACTAACACTACTGCCCTTCACCCGACTCCATCCACGTTTCCTTTCTCCTTCTAGATAGGTCATCATCTTGTAGCACCAGCAGTAGTACCTCTCCATAGGCATCCTAGGCATCAGGAGCCAGCAGCTACCTGAACCCTTTCTTAGAGCTTCTGCTATCAGACGCCTTCTCTTGACAATGTTCAACAGCATCGCAGACTCTACGTTACCCAAACATTACCTGTAACGACAAAGAGACACACACGACACACGTGCCCCTCTTTTTGCCCTCCAAGCATAAAAAATATCTGCCCGTGCTTCTTCCATTTTCTCCTTTTCTCCAGCTCTTACGGACACTAGTCCCACTCCTGGTGAGGACACAAAGACAGAGAGCGTGCCCCATGCCTCTGCAAAAGGCCTTAAAAGCACAACGAGAAACTCTAAATCTGATTTATTGTTGACCTCAGAGACACAGTTTTTATCTTCCTCTTGTGCCCAAGATGGCTTGCAAAACCCACAAAACCAACAACAAGTTACATGAGTAGCAGTCACCCGCAGGTGCAATGTCCTGAAATTGTTGTGCCTCAAGGCCACAAGCTCGTGGACTGCTATGCTATGGCATGCTGCAATGATAATCAACGTTTGGGGTGTCATTTTATCTACAATATAAAAATGACAGTGCCGGCTGGTAGCACCATTCTGGTGCACCATACTGGGTAAAACCCAAACATCCTTGGTTGTCATTTAATTTTACCAATCTCAATATTAGGCATGTCGTAAGTTGCTATTTGGGTAGAATAACACCCCTAAAATCCCCCAAACATATTGTACCAGGAATTATTGTATATAATACAAAGAGGTTGCTAAATAACTAGTGAGATTCTAGACTTCTCTTTCACAAGACAGTTTCAATTCCCAAAGAAAATCCATGAAAGTTTTTAGTGAAGAAGAGAACCCTCTCACATGAAAACTTCAGTTAGCTATCCCAGGGGGGCGAGCTTGCTGTGCACCCTCCTCGCTGCCCTAAGGATCTTTAGCTCCACCACTGCATGGTCCTTGACCTGTGCAGATGACCACAGAACAATGCCCAGTTGCTGGCTTGTGTGTACCTCAAGTCTCTCACCTTTGGCCAGCGCAATGTCTCCCCCTGAAAGAGGTGCCCTCCCACCCAAACAGCCACCCTGCAAAGCCTCCTGTTTGCCCGCCCCGGTCGCAGCGCTCCCCAGGGCTGAATGTTGTGGGAGTGAGGAGCAGCTTCCAGGACCCCTGGCCCTGCCCACACCTCTTCAGCTGCTCTCGTGGGAGCTGCTGGCTCCTGGAAGGTCTCTGCCCTCCCAGGGGGTTTCGCTGGCTCACGGGCCACTCCCCCCGTACGCTAAGATCCATCACTCCACTGGGGATGCGCTTGCACCCAAGCCAGGTGCCTCAGCGAGTATTTGTTGAACTAGAGCCTGGATCATCACAGAAGAGATCAGATTAGCTCATCCCCCACGTGTGACATTTGCCAGGTGCCTTCAACAAACCAACTGTCTTGGGATGTTCCCAGTCTTAGACATTACAGTACCGAGTGTGCCAGGCAAGTGCCAGAGGCAAAGACGACTGGGAACATTAGGGACTGCTACTACCGGAAAGGGAAAAAAAACCCCACAGGATAACGGTAATAACAGCTACTAGTCTGTTACTCAACCTCGCAAACCAAACTCTACAACAGATAGCAACCATAAAGAGATATAAAGAGGGGGCTGCCTCCCTGCGCACACAACCCTTAGGAAAGGCAGAAACCAAGAAGGCCTGGACGTCTCCTTTGCTGTTCTCACTTGTTCTCCACTTCACCCCCAGCGTTTGGCCTCAGCCCACCGGCGGAAGAGCCAGCCTGCCCTGAACAAAGACGCTGCACACGAGGGCCAGCAAGTTCACACAACAAAGACCGATTCTGAGTCAACGTGTGAACCTCACTTGAGCCACGACATGGGGAAGAACAACCGGCGTGACTCGCAGCTTAGCTGCTCAGGCGAAAACTACTACCATCACTCCAGGAACATCCCCCATCCTCGGATGGTCCGCCACATACCAGGTAAGACTTGCTGAGAGACCACACAGAGAGCCAGGACAACTGCCCTGGCACGCTCAGAGAGAAATGTGAGCGTAACCACCATTTTGTTCCAAAATACCCACTGCTGCCGTTTCCCAT
Organism: Falco rusticolus; assembly: GCF_015220075.1. Classification (NCBI taxonomy): domain Eukaryota; kingdom Metazoa; phylum Chordata; class Aves; order Falconiformes; family Falconidae; genus Falco; species Falco rusticolus. The sequence goes on from NC_051187.1 coordinate 55,907,535, forward strand.
TTCTAAGAGGAGCATTTCCACAGAGAAAGCTGCTGCCTTCATTTCAATCGACTGAGCAGCCTTACCTGTCCTCAGCAAGCAATAACCTCAGCTTAGCCGCACTAAACTCTTTACAAGGTGCAACTACTACTCTTGCACCAAGACAACAAGTAACTGTTTCGGCTGTCGCTACTTTCGGCTTAGTATGTGAACAGAATCAAGGTGCTGAAAATCCTCCACCAGCTACTTCGCAGCACTGCTGCTTTGCCATGTGAAACCCAGTTGGACTGGTATTCCACCAGAAAAACAGCGGCTTGTTAAGAAATCCCTTTGAGCCTGGCTAAGAAAGGAGGGTTCCAATCCTTCATTAAATGCCGCGGCTCTCATTGAAAACCACAAGCCTCTTCTGAAGACACACGGACAAATGACACTTTTCTCCTGATTGGCACCGCTCAGGGAGTGGGCTTCCCCCCACCTGCCCACTCTCCAGGTCGTACCTGGAGCACCATTACTCTTGAGGTAGCGGCTGGTCACACCGTCCTCCCTAACAGGCTGCTTACGGCCCTCTGCCACCTACCCAAGTATGCCAGGTTTACCCAGGGTTTACACACCGTTCCATCAGCCCTGTATCAGGGCCTACAAACTTCAGGTCCGATACCTCCCTTTTCCATCCTTCCAGCACAGACTCTCCTTGGAGATCACCTGCCAAGTTAACTGCGCGTGTTTATTGTAGGAAAGACTGTATCCTTTGGTTTCTTGCACAGGATTAAACAACACTCTGGTCTGTGCTGTAAGCAGCAGCCTGCCAAGAGGACACCCAGAAGGACGTGCCGATGTTCCCGAAAGGCTTGGGAAGAACTCTACTGTGCCTGAAAAGGTAAGGGGGTGGGGGGTGGGTAGGGGGGGGGAAGACATGGCTCTTTACTGCGGCACACTCTCCCTCACTTCTCAACACTGTAACCTGAATTGATGGCCTCCGATTGCTAAGGAGGACAGCGCAAAACAAAAAAGAGGGATGTCAGCATCCCACATGTAGAATATGAGAGCTTGGAAGGGAAATGGTGTCAAGCAGTACGACAGCTAAACCATAACCGTATCGTGTTCAGATATTTAACGCTACTCTGATTTGGTAGTGCCGGGGAGAAAACATCACGCTATACAACAAGCAAGCCCAGGAGAAAGCCTCCTCCCCTCACACACAAAGCTTCTTTAGATTACTTACTGCCAGCAGTTCTGCTTGGGCTGACACCGTTCTCTAGAAGCAACACACTGAGGTTCAGATCCAACTTTGCAGCTGTGCTCATAAATTCCAGTAAAGGATTCCTGCTGCCATAACTCTTTAGCCTCAAGCTGCAGCCTTAATGGCTTCCTCACCTGACTTCCACCAGTAGTTACCCGGCATCACTCTCATTCTCCTCCAGCGTTACGCATTTGCCGTAGATATGTACTGCAATCTCGGCAATGTGTAGTAGAAGCTGTAACAGTTAACCTAATGCAGTTAGCCTACAGGTGTTCCTGTCCAAGCGAGTGACAGTTTCAGATGTGTTTTCTGCTGCACTCCCTTGCTGGGGACTAGTGTTAGCCCTACGTTTCACACTGCCTTTAAGCGCTGCAGAAATGGGGTCAAGCCACTCCTTTACACGTTGCTTTCTCTTTTGGAAAAGCTTCTGCAGAAACGATACCAAGCCTCTGCACAACCTGCACACGGAGTGGGACTCCAGGACACGCCTCTCACCCAGCATTCCTCCCCATCCGTCAGCTCGCGCGACCGTGCTCGCGTCCAGGGGAGTTCTGACCTCTGCGATGTGGATCGGGAGATTAAGGTAAATCAGGAGTGCTACACGAGATGGCTTCTTTGTTCAGTTTCAACGCCAACTAACTCTTGGCAAATGCTTTTCTTAAGGCAACAAAATACACACCCAAAAGAGCTACTCCTTTTAAAAGAGAAAAAACCACCTTAATATTTTTATAGCACTCTAGTGAAAAAAACAGGGATCACCTGTGGGGAAAGGAAAGCGTGTCAAGGCAAAATGCCAGAAGTACTGGCAGAATCGGATGCCTTAATAATACTCATCCTTTCACCTTCCACTGAAGTCAACAGGCTGAGCTGAACGAGGGAACCCTACGGTATCCAAACCTCACAGATCACACAACTTTGGCAACTAACACTACTGCCCTTCACCCGACTCCATCCACGTTTCCTTTCTCCTTCTAGATAGGTCATCATCTTGTAGCACCAGCAGTAGTACCTCTCCATAGGCATCCTAGGCATCAGGAGCCAGCAGCTACCTGAACCCTTTCTTAGAGCTTCTGCTATCAGACGCCTTCTCTTGACAATGTTCAACAGCATCGCAGACTCTACGTTACCCAAACATTACCTGTAACGACAAAGAGACACACACGACACACGTGCCCCTCTTTTTGCCCTCCAAGCATAAAAAATATCTGCCCGTGCTTCTTCCATTTTCTCCTTTTCTCCAGCTCTTACGGACACTAGTCCCACTCCTGGTGAGGACACAAAGACAGAGAGCGTGCCCCATGCCTCTGCAAAAGGCCTTAAAAGCACAACGAGAAACTCTAAATCTGATTTATTGTTGACCTCAGAGACACAGTTTTTATCTTCCTCTTGTGCCCAAGATGGCTTGCAAAACCCACAAAACCAACAACAAGTTACATGAGTAGCAGTCACCCGCAGGTGCAATGTCCTGAAATTGTTGTGCCTCAAGGCCACAAGCTCGTGGACTGCTATGCTATGGCATGCTGCAATGATAATCAACGTTTGGGGTGTCATTTTATCTACAATATAAAAATGACAGTGCCGGCTGGTAGCACCATTCTGGTGCACCATACTGGGTAAAACCCAAACATCCTTGGTTGTCATTTAATTTTACCAATCTCAATATTAGGCATGTCGTAAGTTGCTATTTGGGTAGAATAACACCCCTAAAATCCCCAAAACATATTGTACCAGGAATTATTGTATATAATACAAAGAGGTTGCTAAATAACTAGTGAGATTCTAGACTTCTCTTTCACAAGACAGTTTCAATTCCCAAAGAAAATCCATGAAAGTTTTTAGTGAAGAAGAGAACCCTCTCACATGAAAACTTCAGTTAGCTATCCCAGGGGGGCGAGCTTGCTGTGCACCCTCCTCGCTGCCCTAAGGATCTTTAGCTCCACCACTGCATGGTCCTTGACCTGTGCAGATGACCACAGAACAATGCCCAGTTGCTGGCTTGTGTGTACCTCAAGTCTCTCACCTTTGGCCAGCGCAATGTCTCCCCCTGAAAGAGGTGCCCTCCCACCCAAACGGCCACCCTGCAAAGCCTCCTGTTTGCCCGCCCCGGTCGCAGCGCTCCCCAGGGCTGAACGTTGTGGGAGTGAGGAGCAGCTTCCAGGACCCCTGGCCCTGCCCACACCTCTTCAGCTGCTCTCGTGGGAGCTGCTGGCTCCTGGAAGGTCTCTGCCCTCCCAGGGGGTTTCGCTGGCTCACGGGCCACTCCCCCCGTACGCTAAGATCCATCACTCCACTGGGGATGCGCTTGCACCCAAGCCAGGTGCCTCAGCGAGTATTTGTTGAACTAGAGCCTGGATCATCACAGAAGAGATCAGATTAGCTCATCCCCCACATGTGACATTTGCCAGGTGCCTTCAACAAACCAACTGTCTTGGGATGTTCCCAGTCTTAGACGTTACAGTACCGAGTGTGCCAGGCAAGTGCCAGAGGCAAAGACGACTGGGAACATTAGGGACTGCTACTACCGGAAAGGGAAAAAAAACCCCACAGGATAACGGTAATAACAGCTACTAGTCTGTTATTCAACCTCGCAACCCAAACTCTACAACAGATAGCAACTATAAAGAGTTATAAAGAGGAGGCTGCCTCCCTGCGCACACAACCCTTAGGAAAGGCAGAAACCAAGAAGGCCTGGACGTCTCCTTTGCTGTTCTCACTTGTTCTCCACTTCACCCCCAGCGTTTGGCCTCAGCCCACCGGCGGAAGAGCCAGCCTGCCCTGAACAAAGACGCTGCACACGAGGGCCAGCAAGTTCACACAACAAAGACCGATTCTGAGTCAACGTGTGAACCTCACTTGAGCCACGACATGGGGAAGAACAACCGGCGTGACTCGCAGCTTAGCTGCTCAGGCGAAAACTACTACCATCACTCCAGGAACATCCCCCATCCTCGGATGGTCCGCCACATACCAGGTAAGACTTCCTGAGAGACCACACAGAGAGCCAGGACAACTGCCCTGGCACGCTCAGAGAGAAATGTGAGCGTAACCACCATTTTGTTCCAAAATACCCACTGCTGCCGTTTCCCATTTCTAAGAGGAGCATTTCCACAGAGAAAGCTGCTGCCTTCATTTCAATTGACTGAGCAGCCTTACCTGTCCTCAGCAAGCAATAACCTCAGCTTAGCCGCACTAAACTCTTTACAAGGTGCAACTACTACTCTTGCACCAAGACAACAAGTAACTGTTTCGGCTGTCACTACTTTCGGCTTAGTATGTGAACAGAATCAAGGTGCTGAAAATCCTCCACCAGCTACTTCGCAGCACTGCTGCTTTGCCATGTGAAACCCAGTTGGACTGGTATTCCACCAGAAAAACAGCGGCTCGTTAAGAAATCCCTTTGAGCCTGGCTAAGAAAGGAGGGTTCCAATCCTTCATTAAATGCCGCGGCTCTCATTGAAAACCACAAGCCTCTTCTGAAGACACACGGACAAACGACACTTTTCTCCTGATTGGCACCGCTCAGGGAGTGGGCTTCCCCCCACCTGCCCACTCTCCAGGTCGTACCTGGAGCACCATTACTCTTGAGGTAGCGGCTGGTCACACCGTCCTCCCTAACAGGCTGCTTACGGCCCTCTGCCACCTACCCAAGTATGCCAGGTTTACCCAGGGTTTACACACCGTTCCATCAGCCCTGTATCAGGGCCTACAAACTTCAGGTCCGATACCTCCCTTTTCCATCCTTCCAGCACAGACTCTCCTTGGAGATCACCTGCCAAGTTAACTGCACGAGTTTATTGTAGGAAAGACTGTATCCTTTGGTTTCTTGCACAGGATTAAACAACACTCTGGTCTGTGCTGTAAGCAGCAGCCTGCCAAGAGGACACCCAGAAGGACGTGCCGATGTTCCCGAAAGGCTTGGGAAGAACTCTACTGTGCCTGGAAAGGTAATGGGAAGGAAAAGACATGGCTCTTTACTGCGGCACACTCTCCCTCACTTCTCAACACTGTAACCTGAATTGATGGCCTCCGATTGCTAAGGAGGACAGTGCAAAACCAAAAAGAGGGATGTCAGCATCCCACATGTAGAATATGAGAGCTTGGAAGGGAAATGGTGTCAAGCAGTACGACAGCTAAACCATAACTGTATCGTGTTCAGATATTTAACGCTACTCTGCTTTGGTAGTGCCGGGGAGAAAACATCATGCTATACAACAAGCAAGCCCAGGAGAAAGCCTCCTCCCCTCACACACAACGCTTCTTTAGATTACTTACTGCCAGCAGTTCTGCTTGGGCTGACACCGTTCTCTAGAAGCAACACACTGAGGTTCAGATCCAACTTTGCAGCTGTGCTCATAAATTCCAGTAAAGGATTCCTGCTGCCATAACTCTTTAGCCTCAAGCTGCAGGCTTAATGGCTTCCTCACCTGAGTTCCACCAGTAGTTACCCGGCATCACTCTCATTCTCCTCCAGCGTTACGCATTTGCCGTAGATATGTACTGCAATCTCGGCAATGTGTAGTAGAAGCTGTAACAGTTAACCTAATGCAGTTAACCTACAGGTGTTCCTGTCCAAGCGAGCGACAGTTTCAGATGTGTTTTCTGCTGCACTCCCTTGCTGGGGACTAGTGTTAGCCCTACGTTTCACACTGCCTTTAAGCGCTGCAGAAATGGAGTCAAGCCACTCCTTTACACGTTGCTTTCTCTTTTGGAAAGCTTCTGCAGAAACGATTCCAAGCCTCTGCACAAGCTGCACACAGAGTGGGACTCCAGGACACGCCTCTCACCCAGCATTCCTCCCCATCCGTCAGCTCGCGCGACCGTGCTCGCGTCCAGGGGAGTTCTGACCTCGGTGACACAGATCAGGAAAAAAAGGTAAAGACACGAGGGCTACCGTACATGGATTCCTATCACGGTATGCGTTCCTAGTTCTCTTGAGGATGGTGTGGGACTTCAATGGCCAGATTTCCCACCGCCACCACCCCCGTGGGGAGACTACTGGCTTTCGTATTTAGCATTTACTCCTTAGTTGCTCTCCCCTACCTGGAAGTTGCTATGGGCAATCACTGGTGGAACGACACAGCTGAAACTTGTTCTCTAAAAAGCAGCCTGTCAATCTGGCATGACACATGCAAGGGGCTTTCCACGTAGTAAACACTCTTAGCGTTTCCTTGCGGTGTCTCTGAAGTGCCGCGTACACGGCGCTCATGCAACATCACCTTTTGCAGGCTGGCGTCCTTTGCTCACACTGTGGCAAACCTGATGGGACACCTTGGGCTAGGCCATAAAGCCCACACTCACACAGCTAGGGCTAAATGGAAACACATGCAAAAACTGTCACGAATCAGCTTCTCTTCTTTCATGGTCACTATCCCGTACGTCTTCTAGGTGCTGGATAAAATCAGCCAACTTTTGGAGACAGACTCCCTTACCAAGATCCAAGAATGGTTTGCAAGGGCAAGTAAACAAGGTAACAAAGATACACACCTGCATCCCTTTCTGAGAAGCACGCGCTCTTGTACATTCACATCAAACCCTGAAATTCTCATCGACCTGAGCTGAGTGGCGTTGCCGAGGTGGAAGGAATTGGGACCAGCAAAGTGCGCTGGGCCCAGCTGTGGCTGCGCTGAGCAGTCAGGTGACAGCAGACAGAAAGCAGTCACTCACACCTCAGCGCTCTCCGGTTTGGTGCGGGGCGGAAAAACGCGCTCTCCCACTGGGGCTCTGGGCGGCTGGGGGCGGGCAGAAAGCAAACAAAATGTCTCTCTCGTGTCTTTAAGCCCTTTGAAAACGTGGTAAGGGAACTCCTGAATTCACCCCCAGACATCCAGATCAGCAGCAAGTGGGAATTTGAACAAAATTTCTGCTACCTTCACGTTTCAGAGAAAGACTTTGTGTTCAGCCTGGTGGATTGAGAACTGACTGAGAAAGACGTGCTGAAATCTGAGGAAGGTGCAGCAGAGAACATCAACAGCCCGACTCTGCTGAAGCCTCTCCCTCCACATCGGAGAAGCCTAGACGGGGAAATGACGCCGGCCACGTAAAACCTGCAGGGAGGTTGCCACAATGAGGGATAAGCTAAACCCCACAACCAGAAATTTTTGGGTTCTCCTCCTGTGAAAAAGGTAACTTTGTGATTGCAGTTGATCATGGCCAGCCTTCGACAAAAATGCTCCTAAGTACAAGCCACGCCAGGCAATTTGATACAAGTGTAGTTACACGTGTATCACATTTGATACAAGTTTGATACAAGTACCAAGTTTTAGCAGCACTGGAAACCCCTTGGAGAGCAACCTCCTTTTACATTGCGGTGCACAGTTTATACCTACAAAGACCATCAGGGCACTGGACTATCTCCCTTACGAGGACAGGCTGACAGAGCTGGGCCTGTGTAGCCTGGGGAAGAGTGAGAGGGCATCTCCTCAGTGCACATAAATATCTTTAGGGCAAGTGTCAAGAGGATGGGGCCAGGCTCTTTTCAGTGGTGCCCAGCGTCAGGACAAGGGGCGACGGGCGCCAACTGAAACACAGGAAATTCCATCCGAGTGTGAGGGAAAACGTCTTCACTTGGAGGCTGTCGGAGCCCTGGCACAGGCTGCCCAGAGAGGCTGTGCAGCCTCCTTCCCTGGAGATACTCAAACCCCACCTGGACGCGACCCTGTGCAACCCGCTCGAGGCAAACCGGCTTTAGCAGGGGGTTGCACGACATGGCCTGCACAGGTCCCTTCCAACCCCAGCCGTTCCGTGAGCCTGTGACATTCTGAGGTCTGCTCCTGTAAGTCACACGCAAGCTGAAACTCCCTCTGCCAACAAACTCTGGCATCCGCCCTCATCTAACATCTCGCCCTCACTCTCTGCAGGCTACGTCAGGCCTCCTCAGACCTTTCCAGCTACCAAAGCCCACTCTTGCACCCTCTACCCAGTCAGGGCAAGCCAAACATACTGGCGCTGCCAAGGAACGCCACCGTCACCTCTTTGTGCCCCTTCTGAAGCACACAGAGGCAACACAAGCCAGTCCCAGCATACGTGATCACTTTAACAAAGCCACTCATGCCAGCTCTGACGCTGCCAGCATTTACTATTGCTTGGAACTCAGCTGGAGGAGAGGGTGAAGAGGAATCTTACCTAAGAACTAGAAGGAGGAAGAGGAAACCTCCAAAGCAAGCACCTCTGCTTTTCGACAGCGGTGCCCAGTGAGGCTTCTTTGCCAAAGAGCAGATGTGCTTCTATACTCTCAGCTGCGTACCGAACAAAGCCAAACGAGCCTAACAGCATCCTAAGCCTAGCCTCGTAATATACAGCTTGCTTTTCCAAAATGTTTTCCAGAAAGGGAGAAAGAACATCTTTTGTCCGCAACGCTGAGAAAGAGAGGTCCAGCGCAAGCAGACACGCTCTTCCCAGGGAAGAGCTACAGCTGAGAAAGTGTGGTGGAAACAAGAGGCCGTCCTGCCCTCACACTCTACCAGAAATCTCACCTGTACCACGGCCGCCCCCAAACCACGGATATCCCTTTTCCAGCGGAGGCCTCCCCTATTCACAGCCGCTGAAGCATCTCCCAGCCACCTTCACATACAGAAATATGTGACCTGAGCACTTAGATTATAAAGACAGGCGTTCAGACTTCCTAATAAAACAATTTGATGTTCATTGTATTTTGTCCTCAAGTCATTCAACCCAACCATGCTGCACAGGTACATGAGACGCGAGCTAAATGAAAAGAGGGACAGAGGCAACGCCTTTTGGCATCAGGGTCATCTGTTTGCGTGACTCAGCCAGGCCTGCACAAAGAGCTCTTGTGTGTAGGCTTGGCTCTGCAGTCACAGACATACTGCGGTAGGAAGAGGGGCACGCACACCCTGTCTGCAGAGATGCACACCAAGCCCTAGGCACTGGGGAAGAAAAGAAAAAAAAAAAAGAAAAAGAAAGACCCTGGACTTGCCACATGTGGCCTGCACAATGACTGCAGTCGTCTGCCTCACAGCAAGCTGGAATTTGCTTTCACAGCTCTCACGACTGGCAGAGAAGCAGCACACACTGTAGCATCCAATGCGGAGCGGGGAGACACGGGCGAGACAGGATGAGACCAAAACCAGCCTTCCAATGCACCGTGCAAACCTCGAGCCGTTGAAATACAGCCAACAAGGACAGAAATGCATCTGGCCCTTTTTCAGGCCCTGTGAGTGGACTGTGAAAGCGGAAGAATTGGGGCTTACCCATCTAAAAGATACCTCTGCCAATTAAATCTCACAAAAACAAGGCAAGGTGACAAGTCAACCCTACTCCCATCTGTTTTCCAGACTCAGATGATTCGGTGCAGACAAGCTCACTCAAGGCATCTGGCCGTTTGCGGGGAAGGAGAGAAACCCTGGCAGCACAGCGTTAAAGAAAGAGGAGCTTAGCTCAGCGCAGAGCTCAGTGTTCTCTTTCCAAGGGCCCCTGCCTTCAAATCATGCCTACTATAGTCACAACTACCACCTCCATTCCCATCTCCCGCTGCAGGAGAGGAGTATGCCAAGACCCGGTGGCCTACCTCAGCTCGGCTTTCTCGTGCTGCTCACTCACTGCTGCACGTGCCCAGCTGTGCTAGAGCCCCCAGCGGAGCAGGCTGGTAAGGCTGAAGGAACGTGTGGCCGCACATTCAGGAAACAGAGTTTTTATGAATGGCTGGCCAAAGGCCAGTCACACAGAGTGGGCATTACTCAGGTCTGCCTGCCAACTCAGACCACAGAGGCAGAAACTCATTCGCACAAAGCCATGTAAATGGGGAACATTTTCCGAGATATGTAATTTCTGTACAGCTGCACAAGACTAGGAGTCTGCCGTCTGCAGTAAATGGGGACGGAGCTTCTAGCAGGACAGGAGCTGGCAGTGCTTTGCAACTTCCCTGGTGTCTTAGGTGTAAACACTACAAAGTCAGCTGGAAACCAGACAGCAGGGTTAAGTGACCACACACTGACAGGGCTGTGGTAATGACTTGTTGAACGGGCCACACTTGAACTTGACCACATGCTTTTGGGCTGTACTCATGACTGTCTTAGTCCCATTCAAATCTCTGTCCTGAGTGTTTCCTACCAGCTGTCCCTCAGCACCATGCTGCAGCAGCTGAGCCTGAAAACCTTAATTACATCGCAGAGGCCTCACAGGATCACTACTGAACAGAACCAAAACTAAAGCAACCACATTAATGTAGTCTTTCAACAGCACGGTTGCATTCCCTCCATGAACTTTGAAGCTGACAGGTCATGGAACAAACGTGGTAAGAGCCAGAAGGGCAATAGTTTGCAAGGATAGTTACAATCAATTGCACCTTCTCACCCATTTCCCTTTCCAAAGCACCCGTGACTGTATTTGCTAGACGTCTGACAACAAAGCTCTCTCAAGGCACTCACCATCCTAGTAATAAAGAGAAGAACAAGGTTATGTTCAACGTGTGACTCAAGATAAGCATTAAAGCTGTTTGTGTTACGTTATCCTTGATCCCACCTGCCTGCCTTATTAGAGGCCTGGATTCACTAGCACGAGAAGCTGAAGCAGATTCTTACAATCACGTCAGGGTGCAGCAGCGGCAGAGTAACTCTCAAGACTGCTCTGTGAGGCAGCGACGTTTCTGTGTCCTCTGATAAAATTAGATGTCCCAGCTTCTGAACTATTGCTTGTCCCTACCCCAAAAAGCTGGGAGTCTCTAGTCTTTAGGATGTGTCTGCTGTTACTGAGAAGGTTCGGGTAGTACCCTGACTTCAACAGTCACACATCCATGTCAACTATTGCTAAATGCTCCGTGAAGTCCTCAGCTTGCAAACTAAGCTTCTTCTGCAAGTACTTCCTTTCTATCCTTCTCCCGAGACGTAATCTTATCACTGCAGAGCTGGCCCACTCGAGAAATACGTGAACTCTTTGGAGTGCACAGCGAACGCAGAAGTAAGCAGGAGTTATCCACTGGATCGTGATGACTGAATATGGCCAAGTTTTCAGAGCCTCCTGAAAAACAAAAACAAACACAGAGCGCTAAACTCAGCTACCTGTGCAGCCGTTCCAAACAATGTCATGAAGCAGTCAAGAAGTAGAATAAAATGCATTAGAATAACACTGACTATTACCAGCTCTGTAACTTACTCGCTGTAGTTAAGTAAAGGAACACTTCAATTCTATCTGAGAACGACAGGAAGCCAGAAGAAATGCACTAACAGTGTCCTCGCAAGAAAGTCAGTCAGTGCCGCACACCTGGATTCTACAATTCACACCAGGGTAACCGACTTCCCCAGCCCACACCCACTCTCCTTCTACATGAGAAGACAAGAAAAAATATCTAACAGGTGTTCCCTGCAACAAAGTAAGATGAGATTAAAAATACTGAATCACTCAAACGTCCCCCAATACGCATATCTGGCCCCCTGACTTCTCAACCAGCTGACCACTGCTGCAGAGGTAGGACGTACTACCTGGCGAGTCCGCGACCTTCTTCACAGAGGCAGCCACAGGACACTCGGGCATTAAACAAAGACACAGGACACAGCATGTGAAGTACGTGGCGGCACGTATATCAGGACCCAAGCAAAATACAGCACAAGGCCAAGACCGCTCAGCATGCTTTTTCCCAGGCGTGTCGGTCCATGGCCAGCCTACCAGCCTCCGCTTTCATGCTGCAAAAAGACGCTGGTGAGACAGGAGGACTGCCTCCCTGCTCTCTCAGGAGGAGTTGCAGCACCATGGCAAGCGCTGGAGGGGTCACAAATCGCACAAGCACGCTTGCTTTTACAAGCTGTTCTCTCAGAACCTCTCACAAACGTCCAAAGCCAAAGGTTTCAGCGTCTCGCATTTGACCTGACGCTGGGGCAATTTTCATGTGCTGCAACTAATTTGGCTGTTTTCAACAGTAACTTCACACTGGACTCACTGCAAGAATGGGCCCTTTGGGGCTTCTTGAACACGTCGCTTCACATAGCCGCAACCGGCTGCCTGAAAGCAAATCACCGCTTTACTCTCTTAGGATCGTGTCTACAGCTGGTGAATACACTGATGAACAGCCAGGCACCTGAAGCATTTAGAAAAGGGTCAGTGCGCACATCGGTGTGAGTCCAGGCCCGCCAAGAACAGCCTCTTCTAGGTGGCTGCAGAACTGTAGGACGCTGAAAGGCTGAGAACGGCAGCAGCAGCCAGAGGGCTGAGCCCATCGAAACCCCAGTCTACTCTCGCTTGCTGTTCTATCTCGCCAGTTAACACATCCCGAGGACAGCATCCGGGAGAGACGACGCATGACCACAGGCATGAACTTCAGCCTAGTATCACCTGACGAGCTTAGCACAAAGAGAGAGCAAAGGGAAACAGCAGCAATGCCCCAACTCCTGGCTAAGGCGCCAGCGAGAGGACAGGAAGAGCGGGCGACTGAGACAAGCAATGTGTACAAAGAGGCCGCACAGCCGGTCCCCAAGCTGCTGTGATGCTGCCGAGCTGGAAGGCTCCCGGTGCCAAGAGCAACATACCGCAGAGCACCTTTTCCTTCTCTTTCTCCACAGGCAGGTAAGCTTCAGATTTGCAACAGCTTGATCTGAAAATACGTGCATGCGCACGGCGCGGGTGCGTTGGCCTCATTTCACTGGCAACGATGCAGGACAGGCTGCGTAATGCCGTAAGAGGCTTTCGGACCCACTCAGAAAGTCTCCAAAGTCCCCAGTTTGTCTGTGCCACCTGCTCGTGCACTCTCAAGCCTGAGGAGATGAGGCACGTGTACGAAACCATCTTAAGGAAACCTTAGAGAGGCTGAAGAGCCTTAGATCAGGTTTAATAGGTGCTATGTGCATTAACGCGCAGAACCTCAGCTGTAACGATGTAGCTCCTTGTAATTGCATTGCTTGGCACGTTTACATCAGAGAATCAGTGTAATAGACGGTAGGCATACTCACGCTGCACTTCTTGTTACAGAAATAAGAGCAGCAATGCTCTCATGAAAAAGCTGATCTCGTTTCTGGAACAAAAGCAATCACATTTCTGTAAAGCCTAACAAAAAAGCCCACATTACTTGAGCCACTAGCCACCCTTCTAACAGAACAGGCTTTTCTACGGCTATTCAAAAAGAACAGACAGAAACGCACCGACTGTAGAAAGCCACAACCTGTTGGTTGCCAACCCTTTACAGGCCTGTGGGGATCCCACTTCTACTCTCCGTTTGAAAGCAGTAACAACAGAGGGAGGAATGAAAATGGATACAAGCCAAGCCATGCCTGGGTCAGCCCCCTGATTCCAGCTCAGCTCAGAACAACAGTTACGATGACGTCTTCTTACGCTCTTCAGCTGACCCGCGCGGAAGCTGTACTTGCTCAGAAGCTGCAGTTACCTGGCTAGTCCCTACAGGAGAAAGGGATGGGGCAGGCTCACAAGCCTGAAGCGAAGCCACGCTTCCACGGTCTCCGTTTCCGTCCTTTGCAAGAGCACTTCAGTCAGTTAGAAATGAGTGGAACCAGAACATCCAGCCAAAACTGAGACTATGCCTCTTTTTGTAAAGGAAAAATATTTGACAGAGAAAACAATGCACGCAGGATCATGTCATAAATCAGACCTACTGAAACTCAGTAAGTGACTTGAAAGAGAGAGCTCCTGTCTCCTGGTACTGTTCTGAGGCTCCGTGATCAATTTTGCTAGGAGGACCGAGAAGTAACCAAAAGCGATCGTGACGCCTCAACTCCATGCGCACCATGTGCCAACCAAGGCACGTGATTCGCGCTTGCGCAGACGTCCACCCTGCTCAAGCTGAAGTCTAAAGCATTGGCGTAACCCCACGCTCGTAGCTCATCTACCGACCCCAGCTATCTGCGCATGGTATACAAGTCAGCGTGGCTCAGCTGATGAAGGCAGTTTGGTTGCTGGTGATTGTCTGTTGAGGAGCTCAGGAAAATTAGAATTTCTGCTTGTTTGTGCCGAGTGTTCATGCACACTTGGCAACGGCACTAGCGGAACAGGTTGTGAGGTCACCATTCACCGCTTTCAAGAAAACTTAGGGCAGAAACAGAGAAGGCGGCATCCATTCAAATAGCATCTACTAATGCTCTTGGGTAACGTGCCCAACTTGGTATGTAGAAAAAGTCACATTTAAAAGAATTAAAAAAAAAAAAAAACAGGAATGCAATCGCTTCCTTGGGAAACAAAATAAATTCTACATTTGCCATTACTTTATTTTTTACAAAAATAAGCTATTAATACGGAAGCTTCAGGGTAAAAAACCACATTTATCTTTGCCCTTCATGTCCAGAAACAGCTCTGGGCCAGCTACGGAACTATCGAGCATTGGGACAATCCGGTGTCACAAGGGCAGCAGATGGTCTTTGGAGCGGAACCACTTCACGTCCAAACTTCATCCCATGGACTACGTGTCCCATCTTTCCCATCGTCTCATTGTGAAGCCTAGTCGCTGTCCGAGTCATCGTCTTCATCTTCTTTTCCAGACAGAGCACGCTTGGACGAATCATCGGCCTCTCCCAATGCAACAGCCCCTTTCCGCTGTGGCAAGACACTGACAAGGCGTCCTTCCAGTCTTTCTTCTCCAGGTACGCCAGGATGATCTCAAACACTGCAACATCAAGAAAGACCACCAGCTCTTCAACAAGGAGGTAAAAGAACTGCTGATAGCACCACCTCCCACATCCATCCTTACAGAGCTTCTCATGCATTCGCTTGCAGCATCTTCAGGCTAAATCTGGTGAAGCACAAGCAGAAGCGCACAAGGCAAGTCTGCTACAGCCGCAGCCTAAAGCCAAGCACACTGTGAGCCCCCAGTTACTACCGCAGCGCTTTCCTGCAGCGGCTCCACTTTGAATTAATTGCCCTCGGGGACAGAGAGGAACGGCCCCCCACTACTGCAGCTCTCACCACTGCCCTTTATACAGGCACTAATGCTTTCCCACATTCGTTTGACAGGAATATTGCTGTGGATGCACCTTGACAAGGACTTGGTCCCCTCCCTAACATAAGCGCAGCCCAAAGTCTTCCTGAAACCTGCCGTCATTGTCTTCCTCTTACTTTTCCACCTGCGCTTGTGGCAAAAATCCTTATTAGTCTCCAACTCCATGACCCCTTCTTGCCGTTTCTAGGATGCTGACCGTAACAGCCATCCTCCTCCTCCTCCTCCTCCTGTTTCAGCTCCTAAAACTTTCCCTAAGTGACAATAACCCCAGACAGCATTACATACAAACCTCACTGGCAGATTCTTGCCTAGAACAACCCCAGGCTATCCAAAAACCCACTCAACACAGACTGTGGCTCGGCAGCAGCAGGCAAGGCTGCAGGAGGCCCTCTGGCTGGCGAGTAAGCCAGACCTGGATGACAAATGTGGGACAGAGGGGTGGCTCGTCTGGCTTGGGGCTACAGGAATAGTGCTGACACCACCGGAGAATGCTGACTTCAAAGAACGCCCGCAGCACAAGCAGCCTCAGTGCCGAGCGACAGCATACGAGAAAGGTTCAAAGGAGCCCTGGAGGGAAAAAAAGCCTGACAGAGAATTAGGCAGGCATTCAGAAATGGGGGAGCAGCATGGATCTCATACTCGCCGAGAGCCAAGTTACAGAAAACTGTCACATTTACTAGAGGCTTCCTGCACCCAGGCTGACGGGACAGCCAGCTGCTCCCTGGGACGCTGATACTGAAGAGCTGGCCATTTCACTAAGCAGGCTATTCACCTGAAATGTACTGTGAAGGCATGAGCTCTCCAAGGACTGTATCACTATCGCTGTTACTGCAGAAAGCACCTGTGGCAAAAATGCCGGCTGAAGAGACAAGAGGAGTGTAAGGAGCACGTTTCTTCTCCCTTGCCTTGGAACTTCCTTTATCTGCATAGTGAAAACGGAACTGATGGAAACAGAGTGGCTTCCACAGGAGAACAGAGGCCTCTTGGATGGGCTGCGATAGCAGCAACAGTCTTGTGCAAGGACACAAGGCGGCAGTGGGAACAGCCGGCAGCCTCCACTGCAGGCTGGAATGAAGCAACACCGTCTTGTAGCGTACGTTACAAAGCATTAGCCTTGGCATACAAACCTGAACAGAAGGAAACACACTCTCCCAGCTACACCTGCAGCTGTGCTTTGCAACACAGTGTTTTACATGGATCTCAGATCATCCAAAAGTCTCCTCTTACACCGTGTCAGTTTCCTGGCATCAAGTATTTCACACATACCCGTCTCCCTCATGCCTTTTTAACATGGCAATGCAGGCACTGAACTGCCCGTGGAAATGCATGGAGAGTCAATCCCAAGAGAGGAGGATTCTAAGTAAATAAGCAAAAAGCAACAAGCAAGTTGCCCTGTTACTGACGCCTCCAGTCTCCCACCACCAGACGGCCGGTTTCATTAAGGCGCTTCAAAGCCTGACAAGGCCGCTCGGAAGGACTTTCTCCTTCTACAGGACTTCCCAAATTCACACCTGTCACAAGAAGCTCCCCAGGGACAGGGCAGGCCCTGCAGTCTCCTCTGCTGAGCCCCGTACCGTCCTCGGCTTGCTTCCACTGCTGCACCGAGGCCAGAGTTACCAAATCAAAAGAGAAAGGGCGAGCAATGGTGCAGTTACACTAAGCAGCACGGTGGATGTACTCACAGCAAAACACAAAAACCTCGGTGCAAATGTCCTTCTCCTCACCTACACAAAATTTAGAACAGGAGACTGGAGAGGCAGCTTGATTCTCTCCACCTTACTCATGCCTTACTGCCCTGAAAGCTGTCTTTTAGGCTCAGCTTGTAAGCTATCAGGGTTACCATATACAACAGCCTTTGGGACAGCTAGTAAAGGCAACTCTGCTTTTGGTGGTGGGGGGGTTGTGTTTCTTTCCTGCCCAGAAACCTTAAGCAAAACACTGCTCTAGTATAATCCTTGCCTTACGAAGTGTCTCCGCGTTAAGAGCCTTTCAGCCGTGATCTGAAAATGTTTGAGAAGGGCAAGGGAAGACAAGCTCACGCAAAATGAAAGCTCGCCAAATAAAGTGCAGTGAAATCAAATGCCTATTTAAATACCTGGCACCAGAAAAATGCACAAGACCATAAAGCAGATAAATGAAAGCATCAATTAAGCGACCCAGTATATCCAGCCCTTAAACATGTAGAAGAAAGCCTTCAGAAATATTGACACTAGAGGTCAGTATAAGATTATTGCAGGAAAACTCCAGCACAAAGCTATAGCTGGGATAACTTTGGATTAGTAACCCATAAAGTCCTATTATTGCCTACATAAAGCTACGGCTAAAGATCAAGTTTTAGAAATGTAAAATCTTAACAAAGACATGGATTCCGATGATAATACTATATTCTCCTCCACATGTAAATAATCTTTACTAGCATGCAAATACGTACCTCATCAACCAACGGCACTTTAAGAAAATAAAGTTATCAACAAGCAATGTGTTACAGAATCGAATAAACTTAAAATAAACTAAGGTAAGATAAAAGAATGTGAGGTGGGGCAAAACAGGCTTGGACACCATGCCAAAAACTTCCACAAAGGTCTGAGTAGGCTCTATTTTGCCTACACTTTTGTTTAATGACAGGGAAAGGTAATCTAATAGTAGAACTGAAAGTTTAAACGGAGTAGGATTCAAGACTCGGGTGAGCAATCGTATACTTCAATCAGAACCAAGAAAGCAGGTGCAGATACAGCTATGAAAACTCAGTCGGTGGAGTACTGCTGATAACAAATGAGGCGAGCCTACAGGTACCTAAGGAGTTACTGCTGAACAAAACTGTCCAAAGAGGTGAAAGCATTACAAATGTTTATCCTTCCCTGGGATAAAATACATGGGAAGTTTCAGCATTTTACTCACTTATACATTAAGCCTGGAAACAAGGCCAGGATGGTATGACTCTCAAAATTACTCATGGGACGTGTCAACACAACAGGAGGTGCACTTTTAAGGGGCTAAGACACCATCCTTTACATTTAATTGTGTCTAAAACAGTTAAAGGCCAGGTCAATTACTGTATCCCAAAGGCAACTAGATTCAAGTCCTATCAACATCACCAAGTAAGAGGTAGGCATCTACAGCACAGTGCACATGTTGAAGGTTCAAATGCTGAATATCACAAGTATATTCTAGAATAAAGTCATAATTTTGTGATTTAAAACTTACCATGATTGACAGCTAACACTTTCCGACTGTTCATCTTGACAAAATTCCCAAGCGGGAGCTGCGCGTGACCAATTCCCTGCTCTACAGCTTTTCTGTAAGTAATTCCCTGTGGGAAAGACACCAAAACAACTGGAATGAGAGTCACCGTTTCAGAGCAGCCCATACAGTTTCCTACAATTACATTTTCTGGCACGAGTTTTGGCCACAATCTTCCTTTAGGAGATAATTACAAAAGAGAAACTTACCCTGATTACACAGTACCTGCTTCAAGGGCTACCTCTGTAAAACTTGATACTTTGAATATATGACACATTGTGAGTACTGTCAAAAGGATCATAAACAAAACTGGTGCATGCAGCCACAGTTCTAGAAAGTGTCAGCCACAGCCTGCTTTAAAGGTGATCTTACAAAGTTACTCAGATCGCAGTAACCAGGTATTTTTCCAGAGGAAGAGTAAAGGAAAAAGAAATGTTGTTTTCTTTTTTAAACCTGGCAACTCCCGTGTCCAAGATGGGAAAAAAAGACCTCTTAACACTGTGCAAACACTTTATACCATAATGACTATATCAAGGATCTGCTTTAGCTCTCTCCTAACTTTCAGCTGTGGACTAGTTGCTGAGGTACCACTTCGTAAGGTTTAGGACCCATCCCTTTTTGGGGGATCATTGAAAATATCAGCATCACATTGCAATATTAAACATGTCACCAGAAACTACATAAAAGTATCTTCGAAGAAAAAGCAGTAACAGTGCTTTAATTTCCTGGCTGCAGTCTTTGTGACATTCCAGGTCCACACAGCATGATCCCACATACAGGTATGGAACCAGATGCCAAAGGTATGTCTGTTACTTAGCCAAGTTCTCCTGACAAGCAAACGCATTAAACTGAGACATCCAGGATTCAAGCGCTGTTCTTCATCTGTATTTGGGCACATGCACATACAAGCGCACGCACATGCACAGACACACAAGTACATGAACAGAAACCAAACCCTTTTGTCTGAAAGTAGAACCCTCAGTAAGCTGAGCAGTGTTATTAATTCCATTCCTAGATTTAAAATTAAAAAATAAAATCCTACCTAAAAAGCTCAGCATGGCTGCACTTTGGAACACAACCTATTGCTAGCAAGTTTTACTTTATAGCTACCAGAACTACCAAGTCTTTTTCCCCATTTCTTCAAAACTTTTTTGAATTAAGTCTTTTTTTAATAACTTTTCTTGTTATTTATTTTTGTTAGCTCACACAGGAACAGCATTAATGTCAAATAAGGTGCAAGGGAAAAAAAAAAAAAAAAAAGGCTCTGTAAGGAAACGGACCCCACAGTTTACCTTGTGGTGATTGTGATCCACCAGTCCTCCAATCACATAGGCTTTCTTCTCATCGAGCTCACTGAGAACATCTGGGGAATCTGAGGTAAGATATACTAGGTCTTCTTTCTTTATTAGCTCACTGTAGTGCTCTGTTCTAATTTGGATATCCTGAAAAAAAGGTAGTTGAAAGAAGTTACATTCAATTATTTCTGATTAATTGCTGGGCAAGATTTACAGACCCGAGATGGAACCAGCAAAAATAAATCCAATAGTATGTAGTCATTCCACACCCCTCATTCATGTTTAAGTGCATAGCCATAGCACAGTGCAGATCGATTTCTGCATAAGTAACTCACAGGTCCTACAGCACTGACTTGTAAAAATCACCAGAAAATTTTCTGAAACCCCAAAAGAACTTTACGAATCCTTAAGTTCTTGTGATTCCTTTCAAATGTTAACATATTTCTCCTAGGGATCCAAGTAATTTTCAAGTCCACCTTCCTAAAAAAAAGTCAAACCAGAAGTAAATGCTTAATTAACATTACTTCATTGATCAGAGAGGTTTATGCTATGCTTCTGCAAAGCAGCTATCGCAGAAGACATGCTAAAAGTAAAACTTCTTCTTTACACAGAGTGCTCTTCATCTGAAGTTGCTGGAATACTGGTTTAACAGGAAGTCGCAAAGAAAGCCAACATGAGTTTGACCATAAGACAATCCACTTCTCTAAAGACCACTTTAGTGTTGAGAGGCAACATGACTGAAGTGAAGGTGCACACAAGAGAATCACATCATGACTTCAGAGCCTTATTTTTTGCCAAGAAAAAAAACCCCATTGTTAAGACAGATGACTGTCAGAACTGCCGAAATCAAGCAGTCTTGCTTGGTCTATCAGAGAACGGAAACTGTTTAATAACACCGGTAAAAATAGATGTGTGCAGAGTTTTTCAAGCAAAAATCAAATCTAGATTCAACACAAGCAGTCTTTGGCTTATTTAAGTTAAAGTAGTTAAAAACACAAAGACCCACACCATTTCTAACATGCTACTGCTCTGACGTCATAGAAAAACCCACATGGAAAAAGCACAGGTCCCTCACAACGAACAACCTAGTTAGCAACTATAATCAGGACGACTTTTTCTCTTTTTACAGAAATAGTCAATTATTCACCTTCCAGTTCACCCATCCTTTGTCATTTTCATTCATGTTGCACTTCAACTGTCCCCCGTGGCTGGTCAAATAAAACTTCGAAAAGAACAAACAAGAGGTACAAAATACTGAAATGTTAACACGTCAGTCTGTTTCCTCTCTGTACAACACACTTTCTACCCTTAACTATTTGCTGGGTTTAGTTTTGGGGTTTTTTTTGCTGGTATTTGCTAGTTCTAGTTGCTAGTATTAAAACCAATAATTCTTTAGATGAAGTGGTACTAAGACCATATTCATACATATTTAAAAGACAAATATGCACTTACAGTCACTTTTTTTTTTTTCCATCTGTTGAAGATAATACTGGGCATCACAGTATCTTAGTGGCATGCCAGTATTTGGCACTCTTCATCTGCATGCACTCACTTTTTTTCATATATATGGAGAATTTTGTAACATGTGGCTTGAAAATTAACCTACTACAATAGAAATAATTCTCTCACTAAAAGAGGCAGATTTTTTTTCTACTACAGTTCTCACCACTTAAGCCACAGCTACCTTTCTCATATGCTTGATACATGGCAATACAGTCAGTGCTCAGATTGTTTAAACATACCTGCACAGGATGGAATGCTTTGCGATTTTCTGCATAACATCTCTGAATTTGCTTGTGAAGCTTCTTAACATCCTGTATACAACACAATTTGTTTTTACATAGTCCTTCAGACAGAGCACCACAAAATGCTTTACCATGAGCCAGTCAGAAGCTAAAGAGAGGAAAAAGGAAGCTTTTAACTGGCAAAAGCAATACTGATAGTGTGGACATCAAACCCTGAGAAAAAAACAGCCATTGTGAAGGGATTACGCTGACAAGGAAACACATCTTCCACAAAAGTGTGTTTAGAGACACCTCTACATGTGTGCTTGATTTGCATGATTCTAGGAAATAAACAAAACAAAAAAAATCACTGGAATTTAATCATATGTAATAACATACTCAAAATTATCTGAGGAATCAAGCAGATTTATCGTTGTGACAACACCCATGAAATACATGAGAAAACCCTGAGAACATAACAGTTCATATTTCAGAAAACTGCGTTTGCTTAATTAACGTGAAGAAGCCCCAAATAATACAAATAATTTAGTAGCCGGCTCTGGCATTTTGACCTGAAAAATTGGAAACAGGTAACCAGTACTACTTAAAAGGCAACAGACTTAATTTTCAGCTAGTTATGGTTTTTGTATGGTATATTACACAGTTTTATTCTCAGTGCCCCCAAAATAGCAGTTTGTAAGTATAACTGATTCCCACTTTAAAATGAAATATCATTATATTGCTTTGATTCATGTAGTACTTTGAGAATGTTTTGTTATCTCTGTAAACTAGACTTTATCATTACAGTATTGTAATGCAAGTTTTTACAGACACTAGAAAAGCATTTAATTAACCCCACTGCCAAAGGCCACAGCCACCTTCGCTTACAATGCTTCAGCCTTGCCAAACATGTGCACAAGTGCCAGTTTTTAGATCACATTTAACAGGGGCTCTGCCTGCCTGACCAAGGAGGGAAATGTGTTTCACGAAGGACAAAGCTCAGCAAGAAACGCCCAGTCAGCACCTCCAAAACTATCAAGGGGGTTCTCTGGTCTCTTCTGGAGCGCTGCTGAAGGGTTCCTCAGGGAACCAAGTTCCAAAATGCCATCTGGAGCTTCCCAAAAATTCTGCAGTGAGGCAGCAAAAGCCTCCGCTAGTGCTATACAAGCCCGGCATTACACTCAACAAGTAGCCAGACTGGCTTTGCAAAAGCTTGAATTCAAGCAGTCCTGCAGAACAGCAAAGTCCCTGGCAGCAGCAGGGCTCAGGATAACAGGGAGGGGAGAGGTCTGCCTCAGAAACCAAAGGCTGCACTCCTAGAGGAGGCTGCAGATTAACATACTTTCCTAGTAGAGTTAAAGCTTTTTGATCTGAAAACACCACACCAAGTGCCTTGTTCGGTGGCTGAATATATCATGCTGAACTTTCTGATATTTACCTACCCTGTGATCATCTCACCCATCCTTTCATCCACTCTAAAATTTTAGGTATGAGCAGAATAGCGTCCTCCTGTCCCAACTGCTTCTCATGTGACTGAGAAGAAAAGCTCAGTATCATCATGACGCTCAAAATTCTCATTTCCACAGATACTTACTAACACGGCTGGGAACCTCACATCTACTTTGAAAGAGAAAGTAACTGGATGTGGCATTTGCAGCCCCTCTAGCAAAACTATTTTGAGGCAGAATTGCATCTAACTTCATGGTGAACACACGGCACAAACTGTTTCCATATTCCTGGTTTTGGAATCAAATCAACTTACTGCATCTCCATGAATGCAAACAGAATCTTTGGCAAGCTTAAATAAAGGTAACATTCCAAACCCTAAAAAATTCAGCTACTGACACAAGCAGGTCTGGGAGTCATCACAATCTGAAACATACTAACTGTCCTCTGCAAGTTGCTCTCCAGTTTCTGTGCTCTGACATTGCACCAATACTGTCACCAGAGGTTCTTTCAACATGTATATGTGATGGGTAAGTTCCTTTTACCTTCAGCACCATCAGATCGTCAAAGCTACAGTCCACAATGAGGCGAAGTGTACTAGGAACAACTTCCCTTCGCATACGCTTTCTGACATTCCCTTCATTATTGGAGTCCAATTTTGACTGACGTTCTAGTTTTCTCTTCTGGCGTTTTTCTTTTCGTTTCTGCCTAAATAAACAAACAAATCTTCAAAAAACAGTGCCAAACCTGCTGAGGTATGTGTTGTGCACATAAATGCATACTTTCATATCAAGGTGGCTGTCCCCTGACTGTGGTAGTTTAAACTTATCCTGTTGCTTGCATTTGTGCTAAGCTGATACCAGCATGAAACACACACTCCATCTTTCTGAGGTTCTCTATGTACCTCCAAAGACAGGCATCTAACACAAATTTAATGAACTCAATAGTGGAAGTCATGGATTTAAGGATGCTCTGAGTCAGGTCTCAGAATAGAAACAATCAAAAAGATTGTCAAAATTGCAGTATCAGGGTCAGAATGTGGGAGGCAATTTACCTCCTGTTCCACTGAACAGTTTTTCAAAAGGCTTCCGAAGCAATTGTTTCTTCCTCCTGCTCCCCCAGTGCGAGCAGGCAGTTAGTCGGGAGATCACATTCTGGAGACAGCTACTTTAACAACCACTGCCTCAGGAAGTCACTTCACATTCAGCACATCAAGGATAAACTACGACCAGCCCACTTGCAGATACATAACGCACTCTCTCAACAGAAAAAAACAGAAGCTCATCATCTTCCAAAACTATGTTAACAAATCATAAACCAACATAACTTGTAGCACAGCATTTCATGTGTCAAAAGAAATTTTTTTATTCACAGTCTTTGTAAGATTCACCAAGTACCAGCGCCATGGAAAGAGGGCACAGCCCATTCAGAAAGGCACAAGGCCACATGCTATTTCTCCCTTCTGACAAACCAAAACCACGCAAGTTTGAACCTCTCCTGATAGCCTCGGCAAGCTGAGAAACACTTCCAGTATGAAGAGGGGATGCTTACCTTTATACCTTCTTCATATGCAGGTGGAGTAGCCTGCTTTAAACCTGGCACGGGAGAAAACTGGTTCAACTGCCTTGACTTGCTAAAGCAACCTACACAGAAATTCTGCTGACACATGGTTACTATTGGCACTAAACACTAAAAATGTCCTTGGAAAGCTATTTTGCAAACCGTACCTCCGTAGATCTTTCTGTTCTTCCCACTGTTTCTGCTTCAGAAGCTTCTTCCTTTGCCTCTTGGACACGGGCTCAAGGCATTCTTCCTTGTCTGAGCCTGCCTCCTGTTTCCCTACTGGACTGTCACTTGACTTCACCTCTCCTTCCACATCAGGACCGTCAGGGGACATGGCATTTTCCATTGGCACCTCTGGCCTTCCTGTTGGCATTTCTGATGACATGAGCTTTTGGCCAGGTTCACCAACTTGTTTCTTAACACGTGATAAATATGTCATGAAAAGCAAACTTTTCCCTCACCAATTCTGTAAGACAAAACAATAGTACGAGTGTTATTAACAAGCTCGCATAGAGTAAGTATCACTCTGCACCTACCATAAACCTGAATAAAGAAACAATAATGAATAAGAGACAGCCTTTTTTTGTCTAAAGCTAGGTTAGTGTCTCTGCAAACAGTAACACATAAAATACTGCAGAGATAATAACCTGTGTTCAGTTCATGTCTAAAACTCTGCCTGCTACATCCACAGCTATTCCAGAGTTTGCAATTAAAAATCTTGTGAAAACACAACTGCCTAAAAGTCAGGAAGCGTACTGGCTTAAATGTCAAACAAAAAGCATAAGCAGCACTATTGCGTGTACAGAAACTATTTTCAAACAGAAAAAATCAGAGGTATCTTTCAATATAACTATGGCAGCATGTTAGAGAAATATAATTTTGAAGAGACTAAAGCCCAGGGGGGAGGTGGGGGGGAGGAGGGGGGTTGTGTGTGTGTGAACTAGCTGTACCCCTCCAAAAACTAATTTTTATTTCTTCTGAGAACCAGAAACATTGGCCATCTGTCAGGGGACAAAACACAGGAAATAAGGGAATGAACAACCTAAACTGTTACTCAGCAAAACACTCTCCGTTCGAATCAAATACAATTATACCTTTCCAATGTACCTTTCCAATGGCAAGTGTTGTTTTTTCATACTAATGTGCCCCTATACTCAATGGTGGCACAGTTTTTCCAAAGATAACTACTTCACTGGAGAACACTGCATCTACAGAGCCAACATGCAGAAACAATGCCCTGGCTTCTTCAGTAACAGAAGAGCCAGAAAACTCAGAGCAGCAGAAAACCGTAAGGTTTGGCTAACACACCCCGATGGCCCAGTATGGCGGTGTTAAGACAGAAGGTCGAGGGAGTAGAGACGACTGTGGGTGCCAAACACCATGGCCTCGCGTGGCATGAGTCTGCCACCACCACAGCACGCACGCCCCGCAGATACTGCGTTCTATACATACATCTGTTTACATATATATAGATACGTATACACACATACAACTATATATACGCGTATCTCTGTATACACACATTATATACGTAGAAACACACCCATTATTTCTGCTCACGCGCCAAAGTACCTCATAACTCCACAGGACCAACCTCCCCCGCCCACAGGAGCCCGCGAGGGCCGCGATCCCCCCACAGGCGGCAGCTCCAGTCGGGCGTGGGCAGGGGGGTCACACTCCCCAGGCCCTTGGGAGGCCGCCATTTCCTCCTCCTGCCATCTGAGGAAAGCCAAAGCCGAGCCCCAGCCCCAGCTCCCCGCTCCCCCTCACCGCCTCAAGGGGTAACGGACGCGGCGGGAGAGCCCGGGCAGCAACGTACCCGCCAGCCGCCCCACGCGCAGGGCCGCGGGCGGGGGGGGCCCGCGGAGGCGAGGAGGCGGCGCAGAAACCCCACCCCGCGCGCGCACCTCCCCGCCGGCCACGACTGCAAGTCCCGGCGAGCAACGGGCGGCGGTCACGCGGCGCTGAGGGGGCGGGCTCCGGCACGCGCGTCCAAGGCGAGCTCCCCGCTCCGCCCCGAGGAGCGGCTGTTGGCTGCGGCGGGGAGGGAGAGTTGCGCTCGCTCCGGTCCCGCCGGGCGCGGCGGGGGGGGGAGCCACTCTGATGGCTCTGCCCGGAGCCGGCTCTGGTTTCACCTGGAACAGTTTGCAGCCGAACTAAAAAAAAAAAAAACAAACCAAAAAAACCCCAAAAAACCCCGTATATTATATATATTTTAAAAAGCAACAAGCATAAAAAATGCGTTTGAAGATCAGCCTCGGTTTGGGTGGGTTTTTCGTTCGGTGTCAATGCTTGTAACAGACACTGGCAAGCTGAGGCTGTTGGTGTCTGCTGCCGCCCCTACCAGGGCGGTAGTGAGTGAGGGTGGATGCGGCCGTGGCCAGGCTTCAAGGCCTGCCCTTGCAGGCAGGTGCGCAGAGGAGCAATTGCTTTGAAATTAGCAGGAGTACGTGCTGGCAGTCCCAACAAGTGTGCCAGTGCCCCTCTGAGAAAGCTGTGTTTCCCCCACCTTATAGCTGTGGTGACTCCACGGGATTAAGAGCAGTGAAAAGTAAGAAAACCTTATTTTTATCTGATAGTTTTGATGACACTACTGAGTTCACACAGGGGCCAGTGAAGTATTTTTAAGCGGTGACATTCCTGAGAGCAGACTTCTAGCTCCAGAGGTCCCTCAGCAGAGCTGTGTTCCCTG
This sequence comes from Falco rusticolus, assembly GCF_015220075.1. Lineage (NCBI taxonomy): Eukaryota > Metazoa > Chordata > Aves > Falconiformes > Falconidae > Falco > Falco rusticolus. The sequence goes on from NC_051187.1 coordinate 55,934,605, forward strand.
CTCCCTTCATGCTTTGTATTTTTAAAGGCTACTGCCAATTAGCTTTTTGACCTCTAGTGTCAGTACTCAATGAAGGGTGACATTCTTTTGCCTCCATATAACTTCATGAAAGAATGCTGCCCTGGTACAGGAGTCAGTTCTGGAGACTGGGTGTATATTTTATGAGGAAAAATGTATTTTGGGCAGCCTAAATATATGGATATCTTCACCCCTGGTTAATGAGGCACACAAAGTTAGCAAACATACGAGTGCATGCTACCATAATACCCTTTTCATCTGCATCCATGTTTATCTCAAGTTTCACTGATTCCATATATACACACCCTTTCAGTTTTAGTGCTGGTTTCAGGTTTGCTATGGCTATGTTAAAGTCACAAAACTGTGTGGTGTCACTATAGTAAGATGCTGACCTACAACTGCTGTTGGTATTTAATATTTAATTTGTGATTCCTATTCCCTGCATTACTTTAAAAATAGCTAGATTTGCATTTGCTTTTGCTAGCATCTATTTAAAACCTCACTTATGTTACTATTAATATCTAGCTTTGCAACACCAGCATCGCACAAGTCCAAGTGAAGTCCCTGTGAAGAATCCTTCATTTTCTTTTGGTCATTAAAAGGCTGCAGATCAGTTACCAATAGAAGCCTACTTGCTTGCTTGCTTTTTTAAAAAAGCAGAAAGCATTAAAAAATTCACATAATACTCAGATGTGCTTTTTCTTAGAATGAAGAAACTTCTTATGCATTTTGATTTACAAATCTGTTTTTCTCACATTGCACTTTCCAAAGCAGCAGTATTGCTTGTCCAGACTCCTATGTCCTCAGATACTGATAGAGGGTAATGCAGTGTTTTCTGAAGTCTGCCAAGTGCCAAGTGGTGACAAAGCAAAATGAAGATCTGAGGAGTTGCAAATATTGAGAAAGAGCTGTCTGAGTGAATTTCATCGTTCTGATAGAGCCATACCATGACTTTTTGAGATGCTCCTTCAAATGGCGAGCTCTCCCCAGCAGCAGAACAAACTGAACACACCATTGTTTAAAACTGTGTATTGAAGTATTTTGTACAAACAGCACTACAAGTCAAGAGACAGAGTATGAAGAGAAGAAAAAAGATACTCGGTGGAGTCTCAGGTGTGGATGCAGACATCATTCTCCGTGGGCCAGGTCTGACTGCGGCACTCCTGAGGTGAGGCTTAGGATACGAGTGGCACAGACAACTCACATTTAGCCAGTGGCTTGGTTGGGCATCTCCCTCCCCCTGTCCCCTGTGGCAGAAATGGGGTGTCTTATTCACCGAAACAGTGGGAGCTGGGGCACATGGGCACCAGCTGAAGGCCAAAGATGGACTTGGGTGCGCAGAGCTGTGAGTTTAAAATTGAGATCTTCACACTATTGCTTGAGAAGAAAAAAACATTCTGTTGACCTCAGAAGATGTGAGGAAATCTCATTAGTTTTATTAGGTTGTATAAAGATATCAGCCTTATAGTTTGGACTCTGGAAAATGTGCAGCAACAGTAATACTTTGACCCCAGTACATATGCCAGCATGGCGTGAAACGTACATTAGGGGCTGATCATGCAACCTCTGTGTGTAATGGACTTTGGTGGGCACATTGCTAATTTCATAACGGCTGATTTATTCCTGCCATAACTGAGGAGAGACTCAGACCTCCTATTTTTAAAATATTTCAAGAATACACCAAGTATGCATTATGGGTATGTATATAGGTGTATACATATATATGCACATGGAAATGTCTGTACACCATTTCTCTACATGATGGTTACATCCTTAGTTCTGTAATTAGCACTACTACAGTGCTGTCCAAAGAGATATGCTGATACACCTCAGCAGGGGATCTGGCCTCTGATATTCTACTGTCTGAGAGAGGCCCTTTTTTTTAATAACTTTATTTCAAGGAAGAAATACATTTTCTGTGTCCCAGGAACATAAGAAGAGGACAGTTGCTCTTCTCCAGATTTCAGACCAACATCAACTCCTCCTTGTGAGTGAAGTGTGAATTTTGCATGTCCAAAGCAGGATCCATACTACTGGCCTCTCCCCAGCCAGAGTTTGTTTTGCACACAGATAGTGTCCTTTTTTTTTTTTTTTTTTTTTTTTTTTTTTTCAAAAAAACACAGAAAGCCTGACAAACTCCATGTTAACCAAATGCAGCAAAAGGATCAGCTGGAGTTCTCTGTCATGAGCATGTCAAAGCCTGCACAGGGGAAGCAGCATAAATAACCACAAACTGGGGAGAAGCAGTACCAGTCCCCAGGGTTTCCTACTAATTTTCTCCCTCCCACGTGCATGCACATGCACATACAACACATGCACACAAAGAGCTCCCAGTGGGTCTTCCACAAGGTGCAGAGAGATGAGTGTGAGTGAGGAGCTTTGGCATGGACCTGCTGTTCCCCACTGCTGGGCAATGACTGACATGCACAGTGTTCGGCTTCCCTTTTGGCACAAGGCAACAGAGGTGGCATTCATACCACTCAAGGCGAAGGCTGTTCTCACCTTATGATTCCTTACTAGTACAGAGGAGCTGGTGGCAGAAATGGCCCATTTGGAGCAGCTAAACACAGCCTGGGGTGGCACTGGTTCATCAGGGGTGTTTGTAGCTTGCAGTCTCGTTAAAGCAGCTCCTGAAAGTGGAGTGAAAGAGCGTGGTGATGGCTCACGGGTGTGCCTCCTCTACAAGCAGGACCATATCCTCCCTGCTTGAAGATCCAGGGAGGCTTTGTATGCCAGGAAGAGGGTGTCTCTTCATAGGCTGTGACATCCAAGGTGTGCCAAGGAACGCTGAGGAGTGCCCTACTGCCTCACCATCACCTGATGGACAAGGAGGTCCTTTAGCAAGGCCTGTGGCCATGAGGCTGAGTGCAAGATGGCTTGGGATTTACTTTCACAGGAATCAGGGAAACATGCAGGTTAGTCAGCTGGGGGCTTATTGGGAAGTGGTGAAGTGAGCGTGAGAAAAGGGGAAAATAGGGGTGAAAAGGAGTGCTTGGTTTGCTCTGCTCCCAGACCCAGCCAAGTAGGTACTCTTCACTGAGGTGGGACAGAACAGCTGGTTTATTTCACCTCTTCAGTCTCTAACCTCTGCCACTGCAATGATGAAGATGGGGACTGGGGCTGCTGAAAGAAAGATAATTTATTTGGTATGAACTGACAAAGTAGCATCACTTTTGGGGATGGCACTGGTAAATCTCATGTACTTCTGCTTCCAGGAAGACCCTTAAAAAGCATCTGTCTCTGGGGTTGCTCACAAGACAATGACAGTGGTCAGGATCTGGCCCCTGGAGCAGCAGACCCAGTCACCCTTTTGTTCAAACAGGAGGAGTGGCAGGATCTCCTGGTCCTGCCAGGACTGTAGGTGGGCTTCCCTACTCAGAATGTGACAGTGTGGGGTCAGTATTCAAAAAATGAAAGCCGAGATGATCGATAAAATGGGGTAGAAACCACCAGTTACCTTAGTTCTTAATAATTAACTGGCAGTCCTTTGATGAACTTAGTACCTGAGCATGGAATTTGGAATCTGACCTTTACTACATCTAGATAAACAGTGTGGCCGACTCGGCAACTCTCTCTGCAAGCGCCCCTCTGCTCTCAGCAGTTCACTTCCTGGAGGCTCTCACACTTCATGCTGCAGTCAGGAGCTCAGGGGAGTCCAACATGATTCTTCTTACTGTGCTGTTCCTGTGCATCATTTCCACCTACTCAGCCTCTGTTAAAGGTAGGTCTGTACTGGGCTCGGTTCAGTTTTTGGCTTAGCAAAGGCATAACCAGTGTTTGTATGCAGATCTGTTTTGCATCAAACATTATCATCTTTACTCATCTGTCCTTCAGTAACATAAAATGCATTTAGTAATTACGAAGGTTTAAGCACTTGTGGCATTCATATCAGCAGAGGGGATGGAGGAGAAAATGCTTTCTGGTGCATGGGGCCAGCAGTGTGAACCAGGAGACAGGGGATCTTGACCTTGCTTAGTCAGGACATGCTGTGGGGGCACTGACTTGAAAGGGACTATTCACATGCTCAAAAGAAACAGAAAGAAGTGCTCTGGTGGAGCAGAGCCAGGAAGTGCTCAGGGCTCTCCAGGTTTCAGCTTCTAAGCAGTTGACTCAGCTACCACTGAAGTCACTAGCAAGCATCCCATTAATTTCTTACTGCTTGCTCTGCAATAATTCATGAAAACCTGGATGTCTGCACAAGCTCTGGGAGCAGGGCTTTACTCAGGTGTCCTGGCAAAGGTCAAGGGTATGAAATCTGGAGGCTGCCTGCTTCAGCCGTGCCAGTATATGAAGCAAGGAAATGTGTCTTTAGTAATCGTCCTTCATGTACAACCTGATTTCAAATTTAGAGGAGCAGCAACATTAGAACAGGAGCCAACACCTAGTTTTCAGTTTAATGAAGATGTCTTCATCATGATGATCCTCCTGCTCCCTGCAAGGGATCCAGGACACTGAATCTGTGTAAGCACAGAGCAGCAACCCTCCTCCCTACCCCCTTACACCAAGAGTTATAAAGCAAAGAAGTTTGCAGGCAGTTCCTCTAGCTGTGACTGTATTTGATGAGACTGCTGAGTAACTATGGTTAGATACCGATGTGCCACAATTCTGGTGTCTGCTCTTCCCAGCTTCTCCTTAATATCAACTAAGCAAAGCTCCTTCTTGATGTGAGGTAATATTTGCTTGTCACTTTATATCCCCAGAGTACTGAGCAAGCATTTTCTCATTAATTAGTCCTCCCCTTCAGCTCTGCCAGGCGTTGTCTCTCTCTTGTGCAGAGAGACTGAGAGCTAAATTACTGGCCCAAAGGCCACTTAGTGACCTCAGTGACAGAGCTGGGATTAGGATGAGTGTTTTACTTCTCCACCAGGCCATGCTGCCTTTTGGAAATATTGAAGGAATATTCTTTTAAGTCAGATAGATCAGCACATGTGAAACTTTCCTACTGTGGTTCCACTTGAAAAATGTTTTCAAAGAAGTGGATGGGGTTTGCTTTTTAAAGCTATCCAGTATCAGAAACAGTGGCAAATATAATTTATGAAGGTAGAACCAGCAAGCAGTTAGAGAAGCACATGCTATGCATGCCATATGTATTAATAAAAGGCACAGGACTTGACAGCTGTCTCTACTCATGCAGTGTAACCTTCTGTATTATACAGTATCATGATTTAATTATAGACTTGGCATGTTAGCCTTAATGACAGACACTTAACATTACTAGTCAAACTATGTGTTATGCACTCCACCTTGAAAGCAGGCACTTCTGACCCCAAGAGAGCATGGTCGATTGCAGTCTTTATGTCTATCTCTTCTCCTTTCTCAGTCAGTGGGACATTTGCCATCAGCTGTAATGGCAATAGCTCTACAGGCAACAAGGACCAGAATGCTGTGCTGAATACAAAGGAAAGAGCTTCTAAAGGCAGGGGGGTTTATTAAGAAAAGTTTCTATCAGAAAGGTGTAGGAATATTCTTTTTCAAATATTTTTTTCATGAAAGATGACATGAAAATTTAGTTATGCTGTTTTGAATACTGGTTCTGGGCAGTGATACAGTGTCTCTGTCCCTCAGCCACCGATATCCCCCTTGCCTCTCAAACTGACCGTGCTACCCAATTGTCTCTCTTAGCTTCCCCATTTCCACTGGGGTAAGTGCTAACTCCTTGGGACTGCCTTCAATACTGCCTCATTCCTGCTGCTTCTCTCATCATGATTGACTGCTGTCTCACCCTTTTCCATCAGTGACATCAGTCTTGCAACTAAAGCCATCTTCTGCCCTGGCTTCTGCAGTGTTTTCCACATATGAAATGGTGAAAGCTTTCAGAACCTAATATTCTTCTAGCTCCCAGAAATACTTCGCAATTATTCATCTCTCATGACACTTGCAAGAAGCTGCTGCATTATTTGCTTGTCTGTTTCCTTCAGGAGGGAACAGCTCTTTTGTATGCGGGGACACGCAAATGCTAAATGGAAGGAAGAGGGAAAGAACTCTTGCAAAAGGGAAAAAAGATGTATGGGTTGAGCTGTGTGAAAAGGAAGAGGATAGGTGAAAGGTGCTTTTAACTGAAAAGAGAGGGACAACAAAACCACAGACATCCACCTTAACTAACAAGACACTTGTCTTTCAGTACCCAGATCATTTTTCTCAGACAGGCTTTTCTCCCACCTTTTATCTTTAGATGAGACTGTGTCACCCTCTGTGTTTAGAAAACACCTAGTGGATGGCATTTGTAAAATCTCAGCTGATACTAAATCATTAGCACTGGTGTTTCTGCTACAAATGAAGGACATTTTGAACTAGGAAGCAGCCAGCTCTGAGGTACTGCAAGGAACCAGGGGTGCCCCTGAGAGGTGCAACCATCTCTGGGCAGGCACTGAGCACAGTCTGCTCTCAAGGGCAATGTAGCATCAAAGCTGATAGGAGTGACGGGAACTGGGGAAGTAGCTAGGACGTTCACAGTAAACATGAAGGAAGGGTTGTACACCTCTTGGTGACTTTGTTTTGAAGCAGACACACAAGACATGCAAAGCCAGAAGAGCCCCATCATGCCAACGTTAGTGCTTCAGCCTCCCTGCAAAAAAAAGTTACAGCTTTGAGCTCTCACATGCAAACATGCTGCTCCCCCTGGGATGACCAGACTTGCTGCACCACATCTCCAGCTGGCGTACAGTGTAAGTCAGTTTAGTTCTGTGTAGTTTTGCCAATTTACACAACTTGCAGACCAAACTTGGTGGGGTCACCATTTTCCTTACATTCTTTGAAGCTGATCTTAATCTACTGCTATACCACCTGAGTGAACAGGGGAAGGAAGTGAGCAAAACCTAAAAAAAAAAGGGGGGGGGGTGGGGTGTTGATTCTTTGAGTCCTACACAATATATCTGTCCAGCCATGATGGAACTACACTGTGTACGTACCTAACTGGGATTTAAAATCTGAGAGCAAAGAAAGAAAAGACTTTGGTTTTCCTTTTTACCAATGCAGTGATTTGAAATTTATTTAGCAGAGTCAAATAAAATGCTGAGGGACATGACGTAAATCAAGATAGCCTGTTGATTCTCTGCAAGGGACTTTGAACACACTGATTACATTACAGTATGCTTAAGAATTTATCTGAGATGTTTTGATAGATTTTTCTTCTTTTTTTTTCCCCCTGTACTTGTCATAAGACTGAGATGCATCTCCCTGAGGACAGCACTTTGCTTTTCTTAGATTAACTCTGTTGTGAGGTTGTAGTCTCTGTTCTTTACCTCCTGAACTCCATGAAGATATTCCCAATGGATTCAGTGGTGCAGCATTTGGGTCTGAGAGGCTAGTACTGTGCTGCTTACAGGTAGCACCTAAGGTCACTGTATGTATGTATTTGCTTTGTGGATGTAAGAGCACTTTGTGTACAGCCAGCTTCTCCTCCCTTCCCTTCCCTCTACTAACTGACTTCATCAGTTTTTCTTGTGCGGAAGAGACCTTTGGGCCATCCACACAAGAGGAGGGAAGCCCTCAAAGGCACTGAAAAGGCATGTAATGTATACTCTTTGTGACAAAATATTTAAAGGGTATACAAGAAGAAACTGATTTTCCTTAGCCACAGATTTTAGAGGCATGGTCTTAATTCCTGTGCCTGAGGCTGCATATAGAGTTGTGACACTGGTGCCACACATTCCCCACATGGCTGTGCATGAGAGAAAAGAAAGAGAAAAAAGGAAAGGGTGTGGTAGTAAGTAGTTTTGTAAAGGAAAAATGAAAGCCATTTGTATACTACGTATTTCATTTACACTAACAAGAGCAACTGAATCCCTAGAGAGCAGTCTGAGTGGCTGTTAATGCAGATGGAAATGGCACCATAAATTGTGTAGGCAAGTTGCATTTATGCTAGAATTTGGCTTTTATAACCCTTAAAATGCATCAATTAACAGCAGAGGCACAGCTATAGGGACAATTATTTAGTTTAAAGAACAAGGGCTTAATTATATAATCAAAAAATATTTTCCCAATGTCTTCATTACATTCACGTCACCCCTGGGCAAGGCTCTCAATGGAAAGATTCTCAATAAATGTGCAAGAGATGCAGAGAAAAATTTCTGTTGGCTCCAACAAATTATATCAGTGCCTTTCAAATTGCTAAGCACACAAATTGCATGATTAATTACAATACTTTTACAGTATTTTGAGTTGCAAATTATTTGGGATTAATTTTGAATGCTAACATATCCAAAGTAAAGATTTTGGTTCTATTAAGTGTAGAGCTAGAACAAAGTATCTGTGGACATTCTTATTTTAAATATATGAGATCAGTGTCAACTTAATCGCAAAAGAACTTCAGCTGCTCCATTGAGAAAGCCTCTGTAATCAAGGGCAGCAGGATCAGTCCCATAAATTTTCGTTGGCAATTAAATTTTTATTTTTATAAAGGTATGTTATAGAGAAATTGACAGATTATGTGAGTTAGTCAATTCTAAAACACTGTTTGTTTTTGCTTTCCAAACAGGGCACACTACTGGACCAAGCTTAAATAATGACAAGCTATATAAATTTGCTTACTCAGCTGAAGTGTATGTTGATCGGGTGAAAGCATCACTGCAGAAAAGTGCAGGATACCGGATTTCTTCTGGTGTGGATGTTAACCTGTTATGGAGAAATCCTGACAATGACGACGACCAGTTAATCAAAATTACGGTAATTAATGTCATCAGACAACTTTAAAAAAATCCCTGTTTTTTCTACATTTATCTAACTGCTAATCTAATCTTGAGGAATTGATTTTCAGAATATGAGCTAAATCTTTTATTCTTCTCTAGCCTATTTGCTAAATACAAACTGGGATTGGTACTTACTTAACTTTATGGTGAGTTTTTCTGCCACTTATTTCCCCAGTGGTGAGTGCTGGGGTTTTTTTGAAAGCATAGATTTAGTAATCATGGAATATTAATGATCAAAACCAGAAATGAAGAAATTAAAAAGAAGTATTAGGTGATTTAGTCTATCCAGCCTACCCCAGGCCAATGCTAGACTGCTCTCTACATTAATTTTCTCTGGTTTTACTTTGCTAGATAAGAGATGTTCAAGTTGAAAATGTGAATGAACGTCCAGCTGCTAAAAACATCTTCACAGGAAAAACCACAGAGAAGATAATTGGGAAAGAATATCTGGAAGCTTTACAGAGACCCATAGTTCTTGAGCTAATCCGCGGAAAAGTAAGACCCTGTCTTTTAAAATTCAGTCCCTGAGGAAACCTGATATAAATCTTTTCTTACAGACTTGGAGAATTTATCAATTCACTATCCTCTCAGTGGTCTTAATATGGCATTGTGTTCCATCTTTCTATGTGAAATGCAGTAGTTTAAAACAGACTGTGATTTACCTGTAAATTGTAATTGGGCCCTTCCAGTCCAAGCTTCTTGTGTGTTGAGAACACCATACAGTATGGAAGTAAACAGCAGATTGACCATGAACATATGGTTACACATGTGCACAACTGCTGTGTAAGATTTGTGCTGTTGACTTCAGTGAGGCCAAGATTATATCCAAGGTCTGAAGGCAGAAAAGAAGATACAGTTTGTCACGAGGGAGGTTATACTGAATCTGTGAGGAACACTGTTAATCACTATAAACCCTTACCAAATATTTTAGCATGACTGCTTTCCCTCCTTTCTGGCTTGCTTATTTACTTCAGTGTCACCTGCAGTTTCAACAGTCCCAAGTTAATGAACTTGATGCTGAAAGAGCTACACCGTTTGATGGCGTTCCTTTACTGGGAAACTGTCTCAAAAAATCAGAAGAGAAGGGATGGTGAGCAGGTGTGTCTCAGCACGTACTTGGGTTTTATGGCCTGCCCTGAGACAGCACCAAAACACTGTCCCACCATAGGAGCACCTATGTCCAATTGTAGCTCTCAGAGTTCCAGTTTTGCTCAGAAGGGGATTCAAGTAAATCCAGCTCCCCCTCTTTTTCCCTGAGAAGCTTGCCCACTTGTCCTCTTGTGCTCAGCCTACTGCTCTGGCCAGGGAGTGGTAAGGCTTGAGCCATGGCTGCTCCTGCCCCCTCTCCATGCTCCTTCACCCTCTCGTTTCTTGCTGCATTAGGCTAACAGCCCTGCTCTCCCCTCTGCAGACCAAGCAGTGCTCAGCAGGTGGGACATGGGCAGAGGGACAGTGAGAAAGAAGGAAGGTTGAAGGTCACGCTCCCTTTTCTCTTCTGCAGAGTGGAGTGAGGGCTGTGACACCCTAGCCCAGCAGATCTTTACCTCCTGCTGTAAATAGGCACTGAGCACATACCCTGGCTGCCAGCTCAGCCTACTGAATTGCAGCTGTTATCAGGCCTGCTCAGTAACTTTCAGACTCGGCCTTGTCATCAGTTTTACACAACATAAAAAGAAACAGAACAGCACTGGCTTCCAGCTGTACGCATCCCTGAAGGAGAGCAGAGGTATCGGAAGAACACTGTCAAAATACATCTGCTTCTAATGCATTAAGCAGTTCACATGCTAAGATTGAGATGTAGCATTAAAAATTTGGGGGTTTTCTCAGGTAACAGGGTCTATACACTCCTTTTATGATTTCTCTATGGTGTGATACTTTCATCCCTGGTACAGTGACCTCACTTTCCAGGGTTACCCTGAGATAACACTCTGATTGTACTTAGAGTTGCTGAAAAAAAGTGCACTTTTAAAGCACCTTGAATGCAAAGTGGAGGTGCAAAGTCTTGTTACCAGAGGAGAGGCTCAAGCACAACAGTTGGCCCATGAAGTGCAAAGGTTGTGATATGTTTGACACGTCATTTAAGTCATTCTAACTGTGATTTACTTATGATTCATTCATAAGTTTTTGTAACCTGTGATTAAATTGCAACAGATACTATGCCCCAGTGGGGAAGGATTATCTAAGGATTATGCAGAAAAATTAGTCACTTGTGAAATTATGTAATTTTTCCCATTTCCTTTCTAAATTCTCTCTAATTAACAGAAAGTTGTTCACTGTACTGAAACTGCATTTAGGTACAGCTGAAGGCCAAAACTTGTTTGTACTGTTATTGACAGGCCCTGCAGCCCTTGGAGTTTGCTTAAATAAGGGCAACAGGTCCAAATTCAGCTTCCCAATCAGAAAAATGTAAAAGGAGTTTTTTACAGAGATGACCCACACTATCTATTCCTTTCTTATTTAACCAGACTTGTTATATACTTGTTTTTTATTCCTACAGGTCAAAACCTTCTACTCATATCAAAATGAGCCTGGGTTTACTCAAAATATTAAGAGAGGTCTGGCTAGTCTTTTCCAGCTACAGCTGTACTCTGGTGCTGCCCATGAGGTATGGTGCTATATCTGGCAAGATCATCATCATCAGAGAAACAGCCAGAGCCTGGTCTGCTCAGAAAGGCAGACCTTGGCTCCCACTGACTTCAGAAGGAGTGAACTGTGACAGAAATCAGCCCTTTGATCACATTTCACGCTGGGGACATAAAGAGTCTTCTGAATAATCGGTGAAATAAGTTGCTGCAATTAACATAAAGAACTAGGTGAAATCCAATTGATTTAAGATGCTTTTATCAATTTAGCAAAAATTTGTAATAAACCAACTTAAACCAGGTCAGTATAAAAGAGATTATACTGATGTTTAAAGTCAGTAGATTCCTAAGCTCCGTTCAATGGATTAGGCCATTTTAAATCGGAATATCCACGCAAAGTTAGCAATGGTTTAATCGCATCCGGTTAACCTGCTTTACATTGTTAAATTTCTGCATCTGTCCACATGAGCAAATCTGAAATTTAACTTAAATTCATGAGTATAGTGCCAGTTGCCAGGTGTTTCCTAAATTTTTTCTTTAAACAAACTTTCCTTCACAGCCATCTAATGAAAAGTACCCCTGCCAATCCAAAGCAGGTGGTTAGAAACACTGATACCTTCCAAACTGGTAAATAAACCCAAACAGTGCAACATTATATCCTATCAGATATAGGATTTAAGCAGTGAAGAAAATGGCTCATCTTTGGAAAGTGTTCTGGGGTCCCCAAGATAAATTCAGGAAAAGTCTTAATTAACTCTTTTTTCCAAGGTGGACATATCTGGGAAATGCAATACTACTTACCATGTGCGGCAAGATCAAGTGACTAAAATAAAAGCCCTGGACTCCTGTGAAATAGAAAAAGAAGGATTTACCAGCCACAACCAGGTATGATTTCTTTAACAAAATAAAATCTATTCTGCCTATTTAAAATATATTCTTAGAAGTATAGAATCATTTAGGTTGGAAAAGACCTTTGAGATTATCAAGCCCCACTGTTAACCCCAAACTGCCAAGTCCATCACTAAACCATGCCGCTAAGCTTTTTAGTAGCTATTACACATTTTTTCAAAAGTCCTTTCTTGCATTACAGAAAGCAAATTCTACAGAAAGCAAATTCTACGTGTATATTTTGTACTATTACTAGTACAAATTTCATATGTAGTACCGATGGGGAGAACAGGGAATTGATTCTCCTCTTGTGTAAACCACCTTGGCTCAGCTGACATTGAGTACAGCACACCAATTTGTATAACTTCTGGATTTTCATCCATAACACATTTTAGTTTCTATGCAGATTTACAGCACTTTTGTCCTGGCTGTACTGAAGTTTTAATCGATGTGAGGCTTTTCTTTCTTTGGAGGAAAATACTAGATACAGTCACAATAGTAACCTTTTCCCCAGCTGCTAAGTCACAGCACTTAGCATATGCAATAAATGCCAGGCAAGATGCTGATTCCTGAATGGAGCCCAGTGAGGCTTGCTTGGAAGGTCAAAGGCTTCCCTAATGCACAGGTGTAATGTAGGAGATGTGCTGTAGAGGTAGCTGAAGCCCTACTATAGCCTTAATGGTTCTCTACTACTAGTAAATGCCTTTCTAAGCAGTTACTACTGAGTGCAGGCTGGACACATGCTGAAGGCATTGGGATTCTCTGCATTAGAAACTGACCTTTCTCAGCTCAGAGAAGTACAAAGGTAGCACATACTTTGTTAACACCTCAACACTGACAGTATTCCTGATTTTAACACTTGCCACAAAGACTTCATCTTGTTTACAAACAAATCAAGCAAAGTGGCTGGCTTTGCTTCACAGGTGTGAACATAACAATCTTATTTACAAGTTATTTCCCTGGAAAAGTTTCTCATTTTATTTTAAATGTATTTTTAACTAAATGAAGTACTGAGTATTTTCTTAGTTGCGGCCTGCTCCGTAACTTGCTCCCCTCCTCTGCCTTTTTTTCCCTCCAATATATATTGAATTTGACACATACAGTGCAGAAGTCAGTGGCTGCTTGTTGCAGAAGGAATTTTTGAGAACCTGGTTTATAGGCTTAGCTTGAGATGTTGTCAACCCACATGCACCTTCCGCATTTGGCTCTATTTCATTATGAGTTTTGCCCTGATTTGAAACTGTGAGCTCTTCTCCTATTTTGTTGTTTATTGATCAACCTTTTTTCTGATTTATTTTTTAATTATTTTCAGATTTTAGATGTCACTTCAAAAGCCACATCTGCCACAATTTATGTGCTGGAAGACAGTTTCATTAAATCCATTAAGGCAGAAGAAAATTATGTTGTGCTTCTGAATTCTCGACGAAAAACAGGTGCCAAAATAGTTTCAAAGTAAGTTGGGCAATTTGACTGTCATTGATGGTAGCAGGACCAGTGGTTCAGGTCAGGTTATATATGTATGTCTTATAGCATCAAGATCTAAGGCTTTAAACTCTCCAGGTAAGGATATAGGTCTCTTGTATCCATATGATAGTCAGTCCAACTTTGATTAGGGGCTGTATGCAAATAATAAATAATATCATTTATAAGGTAGGAAATGAAAACAGCTGGAAATGGCCAAAACATTTTAAGCAACACATTACTTCTGTAGGTGTTCCATTTCCGTGGCCTCTCATTTCTTAAGAAATAGTTCCAATAGATCTCCATTTGTAGTATGTGAAAGCTCAGAAGTATAGGAAAAAAAAAAATCTGCTGCATAGGAAGGAAATAACATTGAAACCTAATCTGTGTTAGACCCCAGACTCCAAAACACTGAAAGTTTGGAGATACTCATGCAAGATAAATGATTCAGGCATCTCCTCACTGTTATGATATTTTAAAAATGTACATTCAAAATCTCACTTTCCAGATCTTCTTATCAACAGATATATGAAACATTTCAGAATGTATATGGTTACTGAAGACTATTTACCAGCGATATATCCATACTTTAGAAAGTCTATTATTTAGGTATTTTATGCCACATACCTCTCAGTAGTAATTCTGCTGGTATCAGCTACTTCTGTTACCTTAAAAATGCCGTAGATCTGCCATGTTCTGGCAAGTCTATTTTAAAATAAGACTTCATTAAGTCTGCGTTCTGTGGTTTGGGCCTGTGGAGGATTTTTTTGTTTCCTCTTGCTTTGATTTCTGCATTTTTGCTTTAACGGTGTCTTCACTGTATGGATGCACAGGCAGAGGCTGGAACTGAAGTCAGTACAAGCTGGCCCTGGACTGATCGCTGGCAAGCAAGTCACCGGTGTTATCAAGACTTTGGACTCCAGTTATGTTGCCGTGCCACTAGTAGCAGAGCCAGTCAAATCTGAGTGCAAAAAGTGTCCCTCAGTAAGTAAACACAGGCTTATTGGGAGTCATTGGGATTCTGGTCAATTAGCTGAGCACAACAAGTACGAAAGAAGTTTCTGTCCAAGCACCCCATGAGGAGACATCTAACCTAGCAATATAAAATATACCCCAGAGTGGGGAGCATGGTAGTGGTGCAGTGGTGCTCCACCACACAAGGCTGTTCTAAGAGCTACCTCTAAAAGTACCAACCTTTTTGCTCTCTTTCAAAGACTGAGTGCAGTATTTCTCAAAACCATTGAAAAAGAAAATAACCTTTTGTTTTCTCATCTTTGCCAACCCTGAGTTGGCAGGAGCTTATTTCCTCTGGGTAATGGAGTGGGATGGTTGGCCAATGTTTATAAATCATTCTGTGATGGATGAGCTGAACTGCTCCTAGAAATTAAAGGTAGTTAACCATTCCTTAGGCAAGCTAAACATTTGTTGGTAACATATCTAGCCTCTTCTTACTACCTGACCCTGAAGTAAGTCTTTTAAATAAAAGACTTTATAGGTATTTTGTAAGTATAAAATGAGGGTTTAGTATTCTTGGCAAGTCCAATACTGTTCTCATCTTTCCCCTGGAAAAAAAATTACCTTGTTCTTTTTATATTTAAGATGTCTGAAGACTACTAAGAACTTTGTTTGTAAATGCATCATCTTTTCTTTTGCTGATGCTATTCATCATAAACTAATATAAATCACTGCAGTGATTGTTGGCAAACAATTTTAATGCTATTACCATTGTGGAATGTATTTAGCAATAATTTTTAAATTAATGTTCCCATTTTCTATGATCTGCTAGTTTTTTATAAGCAAGATAAGGCTTCTATTCAGCACACATACTTTTAATCCTCCAGAGATACTCCTTATGAGCACAAATACCTTACTATATTGGAACTTGTGCTAGTTATTTGGAAGTAGCATTGCACTGTAATAATTTATCTTGTCTAATGCTTGTTAAGCCACAGAGAAGATAAAAAATAGGTGGGGGAAAATGAAACAGAAATGATGCTGCATGTATGCTGGAGCAGTTCTGAGCAGAGAACATCAAGGGATCTTAAACAGAACAGGGACAGGTGCTTTTTTCCTGACTGCCCATTTGGGTTTGTGCTGATCAATTTGTCACTTGGAACAGAGTTTGTCATAATAGTTATAGAGATAATTTCCAGACCAAGATAACAAACATAGGGTATAATTCCAGAGCACTGCCTGGGGACTGAGCTATGTCATTATAAACCTAATGGCATGATGAGAATGAAGTCCTACTTTCTTACTGTATTTTACAGTAACTGCTATGAAAAGATGGGGGTCTGTAAACAGAACACTGTATCCAAAGCAGCAACATAACATTTGGTACTTACATATCACAGTATACATTAAGACCATGCTGACATGATATGCCCTACAGTTCACGCTTTCAAGACCCTTTTTAAATCGTAATAGGTCTTACCTCTATCTTTATGAATTTGGTAAAATAACCTTTACAAACCCACTTCACACATGGCAGCACTAGCTTCTGTGGGGTTATAACCATCATTTACATTTAAATTTAGGCCTAGATTTCTGTGTTTGGACATCATAAAGCATGCTATCTTCAGAAGAGCTCATAGTTCTTACCTTTTTTTTTTATGTTTATGGTTCCTACAGAAAAAGGATGCCTCTTCTGAAACTGAGGTGTGTTTTTTCCATCATGTGCAGCCAGCCTTTGTAGGTTGGTAAATCAGCTGTCACACTAACATTCTAAACCAACTTATGCTCTGTTTAGGACCTCTTGATTTGGCTTGAGTTCTCCTGGAGTGCCCACAAGACCTTTGGTCTGATCTGTCAGACAGAGATTCTTGTCTGAGCTTGGCTGAGTTGCCATGTGGAAGTGTATGCATCTGTGCCTGAATCCTTGGAGCACTCAAACCAAATTTCCTGAAATTCACATGAGGAGAATGAGGCTCCTTGCAAAGGTCAATTGTGAATGCTGGCTTTTAAAATCATGGTCACTGCAGGAGACAGCAGCTACTCCTTGTAGCAGTCAAATGCTTAGAGCACACCCCCAAAGAGGAAGACTTGGTTTCCACTCTCTTTTTCTTGAGATAGTTCCAGCTCCCACCTTGCTTGTCTCTAGGGTATGTGCTAAGCTAAGACCAGCCTACACAGCTGGGCTCTGCACAGGAGAAAATACAGGATTAATGAGGTTAGAGATTTTTTGCTGGGCTATGGTGCAGCTTAACAGGGGGGAATAGAAAGTGCCCCATACATTTATCCAATTTCAGCTTATAATAGCCACACTGACCTTGGTGCTAAGCACTAATCACCAGCTGAGGTTAACAGACCCATCTGTGCCTCAGAACACGAGCTCCTCCCAGCTGGTCATTAATCCTCAGGAAATATCCTATGTCTCAATCATTGTTGCCTAATTATTGTCTGTTACAGTTGATGGAAGTTGTACTCTGTACTGCTGAACGATACTTATATTTGCCAGCAGGTTTCAGCGTTATTGCCTAGTACAAAACCCATGAAGAGGGGAAGTATTTTAGTAAGGGTCAAATGGGTGCTAGTCTTATTTCCCACTTGGGAAAACTGCAGTAAACACTGCTGCAAAGAACAGCTGAGTTTTCACCAAGGAATGTTCTTAGTAATTTGACATGACAGAGGCAAAGGCGAGGGAGGAAAGGTCAAAATACCTGCACCAGTTTCTTATGGAGTGTATCTGGAAGGACAGATACAGGTTTTATCATGTTGGCTCATTTAGGTCAAAAATGTGGTGTGTGGAATAAATGCAGCAACAGCATTTGAAGAAGTTGATACCTGTTCTAATACCATCTTACCTATAGTTTTGTACAATAACCACAAATCCCTCCTCATCTTACGCAGGTTTATGAATAAGAAATGGAGCATCCACTCCTGTTCCAGACTAAACACAAAATTACCATCTTCTAAGAAAACATGATTAATTTGTGAATTGCAGATTGTGCAACCCCCACTTTAAAAAAAATTTCTTAGGAGAAAATGGGAACAGAAGGCAAACACTGTATTCACCAGAAAGCACAGTGAATTTCCCAGAGAAGATAATTCACCTTATTCCAGTTACAGTATAAATAATCATGTTTTATTCCAAAATAGATTGCATATAAAGCAATGTACATTATCAGGAAAATACTGAAGTGTTGGAAGAGAGTTATAGAAAGGTTTCAAAGATATTTGTGTTGGGATGTCACAAATTAAATAATACTTAGCTAAAGGATCAGCAATCTGTTGGATTTCAGCTAATTTGAGCAACAGGTGGCCCACATATCTGCATTTAGTAAATTTGATTTGGAGAACTGAAACCACAATATGAGATATTTAACATAATGTGAATTGTTTTGCAGCTTTCTGAACACTGGCAGAGCATCAGAGAACATATGTATCCTGAAAAACTTTCCAAAGCTGAAGCAGCAAGAAGCTTTTTGTCCTTCATTCAGAACATCAGAAAAGCTACGAAAGAGGAGATACTGCAGATTATTAGAAGTGAAAGTAAAGAACTTCTGTAAGTCATCATGAACAAGCTTTCAAAAGGTTTAAGTTACTTAAAAGTGCAGAAGGGCAAACTGCATGCAAACAGATTCAGTTCTACTGGTGATGTCCTAGCAATGCAAAAACAGTATTCAGTAGTTTCTACAGGAAAAGGATTTTTTTTTAAAAGCTGTGCGTGTTCTCATAGTATATTTGCAGCACACTGATCAGCCACCAAGACTGTATCTACAATGCAAAACAAATGTGCTTTGTAACTTACCCAGAGGTTCTCAACCTGACTGCTTGTTCTGAAACACTCTGTAACTTGTTCTTGACTTGCCCATTTGTGTCCTTCAAATGGAAATACAGCAAAGAAGGGGATGATTCATGCCTGGATATTGTGCTAATATCAGAGTTTGGGTGTGAACAGCATGTGCACCTAGCCTTGGGAGTTGGAAAGCATTTCCAAGTCACACCATAGAGTCATGATCTTTCAAACAAATTATAGCAGTTGTTAACAACAGAGATAAACCTGAGAGTAACTCGGGTAGCATGGAAGCCTGTTCTCTAGCTGTCATCGTGTATGCAGAAATAAAACACTTCTTTCAATTTACAACCTTGTCCTGTAAACTTTAAGACACTCTAGACAGTTCTGGTTTTTTAATACTTTTTTTGTCCCATATTTGCATAAATTCAAACATTATTATCCATGGATATGATTTTGAGGAGGAAGAATTCAGGGACTCAGTTCTTTTCAACAAGAGTAAAAAATTCTGTCTCATACCTGCAATTAAGAGATCTTTCAGCACATTAGCTTTTCTTTCTACATGCAGCAAAGTCTTTACAGTGTTTTCTAGCTCATTACGATGATATACTCATTTCCACTTCTTTGTAGTCCACAGGTAGTGGATGCCGTAACCTCTGCTCAGACCCCAGCATCACTGGAGGCCATACTGGAGTTTCTTGACTTTAAGGATGCAAGCACTTCTACCCTGCAGGAGAGATTCCTGTATGCTTGTGGATTTGCTTCTCACCCCAGTGAAATGCTCTTGAAATCTTTAACTGTAAGTCAAAAGACAAAACAAATACAACAGAGTTAATATTCTTGAGCCTCATCCCTGTCAAAGGGGAAGGGAAGAAGAACTGTTGCCGTTTCCAGTTTTCCTTTCTTTATCCCTTCCAGGGTTTCCTTTAAGTTTGCAAATAGCATATAGCCTGGAAGCAACAAAAATGTGTAGGTCCAGACTTATTTGCAAAATGTTATCAATATCTACTCCTTGGAAAGCAAACATAATACTGAGCATTAGCAAAACAATTTCAGGATTGTTTGATTGTTTCTTTATTCAAAACCTGTAAGCATTTAGTACTCGTTGTTGGGTTTTTTTTACATAGCTTCAGAATGAACCTACTATATGAGACACTGAATGTAACTCAAGGGGGAAATGGCAATCAGTTATTACATCTCATGACAAAATAGTGCTCTGCTTAGCCTGAGCCCAGGCTGTTGGGGTTAATACCTTTGCACTGCAGTAATGTTCACAGGAAGTGAGGAACTATGGTTCATCATATCTAGACAGAGAAACTAACAGCATTGATTTTGCATAACAGGCTAAGTTCAAGGGTGATATCGCAAATGAAGAAATCAGAGAAACTCTTGTCATTGTCATGGGAGCACTCATCAGAAAGCTGTGTGACAGAGAAGGCTGCAAGCTTCCAGTGAGTATCTGCTGTTCAGTGCTGGCCAGATTCTGGTCTGCAACGCATGTAAATGATCCCTGCTAATGTTACTGGGAGAGCAAGAGAGACATGGGAAGGATATTCCCCCCTGTTTTAAAATAAGCCCACAAACTCCTATGTTTGATAGAGAGGAGATTATTTTTTTTTTAACAGTGACATCTACTTCATCAGCTTTAGGTTTTAATTTGGCTTTTTTCCATTTCTGTGGATATGTCCCAGTTTGTCCTTTTTTGACAGAACTTTTTCTCACTTCTGTCAGCAGAAGCAGTACTTGTGCTCCCTTGTGCAAAACCTTTGCAGGTCCTCAGAGAAACTAGCAAACTCAGGATCTATATAATATTTGCAATCCCCTTAGCTTATGTCAGCTCTGTGAAGAAAATAAATTCAAGTACTGAGCTCTGCTCCAAAGATGCACAGAACAGCTCAGAAGGAAGGCTATCACCTTGATCATAGACTTAAGTAAATGCTGGTGATAGAGGATGAGAATGATCAGACAGGACACTTCTGCCTGCTGGATCTGTGCTGTTTGGGATTGCAGCACAGTGCTGAAAAGACACAGAGCACCTGAGTGGCCCTTAGAAATCCCATTTTCCTTCCCCTGTTAATTGCCAAGCACTCTTATGACATTATGTTATGAAGCACTAAAGAACACTTCCCTTGTCTGTTTGTGGGGACATGTTGGCCCCATAAGTAAGACCTGTGAAGTCCCCAAATCAGAGCAGGTGCAGCTAGCAAATGAGAAATCTATGGACCAGGTGCCACTGTGACTATAGCCGCTTTGGTTATGCTTGAAAGAAGCCATCAACATGCAGTTTACAAATGACACCTTTGCTAACCCTGTGCAACGATGCTTTGAAACAAAAACATGCTAGAACCCAGCCTGCCTCTCCTACCTCTGCAAGGGAAAAAGGTAGGTTTATGATCACCATTTAAACATGCTGTTGATTTTCTTTAGGCTGTTGTGGAAGCCAAAAGGCTGATTTTAAGTAGACTGGAAAAGGCTAAGAAAGATGACAATGTGAGGATGTACTTGCTGGCACTGAAGAATGCACTGCTTCCTGAAGCAATTCCGCTGCTGCTGAAGTACACTGAGTCAGAAGAAGGGTCCATCAGCAATCTTGCTGCCACTACCTTACAGAGATACGATCCTTCTTTTGTCACCAAAGAGGTAAGAAAATATACTGCCCAAGAAAAGAAGTGCAAGACATTGCATTAAATGTAAAGAATAAGTTAACAGAGTTCATTTGTCAGTCCCACTCTTTTTAAAGATGCCCCACATACGTTTTTTTACCTCCAGAAAATTATTATACACACTTCGGTTCAAGCCAAAAAACTCTACACATTCCTGCTTGCCAAATCCTAGCTGCCAGTCTGCCAGTGCTAGTCAGCCTCATTCACAGACAGCCATTGAAGATGGCAGGCAGTCTTTAGGGAAAACTGGTCTCCCTTTGCAAGAGCACTGCCTTCCCTGTGTGTAACCCCTGTTCTTCCTTGTACTTTCACATAGCCAGAGAGAATGCATGAAGTTAAAGAAGGGTAAAATAGCTGCATCTTACCTTGCAGCCTCCATGAGTAAGAGAAGTACAAAAGCAGAAGGTGTGGTCCTGCCTTCGCTGCATTACCCTGCAATCAATTTCATGCCTACTGCTGGCAGCTGTGACTAAGGTTGTCAGGGTGTTGCTCTGCAATGAACATGCTGGAAGCTGTTGGGTCAGCGGCTCTCCATGGACTTACCTGTAACAAAGATGTGTCACAACCTTCTCAGGGATGTGAGGCCACCACAGGCATTATCTAGAAAATTAAAATTGCAAGATTCTTGATTTTTTTAAAGCACATATTCCCTTAACAGTCAAGGAAATCTCTCTCTTGGCCTTACCACTGCCACAGTGTTTTGATCTTAGTGCTGCTACTTATTTACAACCCTGCTGTGAAAATCAGTGTGGAAGGCTGTATTTGGACTGTGGCTGAGAAGATAACAGATGCCCCACTTGCCCATGTGGTCACTGAGCTATACATGTCTCGTACATTCCAAAAGGACCATGAAGAACAAGATGCTGAAAATATATCCTTATGTATTAGCCTTAGCTATGGAGCTAGCTTAAGCTGATATTATAAACAAGATTCCAGTCTGTACTTTGCCCAGTCATCTGTGTGAGCACTAACTGAATCTGTTTCCTGACCAGGTGAAGGAAACAATGAACAGGATATACCACCAGAATCGTAAAGTCCACGAAAAGACAGTGCGAACCACTGCAGCTGCTATCATCTTAAACAGTAACCCATCCTACATGGAAGTGAAAAACATCCTGCTCTCCATTGGTGAACTGCCTCTGGAAATGAACAAGTACATGCTCTCCATGATCCAAGATATAGTTCACTTTGAAATGCCTTCCAGGTACATTAAGTTCAGTATAAATAAATATAGCTCATCCTTACTTCTTCGCAGAAACCCAAAGAACACAGAGGTTCTCAATAATTACTACTGTAAAATTTAAATAAAAGGATGCCTGATTTTTGTGTCACTTTCAGATACTGGTATTTCAGAATAAATCTCTGCATTTTGATGACATTCATTTAATAGATATTCACATTTTCAGAGGTACAAATAAGAATTAGTCATCAAATTTGCATTACTGTAAGAAATGTTATCTGTTAGTTTTAATTATCTCATTGGGGCACTCACTTTTATATTTTAAGAACCAGCAAATAAGAACAATTTTAAACATCACAGCACTAGAATTAAAATAATCAAAATACCTCTTCTTCTCAACACCATTAATTTTGAAGCAAGACCTTTGCTTGCCTTTCTACCTATGGCTGTAGGGAGTAGCTGAATTTGAGAAAGGTTAAGTCTGAATTTTAGTGGGAAAATGTAAGGGTTTTGAAGACCTCCTTTGCTACTGGCAAATTCACCCTTTCTCAAATTTGATATTTCTACAAACAGTAATACCTTTGGTACTGTAACATTTTTGTGTCTCTGTGGTTTGTTTGTTTGTTTATAAATATCACAGCAAAACTGTTCGGCAAGTTCTGAAGGACATGCGTGCTCATAACTATGATCGCTTCTCCAAGATGGGCTCTTCTTCTGCCTACTCTGGCTATATTACACGTATGTAACCATGAAACTGCCTTTTAACCCTGTTTGTATTCCCAAACATTGGATTAATCCACTAGTTTAGTCACAGGTACCTTCTTTCTTTTTTACTTAAGGTGGTCCCGATGTATCATCCACATACAGCCTTGACATTCTCTATTCAGGCTCTGGTATTTTAAGGAGAAGTAACATGAATATCCGTATTTTCGACAGAAATGCTGAACTTCATGCCAGCCAGGTAACTGCCACACTGTGCATAAAAACTAAGCCAGTAAATGGTCCTCTTATTACAGCTTCTCAATCAATTCATTTACTTAAGACCATAAGGTTTGCTGCACTGGGGAGAGAACAACCAGTAATGGGAAAAAGAAACTCACAAGAGCCAATGAGGCACACCTTTGCCCTAACCAAAAGACAGATGTTTTGTTCTGTATCATATATCAGGTTCTGTCTCTGGTTAAAGCCTATGCTGTTTATCTGATGTAATCAGTAAAAGTTTGATGAGTTTGTAAAATCAAGTCCTGTGTTTCGGATATAACACTGAATGGAAATACAGGGTGAACATCAAATGCACAAATCAAAGAGATTTAAATAAGATGCCTCTGTTTTGGACTCTCTGTAATGTTGGCAAGCACATTAAATGTTATAAACCTAAATTTCTGCAGCACAAAAATTGTGCAGTGGAACATCTTTGGGGTTTCCTCCCAACTTTGTGGAAAATAGTCATATGAATAAAGGAAAGAATGTTTGAAAGAAAAGCAGGCTTGGGACTGTGATCTGTATGTGGGCAAATTCTGCCTACATCTAAAGGGAAAAAACATGCCATGAGATTATTTTATTTCCCATTTTTCTAGCTGCTCTACCTAGTTCCCTTAAGTCTTAACCTCATACTTTTTCATCCACAACTACATAAATAAGAGTTACGTTCTTAGACATTAAGAAAATGTGTAGGATTCTTAACAGCCTGGGACGGGCAGTTTTTTTGTTGATTTTGTATCACTGTCGCTTCTTAGGTGGTGATTGAAGCTCAAGGTCTGGAGTCCATAATAGCTGCAACTCCCGATGAAGGCGAGGAAAACCTGGACTCCTTTGCTGGCATGTCAGCCATTCTGTTTGATGTCCAACTCAGGCCAGTTACATTTTTCCAAGGGTACGGTGATTTAATGTCTAAAATGCTCTCAGCAACTGGAGATCCCATTAACGTGGTGAAAGGACTTATCCTCCTGACAGATTACTCACAGGTACTAATGGCACACTGTTTGCTTCTTTTTCTGTCTCCTAAGCACAGATTTTCTTTCTTTTCAACGCTGATAAACCTGATCAAAGTTACATAGGTTTCTCTTACTATGGGAGCAATAGAAAAGTCACAGGTATTAAAAAACAGAATAAAATTACATGAAAAGAAATTTAGAAAAAAGTTGAAAACTTGTATCATTTTAGAAAACAAAGTGACACTGAATAAAAGCAAATCCAACTGAGTTTCCTCTAGAAAACTCATATTGCAATCAGCTATGGCCTCCCCTCACACAATTTCTTGTGATATAGTATTCTCCCATTGGACCACCTAAGTCTTCCTCTTCACAGGCTTTCTAGAGACCATACGTCCAATTTGGCAAGAACTGTCAGGTGCTGCATGAATGCATCACTGGTACTCAAACTTTCCTAGATAGCTAACCTTCAAAGAACAATGCTAAGAGGTCCAAATTTCAAATGCTTGTTACTAGGCAAAACAAGGGATTAAAATGAGGATTACACAGGTTTTATGCAACTGTCACCCCAAATGGTCAGTTAATTTTATGCTTAAATGTAGACTCATATATAAATACAACTGGCTACATAATGTATTATTGGAGGACTAAAAACCAAGACATCTCTCTGAAAGTGCAAGACCCACATTTGGATTGATATTTTTGTGCTTCCTGTGCAAAGATCTCCTTAACCTGTGGATTTAACAGCAGCACTAGCAGCACTCAGCTCACAAAACATCTGCAGGCTCAGATTTTACTTTCTACTTTTCTGCTTTAATTCTTAGCAAAAAAAGATGCCAAAAGCAGATGATGAGAAAATCCACCCTGATCAAAATTACAAACATCCCCTGCATGACAGCTTTCCCCATCCTGAACTCAGCTCAGCCCCTTTGTAATGGTATTGTAAGGCTACAGGGCTTCCCATGGAGTGCACAAATTGGCTAACTAAAGCTCATTCCAACAATGATTTACAGTTCACACGCAGATTATGGGCAAAAACTTTACCATGACCTATTTAACAAACAGACTGCAGAGGTGAGAAAGACGATCATGTCCAGTCCGGAGTATACAAGCATGGTCTTTACAGAACTAAGTATTTCCAACTGCTGTGCATGCACCAAGCTCCATACATACCCTGCCTGAATCAGCTGGCTAGGCACCCCAAGAGCTCTGCCAGCCACTGGATTCTCTACTCCTCATCTTTGGAGGGAGAACCTTACAAAATCCTGGGGCACACCAGGGCTCAGACTGCATGCCATTTTTAACAACATCAGGCTGTAACATTTTCAGACACTGACTCTCTGGAAGCCCAGGCAGCACTGTGATGAGATGGGACCCCCACCCTGCTTTCTCTCTTGTGTTGCCACTATCACAGTTGCTGCCTAAGCTCTTTGGGACTCAAACAGTGGACACAACCAAAAGCGTGTGTTCACAACCAAAAAGGCACTTGTTCTTACCTAGACACTTCACAAAGCCAAAAATTGTTTAATGCACTGTTGAACACAGGTTCAGGCTGAGATGCATTTTAAACACAGTACATCTTTCTAAGAATGGATTTACAGCTACGTTCCAGGTCAACAGTACCACCAACACAGTTTTGGCCTCACAACCCAGTCAAGGTTCATGGGAAATGCTTTCAACTGTCAAGTGCCTGAACTGTGATTACAACTGTACCAGTAAACACTGTCAGAATGGAAGTATGAATGGTGTAATACTGGAACTGAGGAAAAACAGTGCAAGAGAGCAAGAATTAATCTAGCTTCTTGGTAGCTGAGTACTACCTCCACTTTCCCTGGCCAGCATGAACAGTCCTTGCCCAGAACATAAGCCCCTTTTTTTCATGCTGTTGACCACCAAGCCAAACATGGATTTATCTTCTTTCAAAGAAGAAGAACAGGCATGCGAAACAGTTCTCATTCTATGATACTGAAACTCAGTGTGCCACAGCTGGCTGCAGTGTGATTTCAGAACAGGCAAAAAACAAATGTGAGATACAGATAGCGCAGTTGAGATCAAACATCAAAAGGATAGCTTGGAAGCCAAGACTGGAACTTAAAAATAGGGCAACTGAATTGTTAGAAAAGAACGTATGTATCTGAGTTGCAATTTTTGCATTGGTGCAGCCTGATTTTGAGAAAAGTGATTTTAAAATATTAGAAAAGTTTTGCTCCCCTATTGCTTTTTATAAGGATCTTTTTGCACAGAAAGACCAAAACTGAGTTGTTCTCAAAAGTTCTGTCAAATCTCCTAAATAACTCCCTCCCTGGAAAATAGCTTCCTTTCATTAATTTTTCGGCTGAAGTAATTGCAATAGGCACGTTTTGGAGAGGTGATTCCCAAGTTGGTAATATTTCTTCTGAAGCTTACACTCCTGCCCCGCACCATTTGTAACATCTTTTCTCACATAACTCCACAAACTGAAATCAGTGTACTTTACAGCCATTGCAAGTTCTGACAGTGTGTTTGAGGGCTAAGAATAACAGTCCAGAAGTTATAAATTCCCTCTATAAAATAAACAGCTCTCATAAAACAGTTTTTGAGACTCCTAAGTCACCTGCATTAAAGTTCAGTAGTGTTTGTATTTCTCCTAGGCAGCACACCTGCCAGAAGCACAGAGAAATTAAATACTGTAATAATAGGTCAGAGAAACTATTTGAAAGCCAGACCCCAGTGGAAGATAGCCAGTTCCAGAAGAAGTGCCCGCTTCAGCCATCTCTGCATTGCATTACAGTAACACTGCCAGCACAGTACCAAAAGAAACTATATTTTATTGAAACATAGCATGTTTCAGCATTTTAAACAGTAGCAAACTACCTATTCTGATCGTTCGGGATCACATTTTCCACTGCAAATGGCACACAAAGCTCAAGATAGGAAGGGAAAGGAAAATACTGCTCCTGAGGAGGCTGGGTCTCTGCGATTTACACCTCCCATCAGCTTGGATTGGATTTGCAGGAGGCGAAGGACAGGACTGAGCTCTAAATAAGGAAATAGATGAGCTAGTAAAACAGAAGACAAGTGCTCCCTAGCTGCTTTGCTGGTTTCAGTGACAAACCTGACTTAATTCTAGGTAGCCTTTAAAGCCTTAAACTGTGCAGCCATTGCAAACCAAGCCTACTCTAATATTATTAAGTGCAATCTGACAATGCATCTAAGAATATCTGCTCCTCTGGTTTTGTGTACGTGTCTCTGCCAGATTGTATACTGTTACCTCCTTGCTCATTAACACACCCAATTCAGTCCCAATTAAAAGTGAAGTAAAATCAAGTAAAACAAGCTTTGTCTCCACACCTAAACAGACTGACAGGGGAAGTATTCCTTGGCCCATTGCAGTCAGTAGAAAAACTCCCTTTGATTTCAGAAAGAAATCAAATTCTAATTTGATTTCAACAATTCCAACTCATTATTTTTACCTTGGCGAAAATAAGAAATCAGAGCACAATATGACCACACTTGCTGGGGGCATGTGCGTTTATAAGTCACAGCGAGTCCACTGCATTCTTACATGAAATCTCAAGCCCACTTCAGCAGCAACTGACTGCCAAGTTGGTTCTGCCAAGAAGATTGTTCCAGAGTTTTTCTTATTTGCTCTATAAGGTGAATATGTATGGTTTTATGTATATTATTATTACGCCATTACTTACTATATCTACTGACTGAAATGGGCCAATAATATACATTATGTATATGTATATTATTACGCCAACCTAATAATCCAAGTTCTTGATTATGGCAGGAAAACTTGAATGCTCTGAATAAAAACCTCCCCTAATATTGCTTCTTGCTATAGGGATTAGCAAGCCAGAGAGTCTCTGCTTGTTTCTTTCTTAAATCTTGAGACAGTATTAGTTGGAACCACTGGGCTACTGAATTGCTAAGAAGAGAATAGGGACTTTTAAGGTGCCTGGTCATCAAAAAGGGGAAGGAAGTTGCATATTCACACATCCTACAAATGCCTGCAGCATTACAGGTGCTGAGAATATCACAGGCACAGAAACCCGGGAGGAGGGGCAATACCAGCTGGGAGAGAGGAGGTTCTGTACACAAGGAACAATATCAAAATAAACTTTTCCCAAATTAACAGTTCTTTTAAAACAGTGAATTAATCCGTTAGTTCTTAGGGAAGCAGGACAACTACATAAAGATCGCCAAGCTGAGTGAACCTTACAATCTTGGCTGTGTGTCAAAACTTAAAAGTAATGTCATGAGCCTGAGCTATATTATCACTTCCGAAACAGACTCCACGTGATCTGTTTCCAGTCCAGCCATAGAGGTTTCAAGAAGCCATGAACACACTTGACAGCTGATGGAAAAGGCAATAAATGCAAATTCACAGGGGCAATTAAGGCACATTAGTTTGTGAGTTTCGCCACCCAGACACTGAAGACATAATTACTGCCATATGGTGAGGTCAGAGCCATTACCCACTGCAAAACTGCTTGCAGCACTTTGCATCCTACTGGCACTACAGGGCTGCCTTTGGGTGTGCAGAAGAAGCCACAATGCACTGCACCATTGCTGGGGCTCCAGCACGGAATTTAATCCGATTTAGCTGGACTGCCAGCAGAGCCTCTATGAAGCTTGCATGGCAGATCTTGGGAGACAGAGACCATGATATTCCTTGCAGTGATACTCCTTGCAGAAATTAATGCCAGCTGGCACACAGGGGAGAGGGGAAAGCACCTTGCCTTAGCTTCATCCCATTTTCTAAGGAGCAAGATACCTCAGGGGTGTTTTTTCCATCCCTTCAGAAAAGCCCTCTATTCCTTTTTGTTCCTGCAAATGACAAGCAGCATGATCACAGCGCAGAAGGGAGTGAGGAAACCACTGAGGTCTGCAGTCAGTAATGGGGGGATACCTGTGCTTTCTAATGCCTCTAGGAGATTCAGCTGCAGTCCGGGCCAAGGGCCAGCGCGGAGTTCCTGGGTGGCCTGGCTATCGACATCTCAGGAGGGATGGAGTTCAGCCTGTGGTACAGGGAATCCAAAACCAACGTCAAGAACCGGTGAGATACTCCCCAGCACATGCTGTAGCTGTGGTCTATAGAAAGCTCAGGCTCCAGAGCCCCGATAGCATCATTGAGAAGAATTTAAATATAAAAGACCTTGCAGATAAGTTAAAATTGTAACGGTTATGTGCAAGGGAGAACATTTGTGCTCCTTTTTTCCATTCCATCTGGTTATTACCAGTTCACACTGGTCTCACCTGAATTTATATACCTTTACTTGAAGAACAGGCTCCTTTGTGGGCAGTTTTTATGTATGGGTGGTAGAACTGTTTGCAGTTTAATTTCCTCTTTCTTTATGAGTTTTTAATTAATTGTAATGCCTGAATTTATCTGCAGGGTAACCATGTTTATAGCTGGTAACACTGAAGTGGATTCCTTCTTTGTAAAAACTGGTATGGAAACCACTTTGGAAGTAGAAACAGCATTAGACTTCATCTCCACGGTGCAGTTTTCACAGTACCCATTTTTAGTCTGTATGCAGATGGACAGAGTCGAGTCTCCATTCAGGTAAGAACTAAGAGCACACAATTTCTGAGGCATCCTTCCAGCCAGCTGCTGAATCTGGAGCTTTTTGGTGTTCACAGCCACAAGAGATTAACAACAGAGGCCAACTTTCAGCCTAATTGCCTTTTTTTTTTTTTCTTGCCTAATTTTTGCCTAATTGCCAGCCAGTTTTCAGCCTAATAAAATGCCATATTTTATTAAGTCACCAACTTTCCTGAAGGCTAAACAACTGTGCAATAAGGTAAAAAAAGATGCTTTTCAGTAGCCAAAGACTAGTAATTGCATTGCCATGTGAGAAGCGGGGTTTACTACTCCTCCTAATCCCTATTTGCTAAGACATAAGGGTAGTAACATTTGCAGAGCCTGTGCCAGATTTCCATTCAGGCTTTTCTGATCCAGAAGATGGTAAGCCTGAGAAGAATGGATGAAGTTGAGGATCTTCAGAAAATCCTAAGAAAACAGTATCTGTTATTCTGCAGATACTAGAACATCTTCTGATTGTACCTACAGGTTGTGGAAGTGTAATCTTATCTGGATGTAAAGTGTTTATCTCTCTCTAGCCTCACCCACAGGGTACAGATTTTGCACAAATTTGCTAATGCCAGACCACCATGTTGTGTCTTTACAGGCGTTATGTGACTAAGTATGAAAGTCTACCATCTGGCAGACGGTACACTGCAAGGAGAGGGAAAGCAGAACTGTTGGCAGGTAATGAATACCCTCTCCATCAAGAAAATTCCAACATGTGCAGGAAGGTTTTCGACACAAAGTCTGATTCCTCCAGCAACTGGTTTTGAAATGAGCACCTGAGCTTCTGCTGCCCTGAATCCATGGCTCCCTCAATGACTTAGGCTTGTACATACCGTACCAACTTGGAGCTTGATCTTGCAAACTGCAGTTAATGGGAAATTTGCCATTGATTTCAACAAGCCAGGATCAAACTCTCAGTGCTTGCACAGTGTTTACATATTAACCTATATTTAAGACTTTTGTATAAAAACAAGCCAAGGCAAGTAAAGACCAATTTGGTAGTATTCCATGCACTCCCTTCAGGGTGGTGCTAGTTCTTTATTTTCACTTTTTTGTGCCAAAAGCAAAAATAGTCCCTCATTTTTCTTTGTTGGGGAGTATTGAAGTCCATGTTTTTGACATGCAGTAAGAACAATTATGATGTACAAAGAATGATTATTTATGAACATATTTTAAAGTACTTAGGTATTTTAGGCCTATGACTAATCCTTACTCAAATATTCAAGTACAATTAACATCTAAATAGGACCATGAATTCCTGCTTACTCAGTATTGCCTGTTTACAAAAAAAGCAGGTTTTATTTTACAAGATTTTAAAAGATTTTTCCCTTTTTTAAGCAGTAAGAGCTTGGTTATTATTATTTATCTTTTTGGGTTTTTTATTAACTGCTATAGTTAAATATAATTGATTAAAAATGTGTGGTAACATTTCCAGAAGTACTTACAGTTCCCTTAATTCTGAAATTCAGAAATCAGTGGTATAATTTCTGTAGTTATCACCATCAGCAGAGTTAAGCCAACACTGGTTGCTCTTCAAGTTTGGCTCCTAAAAATTTGTGTCCCTGTGTGTAATCAAGGCAGGTGTATTTCAAAAAATGAGCACCCACTAAGGCAATTCTGAACTATTACGAAGGAAAAGGTCCTGAAAGAAATCCATTTTGAATGCACAGTCTAGCAAAGCCTGCACAGAGCCAGAATATTTTCTTCTAAGTAAGTTAGGCTCATATTTCAATGTAAAAAAGTATTCATTATTCATACAAGTCCTCTGATTAAAATACTTACACCTTTTTGCTCGTTCAAGCAGTGTCTTCATAGGAGCTGTGTAAAAAAAAAACCAAACCCAACATTTTACATTTACAACAGCATTGCAGATTAAGAAAGAATATAGTTCAGCTTAGCTCATATCTTGACATGATCCATCTGATTTAATTTTATGCGACAAAGTGCGTGAGTTCTGGTCACAAAAATGTAAAATAAAAAGCCAGGAACAACTGTTCTTCAAAAAACCAAAAACCAGGTGGGAAAAACTCGACTGCCATAAAAAAAAAATACACATTCTTTTCTGTTGTGAAAAACCAATAGTGCAGAAATTGCAAAAATCAAACAATCAATGGGATGAAACAGACTGGTGGTTGTCTTTCCTGAAAATGCTGACACACTTGTAGTCAAACAATAAATAAAACAGGTAAAAATACAGTGTGAAAAACATTGGTTTTCTTTTCACTCTTGGTTTTTGTCTGTTCCCTTCTGGGTTGGGAAAGCCTTTCATTGGGCAAGGAATGGTATTGATAGGAGCAAGAGAAACCATGTAATTCACCACCACACAGGAACCAATAACGTAACTTGAACACCTGTCACAGCACTCTCCAAACTATCAGGCTGTGACAAGGTCTTTTTACCACTTCATACCAGCATACTCTTCATACAGTCCCTCAGCTGCCTTCACCTCATCCAGGACATGTGTTTTCTCTGCTTCTTCCTCGGCTGCTCTCTCTTCATTGGCTCTCAATCACTGAACAGAATCAGCCAAAGCTGCACCTTATCTACATCAGCCAACCCACCGCCCCTGAAACCAACCCACAGATGTATATTATCAATGCTAATTAACCCAGCTTCATTCCTCTACAAACACTCACTTGTCCTAGGTTCTCCTTCTAGTCAGGAGGCAGAGGTATCTCCATCTGGTGTAGAGCCCAAGCAGGATGCACCACATGCTGGAGGTGCCTGCCTAAATCCTCTGCCCAAAGGAAAGGTAAGACCTAGGTGCCCCTCTTCAGTGGCAACACTCACCAGAAATGAGAGGCCAGTGATACCAACACTGCTGGCAGTGACACCAGCCTCTAAGATAACATGGCTAGCCTTGCTAGCAAACCTGCTCCTGATTCTCAGCCTTAAATGCTCTCTTTCACTCTTCTGCTGAAGATTTTACACAACACCCCATCCCCAGGCATTCCTCCTCCCTCAAAAAGGGGCAGTTTCTCCTTCCTCCCTTCCAAGCCTCCTCTCCCACTCCCCAAACACAGCCATTCTTCTTTCATCAAGGCTCCCACAAAGCTGTCTCTTCTCCTCAACATCCACGCTCAAAGCCTGCACCCTCTATTTTCTAGACACTGTTTGATACCTCCACTACTGTTTTAGGAACTGAAACTGAAGACAAGCTTTTGTATTTGTTATTAATACTTGGTATTTGTATCATATAAGACAAAAATAAGAGCTAAGTATTCACACGCCTAGGAAGAGGCAGTCTCCTCCTGCAGTGATATGACACCCTAAACATAAAAGGTGGACAAAGAGTGGCACAAAGAAATAGCTATCATCACTATTTCACTTGTAGGGAACTGAGATATCATCAGATGATGACCTCAGTCCATATCCTAATTTGCATTAACACTCTGCCAGGCTCGCCCATGACTTCACAACCCAAAATCAGAATAAAAAGGTTCTAGATAATGCAATTTCTATCGGTATGGTCTCTCTCTGATATCAGCAATCCCACTGCAATGCTCACCCCCTCTCAAATCTATCAATTCTAAGAGCTTTCTGAATGTGTGCCTATAAAACAGAGCCCTTTGGCACAGAAAAACAATGTACTATCGGTGCTCACTTTTAAAAAAGCATAACATATTTTCCGATTACAAAAGATAAACTGGCTATTGCTGAGTATCTGCCCAACACCACCAGGTGTGCTTCTCTTTCAAGTGAAATGCAGAGGTCTGTTTAACATAAATACATCAAGTCTCCCAGAGATACTGATCTGTGTCTTTTGCTTTTTTTATTTACTCATCAAGTAAGCTTGTTGAGGAAAATTGTGTGCTCACCTGCACTTTTGAAAACCAGTCTTTCAGAATGGGACAACCAGCCTGTAATAAGGGCAACTCTGGGGCTTCCACATCTTTGCCAACATCCCTTGAAACTAAATCAAACAGAACCTCTGAGGCCAACGTTGCTCCTTCAGAAGTGATACATGTCCTTTGGATACCCCCTGGTATCACAGCAATACACTTGCTTCTGAAGCCATCTGACCCTAACAGCTGGACATAATGGGGATTCCAGAAGGGGTTTAGTCCAACAGCTGGGTAATGGAAGGCCATGGCTTCCTTATGTGGGCTCCATAGCTACAGAAACAACAAAACTGACAATCTTCTAAAAATAAGGTGAAATTAATATATTGCTTAAGCCTGCATTTGAAGTGAAAACACACTCAGGGTTACAACCAAAGCAAACACTATGAGCATTTATCAAATCAGGGGAGGTTAATCACAAATGTGCAACATACATCTTTAATGATGGCTATTATATGTACTTTTAAATAATCAGCAATGGTTGCAATTAAGCAGTAATTCATGTGTGAAATGTAGAGAAGCAAACAAATGCTCGGTCCTTTCTAACCAGAAGCCACAGAAAGAACAATGCAATGATAATCCAGCTAACTCCAAAAAACAACCAACCTGCAAAAGAGATTCTGAAGTTTTCCCCTTAAAACTTTCAAAGAGTGCTAGTTTTTAAAGAGTATTTTTCATATATGCTTAAAAAATATTCAAATTTCAGGATTCAGTTTCTCACTTCTAAACATATCCTGGCGCAGAAAGCACAAGGAAATATAAAGATCAATGGTCTGGAATGCAGATCTCCTCACAAGGTTATGAAGTAAGCCATCAGTGCAATACAGATTAGCAGATATGGGGACCAAACATCTTTATTTTGTAACATTTGGCCATAAAATGCTGGTAAAATGCATCATTTCCTACCAATAATGGATACCAACCAGTGCTGCGTGGGTATAATTAAGCATGATCTCAGAATAGCCTGCAATCACACTGACAGCATCTTCCTTTCCCCTT
The DNA here is from genome assembly GCF_015220075.1 of Falco rusticolus. Taxonomy (NCBI): domain Eukaryota; kingdom Metazoa; phylum Chordata; class Aves; order Falconiformes; family Falconidae; genus Falco; species Falco rusticolus. The sequence continues at coordinate 55,969,172 of NC_051187.1, forward strand.
GTTAGTGGGAACAAGATTATAATTTTAATTATTTTACTTTTAATAAAATTAATTTATACTCAGTGAAAGGTGCAGGAGTTAACACACATGCAACAACTTGTAAAATACTTAGCCCAGATTTCCAATGAATACATGTTACTTATAAAGTCAACTCTGACTTAATGAGAGCATCTTCTAGAGAATTTGTCTGGCTACACCTCACAGAAGGAACTGCAGTCTTTAAATACGGACATGTTTTAGGAGCTACAAGCCCATGTAATGCATGCTGCACTTGTATCTTACAACACAGGAGGATTTGTTAAAAATAGCAAAATAAAAAGAAGTCCTGGTTCTGCAAGGTTTTTAATCACATTTTCAACTTGAACTGTGTGCCTTGTCCAGCAGAGGTCAATGGAAAGCAGGGCAGTGGCTGAGCTGGGCTGGCAGCCACTATTCTGCAGTATTAGGTTCACATTTGGTAACTGGATGATAGGTTCCTCAAAAACAAAACAGCTGGCTAGACTAGGGATACAGTTTGGGTTTGGCAAGCAGATTACATGTTCTCAATAGCAACAATCCAAGATGACAGCAATCCTAAATAGTTGCCTTTTCTTTTTTTAAAAAAAGTGGTTTGTTTTATCCTGGATAGCTTGCTCACATCTGACATCAGGAAATTATCTGCTTCTCATTTTGCTTTGTTCCCACTCCTGAAAAAAAGTGCTGCATTTCTAACTTTTGGTCTCATTCCTACCAGTGATGTTTTAAAGACTATTTAGAAACTCGTAAGATTTTTTTCCACCAATCCTTGAAAATCCCAGATAATTCCACCTGAATTTTCAGTTTAATTTAAGGTATCCTAAGAAACCCTCTCACTTTAATTTCAGTGGATTCTTGTAGTGTAAGGCGCATCGCTGTTGGACAAACACTGGCTGCAAGACTGGACCCCTTAGGGGAAGGTGAGAGGCCATGTCTGTCACTGCATTTACTTTTCACCTCTCTTTTGTAGAGGTTTCAGCTTAAAATGTCCACCTACTGTGAGAAACCAGCAGTGCTGTGAAGAGCTCATTGCAGAGGTCCACTGAAATAAGGCTCCAGGAGCTGTTCTTGGAGAAAAGTAAAGGACCAGTTCCCAAATTTTCCTGTTGACAACCCCAGGTCCTTTTGCAATTTCCAGCTTCTCTAGTTTGAACAAAGTGATCTAAGGCCTTTTTCTCTGCTCCACACACCCACTATTAATTTGGTTCTGTTGTGGTCATCCTTTGATCTCCTGTGGCCACCCAGCTTGTTCTCATGAAGCTAAGGCTGTCTGGCTGTGTTGTCCCCCAGTTCATTCCCCCCTTTTCCTAATTCTTCCTTTCAACATCTATTCTCCTTCCACTTGTGTTTGGGGTCTGCCAATTAATCCATTTGTATCTCTGTATCGGAATCACTAACTATACACAGGCAGTGAAGTCACTGACAACATCTATGCTAAACGCAGTGCTAAGGTACCAATTTCAAAGAATCCAGAAAGAGAGAGAGAATGTCACAAACACCAAACCACTGTTTTACCAGGAAACTTGTGCTTCCAATAAGGTAGGAAGACTGTGTAGCCATGTCTTGGAAAAATACGGCCATCTTCATGTTGTATTACTTGCAGATAAATAATGAGGTGGGCATCTCTTTTCCTTTAAGCATCTAGGGCATGTGATTAAAAAGAAGATCATTATAATATGCCACTTACATACTGAAAACTGAGAAGTGAAAGCATTCTTTTAAAATGCAAACATAATCTTTCCATTTTCAAGTCCATTACGTGATTTTTTGGTGTTTGACTCGTGCCTTTTTAAACATTTGGACTTCACTTAACATCAGAAAGCTACTCAATCTCCATTAGGGTAGAAGGAACCCAGGAAAGCAGCAAAAGGCTTTTCCTAGCAATAATTCAAGCAATACTGCTATCCACTAACAAAGTAACACTATTTTTGATTGTATCGCAGTATTTCACAAAATAACACAGAATGAGCAGAAAAAAGTTATTCACTCCATCAATGCTCTCTCTAAACATTAAAACAGAGATGCAGTTCTTTGGATACCCAAACCCATATACCAGTCAAAGTTAGCACACTGAAACTGGGAAGTTCTTTCATTTAAGTTGTAGCTAGGAAGAAAAATAATCAAAGCAAGTCAAATGAAGCAATGGCCCCAACTTCCCTTTGTCCTAAGAGGGCAGAATAAACAGTGAGGTCCGGTCAGAAAGAGACTTACAACAAGGCACAAACTTGGAGAGGCTCTGACTGCAGGGTTTTGGATCTGCTCTCCGGTGAAATCTTCTATTAGTGTTTACACATTGAACCAAGCAATGCCTCTGTTATCACTTGTTCTGCGCAACAGTGAAGATAATTTGCAAACACAGGACGAAGCAGGGAACTGCAGGCTTACTTGCAGTGTGTCTTTTACTGAAAAATACATTTTATTTATCCTAACATTCAAAAAAAAAAAAAAAAAACCAACATAATACAAATGCTGACTCATTCAGTTACAAACTTTGGTACTCAGTGGTTTCAGACAGTCCATTCTCACATGGTCGTGACATACTGAAGCACTCCCGACGTGCAACACGCTGCTAGTGCAATTCTCAGAGTGACTCCGCTGTCCTTCAATCCCAGGCTCACGGCATTCTATAGTGGGATCACTTCGGGCTTCGGCTACACACTTGCCACAGTGTCATCGACGCTGAGAGCAGCTCAGAGTCCATTTTCTTCAGTTATGTATCTTTTTTTATTTCCCCCACACACAGGCAACAGTCATCAACACAATGTGTTCACAGCATTTTCCCCTTTGCCTTGTAGCCCACCGCTCTCATCAGACATACCACCCACATCCTCTTAGCAATCATTATCCTTACTTCACATTTGCGCTTTTAAATATCTTTACACTGATAACCCACCCACCCACCCTTAAAAAAAGGGAGGAAAAAGAAAAAAATAAAAAAATAAGAAGAAAAAAAAACAAACAAAAAAAGGGGAAAGAAACACAAGCATTTTTAAAGTATGTGTTCTCAGGTAGCCACAAGTTAATGGTAATTCATAAGCATAAGGAATGACACTTTGGCCATCAACACTAGAGAATAAAGGTAGCTTTGAATGCAGACAAGGGAAAAAAAAAACCAACCCCACACAACCCATAAATACATTTTAAATCATTCATCAAGTGATTCACCAAGGATTAAACTTAACTGAGTGAAACCAACCCTGCTGCAAAAGACCAGAAGAACATCCATGCATCACTCCAGTCCCACTCAAACTTTTAATTGGATTCTGACCTAAACCACATGGAAGTGGCTGGCTGGCTGTTGCAGCCCCCGAACCCTGACAGCAGGGCTGGGAGGGAACTCGAGTGGTGTACAGGATTTTGCTCTGCTTTGCACACAAGGTGAATTTCAGCTGTAACATACTATGACTGCACCATGAAACATATAATACTAGCAGCTTGTGAACCCTGATGCGGAGGGCTTGACTCTAATCCAAGATATGTGGTTACACATCACCCCATTGGCTGGAGAAATCACCACTAGGTATACATGGAGGAGCACCATATTACTGGATTTTTTTTCTGGCAACCTTTTGTGGTATTATCTGCTGGGTCAAGCTAGACACAAGCCCAGAGCTCCAGTCTTACTCATATAAAGTGAAAAACCTGGGACTCAGGTCTGCAAGGCACTCAGTGCTCTGGGCCAAGTTCAGCAAAGCGTTGCATTGATGGGTAAAAAAAAAAAAAAAAAAAAAAAAAAAATTGCGCTTCCACTGAAGTTCCCAGGAATCTGCTTAGATATCTGAAGTTAGAGATGCATGTGAAGGCTTTGCTGGACTGGGTCTGTGAAGCGAAGCTCCTTGCAAAACTGACCCCTTGATGCAAACATGGAGTCTCTTTAGTAATAGACAAAGTTAAGCAAACACTGTTTGACATTAGGATTAACACATTCCACTGAAGAAATCTCCCCTGAGAAAAAAAATAGCTGTTGGTATTGCCTCATTTCATTGCTTTCACCTCCACAGGCAGTTAAAAACTGCAAAATTTTCCTCCAACAAATACATGTTGAAATCCTGGGCACTTATTTTCTACGCGTTTTTTTCCTTTCAAGTACACTGAGTGAAACTGTAAACCCTGAGTTTGTGTGTGCAAACCCGTATCTTGTAAACTGCAACGTGAAACTTTGCTCTGAGCACCGATATAGAAAAAGATAGGACAGAAACATTTTTAAACATGGATGCTAGTATTATAATGTACATACCGTACACATGTATGTCACAGTGGACAATCTACTCTGGTACCTGCACTGTCCTGCAGTCCGAAGTACTGTTTTGTTTAACACCAATACTCCAGCCGTAGCGTCTACAGACTTATCAGTCATGAAAACAGTGAAGAAGCATTCATTTTCTTTAAGAGGCATTCAGCCCAAATCCCAGTGTGAAGTTAAAGCTTCTGACTATAGACTGTACAACTGAAGAGCACAGGGATTAAGCTTAAATGCTATATGCTCTAGCTGGGCACGCCAAGCTCTTTACAAAGGGTTAGAATAATACTTTTTCATTGGATTTCCACAACGATGAAGATAAATGAGAAGACATGTTAAATCACTCACTATCTGTATACTTGCAGTGCATTTCATCCTGAGGGCAATTTCAATTTGTGCCTGTAAACAAATAAATTGCATTGAAATACAATTTCACAAATATGGTTAAGACAGTTGTAGTTGTAGCTGAGTTTTCTGTATCTTGTGAGTTACTCAGGAAAATGAAAACCTAGGGCTTTCTTTAAGAATGGAAAACCCCGAAACTTCCTTAGCAGCAGGAAACATTGAGAACAGATGCAGGAAAATCCTATCTGTGGGCAAATGCTTACATTCAGACTTTCAGGTTTTGCATGTAGATTTTAAATTTCTAACCTGTTACCAGTTATCTTACATTTATTGGCTTCCCAAAGTGCTTAACTGAACTGAAATTCTGGGCAGGGAAAACACTATTGGAGTTTAGTTTTACTGTCATGACAACAATTCTCTTTTGCTGAGACAAACTGCTGGCAACAAAAGAATCAGAGTTCAACACACGGACATATGTGTCACTGTATCTTGAGTGATCTTATTTTATATTTTCTTGTTCAAAAGATAAATATTTTCTTAGCAAATACAGATGGTGTGGATATAGCCCTCAGATAAACTTGCCAAACAACAGCTACAGAAATGACTGCATGTTACTGGGGCTGTAACGTCAGAAAACTCCTCTCACAGGGGAATCACTAGGATTAGGTTTTCAGCAATGTTGCAACTTAAGGAAGAATAGACTGCAGTCTTAAAGAAAAATAAATGCTGTTCTCTCCATTACAACCAGGATCTAAAAAATATTACATTCAATTTCTGGCTTTCCAGTACTTAAACACTGTCATAATTAAGGCAACTTGTGATGATTAACACAGTACCGAGGAGCAAACAAAAAAGAAAGCAATCAAATGTGTTTTCTGACATTTACACAATCTGTTTTGAAACATGCCAAAAAATAAACACTAAAGATAATCCTAAAATGACAGATCTCTCCGTTTGAAATTCCAGGTGCAGAAGTATAGAGTACAAAATAGACATCTGATTGCAAATAGTCACCGAAACCTATGGAGAAGACCCTCATTTAACTGCAATGGGAGGGACCCGAGGGCTTTAAAGAGTTGGGCTGCACTGGATCATCACAACACATTCCAGGGACCTGAATGAAGCTGTGCATCGGTCCACACCGAAACACTGTTGCATTTACACCCTGTATTTTACAAACAGCTGTAGTGGCACTACTGCTGCTAGCCACCAGCACAGAAGCAACTCCTAAAGCAGACTGGCTTCAATATAAAAACAACTTTGCAGAAAACAATGCAGTAATTTAGTGTTGCTCGCATAATTAAAGTTATGCATACTCCACAACTGGGGGGTATATAGGAGAAAACAAGAAACTTACACACTTGTTTTGTATGATGAAGCAAAAAAAATGAGAAAACTGTAGCAGTTTTTAGGATGAATGTTTAGAGTTACCAAGTATATTTCAGATTAAAGGAGCGTGATTCTTCTTCCTTACCCCTGTAAAAAAAAACCACAACAACAACAACAACAAAAACAAACAGAAAGGCATCATTAATAAAAAGTGGATTGTTAGAGAGCTGCCACAATCATTTGAGCAATCCTTACGACTCCAAAGTGCACAGGATCTCCTTTGCTGTCACACTATTCTTGCTAATTTCCTAAGCTACTCCCAAGAATCAGACAATAGCACCTGACTTTTTAATCCAAGACAGTGGTCAGGCAGACTTATTTTTTGAGCAAACTGATCCTTGCTGCTCAATGTCTGAAACGTGTAGTGCCTTACAATCCTGTGGTTTCCCACGGACTGGCCCTGGGGAACCCCACACACATAGGTGGAAAGAGGGCAAAGAAATCCATCCAGGATTTAAGTGATCCATCCACTTAAGTTACAGATCTGAGCACTTTACCAACACAGCATCCAGCATGGCAATACGTAAGCAAAATTGAAACAATGTGTAAACATGTGCTCCAAGGAGTTAAGACCTAAATACTGTCTCAGGAAAGCATCCTAGGAAAGAAAAGTCATTAAGTTCACCGTTAACTTTTATTGGTATCAAGCTTAAGCGCTATTTAAACATCTCCTCAGTAGCTACGGATTCGAACACAAGCTCATGCTTATCTCCATTTGTAGACTGATTTACTAGAACTAATACTGCAGGCCTTTTAGTTCTTGGAATATTCCTGTAATTCCCACAAAAATTGGATGGATGCTTTACTAAATTCTCAACAAAGGCATCAGCATAAGTAAATTCTACATACTGCATATTTAAACTGACTGTCTGACCTAACGTAGACTATACATTCTGCTGAACAGGACACAACTAAAACAGAGTTTTAAAATATCAATTTATGAGCCTTTAAAAAATCATTCATATATGCTATCCACACAAAAGTAATTTTTAAAGGCAGACAGATTGTCTGATGGCAAGTAGGAAGAAACACAACTAATAGGTATATTTGCATACTTTGGTGACAGAACTGCTTACATTTGATTTAGCCTACTCTCACCACATGAATAAATACCCCATGCATTCCTGTAACAATAAGGTGGCTTCAGTTTAGGCACATATTTGAACAAAGCAAGGAAAAACGCTCTTCTAATACAGGCAGTACAATTTACTACAGTTACTTTCTACTGTGCTACATGTTATTTTCTCATTTCTTTACCTAACACAAGGCAGAAACTGCCCAGAGTATAATGTGGGAACAGATACAAAAGTTAAAAACACACATTCAGGATGGGAATGAGCTCCCTTAAGTCAGTCTGCTCACTACAGGTTGGCGCTGTCTAGGTTTGGATGCAAGACTGCAGATTGGCAAGTTCACTAGAATGGAAAACTAGCATCATTGGGTTTTTTTCATATGAAGGAAGAAGTACAGCAGGCAAGAACTACATTGCTAAAAGCTCACCAACTACTGTGAGCAAAGAAGAGGAGGGAGGAAAGCAACCTCATGATATCTCTCAGAAATACGTACATATTCTCCAATACTTGCTGTATATCAAAAATTTAAGAGTTGTTCAGAAATGTCATCTTAGATTTTGCCAGAATCCAAATTGATAGGATCCATTTCACTCAGTGATCATGCAGAAAACAGCACCAGCCAAGGAAAGAAAAGATGGAAGAGCTGCAGATGTGCACAGGATTCAGTACCAACAGTGCCACAGGTACCACACCACCACTAGAGCTTCAAGTCAGCTCTATCATGCTTATCTCCAAGAGATGACAGAGACCAAGATGGAGAACTTCTTGACATGGTGACACAGTTTGTGAATGAAGATGTGAAAAAAAATAAGAATAAAGAAGGGAGGATGATATTATGTGCAGTGCAGAAAGAAATACAGGAGTGGAAAGAAAGAACATTCATTCAGTTTATTTTGGCTAGTAAATAAAAGGGACCTGAAAGGACAGTATTTTGTTCAAATCCCATGGTCGTGTGATGTAATCTGGCTGGTTTAAAATCCATTTTAGGATTTGCACAGCATCGCTGCAATCAATAAAAAACCCCTGATCTGATGTGAAAGCAATTGGAATTAAAAAAATGATCAACAGTTCACCCTCCAGTTCATATGAAATTACACTCCTGTTCTTGGCAGGGGAAAAACTACCCCAAGCAAACAAACACTTTAAATTAGAAAGAGAAAAACAGAAGAGATACAGCAAAAGAAGGGGAAAGAAAAAAAAGCAGATAATAAAAGAAGAGAAAACATTATCCACAGGATCATTAAAGTTATGTAGGTAAATGAAAATGCTAAGTAGATGCAAGGAGAGAACAGAATAACAGGAAGAAGCCTACAGATGCAATTCCCCTCGGGCATATACCTCATTTTCCACTGAGAGCTATATGAATAACCGAAGTCTGATGACAAGCTAGACGTGTCTTGCAGCATGCAATTAAAATGATTTGGTTTACTGACTCTCAGAACAGATTGAGAAACCCCTCACACTGCATCCATTATACACCAGCAGGACACCTACCTCAGCGGGTCTGAGACGGCAGGGAGGGGGCAGCCCTGTCTGTGTTAGACAACACGCATCTTGGCATCATTAACAGTAAAAGGTGAAAGTCTTCAAACTGCTGAATGACTTTCTGTAACGAGTATGCAAGTTTTTGCATCACTAGTCTTTGGGGGCAGCTTTCACACCTGTGTTGCAATGGTAGCGCTCCAACATAACACAGAGCATTGATGCAGTTATTAACCAATGAGAAAGCAATCTGCTGAGAGAATCGCCCATCTCAACGATGCACCAGGCATCACAGGCAAACCAGCTGCATGACACGGCAGGATAACCCCCTGGGAAACAAAGGGTAAATCACATTAGGAAAAATGATGGGTTTCACTTTTAAAGAGAAATATAATAGTAGCTAGAGCTTTTAATTTAAATAGCTGCTGTAAGATAGAAATACATGCACTATATACCACACCTTTTCAAAAACATCAAGTCCCTAAACTGAAATCTAAAAAATTCCTTGTGCTAGCAGTCTGAATTCAGCCTATAGACCAAATGGAAACATGTATGTTTTGCCATTTTATCTAGATATTCTATCAAGACTTTACTGACAGAATCAACTCAAGCAGCACAGCAGAGCCCAACTTCAATGAGTACTGTCTTGAGTGGCTCCATAAGGGCCAATGACAACAATTTCATTTATATCCAGGACAAAAGAATGGCACTTTCACGACAAAGTATTTACAAGCAGAGAAGAAGTAAGTATATAAATCACTTCAGTAAGGTTTCATTCAACAAATAATCTACCATGCAGCAGTAGGTGATGCCAACTAAAAGAACTATGGAAGCAAAAATAGACAACCCAAATGCTGGAAGAAAAAACTGACCCTCAAACATGTAACTGGACAAAACTCAGTGCAAACTAGTGACAAACCCAAACCTCTGACTGTTGCCACTCTTTCTCTTTGCCTCTTGATACACACCAAGAACAAACCTCATGAGTCTTTGGTAAGTCACGAAAAGACTTTGGTAGCTCTGCCCAATACTGCACTTGATAAAGATGTATGTTGTTATGCAAGAGGCAAAAGGACCAGCAACACCCATCCTGAAGGCACTTTTTAAAACAAAATGCCATCATTCCTTTATTATTTTGTGCAAGACATCCCGCACTGCGTTTTTGACGCATGCTGTACATCCAGTCCCATGCCCTGCTCCTGGCTCTGCACGTGCATCCTCTAGTTGGGAGGCTGGCCCTGGGTTACAGGCCCAGGTAACCAGACATGGCAGGACTGTGGCAGGCCAGGCTCAGGGTAGCGGTGTGAAATCGTGATTTGCAGTGGTGCCCGCAGGCTCTGCTGGAGCCCTCCTGCAGTGCAGGCAGCTGTGGGTGCCGCTGCTCCTGCCAGCAGCCCCATGGCACCAGGGGAGCACACCAGGGTTCACCCCACGTACCCCGTTCACTCATCCTGCTAACAAGTAGGACATGGACCTGAAATAAGGGTTTGCCTCCATCAGACCCCTTTCCCACACTTTCCGAGGATGGAGAGAAACAGGGGCTCAGGGCAGCCAGACGGCACTCGCCTCCCCTTGGGAGAAATAGGCAAGAGGTGAGAAAGGGGAGGTGTGCTGCTGAGGTGGAGGGGCCATCTCACGGCTTGCAAGGTGGGTCCAGAGGAGATGCCCAGCCACACTCCCCTCCCCATAAGCGAGGGGACCTCACTGAGACAGGGCCCCCAGCCACAGGGCTGCACAGATACAGGCTGCATGAGGAGCAACTATAGTGTGCTTCTACTGAAACTACCTCTGGGCCACAAAAAAGGGGGCACTTAGCTGCTGCGAGGGACACCAAACTGCACCGATGGGCCTGCATAACCTTTGCGTTTCTGTCTTATCCCTGTATTTTAAGCCACAGTGAGGGCCTGCCTGCAGGCTCCCGGCCCGTCACTTCCCGCCCTCGAGGAGCAGCTGTAGCACAGCCCTCGTCTGGAGGGTAACCCGGGTGGCCCTCACCCCTCGCCGGCGACCGGCATGCCTGGCAGCCTGCACCCACTCACCCGCGCTCTTCACCGGTGCTCCACCACGAAGCGCATGGTGGTGCCGTCAAAGGAGGGCGGCGCGACGATCCGCGGGCCGGCGGCCGGCGCTGTGATGCTGATGACCGGCTTCGACTCGGCTGCCCCACGCCGCGGGGGCGGCGGGCCCTTGCCGGTAGCCACGTAGTAGGGGCTGTCGGCGAACGCCGCCTCCGCCGCTGCTGGGCTGCCTGGCTCGGCCGGGGCGCTGGCGTCGCTGCCCGGGTGGGAGAGCGGGCGCGGCAGGGCGCCGGCCGGCAGCATGGCGGCGGCGGGCAGGAGGCCGGGGTAGAGCATGTACGTGGCGCCATAGGCCCCGGCGTTGAGGGCCAGGGGCGGGAGAGGCAGCGGGACGGGGGCGACGGTCGGCTGCTGGGGCACTGGCACCTCCACGTACTGCCCGGTCTCGGGGTCGAAGAGGCGCCGCTTGAGGGGCTGCTGCACTGGCGTGTCCACCAGGTAGTACTGCCCGGTGCTCACGTCCAACAGCACCTTGCGCTGCGTCTGCGGGAAGGGGTCAGCCGCGGCCGCCGCGGTGGGCACGGAGGGCGAGAAGCAGAGCAGCGGCGGCGGCGCGGCGCCGGGCAGGGTGGCGTAGGGCAGCGGCGGGCGGTAGAGGGCGGCGGGCGGACCCTCGGCGGACGGCGGAGCGGCGGCGGCGGGCTCCTCGGCGGGCGGGGGGGCGGGCGGGGGTCCGGGGCTGCCGGGGCGCTTGGCGGTGCCGAAGGGCTGCAGGCTGCACAGCGCCGCCGCCGCCGCCGCCGCCGACACGGGGCTGGGGCGGACGCCGCCGCCCGCCCCCGACACCGGTACCGGGGAGGGAGGGGAGCCGGGCTCGGCGGCCGCCTTCAGCGGCAGGGCCAGGTAGTTGCCGCAGTCCGGCCCGCGCTCCGCATCGCCGCCGCCCGCAGGCAGCCGGGGGGAGCGCGGCGCCGCCTGGCCCCGCAGGCCGCCCTCGGAGCGGGGCTTGCCCGGCGCGGCGGCTCCGGCGCCGGCTCCTCCGGCTCCGCGGAGGGTAAGGAGGGCGCGGGGGGCGGGGGGGGGCTCGGCGCGGGGAGGCGGCGGGCCGCGCTGCCGCTGCCGGGCCAGGTTTTCGAAGGCGGCCGCCTTGGCCGAGACCTTGTCGGCGGCGTTGCTGCAGGGGCGGCGGGACAGCCGCTCGCTGCCCGCCCCTTTGCCCGACGGCTCCTCCGCCTTATCTGCCGCCGGCGGCGGGGGCGCAGCGGCGGCGGCGGGGGGGGTCGGCCGGGGCCCGGCGTCGCGCTCCTGGCTGGCGATGAGGGAGAGGACGTGGCTGTCGGTGATGGGCAGCGGGTCGCTCTTGCGCTTCCACTCGCGCTTGTTGAAGCTGTACAGCTCCTCCATGCTCCGCACCGCCGCCGTCAGCTTCTCCAGCGCGTTTTGCACCGGCGCCGCCTTGCCCTCCTCCCGCGGGTCCTCCTCCGGCCCCCGGCCCCTCTCGACGGGCGGCGGCGGGGGCTGGTGCCGCCAGGGCGCGGCGGATTTGGAGACGATCTTCAGCACGGCCGGCTGGCGCGGGTCGCTCTTGTTGGGGGCGATGGTGGCCACCGGCAGCCTCCCCGAGGTGCGGTGCACCAGGACGGTGCCCTCCGGGGGACAGGCCGGCGCCCTGCCCGCCGCCTTGGGCCCCGCCTCGGTGGGCTTGGAGCTGGCGTGCCCGACCGACTGACAGGTGATGACCACGGGGGAGAGGGACCTGGGGACGCCGGCGATGACCAGCTGCTGCCGGGGCTTCTGCTCCGGGCCGCCCTGGTCGGAGGCGACACTGCCCTTGTCGCTGCTGTTGTCCCCCGAGTCGCAGCTGTAGGAGCTTTTGATGAGCTTCCGCACGTCCCGCACCTGGTGGAGCGGCCCCTGGGCTCTGTGCTTGCCGTCCCTCACGTCGCGCACCAGGAACTGCGGCACCTTGTCGGGGCCGTCACCGACTTTGGGCGGCTTGGGATGCTGGCCCCTGCCCTCCTCCGGCGGCCGGCCCGCGATCTGCGGCGTCAGCAGCTGGGCGATGCTGAAGGCGGCGTCCCGGGGCTGCTGCAGGCTGCCCAGGCTGATCTTGATCTCGGGGGCTTTGGGCTTGGCGGCGGGGGGTGAGGAGAAGGCGGCGGCGGCAGAGCACTTGGTCGCCCGCTTGCCGGTCTCCTTTTCCCGGGGTGTGTGCTGGATGGCAGGGACGAACAGGCGGGACATCTTGGTGGACTTGCCGGCGGAGATCTCGCCCAGGTCGGCTCGCCAGTCGAGCCTGGGGGAGAGCTTCAGCTTGCCGACGGGCGCCCTCTCCTCCTTCCTTTCCGCCTCCCGCTCCTTCCAGGACCTGAAGGCGCTGTTCTGGCTGCGGAGGAAGGTGGCCTTGATGGCCTCCGAGGCGCTGCGCTTCACCTCGCACAGCTCTTCCGACAGCGCTCGGTCCAGGCTGCGGCTCCCCTCACGGGGCGTCGACGCCTTGGAGACCGGCGACCGGCCGCCGCCGCCCTCGCCCGCTTCCTCCGCCGTCGCTGCGGTGCAGTCCGAGCCGCCCTCCGAGTGCCGGGAGCTCTGCCGCTGCACACCGCCCTCCCCCTGCCGCTCCCGCCCGCCGCCGCCGGCCTCCGCGTCCCGGCCGGCGCCCAGCCCGGTGTAGGAAGTGTCGGTGATCTCGCCCCGCTCCATCTTGAACTCGTGCTCCAGCTGCATCTTCTTGGAGATTACGTTTTTGAGGAGGCTGGAGGCGAACTTGGACTTCTTGCTGGAGCCCCCCCCACCGCCCTCCGCCGCCGGCGGCTCCCCGCCACCCGCCTCGGGGCGCGGCCCGGCCTCGGGGGCATCGCCGAGGTCCAGCAGAGTCACCACCCGGGAGCCCGGCCGCAGCCGCCGCGGCGCCTCGACGTGGGTGATCTCCCCGTCGAGCTTGCTGACCACGAACTCGAGGGCTTTGGTTTGCGACCGGCCGGAGCGCAGCAGGCTGGGCTCGGCTCTCGGCCCCAGGCTGCCGCACTTGAGGTCCAGGTAGGTGGACCAGCGATTGATGCCCAGGGCATTGTCGGGCAGGGAGGCGGAGGAGGCGCGGGAGCCGGGGCGCAGGGTGTCGAAGTAGGGGTACGCCAGGCTGCGGAACGCCCTGGCTGTCAGGTTTCGCACTTCTTTGTCGGCATCGTCCAGCTCGCTGACGGCGCTGGAGGCGCCGCTCGAGTGTTCCCCCGCCCTGGCCGCCCCGCACCGGGTCTGCAGCCGCGCGGGGACCGCGATGAATTTTTTCGCGTGGTCGCGGACCGCGTCCGGCTTTAAACTCGCATTGCGTTCAGGAGCCGCGGGGACACGGAGGCTCATGTCGCCTTCATGCTTGGCAGCGTAAATAGTATTTTGCTTTCCGCGCACGTTGCTAGACTCATTTATAGCCCGGGAAGCGGCTTTGATTGATAGGAGAAGCTGGGCGGCCGGGCTCCCGCCGGGGCGGCCAGGCTGCTTGGACCGGCTTTCCCCCGAGCTGGCGCGCTTGGCCCCGCCGGGGGTGTCGTATTCGGAGGTAAGGCTGACGATCTCCGTGCTGCTGGTGTTCTCGATGCTGTCCGTCTGGTTGTTAGGGTCGCTGGTGGTCGTGCTGAGTGAGCAGCTATTCTCCTCCTCCGTCGGTGTGTCCCCCGGGGTCTCGTCGCTCCCGAAGGAGGCGTAGTCCACGAAGGAGTAGATCACGTTGTTGTCCTCGAAGTCCCAGCGGGCGGCCAGCCCCGCGTCGAAATCCATGTCGTGGTCCACCTCGCTCAGCTGGATCTCCTGCGTGCTGATATAGTGCGCCTCGTCGCGGCCGCCGCCGGAGGGGATGCCCGGGGGGGCGCCGGGGGCGGCTGCCTTGCGTCCCGCATCCTCGTCCTCCTCGCTTTCGTAGCCGAAGGAGGACGAGGAGGTTTTGCCTTCCGTCGACACCGGGTCGCCCATTGCGGGAAAGCCACTCGCCTTGCTCATCGGCGAAGGGCAGGAGGAGGAGGAGGACTCCGGGCAGCCCCCCGCCTCCGGAGGCCCGCCGCTCCCTGCCGCCCCCCCGCAGCCGGGGCTGGAGTCAGCGCCGCATCCCGCCTCAGCCGCCGCGCTCGGGGAAGGCAGGCGATCCCTCCCGCGGTCCGAGGATGCTGGCCCCGCGGCCCCGCCCGGCGGCCCGCCGTTCGCCGACCCGCCAACATCCCCGGTCCCGCCGGCTCCACTTCCCGGTGCGGGACCGGCCGCTCGCTCCGCGCCGCCGGCCGGGGCCAGCTCGCCGAGCAGCCGGCTCTCCCCCGGCCGCTGCGGCGAGCCGCGAATCTCCACGTACGCCGCCGCCTCCTCTTCGGTGGCCGCCGCCGCGCCCTCGGGGCCGGCTCGGGGGCCGCCGGGCGGCTGGCCGGGCGCGTCCATGCCGGGGCCGTCGGGGCGCGGCAGTGGCCCCAGGGGGCGGGCAGGCATGTGCCGGCAGGGACGGGCAGCGCTGCGGGGACGGGGGGGCGCAACGGGCCGCCCAGCCCCAGCCCCTGCCCTCCCCTTCCCTCCCCTCCTCCGCCCGGCGCGCCGGCTCCCGGCCCGGGCGGGCATCACCGCCGGGGGGCGGAGGGGTCGGGTCGGGCCGGGCTGGGCTCGGCGCTCCCCACACTGCAGCCAGCCGCGGGACAGCGGAGGCCCGCTTGGCCACCGGGAGGAGGTGGCTGGTCGCCCTGCGAGGGATCCCGGGACGGGCCCGGGTCGCTCGGGCGTTTTCAAAGATGGGGCGTCACTTGGCCGGCGCGGACTATACAATAGAGCCGAAGTCGCTTACCCCGGTTGAGCAAAGTCCTATTTTAAATGCCAGTGTTTGCCGGAATAAAGGCGCCCGGACACCCCTTGGGAGGGGGGAGCCGCCCCTGCCTGCAGAGCTACTGCCGCCGGCTCCCCCGGCTGGAAGAGGCAGCTCCCAGGGCACCCGCTAAGCACACGGGCTTGCCTGCACCAAATGCGCCCTCATTCCACACGCAGCAGTGGCTAAACAGCGTTTTCCTTCCTTAAACTACCCCCCTGCATCCTATGTTCCTGCTTGCAGGATTTGTGTTGTGGAGGGGCACCCCGTGGGTGCTGGCCTGGCCCTGCACATTTGCAGCAGTCCAGAGAGCCATTGGCCAGGGTACCCAAGCTACCTTTTTCCAGGAGATGCCAGTTTAGACATAACCAGCACCTAAGACCTATTAATAGTCATTTCTATGGCACGCCTGACCTTTGGTGGCTGAAGGCTTTACTGAGCGGTCCCCAAGATGACACACCAAAACCCACTCCAGAGCCATGGAAGAAAAGGGCAAACTGTTAAATACTGAGTAGACATAGAGGAAAGCAAGTTGAGGAGCAGCCCTCACGTATGCAATGCAGATAACAGCCTAAATTTACAGGTTAAAAAACAAATAAGCACCTGCACGCTTGGGTGAGCAAGCTGACCTTGAGCTGGTAACATCAGACATTCATCAGAGCAGGGCTGTGGACACCCCAAAGCAAGTACTGGGATCTCTGTCCTTACAGCTGCATGCACTGGCATGAGGGGTGTGATATGTGGCTCTACCGGAGATGCAGGACCAAGAGTGAAGCAGGCACCATCCCAGACCTATCTCCAGCACCATCCACATTAAAACATGGGTTTCCCAGCGTTCCCAGCACCTCACCCCACCACATAGCCAGGCTGCTCTGCTGCCATCCTCTCTGTGGAGTTGCAGCATTCCCTCAGCCTCCAGGAAAAGCATCCTCCATCCTTTACTGAACCCCAGTGGCAGCTTGTGAGGGTCTCTGCAGCAACGGCAGGTTTCATATCCTATTTTGGAGAAGGGTCTCTTTACTGCCTGGAAGAAAATGAATGAGGTGGCTGCAGCGTAACCTATGTAAATACATGGTAGTTTCTTGGGCTGCAGACTAACTGCATGGAAACCATTGCTGAAGTACCAGGTGATATTTTAACAGAAAGACACACCAAACTTGGAGGGTTTGGAGCAAATCGGGTCAATGTGCAGTGAGACTTTCCCCGTGTAGTAGGGATAACTGGTTCCAATCCCTGCTGAGGCTGTCCTGCCTCCAGTGTGTTTTTAGTGTGAAGCTGGGCACCAGCCCTCAGGAGTACTAGGCTTACTCAGCCTTGATCTTTCCTTAGCGCACGTTCATGTGGCTTCAGCTCTCCTTGTACATGCTACAACTGTGCAGTACCTCCACTGTGGTAAATAGCATTAGCATTCCCTAAACACAACTTCACCAGATTTTGTGTCCCCTCCACACACATTTTAGACTTGCACCTCTGTCCCAAGCAGCCATAACAAAACCATGACATAACTAGAGAAAGATAATATTTTAGCACCTTATTAAGGAGACATTCTGGTGTTAATTGGCAGTGGGACAAGAGTATATCCTCAAATACAGTCCTTTCCAAACGCTTGGGATGCAGAGGGATACTAGGTTTTAAACCCTGATCATTCATTGTACTTGGGTGAGTGCCGGCAGCGGCAGCATCCCTGCCTCCTGCTCTGCCTCTCTTCTACCACATGCCTCCTTTCAAATGAGGTCTCCACCCCACATTCTCACTGCCCCCACCCTCTGATCCCCCAAACCAGGCTCTTGGGTGTCAGTCTCTCACACCTTGCTCTCCTCTAGTATTTGGGTTTCCTGCATTAAGAATACACAATAAATCAAATTTTTTCTCCCAAAACATGCACAATTAAAAGTGTTGTTGGGGTTTTTAAGTTGTAACAGTTGTTCATATACTCCTGCCAGGATCCCCAGACAAGATCCCCACCAAAATGAGCATTGAAACTTGACTCTTTATTTATCTGTTTCCACAGTCTAGCTTGCAGCTATGGTCCAGAGATGTTTTTTTCTGCTATTTCCCTTGGGTGATATCTTGAACTGAATCTACTCAATCTTACAAAACCAGGCAATGACTCTCACAACTGAGGCTGACACCATAATGGAACACTCATATATGTATGTTTATAACATATCTATGTCTCTACCACTGGGAATTTATGCCCCTGATGACAAAAATACATACATAAAATCCACACCTGTTCTTCTCCGTTTTCAGTTATGGCTAGCCCTGGAGGCCTGCATGCCTTAGGCAGTCAGATCAGTGTATTTCCCATGGGACTAAGAGGTTGCTACAGCATACAGAGCCACCCAAATCTTAATGCCTTTTGAAAAAAGTGAATCTGTAATATCCAGCTTAAGTTCTTTAATTGCTGTATGCATATGCTGTATGTTAGAGAAGGGGGAAAAAATGAGAAGGATTTCCTCTTCTTTTTTTTGTATCAGAAATTTCTGCACTGATGTGGTGCCAGCCCCTCAGAGATGCTTTGCTGCAAGTCTGGCCCTGAGCAAAGTGTAAAATTCCACAGAGGTTTAGGCTTAATTCCTTCTCCTCAGCCTTTCCTCTTAGATACTTTAATGTCAACTTTTGTAAAGCCTGTTTCAGAGGTGCCTAATAACCCCCACGTATCGTATCCAAAGCTTGGGCACACAGCTTGAACCCAAGGACTGACTCCCCAGGACTGCTCCCCTGTAGGGGTGCCTTACAAAGGATCAGAATTCTTCAACAGCTTTGCAAGGGTGTAGAATTTTTTTTCCCCAATTTTTTCTATTATCTATTACTGTTGCTAGATGAACTCTACAGCAAGCCAAAAGTGATAGACCTGTTTGCTCCTAATCAAAAGTACACAGGAAAACTGTGGCTCCGTCACACCTTCTTTGCAAATAACAATTTCTCGCTCTACGCTGGCAAGACATCTCCATTGATTAATAATCAGATCAATGTGATTTTACTTAATACTGTCAGATATCAGTGACTAACACATCATCCTTATGATCCTAGCAATACTTGGCTGAGGTGTTCATTAACACTGATTACTTTTTTGTGTTTTCCACCTTTAAATCTCTCACTCACTAAAGCTGCCGATGTCTAAGATTTCTGCATCTTAACCTCTCGTGAAGTGTTACTGAAGCTGTCCTGACAACCACACAAAATCTGTATGTTTAATGCCTTTCGTAATGTAATAGGTACTCTACTTATAAGCTCTAACCGTTAAAAATAACACATGCTGTTTAGCCACATTCTGCCCCTTGCTAATATAAGGTTAGATCAGACTGTTAACAGTGACGGGAAAAATAGAGATAGGCTGAATTATCTGTGCACCTTAAAATAATCGCTCATGGAAGTAGCAGGGAGGTGGGATTTAAAAGGGTTTTGAGAAGAGGCACTTAAAAGCAGAATGAAGACATTAAGGATGAGGTTAGGGAGACTGCAACTATACTCTGCATAGGAGACCATGCAGAAGAAGGCATAGGGTGTTTTTCCTTTAACTGAGACATGGACAGAAAAGTGAACAACTAGTGGAGGAATAGCAGGAGGGAAAGGATTTGATTGAGCTTTCTCTGACCAGGGAAAGGGAAAATATTAGTTTGTTAACTAACAGTAAGAAATGTTAATACTGCATTATGCATTTTAGTTCTTACAACGTTGAGTCACATTTTTTAAAAACTGAAGTAGGAATAAAAATCACAGTTAATAAAATCAAGCCATTAAGAAGGGAAATCAAAATATTATTTGCACAAGAAGACAGATGTGGTTCCAGTAACTAAGACGGCCTGCAGGAGACGTTATACTTCTCACATGGAAAGAAATGATGTTTTTTGCAGAAAATAAGGAAACAGCAGAAGGATTCTGCTGCATTCTGTGCACACAGCAAAAGACTGTTTCGCTATAGGTTCAGACAGAGATGAAGAATGATAGAGTCATAGGAAAAAGCTTTAGTTTTGGCTGATTAGTTGCTTTTGAACAATATTTGAATACTGTTAGATTTGATTTTTCTCTCAGTAGTTTTTTGATAACATTGCACATTGTCAAAGTGAGCTTTGTGGTAGACATGGTCTTTGAAATCAAAGCAAATAAATATTTAGCTTAGATATGTTTGTTAAGGAGAAAGGAAACTTGAAAACAGCACCCTGATTTGCCCTCAGGACTAGTAGCCAAGAAAGAAGGAGCAAAAGCCATATTGGGGAAGGAGAAGGGGACTTGTGGTTTAGCAATAACAGTGAGGCCCAGCACACATCATAAATCTCCAAGAGCTACCAGATACATTGGAAGGAAATACAATACCCACACATGCACATTGGTATGGAAGCTTCCAAACAAACCCAAGTGGAAATAAAATGATATTTTTGTAGCTTGCACTAAAACGGTGTGTCTTCTGGGATTTAGCAAGGGCCTGCTGACGAAGTACTGACTCCTAAGTAAAAACCAACTCCTGGATGGGTCAATCCCTTCTTACACCGAGAAGACTACACCAGCTGAAGGGATCTTTCCTTTTCCATCCTGAGCCTGTTGGAGAGATTGAGGGGCTTTTCTAAACACTCAACCTACAAATGTAAACCATATGTGGGCTCTTTGCTGGCAGACCTCTCCCTTTTAGTAAAAGCCAGACCTTTCGAAGGAAAGAAACTCTGGAGCTTGGTGGATTTCAAGAGCCTAACCTGAGTGCTTGAGCTTGCAGGATTCAAAGGCCTTGGCACAGCCTCCGAATGGGAGGCCACTTTTCCTTCCAGGATGGGACAGGATCATGTTCTGGCCATTGCTTTACACTTCCCCAGCGCACTCCCATGTAACTGAGCCCCTGTGAGAATCGGTGGCTGAAGTGCTTGTTAAACAACAACCCGTGCTCCACAGCTCACTATGGCCCTCGCTATAAGCAGCTCCCACTGGATGCCTTACAAGGTATGCAAAAGATGCATATATTTTTAAAACAGATCCTCCCCCTCACTACCCATCCTTCTTTTCCAGACCCCAAAATCTCAAGCCAAAACAAACAGGCAGGAACGTAATCCCAGAACGAGCTTAGATTTCTTCGGTGCTTTTCAGTCATGTTGCAAATACAGTCTAAATGTGAGTACATGTATTTATATGGGGAGTCTGCTACTCAGACGAAATAAATACTTGCTGATTTTTTTGTAAATCAGGTTAAACAGTGTCTACAATGTCATTGGTACAAGAGGATATTCTGGTGGCTATTACACATAGATAGCAATAGCACACGCAGACTGCAGGAACATTTTGGATAAAACCATTTATGACTATGTTACTGCTTTCACAAACATCCTTACAGGATCCTGTTGTGGCAAATTTCTGCTTGCAAAAACCTCACAGCTTCCCCAGGCCACCTTCCCTGCTACCTGATTATTCATATACCACAGAGAGATGGTCCTCAGGTCTATCTGTCTCCTCCTTGCTGTAAAGCTGTTATCTCTGCCATGGGTGGAAGAAGAGATGATTCCCACAGTCTGTGCTGTTGCTTTTTGCATATGACCAGTGTGTTTCCTTCACTCCATCTTTTCACTAGGCCTAACAGCCCTAATTCACTTAACCTTCACCCTTAGGACATAACTACTAGATCTCCCATCACCGCTCTTCAGACTTTCTTTAGCACATATGTATGTGCAGGGCAAAGAAGTGGCCACAAGGTGCAAGGTGGAGCCTCACCCCTGGTGAGAAGAAGGGAGGGCTGACTTTGGGCCCAGCTTATAACCCCTGAGTAACATTCGCTATTTTCATGTTGGCATGACCGTGTCCTTCAGCTCAGGCCCTACTGTGAGCATGTTTTCCGTTCACCCTCCAGTATGAAAATACTGGACAAATGCAACTCTGTTGCTCCCCATAAATTCACTACTAATACAAATGATGCAGTATTTGTAACTGACCTTCGAGCACAACCCAAGCAGCCATTTCTCACCTTGTAATTTCACCTGCACAGTGCTTCCTTAGCTGGCTAAAAAAAGAGTATCATGCTATACCAAAGCCAAATGCCATTTTTGCTCTCTCTGCAAAGCCCGTTGCCCTATTTTAGAAGGAAGTTAGAGGGACTTTGCAAGAACAAACCCTATCAAACTCACACTGGCTGTTATTTATCTCTTCATTATCTTTTAAGGGCCTACAGATTGTACATCTATGCCAGTATTCCTCCAGGAATGGAAGCTATACCAACTGATCTCAACTTTGCTGCTCCTTCCTCCAGGTCTCTTGAGGTCCCTCTTCCCAAGACCACCTCTTCCAGGTCACTGGGTCCGTTCAAGCCTCCCATCATGGGCCTGCCATTGGCAATGAACTTTCCACAGTGACGCTATTCTTTGTACAGTATTATCAGGTAACCCAAGAACTGCAGATGTATCTGATTATTGGAACTGTGGAGACGATTGCCACAAAACCCGAAACCATGACCTTTCCTTGAGGTGTTATCAGCCAAGCTGGTGGCAGGACAAGAGAGCTGATTTATGACCATTCATTAAAATTACACGAAACTGATTATTTATAGAGGTAGGCTTGAGCTGAAAGGTTCAGGCTCAAAACCTGTCTTCTTCATAGGTCAGGGTGTTTGGACATGGGAAAACAAGGAATGATCACTTGAAGCAATGTGAATGTAACTGGATTATCTTTCATTACACTTTTATTATGTTTTGTCTTATATTTTACAATATATTTTGCTATTTATGTTCAATTATTTTTACTGTTTTTCTCATAGTTTATTAGCTTATTATTTTTATTAATAGATTTTATGAAATCTGGTTTTATTATTTTAATCTGGTTTTAATTTATTTATTTTTAACTGGCCAGGGGCCATCACATGAAACCACAAAACAGTACCATTGCTTTTCACGTACTTTAGAATTAGAAATGCAAACAGACGGGTTGGATTTTATATTGGATAATACCATCCCTTTATGCAATCAACTGCTTCACAGAGCGGTTTTGAATTCTTGCAACAATTTGTTGACATAGAAGAGCTCCTACAGATGAATGTGTGCCCAAGCAATAAACTGTGCATCTGGTACTGCAAGACTGTAACATGAAATTGCCATGCTTTGAAGAGCAGCCAGTGTTGGATTGGGATTAATTTGCTCACAGTGTTCAATAAATAATGTTCGGAGGGCCACGTGAAAAGTGATCCCTGTTCGTTATGCACACCTCCCAGCCATGGGGCCTATGTTTGGTCACTGAACTGGAGTTCGTGCAGCAAACGTCTTGGGAGTATTTCTCACTGGGCTTACTGTAAAAGCCAGCTAAAGTGTCTCCCACTGCCTGGCAATGAAGAGGAGGATCAAGCAGCCCTCTGAGTGAAGCTTCTCTCAGGCTGGAGTTTCTATATATAGGGGAACTCAATAAACACCATTATGAACCGCATGTGATCCGCCTGCCCAGAATCAAGGTCACATACATACTTTTATATATGTTTCTCCACTGGCTCGCTTAGCTTACAAATTAAAGAATTACAGGTGAGAAGCTGGCTACGTAATGAGGAGTTATAAATCCAACTAGCTCCCTCCCATCTGACAAACCCCTTTAGTCAGTACACGAAACAACTCTAGGGGAAAGTAAGAATTAAGATTTTTAAACCCAGGTGTAAAATCCATTGTAAAGGTCAGGTTTATAAGGAGACCATCCCAAAATGCTAATGACATGACAGTTTTATGAGGCTGAAAAATGATAGCTTGGCTGAAGCTGAGTAATACTAGAGCAAGGGATTTATTTAAATTGGACTACTTTTTTTTTTTTTTAAATTTTGTCCTTGATCCTGCCAAATCTCACTGAGATGAGAAATCCTTACTTGTGTAAGTAGCCCCCCACATTCAGCTGAACAACTGAGGTTAAGAAAAGGTTATTTATGTAAGTGAAGCATTATTCTATAATCTTATCTTCCAAAAGTTTTATATATTTTTCTGCAGTATATATAATTTAAGGTTATAAAAATGTAATGTCTATACTTTGAAAAAAATATTTAAAAAATCAATTCTTAATAGCTAGCCTCAGAAACAGAAATAGTAAGAGTTGTTACACAATCTTTAACACAGTTTTAACTGCATTTCTCTGTTGTAGTACATGAGGACAACCTGTCCAGAAAAGCTTATAGTCAAATGTATACTTTTAACAGAGATGCATACAAGCGAAGCCTGCACAACCTTAGCTCTGCACCTGAAGAATAGGCACTTGTGAATCTAACCACAGCAAAAGTACTTTTTCATTTGCAATGTAAAAACCTCTCTCATCTTAATACTGTTTCTTCAAAAAGCAGTGCCAACACCTGGTTTGTTGTGGTGTTGGTGTTTTTTGTTTTGGGTTTGTTTTTTTTCTTTGTCTTAATCCTTGTGCAATGAGTTAATTCACCTCTAGAAGACTGCAAGCCCCTGGACACATTCTTCAACTGGGCAGTTCTTGTCATGCTGAAGTGTCATGCAGTTTTCATTAAACTGCAATTTCAAGCTTCAGCCTCAAAGCGTACAGTATCTATGTACAGCTATGCTAGGTTTTTGCTTATATAGTTCTGTGTTTCCCACAGTTCCTTTAATCAACAGTAGTTTAGGAAAAATAGGAAAAAATTAATTATAAATATTGACTACTCTCTTTTCTCAAAGCAGTCCAAGGTTCTCTGACTAGGTCTACTATTCACTTTACTGCAGTATTTTGAAAACACAGGTGGTGTTTCAGCGCCCGGGAGCTTGGGGTTTAGTAGGGCTCTCTGCATCCAGCACACAGGCCTGATCCTGTGAGGTGTTGAGTGCTTCCCAGGAAGCGATGAGCTCTGAAATCCCTGCAATTCAGATCCCCAGGCCAGGCAGACATTGACTACATCTCCCCCAACGCCCTCCTGTGAATCCTTCCCTTTGCAGCATGCACCAACTTCATCCTCCAGTGTTGCCTTCATGGATGTTCTCAGTTAATAAATTGCTCATCCTGGTAAGGAGGCAGGGTAAATTTGGGGCAAAAAAACCCCTGGGGGATCAGGCCCAGTCAGCACGGGCTTATGAAAGGCAGGTCCTGCTTGACTAACCTGATCTCCTTCTATGACAAGGTGACCTGCTTAGTGGATGAGGGAAAGCCTGTGGATGTTGTCTACCTGGACTTTAGTAAAACCTTTGACACCATTTCCCCCAGCATTCTCCTGGAGAAACTGGCAGCTCATGGCTTGGATGGTTGGACTCTGGGTAAAAAACTGCCTGGATGGCCAAGTCCAAAGCGTGATGGTGAATAGAGTTAAATCCAGTTGGTGACCGGTCACAGGTGGTGTTCCCCAGGGCTCAGTATTGGGGCCACTCCTGTTTAATATCTTTATTAATGATCTGGACAAGGGGATCATGTGCACCCTTGGTAAATTTGCAGATGATGCCAAGCTGGGCAGGAGTGTTGATCTGCTTGAGGGCAGGAAGGCTCTGCAGAGGGGTCTGGACAGGCTGGACCAATGGGCTAAAGCCAGCCATATGAGGTTCAACAAGGAGAAGTGCCAGGTCCTGCACTTGGGTCACAACCACCCCACACAACGCTACAGGCTCGGGGAGAGTGGCTAGGAAGCTGCCTGGCAGAAAAGGACCTGGGGGTGCTGGTCAAAAGTTGGTTGAACATGAGCCAGCAGTGTGGCCAGGAAGGCCAATAGCATCCTGGCTTGTATCCAAAACTCTGTGGCCAGCAGGACTAGGGAAGTGATTGTCCCCCTGTACTCAGCGCTGGTGAGGCTGCACCTTGAATCCTGTGTTCAGTTTTGGGCCCCTCACTGCAAGAGGGACACTGAGGTGCTGGAGTGTGCCCAGAGAAGGGCAACAAAGCTGCTGAAGGGTGTGGAGCACAAGTCTTATGAGGAGCAGCTGAGGGAACTGGGGTGGTTTAGCCTGGAGAAAAGGAGGCTCAGGGGAGACCTTCCCACTCTGTACAACTACCTGAAAGGAGGTTGTAGCGAGGTGTGTGTCAGTCTCTTCTCCCAGGTAGCAAGCAATAGGACAAGAGGAAATGGCCTCAAGTTGTGCCAAGGGAGGTTCAGATTGGATGTTAGGCAAAATTTCTTCACTGAAAGTGAAACATTGTGGTCAAGAATTAGAATAGGCTGCCTAGGGAAGTGGTTGAGTCACCGTCCCTAGAGGTGTTTAAAAGACACATAGATGTGGTGCTTAGGGACATGGTTTAGTGATGGTCTTGGCAGTGCTAGGTTAAATGTTGGACTCAACGATCTTAAAGGTCTTTTCTAACCTAACCAAGTCTATGATTCTATATTAGTTTGTGCCTGCAGGGTAGCATGTAGCACAGAGATAGCTGAGCTAGCTTTAAATGGGCTAGCTGGGATGCTGGCAATTTGTTCATCTGCAAAAGCAGAAAGGTTACGTTGGGCTGGGATATTTTGCCTTTAGGTGTGCTTGTGTGAGCATTTTTTGTCTCATCACCGCATCACAGTCCCCTCTGCAACAGTGAAGAACCTCATGGGCCAAACCTGAGAACGTGCTCCTCAACAGAGACATTTTGTTTGTTTTAGCATTTGCAATGTGAACAAGGAAAAAAAAAAAGCCTAGATTTTTTCACAAAAGCTGCTTCTCACCTGCTGCTCTGTGCTTTACAAGATTGGAAAAATGAAACTTTATCTGAGTTTTTCCCTTGAAAAATACGTATTTTCATTCCTGTTTCCTGACCTCACCAGGACTAGGCACAGATGGGAGAAAAAGCTTCTACAATAAGACTTTTTCTCAAACCTTAAAAAACAGAAAACAAACCCAAAACCAACAGCAACCTCTCCAACACCCTAAATCCAAAATCATCTGATACAAAACAAACAGGCAACAGGCAACATGGCCTTAGAAATCTCCCAGTCTAATTTTTAAGGCTGAAAAGACTCCAGGGAGACTCCCTCACTTTAGTGGTTTTCTGGCCAAATGTTGATGTTCGCTGATCTGTAATTCATCCCACTTCATGCCAGGAACTTGGTCGAGCTGCTCCGATACGAAGCATAGGCTCCTTGTACGGCTAGCAGAGAGGGAATTCACCTAAAGTCCCAGCTGTTCTGTCATTAGCCTACAGTCAAGTCAGCTTCTTACTTCAGCCGAGTCACTTTGGTGCATAAAGGCATGTAGCACAAACTTCCCCATCTAGCTGTAACATAACTGCCTTGCCTCCCATTTACAAGGAAAAGTAGGTGGGGTTTTCCAGAGGGACTGCTGCCCTAAGTCTTTTTTTAAGCAATCAGAGAGGTACGTGATGTACTAGGAAGCCACTGCTGGGTTTCAGTAAAAAGATCTGCTAGATGGGTAGCTCCACCTGAACTGGGATCAGTGGTCTCACCAAGCCTGTGTAGTTAAAGAGGAAGCAACCAAAAACCAGTTTGTGCTTTGGGCTGGCTTTGTGAATGGTGTCAAACCATTCAAGTGGATTTGTATGGAAAAAAAGTAATTATATATAAGCTTAGCGCCTGACACCTCAAACAGCGCTGCAGGGATATATTTAGCTTGAATGAACTCCTGAGCCTTGGTTCAAATGCGTTCAACTAGTGCATGCTCATCTCCATGCTGGAAAAAGCTGAGGCGCCAAGGTCTTATTCTGGTACACCAGCAGTCTAAGGCAGTTGACTTTCCATGCAGTAAGTCATATGAAATCAATATAAAGCAGGCAGAGAACACTGAACAACAATTTTATATCACTGGCTGGTAAAAGGAAGCACATGCTGATCTTTTTGGTCAAATCACTGCTCTAAGCTGAAACCTCCATATCTCGCCCTGTGAGTATGTTGAAGAGGGTGAGCACTTAAAGTGATCCAGACTAAAGTCAAGCACCACTTGATGATAAAGCCCTAGTTAACACATATCCTGTTTGGGCTGTACAGTTGTTTTTAGTGATCAGATACAGCAAAAAAACAATTACGGGGATATGATGGCAACCTGAGAAGAGCTGTGCAGTGACAGAGAGAGTATAGCCCTTAGATCAAGCTGAGCAGACCAATGCCGATCTCTAAGGTACGCGGCGAGGCTCTCAAGTTACATGATTTAGTCTGTTGCTTACCAGGAGCAATATAACTAATCACGTATGTTGAGGGGAAAGGCACGATTTATCAGATCCTAACCCAGAGGTTCATGTTCTCTCTCTTTACCTAGAAAAGATGGTCATCCAAGGTTATGGGAGAAGTAGCTAAGAGATCAGCATGCAAAAACTTCCATGGCAGCTGCCTTCGTCTGTTAGGCAGGCTTTTCCACCTCAGAGCAGATGGCTTTGAAGTTGGCACAAAAGCCAAACAGACAAGACATAGATACATGTACAAAAGCTTTCTCACCCCCACATGTATTAATGCCCTCGGAAGACAAGTCACATTGGGCTTTCACAGAAAGGTCTCTGTGTATGAGTGTGGAGGAAGTTCATTACGTTCTCCTTTTTAACAAATTAGTTTGGTTCTCAAGCTTTGTTACTCAGGAAATGCCCAGCTAGCTGAAAATTCAATACTGTCACGGTATGCTGCTGCAAGGCATGAAGACATGTTTGTCCTTTACTACATTCTGCACAGGTTTTATTTTCAGATACCATGTTTACAAGTTTATGTGCTGGAAGTAGTGAACAAATACTTAGTAAGAACATATTTAAAATGTACCTGTGTTAAAAGAGCATCTCAAAAAGGAAAACACTGAAAATTCAAGAAATAGCTTTTTCTTTTGTGCTTATCGGAGGATGCTATAGTATATGACTTAAGTCAAATACTGTGGCTTTGTTTTAGGGACACACATCTACACACAACTCATTAGCAATAAGAAAAGTCAGCAGCACTATTAATGTTCCTGATGATGCTTTACAAAATTTTCTGAAATTGTATAACCTTGCTGCTGTTCCTGTGCAGAGTGTTTTCCTGGGTATGAGTATTAATAATCTCTGAGAGAATAAGGCTATAATTTCCTGATGGATCAGATGACCTACCAGAATACGGATTATCTGATCTTCTTTAATGCAAAGTGGTTGTCAGTACTTTATGGCTGTAGCATCTGGTCAGCAAGGCAGAGCAGAAGAGCTGAGTTGTTAATAAAAATTAACATTTAAAATAACATACAGTTGGCTGCAGGCACAGAAGTGAAACACACAGGGAGAAGGCAACATCCTTTTAACAAAAAGTTTGTCTGATTTTTTATTTGCAAAACTAGAGAAATAAAACTAGGTCCTAGGCTCATATCTGGGCACTTCCCATTGATCAGGTGCCCCTGACATCAGTGTAAGGTGAACCTTTGACCAGAGGAGTGGATAGCCTGTTGACTTCACAGCGTATCTCCAGTTTTACACCAGCATGAAAGCAGAATCAAAGGCTCACTCCACCTGCCAAACAACCTGCAGCACTGCTCCAGCACTTTCACCAGGCACAAGGTGGAGACTTCCTCCCAGCTGGACATTATCTAACCTCCTTAAAGCAGAAGAGGATTTCAAGTTTCTAAACAAAAGAGTGTGGCAATGTACCAAGCTGGTTTTGATTTGATCAGGTAGCATTTTAACAGCTCTCCTCATCCTGATTTTAAGTGCAGCATACCATAGCAATCTTCCCTTGTCAGCTGGACAGGACTAGAACACTTCCCAGTAGAAAACAGGAAGGTGAAGTTAAACATCTGAATTTTTTTGCCTTAAGAACCTGGTATCTTCCACAGACACTTTATTATGTTTTGTCACATTAATGCTGACATAAGCATTAAGACAAGGATGTGATAGCTGCACTGTCTAGTTATAGAGGCACTGTATAAAGATCAACAGATGTTTTAAGAACAGCCATCAGAACAGCCATGTACTCCAATGGTTACTTGCAAAAATTTCAATGAAAGAAGCTGGAGCATTAGAAAGAACTATAATGCAGAAACCCAAAAATAAAAGCCCTGAATTGCTGACGTTTTCTAGAGGATCCACCAGTCATTAAGCTAATTGTTGTTCCAGTATGACTGTTGCTGGCTGCTTCCAGCTTTGATCAGTATCGATTTAAAACGTGGAAGTGTGGAAAAAGCAAGACAAAGGTCATGATGCTGTCAATAATTCACAACACCACCTCAGACAATATACATCTTAAATTCTTGGCACTAGATTAAAAGTTAATTGTATTCCAAAGCCCAACACTTAAAATTCAAAATTAATCAGATTTTTTAAAACAGTGTAGCTAGATGTACTGGTTTGGAGCCTCTATTGGTCACTCTCAAATTCTGCTATTAAATCACAGTTAATATTTTAGTAAAAGCTGACACTGAAAAATAACCCACATATCAAGACAGAACACCGACTCTGCCACTGTTGTGGCAAAGTTACAAAGCAGCTGTGGGGTTTTGCTTAAGCACAAAGTAGAAATACAAAGTATACCTTTCAAAATAAGGCATTTTTTGGTGAGAGTCTGACTGCAAAATACTCCCAAAGCAAGTTTTGGCTAAGTCAGTATAGAAGTGTAATTGTTTGTTTTATCTTTGAAGTTGGGTTTATTTTACCCAGTCCTGTTTAGTATCTACAGGTGCTGAAGACACCTAATTTTCAGGGTGAACTGTCTAAGCAGTAAGTTATTTCAGAGTGCTTTAATCTGCAGGATAAGTATATGCACCATGTTTGCACAAAAGCATCAGCATTGCAGGCTGAGCAGTCATCAGGCATCTACAGGGTCAAAGTTTTTTCATAGCAACTGGGAGCAAAGAGTGAAAATGAACATCATTATCACCGCTAATGAAGGATGAAGAGCTCAAGCAAGCCATGCAGTAGAGCCATCAGGAAGGATGTAAAAAATTGGCTAATAAAATCTCGTAAGTGTGAAGTTCATGTGACCTTTCTATATGGAAAGTGAGATCTCCACAGAGAGTGTGCTCTCAGAGCTGCCAGATGGGAGGAAATATCCAGTACAATACCTTCCCTGCTCTCAGTTTAGCATGTGGAGCAGAACAGAGTCTGTGCTTTCGCTAATCTCTCATTACATCTGATGAGCAGCACAGATAACCATCAGGGAGAATATTCTGACCTTCATTAGACATTCGCAGAACCCTGAGCTAGGAGCAACTCACTTTACCAGAATCTTGATAAAATTAACCTCCTGCGCTTGAAGGCAGCCTAGAACAAGATACCTAATTTCAGAATTTCAAGATTTAATTTGAAACACCTCCTAGGACTCGGGTCAGGAGTGGAATATGAGAAGAATTTTACTGCCAAACTAAAGGGACCCAACTAAAATCCTGGCTCCAAATAGCTCTGGGTTCTGTGATGCCCAAAATGCAGACTTGGCTTTTTGCAAAACACCACATAGGATTTTCTGTTCCTTTTTTGTCAACACCTATTATTATAGGTGTTATATAGGTTATCCACAGGTTATTTACCTGTATGGCAACACATCAAACCCATGTACTATCTCTGCACGTGAGATGAACCACTGGCAAGTTAGCAGACCTCCAAAATTAAGCATCTTAGCTGTTTTAAGCAGAACAGGTGCCTTGCTGTAGCTGTCCTTGCTCATACTGTGGTCCCTGCCAAAGGGTCCATTCAGGACAGGGTTCCAGCTGCACGAGGTGCTGTAAAATCAGCGTCCAAACCTCCCTCACAGAAGAGCTATAGCAAAAGCTTCGAGGGGCTAAAATGGAGGCAGCAAGGAGAGAAAGTGATCAGAGTAAACCTGGCACATGTGCTGCTAGACTGCAGATATCAAACAGGCAGCTCTGAGGACATTGCATTTTAAATTTGGCTTTAACTTATCTGACCCAGTTCCTCCCTTTGAAATTTTCAGTTAAGTCTATAAGAAAAAAGAAACATAGTTTTGTTTAAACCATTGGAAGTAAATAAACCTATTCTGCTGGTTTGAGCAGCAGACCGCAATAACTTATATTATGTTCAGGCAAAACACAATTTTCTCAGATTCTGAAGCTTTCTGCACATTTCCATGATCAAAAATTTCATCCAGAAAACCCCATCTGCATCTATAAACAGTAGCAGGACCTGTTCTGGTATGAACACCAGCAGGCACAGGAACAGGGGAACTGCCTGTGCACCTCCAGCAGTGGGGCAGTTAGCACAGTTACCACTGGTTGTGGATTTTGATGAAGACTGTGAGCATGGCTGGTCTTGTTCTCTCACCTGAACACAGCCAGGCTGTACTTGGGTCCTTTGTGTGGTCTGCTCATGCAGCGGCACAGAGCAGAGGCACATGAAACATTTCTAGCTAAGAAGGCCCCTCCCAGTGGAGCTTCATCAACCTTCATCAACCAGTCACTATCCTCCTGCTGTGCTGGTGCTAAATTAGAGTCCTTTGCTCGATTGCTTTAAAACTTTCCATACAGTACAAAAAGACAGAGGGCACCGTTTCCCACTGAGGGATTAAAAGTGACCTCTGCCCAAAAGCTCAGGTACTTTTGCCTACAATGAGGCAAAGCGGGGCTCCTTTTGCTTTTGCTGGGTAAGGATGGCAACTTGCTTTATTTGAACTTTTTCAAACCGATCTGATAGCCCCATAAGAATTCCCAGAGAAATTCAGGTTGTTGCAGATTTCTCCAGCACCGTCTTGTCTCCCATCTGAAATTTACAGCTTATGTTCAGTTTAGGTGTTTGCCTTTCACAGGCAAGTTCTTGCAATATTGAGTGCTGTAACCATATTTTAGATCAACTAACACTTAACCCCAGAGTTTTAGCTGTTCTCCAAGATGGGGCCAGTGTCTGGAGGGACCTTGCAGAATCCCTTGCTAAATGACAAGAAGGGAGATGCACTTAGGGGCATCTAAGGGACAAACTGGCATCTGTGGGATGGAAGAGACATCTGTTGTGCCCATGTTTTAGCAGCAGTAATTCATGTCAGGAAGAGCAGGTTTGAAGCCCTCAGGGTTTAAGTCAATCATATTGAAATGCTGTGCACGAGAGGATCAGGGGCGGTAGATGCCTAATCGAGATCTAGATGGGTCATGTTCATTCAAGACAGAGGACATTTGGGAATTTTAAGGAGAGCTAAACCCTTGCCAGCTGTGCCTCACTGCCTTAGGTGGCAAAGGGGAAGAGAGACAAGTGGCAGCTGTCTTGTCTCAGCACAGGAGCACAGGGTGCATGTACAGCTCTCAGGGAGCTATTTCAGAGGCTCCAGCTTTGGACACAGGAACACTGTGCATAACAAGAGGTATGCAAGGACACGCAGAACATGCCCAATCTGTGCAAGGCAGTGCAGGATGAGACCCTCCCCAATCCCTACAGGTCTCTACACCTCATGACCTTGCTGTACAGCAGCACAGACCCCAGAGGCGAGGACCGCATTGGACTGTAACCGCATGCATCTCACTTGAGGCAGTTACCTCCAGCACAGTGCTTTGGTGAAGTGGCTATGTTGCTTCTGACTCCAGAGCTAGCTTATCTGGTGTTAACCTCAGTAGCTCAACACCCTGTTCCCTTGCATGTGCTCTTTGCTTGTAGGAAACCCTGAATTTACTGCCAATGCAAACAGCCACCGACAGGCACACAAACACGTGGAGTTTATGCAGCTTTTCTCCCTACAGCCTGGAAAACCATACCACTTTATGACTTGCCTTCCACTCCCTTTTCTAAGGAACTCATAGTACCAGTATATTTCTTAACATGCCCCTTGTTCAGCAGGTCAACCTAGCTGAGTAAATGCTACTATAGTAACATTTAGTGCCTACTGTACAGCATTGTTCACATCAAAAGCATTTAGAAGTATTGATTTTCTGCAGCTCTGAGGTAGAGCTATTTATGATCCTCATAGCTCTATGTTGTAAATAATTTTTGAATATGGTGAAATGCATGCAGAAAGAGTTAAAGGCCAGATTATAGCTGCAAAGCCACTGGCATAGTTCAGGGAATAATGTAACACATACAAGTCCTTTGAAAGTAACAGGATAGTCCAGCTTTCACCATGTTTTTTATAAGAAAAGCTTGTAGGTCTTTGTACAGAAACATTCTTTCACTCCTTTAGATCGTGTATGTGATCACATTTCATTCATTTCCTTTACAGACAACAGGGTGGCAAAGATTGCTTGGTGCTTGGCTTCTGCACAGGGAGATGACAAGCTGGAAAGCTAGGTCCTCAGCACCTAGACAGGTAGAGCCAAATGAAGCACCTCGCTGCCCTTGAGTGAACAGAAACTACAATCACAGAAGCATGCACTCCACCATTTGGATATGCAGGTTATATTCCCTTCCCATGGCAGGGATGTAGGGCAAGGAACAAAACAAAAATTCAGATGCTACAGCAGAAGATGGGCTTCCAGGTGGAGTCCATAAAAGGCCAGGTCTTCATGTGTTCCAGGTCTCCAGGACCTAACATGGACCGATGGCACTTCAAGGCCTTGATGATGATTCATGCTACAAATAAACTTCAGCAGACAGCAGGTGCTGGCACTTGTCAGAGGACGAAGCACAATTGTTTTCTAGTGAACAGAGTAATTTGAAAAGCATTTGCGCCATCTTGCCAAAAACACAAACTGTGCCACATTTATTTTTGGATACAGATACCCCTCTGGGAAGAAACCACAACTGGTTATGTCACACATAAATCAGAGCTACCTGCTGATACCATCACAGAGCTTACTACAGTGCTTTTTCAAATGGCTAGCTACCCAAATCCAAGGCTACATTGTTCCTTGCCACATGGCAGCTATGATGTGCTATTAAGTATCCGAACTTTAATTTACATCTCAAACCACCTGCTTTCTCAAGGATCAAAATACTTACTGGGAGAGAGGTGTTGGGCAGGGAAGAGCAAATATGGAGGAGTGGGGCTGCAGCCCTCTGCTCCTCGGCACATTCCTATCCCACACTTTCAGCTCCCCAGGGAGTACTCTGTGCTCCCTGATAGGGTATGATTTATTTATTTATTTGTTTATTTTAAACATTTTCCCTGTTGGATGAATAGGACTGTGCAGAAGGGAAGGGAATAGATGTACTGGCCTCAGGGCTATCAAAGCATGCAGTGCAGGGGCCGTATTAGGGATTTAGGTGGATGGATCCTAACTGCTGCGGCAGTTCTGGCTAGTCATGCAGCAAAATCAAGCAGACAGCTCTCTTTAACCTCTGTAAGGGAATAGCCACTGGAGGGACACAAAGGTCTGCACTGGGCTTGTCTGAATTACATCTGGTTGTTGCTCAGGTTATTTTCTGAGGCTTCTTTTTTTTCTAGTTTGCTTTCAGCACTGCACCATGCTGAGCCCTCTTCTGCTCCAGCTGCCGGGCTCTGGCTCCTCACCCCACTAATGTCTGCATTAAAAGCCATGTGATGTTATTCACCCCCGGGTCCTGCACAGCCTGCTGCTCTACACACAAAGGCTCCTTCAGGTATCAGCATCCCAGTCAGATTAATAGAATTCATGACAGACGATGGAGCACAAATCATAAAAAAAAACCCAAACAAAAGCTTCCTATATCAGCAACAAAGCTTGTACTACACAGCAAACACATGAGCCTTAGAAAAGCATGTGTGAACATATGTGTATACAAACAAAAGGGTTATGTCAAAAGAAAGACATTTCTGCAAAACTTCCTTAATAATATTTTCTTGTTCTTCTGTCATATGCTATAACAGTACTGGTTATCTGTTGTCTCACATTTCCTGTCTTAAAAGACTGACCCTCAGTTCTTTCCAAAAATAATCATATTTTTCATGGTACAAGGTTCTGCAGTTACGCTTTCACTATTCTCACACACACAAAAAAATTTCCACATGCTCCTCACTATTTTGGAAAAAAGGTCTGCAAATTCAGTGTGAACAAGTACTAGCTTACTAAGGCAGTACGCTTTCTGACTGCATAACTGATTTTGAATACATAGCATATTTTGAATACTCAGCCAAAAGGCTAGATGCAAACTTGCACACATCGGTGGGTAACATTAAGGATTCAGAGTTCTGGTTTAACTCAAGTGTTGCTGGGAATTAGGAGTTAAGAGCTCTGAGGTAATTTTTTCTTATTATTCCTTCCAATTTTTATCATCATCTGTGCTTTTTATGGATACATAATGAGATAAGTATGATGTAATTACTGCAGACAAAAACTGTTTTGAAAAACTCATATAAGAGCCCTTGGTAGCTGCACAGATGGTGCCTTATGGATGGAGGTTGGACTAGATGATCTCCAGAGGCCACTCCCAACTTCAATTTTCCTATGACATTTTACTATGTCCACTTATATGCCAGCACTTAATACTACTCTTCTGCATGCCAGTTCACCCAAACAGAAATACCCCCACAGGGCAGACAGGCCTTGGAGGCTGAAATTCCTCTGCTAGATCACCTCCTGTGCCTTGCCAGACCAAGCTCTAAGGAAAGGCGATATGCTGCTCTCTAAATATGACACAAGCCCCATCCTTGGGGAGCTCAGCAGCGGTGGCATCTGGGAGGATGGACACACAGATTTGGCAGCTATTGGGATGAAATGACCCACAGAGAGAACCATGTCCTCCACACACTGAGCCTTGCTTTCTCCTTGCAGGGCAAGGACCTTCGCTGAGGTGCTGCTGTGCATCATCACACCTACCTGTGATGCAATTCTCCAGCATGGGTGGATGCTTGGGGTAACAAGTGTTGAGCAGGGTCTTGCCAGCTTGCTTTGCCTCCTGCCATTGTATACCTTGTGTTCATACTCCACATCCCACACACCACAGCTGTCAGTGGCCTCCAGACCACACTTCTGATAGAATCCAAGTACATCTGGCCCCCTCACGTTACTGTAATCCTTCATCCTTTTGCTCCGATCCATAAAACAACAGAGGTAAGCCATTTGCACTTCAGCTATTGAGAAAAGCAAGAGGGTTGCTTCCATCTGTTAAAAGTGAATGTTCCTCCCAGATGTGCCCTTCTGCAGTGTGACACAGAGGATTATGGACACCATTTTCATGTTGTGTTAAGCTAATGCCATCCCTGCCCTGCTTCCCAACCATGCAAGCAATAAAGCTTTGTGTAGTCCCTGTGTTTTCCAAGGCATAGTCCATTTTTGGCATGTAAAATCTAAAAATAGCAAATTCTCATGTTCTAAATATCCACCAGCTTACTACCGCCTCAGCACTCAGGCAGCACCTTGCAGGCAGACCAGTATGCCTGTATCTACCTTCAAACAGCTTCCCATAGCCCTTGCCTACTGGTGTTTTCCTCCACTTGGATACATGTACATGTACACACCCACATGGGGACTTCTTTGTTATACAACATCATTTTGTAAGCTATGAATTTGCAGTGGAGGCCCAGTTTCTCTGCCACAGATAGTATACTGCTACAGAGACGCTTATTGTTAAGATTAAAGAGCTAATTCATTCCAATTAATCCTAAAATGAAGATTTTTATTCTCATTCTAACAAAAATATATATTCCCTGTTGCCATTGTGGAAGTGGTAATACTAATCCCTACTCAAAACTAGAAGCAAATCCATTTGATATTCTTAACATACAAGGTGCACTAGAAACCTCCAGACTGACATGTGTTTACAAATTCCCATTTTGTTCTTCTTATTAACATTAGCCTTGAGGAGGAGCCAGCTGTTTATATCATGACCCACAGATAGTGAAAGCTATTTAATTATAGTCCAAAGTACTTGCTAGGACTACAGCTAGATTCTGGGCTTTCTTCTATTGCAACCTGCTTTTCACCTCTCCACTGCAGGTTTTTTCTTTCTTCCATCATTCCTTCTTCAGTACTTTTAGTTCCTATCTACTCTGTAATTACTCTTTCCCTAGGTTGTCTGGCTCCTGCCCGTTTGCTTGCAAGTTTGACAGTGCATGTCCTATTCTAGAAGAAAACACTTCAGCCTTCCTTTGCCCTTATGCAAGCCCCAACTCACAACTTGCTTCCCTGAGCAAGCTTGTGCATTGCTTCAGCACCTGGGGCTGCTCTGGTCCATCTTTGCTCTGCTGGCATTATGGAAACACATCTCCAGAGCCTCATTGCCACCCCTCACCTCTGAATGTTTTGGTGATTTAAAGGCTCTTTCCCCATATGGTATCCCAAAGGCTTCTTTTCTTAGTGCCACGGACGTGCTCAAAGGTTTTGGTTTTGTTGTTTTATGGT
Source organism: Falco rusticolus (assembly GCF_015220075.1). Classification (NCBI taxonomy): domain Eukaryota; kingdom Metazoa; phylum Chordata; class Aves; order Falconiformes; family Falconidae; genus Falco; species Falco rusticolus. The sequence continues at coordinate 56,006,548 of NC_051187.1, forward strand.
GTGTATCTACACAAGCTGAGGAGAACACCTTACTCTTGGCTTCAAAAGGCCTGGACTCTGCTAACGGTTCAAAACACGGTTGGTTTTCAAGGTAGTAGCACCACCCATAAGCCCATGAGGCTGCAGATGTTTGCAGGGTCTTCACAAAGTGTGAGCCCACAGGGCAAGCAACAGAACCAGTGAGAAGGCATTTGGAAGAAAGTTTTTCAGTGCAAAATAATGTCTCCATTTTTTTCAGCTAGGGGGAAAGACTGTTTTTTAAAGCTAAAACTGGAAGCTAGAAGAAGTAAAAATGTTACCACCTTTTTTAAAAAATCAAAAGATGTATGCTACTGTAAACTGTGAGTGGGATGAAAAATCTTTCTGAATTCAGTTCCTCCTGCTCTTTCTCTCTAAACAGTGCCCCTTCAGCCAACTCAGTTCCATAGGGCTGAGGGAGCAAAAACTCCTGGGCTCTCTGTAGATGCCAACCCATGCAACCTTTACAGGGAGCAAGGGAAAGAAAGCAAGGCTCCTTCGAGCCCCACTGACTGGCAGGAAGCAACAATGGAGAATCCCGTGCTGGCATCCAGTTGCTGCTCTTTTCTGGACTCTTGAAATGCCTGTCAGGTAGTTTCTTCTAAGAAAATTGATGTGCAAGAGCAAGACAGTAATGCATTACCCCCTTCTCAACAAAGCTGGTGCTTGTGCAGTTTTTGATGAATGACTTATGGTGGCTTGACTTGAAAGGTACACTTTATCCTGCCTTTGGGGAAAAGGTATGGGCACAGCCTGGTGCAAACAGAGCTGCTCACCTTTCATTAAAAAGGCAAACCAGAAGTCCCTGGCTAATCCTCAACACATGGATGTGACCATCTGAACCTCTCATTCTTTTCACTCATCTCCCAGACTTCAAAGCAAGGCAGCTCTGAGGCCTGGATGCAGTCAAGAGTAACATCAGCCACATTACATATATTATATGCATATGCAGTATGCATCCTTTATTTTCTCTTCCTGATCACATGATGCCAGGATGAGGTGAGGATCCTGATATATGACAACTGCACAAAGAGCTAAACTGCTAGCTGAAATCCCATCTGTGTTTCTCTCCTTTTTAAAACATAAAACAAACAAACAAACAAAAATAAATCCAGATTAGATGATGAGAAAAACTGGGCAACTCCATAGCTGCTGGACAAAGCCCTGCCAAGGACAATTCCATTTTTCCACTCCTCTGGCTTCAGATATCGTGTGCTAACCCCAGCTGCAGAAATTTAAACCTGGTCTTTAAATTTAGGTGACAGGCCACCTTGATGGCTCATCTGGACAGCTGCAAGGCTATCCCAAGTGGAAGGGAGGGGGTTCAGAGCAATTGCTTAGTAGATATGCCTTTAAGTATTGCCTGGAAGAGTTTCAGTACTCTTTCATAACCTTCACAGAACTTATAAACAGTCACTGTTACCTCTACTCTCGGTTTTCTCCCTTTAGACTTCTTTTATTCCATATAACTACATTAAAATTATATTCAGGATTACTCATAAAATAACAAGTGCCTTCATTTGTGTATACAGTATTTGCCTTTCTGGTTAGTGCCCCCAAAAAAGGAGCTCAGAGACCAGAAATTAAAATACTATTCTCCAACTTGCCCCCACAGATGCCTCAATGCAAAACCAAATGGATGATCTACTCCTGCAATTTTGCATTTGGCTTCATAATTGAAAGGCTAAAAGAAATTTTAGCTTTTTCATCAAAATTAGTTTCACTAAATATAGCTTCTGTTCCTTTCCTGAATTGCATAATTGCTCAACTAAATTAACAAAACCAACCAACCAAATTTAGTGACATTTGAGGGAAGAGTGTCAGACTTTTAGATGGTAAAAGAAGAATCAACCTCCTGAATTCTCATCTTTGACAGCTCTGATGTTGAAATTTTTCTCCAAAATAAAATCAGTGTTTTATATTTACCTCCCTTGGGGACACTTTTGGAGATTTAAAGCAGAACCCCGTGTTACTTCTTCTCCTGTAACTCCAAGTTTTACACATGTTTTCCTATGTAGAGACTCCTAAAGTAGCCTAAGCATTTTGAAAAAGCTATTCCAAGTTACACACATATATCGTAATGGAAAAAAATGCTAGGGTTTTTTTCTGGAAAATGAAACAAAATAAGATGAGAAGCTCAGCATATGTGCAATGTGCACCATACTTGTTTAAACTTTCCTGTGCTACTAATCTCTCCATACCCTGAACCTGCCAAGTGAGAAAGGCAGTGTCAATGCAGATAAAAGCAGGGCACACTCTGCTTAACTCCTCTGCCCTGACCATCACCACCGCCATCACCCCTACAGCAGCCTGTGACCTTCCTCCTGGGCTGTGACTGGTTTCCCTGGTCAACCCCAGGTGTGCACTTGCAAAAGCAGAGGTGAATGAAGCAGGCCTGTCTCAAGCCTGCACTCTGCACCACCTGGAGGGGCTCTGGTTTTGGCCCCAAAACTAAACAGCTATGTTAGCAAGCCCATGAAGCCCTGTGCTCTCCTGCAATGCAAAGATGCTATAGGAGCAGCGTGCCTTACAGTTCATGTCTACCGAGGCATAGCTCAAAACGATGCTGCTGTTAAGGAAAGTGGTTTGCCCCAAGTTTATCCCAACCTCCCCCAACATACATGCAGACATGAAGTCGCAAGGCAGGAGTTCAGTGATGGAAGAAATCACAGTGTCAGAAAGCAGCCCCAAACCCTTCCTTCCACCACAGAAACCCATTGCTAAATCATATTTATACCATGCTCAGACCTCTCAATGACAGAAGTGATATATAGCTGTCTAGCAGTATTTATACCACAGCGACCACTGCAGTATCTGGGGAGTGCAGTATAAATACAGACCGAGTGATAGCCAGGGAAGCCCAAGGAGTGGGCGACGAGGGCGAGTGGCCAAAGCAGCTGGGAGACATGCTGATTCAGTGTATCTCCTTCAGCTGTCCTCAGCAGCAGGTTGCCATGGAGTAGAGGTTGGGAAGGTTAAAATAACTGATTTTTCTTCCCCCAAGCATGAGCCCATGAGGTTCTTCATCTGAGTATCTGACCACAGCACTTTGTGTTACTACATAAAATATAATAAATACTAAACTGTTTCCTCTAAAGGGATGATTTTGCTCATGCCCACCAACCTGCAGCACTCAGCAGATGAGGTTGGAGTTGTCATCCCTGTCTTACAGATGGGGACATCTATTCAAAGGGAAATTGCACTGTCCCAGCAGGCCCAAGGCTGTGCCAGAAGTAGAGGAGAGGTTCCTGTTCTTACCCAAAAATCCAGTCACAGGGCTTTTAAGATGGCAGCTTCAAACATACTCCTGTTTAAATGCAAGGGAAATGGAAATGGTTGTTTAAGAAAAACTCCTGGATGTGAATCTTTCAGTCACATGTTTAGTTTCTTCCCAACATACATTAGAGGCAAATATTTTCAGCTGACTGAACAGGACCTTTCCACAGCAAAATCAGTGAGAATTTGAATTCCAAGCTTTGCTTGTTAACTTCTTTCTTCTCTATAAATAAATCAAAATTTTCTATTCCCAGATGAAACCTTTGAAATAAAATATAAGCAAGGAAGAATTCCTCATACAAACAGATGATTTGCAACAGAGCTTTGCAAACACATAGCTGGGTTAGGGGAGCTTCTTCCCATCTAGTCTAGCAATACTTGAGTACCCCTCCTTGCTAGAGAAGCAAGGGCACTTTGTTCCATTTTTTCCACTCAGGATACTGTATTTTTTCTGAAGTAATGTGACGGATGCAGCAGCTTACCTACTTGCTGTGATTCCTACAAGAACAGTTTATTTTGACTCCACCACTCTGCAGGGAGCTGGACTTCTCAGCAGCACCCAACATGCACATTACATACTCAGCAACTACCTTCTCTCACGCCTTCAGAGCCCTTTGCATGGCTGGGAATGCTAGAATGAATTGCTTCTGAGGGTAAAATCAGATTTGGGAGGGTAAGATCAGATTTGAGACCCCCTTTTTGCCTGCAGCAGTGGAAATGGAGGTGTGGATTGGACTGCACTTACAGTGCAAAACTTACCTACGGTTTATGGAATTATTACCATTTGACTAATTCGGGCTATTTCTGCCCTTACAAAAAAAACATTCAACTTGGGTAGTGCTGGAAAGCATTACACATCTCTTTGCAAGGCCACTCATTCAGAAGGGCGCACGGACACTACTTCTTGTGAACAGCATTTTTCAAGCTGCGTCTCCTGGCTTGATTCACTTAACAGCCTGGTTAAGGACCCTCTCTCCCTGCCAGTTTGGCACTCCAAGCTCTTCAGTAGAAGGTCACCGAGGCAGGCAAAATCAAGCCCAGCTTTATGTGAGGCCCTCACTTCTCAGCATACAAGCAGTGAGAGAGCTTCTGGGAAGAGCTCTCTGACGGATACCTTCTTCGCCCACTACTCTGAGTAATGCGCTGCAGCTTGCTTTGCCTTGCCTTGATTTGATTGCAATGCATGCTCAATTATATTCTGCAAGTACATGATACCTTTTCAAAATGTCTCAGTCATAGTCATTTTCTCCCTGGTTTCGATCATGGAAGATCTGATGCAGCCTTTATTTTTCTTGCAGTTTTCCTTAGGTACACTCCTGTAGATAATAGTGGCTGTGTATCAGTCTGAAGGCCCTGACAGTACCGACAGTAACAGGAATGTGCCAGCTCCTTCTGGATAAGATTTCCTCTTTCCTCCCCTGCTGCTTTTACTTGCCAACAGGGTATGTCTTTGTGCTTGGACATCCCTGAGACAGGTCTGCTTCAATGTATTGTATTTCTATGCATTTATAATGTTAAAGAAAAATGGAATTTAAGAGCAGGACTGGAAAATAAGATGTTTTCTGGTGTCAGGCTGCAAGGAGGATAGATCCTAAAGGAAGCTTTCAGTACTTCAATATGTGCTGGTAGCACAGAGCAGCCAGTTGAGCCTGCTCCCCACAGTGTGGAGCAGCACAAAAATGTGAGCAGAACCTATGGCTTATAACCCCAAAAAGCAGTTTTCAGCTTGAATCCCAAACAAGTAGAAGTTTGTTTTTCAAAGTGCTAACAGGGACTGCTGCTGCCTAGGTTATTTCTTGTAACCCTGATATCAAACAAAGAATCAAAGTGACATTTTCCTTCTTGGCATCAACTAAACTGCCCCCACCTCCACCCCTGCATCTGACTCCACAGGTTTTTTTCTGGAGATGCTGAGTATGATCCCTATTTATGCACTGGTGAGACATCTCCAAGGTATTCTGGATGAGCAGCTCTCCTTTGACAAATGTGATTATGAACATGCATCTGTTATTAAAATGGATTTTTATCCCCTGTAAAATATGCCACAGATTAAATGCTGTCCAGCTTCTCGGGGCTATACTGTTTTTTACCTCCAGATTTAATTTCTGTAAGTTCTTTGCAGCTTTGCCAGAAATACTCTGACATGACTTGTGACCAATACAGAAGTCAAAATAATTCTCACTACCTGAAGCAGATAAACATTTTGCTTTGTTCTGAGATCTCTGTATCAGTTCTGCATCTATTTATTGAGTGCTTTTGTTCGATGGACTTCTCATTTACAGAGCTTCGATTTATTTCTGTAAGCCTCAGAACTGCTATTAAACCTGCACTAAAGCAACTATGAATTCCAGCAGCATCTCCTAAAAAATGAGCTTGTTTTTAGCAGTTTAAAAATAGTTTCAATCTCATTAATACTTTTCATTGCCATACCATTTCCTTCCCAGAAGTCAGTGATTTGCAAACTTCCCTCAGTGATACAGAAATGGATTCAGTTGTAAAAGCACCTGAGTTCTGCTCCCAGCTATGGTACAGGTTGCTCAGCCTTATCAAACGACACAGTTCATCTGGACTTCTGACTGTGCATCATCTCCAGTATCTGGTGTGGTTGTGTGTGGCTTTGAGCCGTGCCACAAGCAAGAAAGCTCACAGATCTCAGTCTGACAATGGCACATCCTGTGAAACTCTCAGCTGGCACATTTCTGGGTCTATCAAGTAAACCAGCACCATTTAGGTGACAAAGTGCTATGGGCCTCTGCAGCTCTTGGCTTCTGTGTATGTTTGTTGCTTATATTAGAGTGTGACTTGCAGCTGGCTCTCAGGACTGCAAGAATGATTCCCATGGGCAGGATCCTCTGGTCCTTACAGAAACATGGCAGGGAAGTCTTCTGCTTAGTATATGAAGCTTGTATGCTTTTTGTAATAACTCACACATGTGCAATATTTAATTTTTACATCTGTTAGTAAAATGCTTTCTGTGGGTATAGCATATTTACTTTGGACAGAAGTGACAATCTGTGGGGTTTTTTAAGGCTGCAAAGATCTGGATTATTATAGAAAATACATATAGTTTAAATAACTAAAATTTCCTGGATATAAGTGGGCTTTTTTTGCCTTTATATATGATTACACCTCTCAATAGATTACAGACTGTGGGTTTTTGGTTTAATTCCACCTCTGGCAAATAGAACCCTGGACTGTCAAATGCTTTCAAAGCAAGGAAGAAGTTCATTAAATTTTAACATTCATAAAAATAATGATGCTGAGAGTTGGCACCTCATGAACTCCTTGTCTCAAACTTAGGATTTCCTGGGAGCCCCCACACAAACAACTCCCTCTTCAACCCATTCATGCACTAAATGTAAAAAATTTGAGAAATACCAAGAAATGAAGGTGGGCAACAAAAGGTCCCAAATTCCAATTCCAGGTATCACATCTTAAGAGTCTGTCAGGACTGGGAAAGCAAGCAGACTCACTGACTGACTACATTTGCAAATTGAATTTCTGAGTTCAAAGAGGAGACTCTTAACTTCCTGAAACCAAACCAGGCCATAATAACAATACAACCTCCATGTTTCTAAAAGTCTCCTCAGTTTTCTTTACAGTACTTGGTCTGTCTCGAATATCAATTTCCATAATTCTTCCTCTTCAACCAGAAAGTCCTGACCAGTTTAATCTTAGGTCACACAAAAATTCTCTCTTTGTTCAATTGCAGCTTATATTTCAGTCATCTATATTGCAGGATGCAACTGTCTTTTAATTAGTTTTGCCTATCTGCAATGAAATTAGGTCAGTGGCTATACTTGGAGCACATCCACAGCGTTGACAAGGTCTGAACTATACTAACTTTGCAACAGATAAACATGAATAAACCCTACTCTGCTGTAAGGTAATTTAACCAAAGATGACAACCACTACTGTGCAAATACGCCATGCAATATTCCTTCCATGCCCAGCTAATTGTCTTCAGTTTAGCCAAGGCAGAAAACATTTTTTTGCTGCAAAATGAAACCACTACATGAAAACTATATTTTGTTCAAAACAGAGCTGGTCCACTACACCAAAGTCATGCTGGCAAGGACACATCAAAACCAAACTTGCCAGCCCCTCGCTCTCTTACTTGTTTGTGTCAATCAGTTTGGAGATTTTTAACATTTGAGTTATGTTTATCTGAACTGGTTTTCAAGGTCTAATTATAACATGTGTAGCAGGGTGAGATTGCTGCTATGAAAGTTGAAACATAAATAAAGAGGACTTGACGGGCTGACTGATATGTTGGCACAGACCAGACATGTATGTCACGTGGAAGCCCAGTGCAGCTGTTGTATTCCGTGGTACAATAAATAGCTGTGGGGAAGCAGCACGGTCATGCGGGATTTTTTAATACCACCTACTGTGCTACTTGGCCAAATGTACTTGCCTTACAGGAAAACAGGCAGTATCTGAAGTTTAAATGCAGAAAAGTGACGGTCCTGGCAGAACAAGGGCTGTACATTTTGAAGGCTCTGCAGGAGAACATGGCATGGTTGCCTGCCTCCCTTATCCCATCCTCCTTTCACACAGTCCCACACAGATGACCCAAGCCCAACTTCCCCCTCAGTAAAACCAACAGAGCATGTGTTCTCACATCTTTGAGCTGGGAGAGTGTGCCATACACAATAAAGTGCACAATCTCTCCTCCTGTTGCAGGAGAGAGCCACTGCATGCAAGGATCATGCCTGGCAGAACTCAAAAGATGGATGTCTCAGGTAAGACTAAGCTTCTGGAGAGGATCTCTATTTATAACCTGGATCCCGATAGGTGGCTGGTCTTGGGTGTTAATGTGACAAAGTATTGGTTTTTAGAGTCGTTGAAATGCCTCAACACGGAATGGAAGATGAAACCACTGCTGGCTTGCAAATGGTCATTCATGCCATGTACTGGTAAGAGAAGAAGCCATCAAGACTGAGCATTCACATTGCATTGAACACCAATTAAACTGATTAGATCCATGAAATATTATAAAGCACCTGCACCCTTTATAAGGTTAGGTTTTTATCTGTTTTAGAAAAAATTGTCCTGCCACAGGACATACGTATCTTTAAATTAGCAACCAGCAATGAACAGAGCTTTTGATAAGGCTCTGGAAAATGCCTGGCATCTGCAATTCCAGCACTGGGTTTCTATTACACAGATGTGAGCAGCATATTAAGGCACACTTCCCCAGCAAGAAAAGTCACTACAATGGCAATCACTGTCCTCAGAAAGTAACTTACAGTCCCTTTTCCACCCAGATTCTCAGTATTCTGCTTATGCAGCAGTGGTGCCATAAAATGCAAAATGATACAATATTCAAATGTTTTCAGAGCTACTGATGTAATGTAATTTTATTTGGGTAAAATAATTTTTCTCCCCAGCTCCTTTCTACTCAGCTGTCAGTGTTTGTCCCTATATTCATAAAGGGTTGCATAAAGTGACAGAGCTATCAAGTTTGATAGTGCATGGATAGGTTTCATATGTTATTTGAACCTAGACTTTGAAGCTGCAAAAAGCCAAAGTGGCAAATTTCAAAGTTAAACAAAAAAAAAAAAAAAAAAAAAAGAAAACACAAGAAAAAACGTATGTATATGAGCTGTAATAAGATCATACAAGAAACTGAGTTTTACAAAACAGCAAGAAAAATTATTCTTAGCTTTTTTTCCTAACCTCCTTTCTAGTTTAAACAGTTCCATTCTGTATTTTATGACACTTTTACCTAAACCTAAAAGCATCTGCTGCTATCTCCATCAATTTTGCCGCATATTGTTGGACACTGGCATTTGTGTTCAGTTATGCGCTGGATGCACTAAGCAGTCTCTAGCCTTAAGCACGTCAGGCAGATACTGTAATCCCAAGTGTGATCTGAACCCCAGCCTGTGGTCAGGTAGGAGCCATAACTCATTACAGATGTGGAGCTGGGGACCCTGGGCCCTGCTGCAGGACAGAGCTATGGGATGGCTTCACAAGCAAGCAGGAGGAGAGCAGGAATCCCTGGTGGGACCCCAGGTGTGAGAATGTTCAGGTCTCCAACCTTGAAAGCTCCCTACCCCAGATCACTACAGCACAGACCCAGATTTGAGGGAGACTGGAGAGCCTCCTCCTCTGTACAGCTTTAATTACCAAGTAGTTGCAGTGCACAGACTTGGCAGCCAGGTGTGATGCCTCTTGGACAGAGACCCGACTGCCAGCAGGTCACTTGACTCAAAGCACCACATGGCCCACAAGAATTGCTGCCTGGCTCCATTCATACTCCTTAAACTGGCCTTTGGCAACAGGACCCCCTCTCCTCCACCCCTCCATGAGTGCTGCCACTAATAGCCACTGAAACTCACAATTTCTCATGTAAAGAAAATTTGGGTTTATTGCTTGAGGTTATCTTGGGGTTTGGCTGGACAGAAAAAGCATTTGCAACACACTCCATCTATTCAGAGGGAATGACATTGCTCTAAGGTGGGAAGTTTTAAAGAGCTTTGGCTGGACTTGAGGAGACCTGAAAAACATGTTAAAGTCTTCAAGCACACGTATGTATTAAAGGGTGGATTGAGAAAGTTCCTAGAAAGTTTTCCTTGTAGAACTGAAACTGGGAACACATAATCTTCGCATCATTATTCACATTATTAAATCTGTGAAAACCAAACCACGTGCAATAACACAGCTGTTATAACTAAAGGCATTTAATTTCCCACTGTCATATAAAAATATACATGCTCCAGCTCTTGGTTATGTACACAGCAAGCAAGGACTAGAAAAAATTAATAAGCATCAAGGGAAACTTCCTATACTGATTTCCATGTCCCTTTTCAAGTTCTCAAATTGGGAAAAAAATCCTCCTTTACTTACCCCTAAAGGGGTAGCTGAATTTCCTAGAGCTGAACAAATGAGAGAAGAAAGTGTTAGGCAATTAGAAATGTTAACTGTATTTGGTCCCAAAAGTCACACCTTTAAGAGTATAGAGAATGCTAGTTTTTTAACTAAGAGCAGAGTTTGGCGACTTAAAAAAATCTGAATTCTTAAATTCTGTGATCCCATATGTAATCATATTCACACATGACATGGCTGGGCCCATCTTACTTGGCAGGAAACTGTACAGAGGCTTCAGAGGACATGCCTGTTGTATCTCTTACCATACCTAGATGGAGGTGTGCTCCTAATCAAGTCTGGGGAACGAGCCTTCACAGCAACACAACTACTGTGATCTTCAACTACAGAGGCACTGCCCAGCCCAAACTGTAGAAAACTGGGGAGGAACAACCCCTCGTTTTGCCCAACTTGTCTCCAAGCTGCTTTTCCCCAACCGTTTTCTCACCTCTTCTGTTTCCTATTTGAATAAACTGCAGATAACTTAGGGTTATCTGGTATGTTTTGAAAATGTGTTGACTGTGGAAATCAGGAACACGTTAAATAAACATGTCTCAGGCTCCTCAAAATTTGCAAAGAAAACTTATCATTATGCTCGTATCCACTATGTCAAGTGTTCTCCAACTAAAAGAATGTTTTCAATAAACACTCCAAAGCAATATGTGACAAATTCAAAAGGGAAGAATCAGGTGACTTGCAGAAGATATTAGCATGTATACTGTGTGGGAACACAGTGGAAGGATTTCTGTGGCTGCTTTAGTGGGTTTCATGGTATCCCATGGGATCATACCTGAGTGTAATAGGGATTAGATGTCTTGGACCCTGCAAAATTGTCTGATGCAATTACCTTAAAAGGCATAAATTAATTGCTAGCTCTATGTTGTATGGGAAACCTGCACTCCACGGGTGACCACTCTGCTCTAGGGGAGACTGACCCTCCCTGCTGACCATGGAATGAAGCTGTAGGAGCTGCTGAGGGCTTTCCATCACACTGCCTGTGGTCACCTTGCACCTGCTGCTGCTCAGTGCTGTGACAAACCCCATCCCGCAGCTCCAAACACCATTCCACACCCCAAACCCACAATGAGCTACAGTTCCATCCCAACCTGCCCCTCATCCCAACAGCATTAACAATGGTTTTGTGATATTTCCATTCCTTTCAGTTTCATTTGGATGAAACCACCCCTTTAGGGTTTGTTTGGGTGGTTCACAGCTATCTATAATATAGTCAGATGATTAGAAGGTAAGGTCAAATGGTAAAATGAAAGAAAAAAAAAGTTTTGATTCTTTCCTGCCAAGTTTTTTCAAGTAACCGGAGTTAATTACACTTTTTGCAGTGGTCATGTCTCTTTTACCAGCTTTATTAGTCACATGGCTATCTAAGCCAAATTCCCCCTTATTGCATTAATATATCTTGAAACTCAAGTATAAAATTACAGTTAGCTGAAAAAACCCAAAACTTTCAAATAGTTTTAAGCAATTGGTCTGTAAAAACTTGCAAACCTGGAAGAACTATTGTGATCCTAGGACCTAACCACTTGTAGGACATATGCAACATAACCTCTCCTAGCAATCCCACAATTTCTGCCCAAACACAGGCACATTATCTCCAAATACACTGGATCACTAAAGGAAAGCACCTGCTAGTCTGAGACCTGGTGGCTGCAATATAAAGCATTTACTGGAGTTTAAAAGTCTGTTGGTAATTATGTCATTGTGTAATAATCTCATGCAACACAGAACACATGGGATAATTTACACATGTATCAATCATTATTAGCCTTCCCCTCCCCATTTTGATGGCCATAGTTTTCCTTCTGTTTATTCATGACCTAAAGTTAAAACAATAGGGTTTGGTGTTCAGTAGTTTTTTCTTTTTCCCCATGAGATAAAGCAGTTATTCAACCAAGACTTCAAGACTTTTTTTTTTTTTAATTAAATCACACTTTGGTTTATGAAGATTGACAGATGTGAGGAGATGAGAAGAAAACCAAACTATCCCCCGATTTTCAAAGAGGCACCTTATTCTGCTATTTGTTTCTTTTGGTGGTGCTTTGTGCTCCACAGCCTGCTGAGCAGCAAGCACTAGAGCACTGCTGCTATCTACAGGTCTACTCTGTGCAGCGCTCAAACCAGACATGAAACCAAGGGGGTGCTCGCGCTTGGGAAAGAGACCAAAACTCTGACACTAAAGTATGCTGGCTTTTGGGAAATGCAAGCTGGCAATCTGTAGCCTTTCTGTCCTGTGGCTAACATATGTTAAAAACCCCAAATCAAGCTGACTTCATTAAAGGGAGGGCTGATTTCTGCTGCATGAGAGTACAATTTCTGCCTTTTTTTCCTTTTTTCCTGCAAACAAAGGGGAAATGTTGCACTTTCAGGTGCAGAGTAAAAGGAAGCATCTGCTCCCACAAGGGAACCCTCTCCAACCACAACACAACTGGTGCACAAAACATGACGGGGTACAGAAGGGCTGGAAACCATCTCTGAGCCTGCAATGACGAAACTTTAAGACAATTTGTGATGTAATTAGAATTCACTAAAATTTAGTTGTAGCTCATCACTGTTTGGAATTTACTTAATTATTCTTTCTTCGCTTTTTCTTCTGTAAACCCAGAAAATTTCACAACTGCTTTTGCGCCTCTTTCAATAACACAGGCAAACAAGATAACCTGGAACATGTCCAACACCACTGAAAACAAACAAAGCAGCAATTATAAATAAATCTATCCAGAAAATACAAGAAACTGTAGATATGTCAAAAGCACCTATTTAACCAAAGGCTGTGGATTTCAGGATCACATTACCAAAGACAGTATTGTATCACAAGCTTTCAATAAGTGACAGAAGGGGCAAAATCTGAAAAAGGGGAAAATATTTTTCCCCTAATGAAAAAAAAATATTTTTTCCTAATAAGGAAGAAAAATCCCAGCTTATTTGCAAAATCTGTGTCTACAACTGAATGTTTGGCTGCCAAAATGAACAGTCAAGTACAGGAGCAGATCACCTTACAGCCAGGAAAAGTGCAATTGTAAGTTTAAACAGCAGGACAGTCTGATCTGATGCGTGGAAAGTCTGTGAAGCTTTGCCCATTTGGAAGGCTGGAAAAGCTCTTCCAAAACTGATTCCTTGAGACCAGCAGAAGGAGCAGGCTTTTAGGCAAGCCTGTTCCAAATGACTCGGTTCCAAACGGAGCGTGCTGTTTGTATGACTGCTTGTGAGAAGACAGGTAGCTGTTACTGCCTATTTAAATATCAGTTTTTCTGGAAACAACTGATTTTCAGTACTGGGTACTTGGTGAAAACTTTGGGGGTTGTGACTGGAAAATAGCATTCTGCCACTTTTTTTTTTTTTTTTTCAAAAGAAGCTTAGTAAAGAATTTGCCAGACCTAGAATAGTTACAGCCCATGAGTGTCACAGCATTCTCCAGACTATCAAGCTGCAACAAGATCTTCTACCATCTCATAGCAGCATACTCTTCATGCAGTCCCTCTGCTGCCTTCTCATCATCTCACCTCATCCAAGGCACACTCTTCCCTCTGCTTCCTCCTCGGCTGCTCTCTTTTCATTGGCTCTCAACCACTTAACTTAACCAGCCACACCTGCTAACCTGACACCCCTGAAGCTAGCCCACAGTTGTATAGTATCAATACTAATTAACCCAGCTTCATTCCTCTACACATGAGATATTGAGGAATACAAATCACCTCTAGTGTGCAGCAAACTGTTTAAGCATTTGAAAGGATGGCATGAGGTAATGCTCAGAAATCTCACATCCACAGAGCTCAGTCCCCTGATACAACTGCACTCCCTGCTCAGCAGTATCTTTCTGGTAATCTTTTACATCATATTCCTATTACTGTTTCTGAGAGTTCATACTTGAAGGCTGCACAGGGAGGGGTAGCAGCCATAGTAGGCCCCGGGGAGCTGCTTGCCAAGGGGATACAGCCCCCGCAGGGCTCCCCAGGCCGGGGGACACAGCAGCCAGCACCGGGCGCTTACAGAATCGGTACAGGTTTCATCCTAACCCAGCAAACCTCCACGTATTTCCTTACCGAGCACTCTGGTGGGCAGGGAAGAGGTGACGAGCATCCGTTGCGAGAGAAAAATGCATGTACGTGGAATGCTTCTGAGCTTGAACTTCTAGGCGGTACAGGTAATCGAAAATATGAATTATTCTGGGAATGAAATAGAGTATTTCCAGTGTGGGAGAGCCACGGCGCGCCCCGGGGGCTCTGGCGGCCCCTTGTTGAGGGGCCGGCGGGGCTCGACCAGCCTCGGGGCGGTGCCGCTCCCCCGCCGTCGGGGCCGGGCGGGCCTGCCCGCGGCGGGGCACTGCGGGCGGTGAGGGGGGACGGCACCCGCCCGGGAGGTGCGGCCCCGCCCGCGCACTTCCTCAGCGGCCCGCGGCCGCAGCCGTCGTCCCCCGGCGGGGCGGAGACGGGGAGCCGGGCCGGGACCATGACCCAGCGCCGGGAGCCGCGTCCCGCCGTGCCGCTGGACGAGGAGCTGGAGGCGCTCGGGTAAGCGGCGGTTGGGGCAGCGCCGTGGGGGTCCCCGCGCGAACTGGCGGCCCTCGGGTGGTGCCGGGCCAACCGACGGGAGCCGGCAGGGTGGGAGCTACTGGCTCTGGCTGCTGAATAGGGTAAGGGAGTGAGGAATAAGATAACCCGGGGTTTGTTGTAACGAGCCCGCCGAAGGGCGCCGTGCACGGCGTGCAGCCCCTCAGGGAAGCCCGGGGCCTCACCCCCGCGGAGGGTTTGAGAGGCCGGCGGGCTCCCGTCTACAGAGGATTCTGACGTGCCACAGGTGAGTGGGAGAAATACATAATGGTTAGAAAAACTAGAGTGCAGGCAGGCACTTCAAACGTAGCGGACAGTTAGACGCTACAGCTTCGCGCAGGGAAGCTCTGCGGCATTGAAACTTTCTCCGTCGGGAAGAGCCAGGGCTGTGCGGGTCTGGAGCTTGTCCCGGAGCTGCCCGTGCTCCCCGGCAGAGCTGTGCCCTCCCTGCGCCGCCTCCTCACGGCCCAGCCCGAGGGGCTGCCCTGCCGGCCACCCTTGCCGAGCCCCGGGAGGCAGCCGGCTTCCCCAGGGCGCCGCGGGCTTCGGGCTGGGAGCCATGGGCAGCTGCAGCCGTTATGAGGATGTCACCCTCGCTCAAAAGCAAAACCCAAGTTGCTAAAAGGAAAGCTGAAAGTTGCCACAGGCCCCGCTCCCCGTCAGATGTGACCCACCCACTTTGTCTACCGGTTAGTTTTGCTTTTTACAGGAGGGCGGCTCGGGTCACTTTTGACCGGCAGCATTGCCGCGGGTGAGGAGGAACCGGGCTGGAAGAGCAGAACAGGTGGGCGCAGGGAGGCTGGAGGGGGAAGGATCGCTGGCGGCAAAGGGAGCGGGAAACAAAGCAAAAGCGCCAGTGAAGGCAAAGACAGAGCAAAAAGGTTCTGATGTCACTTCTGCATTGAAAAAGAATAAATTCAAAAAGTATGGTTTTTTGCTTTCTGAGAACTTATGGATAAGGACCAACTCGTTTATTTTTGTGATTAATTCACTTAGTGGAGGAACTGGAGTGCAACAAAGAGACTTGGAATTGGTATCTCGATACTGCTTATATTTCCCCATATTTAGAAGAACCTGTGAATGAAATACCTTTTACCTAGAGCATCTAACAAATATGAAGTCACTTTGCAGTGGTACCTGCAGTGGCCATTATATACTTTACATCTGTAAGACTTTTTTAGGATGAGCATAATATCTGGGGGGGGGAGCGGGGGGGAAGAAAGAGTTGCAGCTGCTGTGAAAAGCATGATTCCCAATGACTTTTATTCATTTAGACTATATGGCCTGAGTTGATTCTGTGCTTATAAACAGCCTCGCTGGTTGGCAAGGAGTTTGTCCTCATAGATGATCTTGTAGGGCTGCAGTCTGATGTGGTACCTCATGCAGTACCAGAGAGAAGGAAAGTTCACAAATGAGAAGGCTACAAATATGCATTTTTAAAGCTGGAGCTTCATTATTTTATTTTCACTTCAATAGAAAACTGAAGCTTTTAACACACTGCCCTGAAGGAGATGCTTAGTATTTTGTGGCAGAGTGAAGTGCACTAAATGTGAATAAGCAATACCAAGCAAAGAGTCCCTTCAAATCACTAAACAAAGCCCAGGCTTTTTTGACTAGTACTAAAGTCTTTTTTTTTTTTTTTTCTTTTTTCTTCTTTTTACTAAAGAAGAAAAAGAAGTCCTCACACACCAAACATTCTGGTAGCATAGTATAAAAGATCTCTTAATGTAAATCAGCTATCACAGTGCTGAGTTTCCCTTAGACCCAACACAGTATCTAGCGCAACTGAGGCCCAGTTCTGGTAGGGAATATATGTTATTGCCATAGTAAAGACTAACAGAGACAAGGGTCTTTCAAATGAGGAACAAATTTGACATTCACATGCCTTTGGGGGGAATGTGAAGCAGATTATTTCAGAGCTTCTGCTTTACTGGGTAAATATCAAAGGAGTTGGAGAAGGTTTAAGAAGTGTGAACTGGGAAAGACCTTTTCTTTACTTCTAAGAGAAAGGAGGGTGGGTACTGGGGTATCCTCATAGTTTACCAGGTCCGCTGGCCACATGGAAAGTTGACAGCAATGTAGGCAGATGTACAGCGTAAAAGCTTTCTGACACTCTGCTAGGTTTGGAGACCTGGTATTTTCTGGACTCTTCTAGATTAATGCTCCTGTAATTACACTGAAAATATTGGAGCTGTGAGAGTAAGGCAGGAGGGAGGGAGAAAAAAATATCGATATATGCAAAGCTTATACTGATTTTTATTTTTTTTTTGTGACAGATGGGATACATCTACAACAGGGGTAAAATAAAGAAATAAGATTCAATAATTCCAGTTATCATCAGGGGCAATCACAGTCACTAAAAGATATAGAAATATTTACAGCAGTTTATCAGATTGGATTTTTTTCTCCAGAGCCTCGGTATTTGTAAGGATGCACTTTCTAATCTTTTACATCTCAACAAAAAAAAGCAAGAGTGATGGGTTTGGCTTTTTTTTTTTTTTTTTAAAAAAAAAAACCTATTTCATTCAGCCTGAGGGTAGATGGTGACTTATATTTATTTGGAGAGTTTGGGTGGTCAAACAATCAAGAGTTCAAAGTGAACATTCAGATTACTGTCAGCTTTATTGTCAAGGAGTTTATAGGTGGAACTAATGCCTAATGAAATGGAAGATCAGAATTAGACCATGTTGTCAAAAATGTGTTACCTCATTCATTAATTTCTTCCCTAAGCCTACCAACATATTTAAAAAGGAGTGCTGAATTTTGTCAAAAGAAACAACAGCATCTTAGCTTAAAGGAAAAGGAAAGCGACATGATTCTTCTTTGAAGATCTCTTTGGCTATTCATGGAGTCAACACTTATTCCAGTTGCCTTTATTGCTGTTACTGCTAAAAGGACAGCCTGCACATAGCAGCGTGCAACTCTCGTAGCTGACCATGTATGATGTGAGTTCGGGGAATTCCACGCTGCAGTTCACATTATTTGCGCAAGAGCTGAGAATGTGGAATATCTGGTCATCCAAGTAATTACAAGCTGGTCTGGTAACACAACTTCCATCCCAACATAGCATAGCTTGAGCGACACTGTTTGTCTTTTGGAGGTGAAAGGAATGGGGCAAGAGGAAGTAAGTTTTTGTAGCTTTTTTTCTTTTGCAGTCCAAGCATTCTTTATCATCCTTTGCAGCAGAGCTTTTATGTTTCTCTTGCTCCAGGTTTGACAGTACCATGACAGATGGTATTTGTAAGACTGAACAATATACTTCATGCTTAGTTTTAGTAACAGAAGAGAAATTAGGCCACAGACTTAGATCAGATGATGATAAAATTGGGGAACTGAGTAACTTGTATGACTGGGACAGGGCAAATGGTCATAAGAAATTTTTTTCTTCATCTGTATTTCTAATGTAAACAAGGGCAAATTATAATGGCTGAAAAGTGGGCAAAAGAAATGTGTGAAAATCAGAACAAAGGCAATTGAGAGAAGGGGGAGAGAAAAAAGAAGTGAAAAACAGCAGCTGAACTAGTGAAAGCATACAGTTAGAAGATGTGAACTCTAAGGCTGGATACACTGATGTTATTTCCATATATTTCTATTTTTAAGTTATTTTTCCTATGAAATGGCAGCCTTGTATTCCAACAAAGTACTTTACACAGGTGTGTGATTAAGTGTTTCACATTGAAGGGATGTCTGATAAATACCAATTTGGTTGTATGCCACCTATAACTTCTGTTTAGCGTTATCACCCTTTTGTAGGTTCTCTAGAGCTCTGTCAACTCATGCACCACTTAAAGAAAAGAACAAATGAATATTCTGAGGATGATGAAGAGGGAGCTTCCCATCCTAAAGATCACAGTAACATACTCCTGATCATCACCACTGTGTAGGGAGGCCTAGTCACTGCATTAACTACACAGAGATCTTAATGAAAGAAGAGATTTTAACATGAGCATGTCCTGGAGTTGTGGTGATTTGCGTAGCTGCAGTGGTACAGCTGGCCAGCACAGCCATGGCTTGTTCTATGGCAGCCACCAGCTTACCCCACAGGAGAACCCCACTGGTGACTGGGTGATCAGATCCTTAGGGCATGTGTGCTCTGTGCTCTCCTGAGTTTTGGTTGTCCAGGGCACAGGGTATCTCTTTTCTTTATTCTCGTTCTCTTGACAGCAATATCAGTAAAGCCTTTCCTATGCTCTCACCGATGCAATCTGATCTAAAGAATAGGCTGATTTCTGAAAATGCTTTATTTTCCAAGAGAAACAAAGGTAGTCTCATTAGGTCTGTGTGCCCATCTTAAGACATGCTTTCATGGGCCCAGCAGACTCTTCCACTCCGAAGAGCAGGAAAAATAGCATGGTCCTTCAACAACATGCACTGACAACACAGACATGCTTACACATATGGAATAAAGAGATTTAGAAAAGAAAAACCTCCCAGAAGTATGTATGCATTTGAGACAGGAGGGTGTGCAAGGCTAGGCTACCCAGCAGAAGTGGCCCTGAAGCAGGGAGGGATTTTCCTTTGTCTGTCTTCTTGTGTTTCTTCAGAGATATCTGAATCAGGAACCCTAGGCAATTTCTACACAACCGGTTATTTTCAGTCTCACAAGTATCAAAGTACAGGGCATATTTCTGGATTTTTTATAGTGAAATCAAGACTCCGTAAATTGGGTCAAATAAAGATGACTTTTGGAAGGACCTCTCAGAAACAGTCCAATATGTAAGGTATGCACTGTGGTTCAAGACAACCTTTTTGAAGGACTTGCTAGGGGTTTCAAACAGATGGGTGTTTGTAAAGCCTTTTGATTTCCTTAACTTCTTGTTTTAAGAAAACAAGAAGGTAGATACAGTATTATGTTTTCTATCAGCAGTTTCCTCTGCCTGGTATCACTCAGAAGACAATCAAAACTTAAAGGCAACTGCCCTTTACAGTGTCTTGCTGGATAAGCCGTGTCTCCCACCTTGATTTACTCACAAATTTGAAAGAACTGCCTAGAACATCTTTTTCTAAACAAGAGAAATGGAAGGATTCCCTTTCTGACTTAAATTCCCCCTCCCCTTAAATTCAACTGAAGTGTACCTAGTAGTGTCTAACCACAGGGGTGTTTGGGTTTCTTTTTAGTCCTATTTACTTGTATTTGTGTCATCAGGTAGGCTTGATTAGGAGAGCAAACTATTTGCGTAAGTGTGTATTCATTTACCTTCCTGGTGGTCTGGGTGAAATGCTAAATTTTCCACAGCATTTTTTAATTTTACCTGTGTTCATGCAATTGGAACAAATTGTGAGTGACCATTTTCACAGTGAAATATCCAAGTAACCCAACAACTGTTACTGGTTGAACCATCTGTGACAGGAGGAGAAAAAAGTATATAGATATGTATAACACAGATAGTTTGACGTTAAGATCTGTATTACTGTATGACATCTACTTTTTAAGCTGAGCAAGAGGAACACAGTAACATTTGAGAGATTTTTGTCTGAGACAGCATATTTAGGCAAGAAGACTGGTGCAAACTTGTCAGCAAAGATTTAACACTGCACTTTAAAACAATATTATTTTCCCAATTAAGTGGGTGGGCTTTTTTGTTGTTGGTTTGATGTTTGGTTTTTTGGTGGGGTTTTTTTTCTGCATAGCAGTAAAATTTCATTAGTCATGGGCCTTCTTTGTGTAAAGAGAGAGTAGATTTAAACGCAACATTTTTTTTAAACTTAAGGGACCTCCATTTTAAAATCTTAGTAAAAGGCTTTCTGGAAATAAGATAACAGTGCACTTATGAGCAACCTCAAACTGAACACACCTCCTTTATGAAAATGACCACTTACAGATTTTCTCAATGTATGTTTCTTTTGCACAGAATTGAGAGAAAGTGTTACGAAATTTGACCCAAAACCACAGAGTTGTCTTCTCATCTGTAGGTCCAGCCAAGCGTGCATGCTGATACGATCCTCATCACATCAGGACAGATCTGACCTTTGGCTGTTACTTACTTGGGCAGTTAATCCCAAAGCAGATTTTGGCTAACAGGTGTTTCAGAGGATGACACTTTGATCTTTAAATATTCATTATTTTATTCTACTGTGTAGATGGTCTACAGAATGCATTCTAGAGCCAAAGCAGCAATACCCTGCCTGTATTGAGTTTCACATGGATCTTGTCTTCTGCAGGGTTAACAGTCTGGAGTCTCTCATGAAGCAATTTATCAGCCAGCTGGCCTTTCAAATAGGCAGCCATCTAAATTCAGAATTAAAACTTTGTGTGAGATGCCAAGTTTAGTGGCAACTTTTGATGAACTGATGAGAAGAAAGAGTGTACAATTACACTTCATTTCAGTTTGAAGACTGCCACAATACAAAGGCCAGAAACTGCTCTGATCACACTTCTGCTTTCAGTCAAACTGTATTTCTCTGGTTGAAACAGTAATAGACTTTGACCCCAACACTACAGGCACACGCAGTTTGAAAGGAAGGGGGAATCTTGACACCATTTCGCTGCATACAGAAGAGGGGAAAAGCTTGCTCCCTGCAGAGCACGCCCTGGGTACAGTACCCCCTGCTGCTTCTGCACCAGAGGTTCTGGTGTGTGTATGTAACTATCATTAATATCTGCACACAGCATGTCTTACAGATTGACTCTCCAGCCTTTTATAGCTACAGCTTTTTTGTGTGTTTGTTCTCAGGATCATTTCTAATGAGGTCCTTTTCTATTGAAAGAAATCAGGTGTTTCTATTGTGAATAATTCTGGATGGAAACGAAGCTGTAAACAACATTTGATGATCATCTTTGTAGGATTTTTTGCTGTGAATTCCTTGTGGAATTTTTAATCTAAAAAAATTAATGAAGTTAGTTTTAACTGGAGTTGAATGAAGCAGGCATTTAGATGTTTTCCTGCATTGCTCAGACCACTAATGGCCAAGCACAGCAATGGTGAGATTTTCTAAACTTTCACTTCAAATTCTATCAATTAATGTTTGTCCCCCTCTCTGTTCCTTCTTCTAAGGAATGTTATGCTTCAAATGAAAATTTTAAGCTTTGGCAAATGCATTTAATTGCAGATCTCAGCAGTGCAGATGAACTGAGCTGTGGGAAACTGAGAGTTTGGGAGGAGTTTGTGTTGCCAGTTTGCCCCAAAAGAGGAAGCGTACCAATGCATGTAGATATGTCAGGAAGTACAGATTCCGAAAATAGACAAAGGATCTTGTATACACCCCAAAATGGCTTTCACCTTATCAGCATAGGCCTGGGTAATTTGTTGCTCATGCATGTTGAATTTGCAGAGTCTTTTAGATTCAGCAAACAATCGGCTGTTTGTACGCAACTTCATAGTTAACAAAAAATACTTTTCTGAGTTTGTTGAAAGGAGGCTGCTGAAAGCGGCATAGTTCTGTGTAACCTGTCTGTATCTGTGAGAAGGATGGTAATTCAAAATTTTAGCAGTGTTAGTTGCAGCCCTTCCTCTTTCTCTAACTTGGCTCCATAACGCAGCAGAAGCTCTCAGTTAAGAGCTGGATGAATGATGCTTTAACCCCTTGTGTCTTCCCAGGTGGTATCATGATAATCTTACCCGACATGCAGCAGAAGCACTGCTGCTTTCCAATGGGCAGGATGGAAGCTACCTCTTGAGGAAGAGTAATGACAGGGAAGATTTGTACTCGCTCTCTGTCAGGTAAGAGTATGGACAGAAGTGAATTTATCTAATGCTGCACAGCTAGCAGTTTTAAAATCTTCTCTTCCATGTTTGTTTGCACATCTCATGCATTAAGATGACCTGCAGTTTTTTTCCTAGGGCTTGAACTATTTTAGCATGTGTTCCTGATAGTGTAATCCCGCTGAATGACATTTTGTTAGAAGAAAATAATACATGGATTGAATTTGAAAACTGCTGTTATTTTTCCAAACTATGAATTAATCTTATGGCAAAAAACATCATTCCATGGATTGGCTGTAGGTATTCATTCTGCAGTATGCCAAGCTTGGAAGTTGAGAGAAGTGCAAGTTGCACATACCCTCTTTCCCAGAGGTATAAAAGGGAAGTATGAATTGCTTCCCTCACCTCTGAGAGAAGATCCGGGAGCAAGTGTCCTGTAGATACACTGCTGAAATTATTACCACTATTAGACAGCCATTTACACAACAAGCCTGGGGGTGGGGTGGGTGGGACACCAGCAGATCTGAAGGTGATGTTAAAAATTGACTATCCAGAGTAGCAATGACTGAATTGAGTGCAAGTCTTGGGGAAAAAGAATAGTATCATCTGTAAGTAACAGCTTTCTTTAAGAGTAATTTTTAATTAATCACTGTCTTGCTGGTTAATAGTTTTTACTTTAAAATATAAAATCCCATTATTTAAGGTAATTTACTTCAGACAATTCCATTAAAAATATATATATATTGAAGCTAGTTTTAAAGAGCACTGAGGAAACAACTTACTGTAATAAACCAAAATGTAAATAGCTGTTCTTTTAATAGGAAATAAAAGCTAAAGTGTTAGATAATGAAAATAAATTTGCTGCTTTAACAAATTCTATCCTTAGGAGACCTAAAAAAAACGTCTGCCTCAGGCCAGTTCCAATCTCTTGTTCAGCTCTCCCTGTGGGAACAAGAGTTACTGCATTGCTGTATGAAATGAAATTCCCAGTCTGGAGTTTGATCTTTTATTCTGTTACATTAGATTTTTGGTGGTGCAGCTCCCTTGAAATACTGATTTTGATTTTAAAATGTTTTAATACTTTTCTACTGTTTGTTTAACTCTAAGTTTTCATTTCCATTTTTTTACTAATAGTAAAACTTAATTTTAGAATAATAATTAAATTTTGTTCTGATACATTTTTGTAGAAAGGATAATTTTAGCAATTCTAGCTGTCATTTTCATTTTCTCCTAAAATGTCTTCTGTAGCTTTTACTTTCTGCCTCTGCCTCAAAAGGAACTTTAGTCATTATTATAGTTTGCTTTAAAAGGAAACAATGCTTAGACATCCCTTGAGGTTTTTATTGACAGCTGGAAAAAGAGATCACATATAGCCTGAAATCCCCTCCCCCAGCTAAATTAGCGAACTTTAAAAAGGAACTAGGAAATAGAGTAGCAGTTACTCTTGTTGCAACATTGTATTTCTTGTGAAATTAAATGGAAAGATGAAAAACTCTATCACTTCAGCAGGGTTGTGGCAGCACTGGGCTTGTACATGTTGTCTCAGCTGACCATAGCACAACACATATGAGAGGTCAATAGAGGCGTGTTCTACAGTATCACAAGTATTGTTCAAAGATACATATTTGTTTAAATACCTGTTTGAAATTATCATCTCCTGTGGAAGTGGAAACAAACGATGGAAAAGATGCTATAAATTCCTTTCTCCGCCATATTTCAGTATATTTACTACACACATTTTTCCTGAGACAAAGTTTTCTCTGGATTATTTTGGATGCTGTTAACAGAAGAAACTAAGTAACTTTTTCACAGGAGAGGTACTTCACTGTCTTTTGAAGTCAAAATAGTTGCCAGTCCAGGAAGTGAGGTCTTGCACACTTCTCTAAATACCATCAGCTTTCATAAACAAGTGCTGTTACTTCCCCAATAGACAAAGAACCCTGGTTTAAATTTGATAGTGCGCACCATAGAGGAACCGTTTGTTTGAGTACAGAGGCAAAGCAGACAAATTCTAAAGCCTTAAGTATCTAAAGTTAGGTTATTAAATCCCTGTTTGGGTGCAAAAAGACAACAGCCTATTTTTGAAAGAGAAACAGACATTTCCAATGAGATTGGGATGCTATCTATCTGAAAAGTAAGACATATACTGAGTAATATAGGTACACCACCAAGACTAAAACCTGGTAAGTGAAGGAATATCATCCTGCTTAGACAGAAGGCTGGAAACCAAGTTTGTGAGTCTTTTTAGTGATTGCCACAAGAGTTAATTTAACTTACTTGGCCTTTCTAGTCTTTAATCATCTCATATCTGTAAAGCAATAGTTAGATTTTTCTTAGTAAATCTGAATCTCAGGTATGTTGAGTATTAGTGAGGGACAGTAATGGCAGTAGCATTACTGCTAGGACAATGATTGTCATCTTGTGATCTGAGCCAGATTTCCTATAGTAGAAGCTGCTATTTAAGGGTTGTATATGCCAAATGCCTTTGGCATTTATGCCTTGACAAATGTTCATTTTTTATTTTAGAGGAAAAGATTCTGTGAAACACTTCCATGTTGAACATACAGGAACATCATTCAAATTTGGATTTAATGAATTTTCTAGCTTGAAGGAATTAGTCATGCATTTTGCAAATCAGCCTTTAATTGGAAGCGAAACAGGTAAGGAGAGCCATGTGTTTTATGAATATGTAGTCGTGCTTCACACACATCTAAATGAAAGGACCTTCTGATATGTTGTCAAGTAGATCTACTGCTGAAGTGTTTCTCCTCAGAAATTCATGTTTGTGTTAAGCTCAGATATCTAAGATATTCCTCTTCAAAAACTCTTTAAAGTAGTCTGAAGACAAACTGCATATAAGCTTTACTGTTTTTTTGCTAACCAGGGATATGAGTTCCTTTTGATTTCTCGGGGAGAGAAGGAGGCATTTTGAAATACACGTGTACTGCGAAGAACAGAACTTTCTCAAAACAGGCAATACCAAAGCAGGGTGTTTAGTGAGGAAATATATATTCATCTATGCAGTTGAAGTCCCGCAATAAGAATAAAAGGAAAAGGGACTTGAAACTGTTTAGCTCTACTATTCTTTGTACAAGGAAGAAATCTACAGTGATATGTTCCTCTTTCCTGTAGGGAATGTGGCCTGTATATACCTTGCCCTTTCTGGCTACAGTGGATCAGCCTGATGATGCCATATGCCATCACAGTGATTTGTCTTGTTTTTAAGAAAAAGAGAGAGAAAAACACAGACTTCTTTAGCAGCCAACATGCTGCCTGAATTAAGAGTAAAAAGATTAAATCTGGTTTCTACAAGTGAGTTGAACACCACCAGACCAGAATCCCTGGAGAAATAGATGCATGTTATCATGATAAAGCTAGTTCTAGGTTTAGCTTCAGGTGTAAGTGTTGAAGGTGTGTCAGTACAAGCTAGTGCCAAAAACTTCAATATCCTGCGTGGAAAGTATATGCAAATAACTCAGTATAGTACTAATTATATATGCAAGAGACCAGTTAACTGAGAAATAGCACATGCAGTAACTGTAGTATGTCACACACTAAATATGCACCAGTACTCTTTTATCTCAAGTATTAAATTCAAGGGTTGCTTTGCAAATTTTTTTCCCCTAGAAAAAAGCAGTGGTGCACTGAATATGACACTTGTATCTTTCAAAGTGTTTTTTTAAAAAATTGCTTTTAAAAGTGGTTCAAACACAGGGTTTGTACATGCATCTTTTGTGCCAGTAAGCTATTTTTCCTGTGAAATCAGACAGGCACCCACAGGCAAAAGATTTCAGGTGACACTGAACTTGTGTTTCCCCATTCTTTTACTGCATGTGTTACAGGCGTTATTAATCAAGGCATTGGTGTTATGTGATCTCTGTGGACAGGTTCAACATTGCTGAATGATGGGCTCACTTGTCACTTTAAAGCTCCCTAATCAGATTCTGCTGGCTTTCTGAAATCTCTTTTAAGTTGTATGTGCTACAGAATAAGAAAAGCCATTTGAACACAACATCAAGAAACTTTCCAACTTACCTTACCATGGATAGCAGTAGAGAGGAAGAGAGAGTTAGCACTCAGGCAATGTCCCTTCAGATACAGGTGTCAAAGGTCTCCTGGGTGGTAACCAATTTATATCAAAAAGGGGGTAAGAGCTCATCAGAGTCTACTCTAAGCCAAGTGTCAGAATGACCAGCCCAACGCAGGGTCACACAGCAGGTTGCCAGAAGGGCCAGCAACAAAGTCTTATTTCTTAGGCCACGCTTCCTTTCAGTGAAAAGCAGCAAGTGACCTTTAGCCTCAGGTATTTGTAGAAAGTGGTTGAACTAGTTTTTCTTACTCCTTGTAATACTTATGTGTCTCTATAGAACACTGTGAGAGCAGGAATGAAAGAGTGAAGTATGATGACGTTTTTTATTCTCCTCCTTACTTATGGACAGGATTTTATAAGACAGAGACCCACAACATGGTGGAAACTTATCTATTCTATCTTCCATTTAAGTTTGTCTCACTGGAACTAGTTTAGTGTCTGGAGAGGCACACCAGACTCTCTTTGATCAGTACCTGCACATACAGGCTGGCATCCCTGCAAACTGGTCTATGGAATGTAGTCATTCTTTTGTACTGGGACAGCTGCAGGTTGATCTTCAAGCCCAACAAACCTTGTCTTACTACAGCTTCATTTGCTACTCCAAATTGCTGCATGGTCTCACATCTATTTTTCTGCAGTGTAATGTATACACTTCCTTCTGAACTACAGATAATTAAAAGGAAATTGGGGCTGCTATGTTCTGTGAAATTGTTTAACAGGCAAGCTGAATCTATTCCGTTACAAGATTAAAGCAATATACTATCATATTTTTATGTTTTTATCTTTATTCAAAGTGACAAGGTCAACATGTTATTTTTGCCTGTGTGCTTTGTTTATCAGTGTTTACCTAAATTATTTTCAAAACATAAAGTCATTACCCAGACAAAAAAGAAATATTTCCAGCAACAAGACTCACTTGTATGCTTCCTTAGAAATAGATGCCACTCACACACACGGCACTCACACACAAACACAGAAGAAGAATCTTGCTGCAGTGCACATTTTACTAGTTCTTTTGTACAGTTACCAGATGATTCTGTACAAGTATCTTCTGTGGAGCAAAACCACGCATAACTTAATAGAGAATAAATGGTGTATAAAAAGTTAAACTAGTTCTCCAAGTTCTGCAACAGGGCACTTTATCCATGGTGTACATATGATGGCACTGATGCTGTGCTACAGCTTAAGAGTGGTTTCTGTAGACTGGTGATGGACATGTTCTCGATTTCATTTTAAATGACAAAGCATTATTTTTCTGCAATGCCAGAGGAAGTTAGACCGATTTTGACTTTTCATCTACTACAAGTTGAATATATCACATTTGCATACACCCCCTGTGCCTGTGAACGGGTTTCAGTTGGCTACTTCAAATACAATTTTTCCACTTCCCTTTGCAGCCCTTCCCATTACAAAATACACTTTATTTCACTTTCAAATTACTCAATCACCTGTAGGTTTCAAGTCCAAGTTCTTAACAGTTCTGGGATCCCTCCTCTTTAAGAGCTGACAATATCAGCATAAAATGTAAATGGAGCAGCATTTGGTATGCTGTGACATTATTTTTAAAGAATGAGACTAGATGGTGTAGCATTTATTGTTCTAAGGAGGTTCTTCACTATTGTGAATAGCATAAAAATTCACTACTGAGAATGCAGCTTTTTTGTAGAGAACATGCAATAAACATGACCTTTTTTGGAGAACAAAGAATGACTATCATCAAAATGTTATTAACTGGAAAGAGCTATGGTAAAACAAGCACGATGGTAATGTGGGCTTACTGTTAGGAAGTCTGTATCTGAAGTTCTGACAGATTAAGTGATTTATATAGCAAGCCATGGGTTGTTGGCAAAACCAGGATGACTGTTATGGCCTCATATCTAGTCTAACATCCTGCCTACCCACCCAGCCAGCCTCCCGTGCAGGAAGGGAATTTAATGTGTTTAAAGGTTTTAAAAAGGTACCATATATTTCTGTTTTCACCAAGTTTTCACAGTTGCCTGTAAACAGGTGTGATAATGTCTGTAGTCACATCTTCATGAATACAGTGAAAGCGTAGGCCAGCATTTCAGCTGTAACTATGGAATCTGTGTTTGCATGTGTTCTGTATTACCTAGTTCCTCCATGACCGGAAAGAAGATTCAAGCAGGACAGGAGGCATGCTTTTGAGGGCTGTCTGATGGTCCTGTTCTGTTGCTGTCACCATGCATGCATTGCAGAAGGGGTTTTATTACCTACTGCTTAGAATAAGTGAAGAGGGTTTTCACAGATGTAAGAATTATTGTCTTCCACTGTACAGGGATAAGAGAATGGATTTAGGCAAGGTCCAGGTGCCCAAGATACTGAGGGCTCTGAGCAACATGACAGAGCCAAGGAAGTGAGACTGGGCAACTGAATCCAGCAGCAGGTGCCCCTCTGTAGATTGCATGGGTGGATTTTTGTAGAGAAAGCCCTCCACAAAGTCTAAAATATTCAGATGATGCATGTTAGAAATATTTGTCTAGCTTTATCAGTATGGGAGAATTGTTTATAGCAGCTGATTGTTTTCTCTCATGGGTGTGGCCTGAGTCCTGCCCCCTTCCAAGGAAAACCCCTTACAGGAGGTGTTGCAGAGATCTTGGGGAGCTTATCAGCTCTTATGGCTTTTTAATTTTAGGAGAAGGTGAAGTTACCCATTCCACAGACAGGCAGCTACTCTATGTTATTTTCCAAGGCTGTCTTGCCAGATGACTTACCTCTGCTCTTTTTCTTTCCAGGAACCTTAATAGTATTGAAGCATCCCTACCCACGGGAAGTAGAAGAACCTTGTATTTATGAGTCCGTCCGTGTTCACACAGCAATGCAGACAGGAAGAACAGAAAGCGATCTTGTTCCAAATGCTCCCTCAGTAAGTTTTGTTCTGGTGGGAGGGATCTCTTGGTCGGAGTTTAATATGATTGCTGGAGCAAGCTATGCAATAACACCAGTAGTTCATCCCTTTATGGGTTTGTAGATACAGGAAGTCTTTGCTGACTAAGGCAAAACAAACACAAACTTGCTAAGTACAGTCCCATGACAAATAAAGTCTTTTATAGTTGTTGTCACTGGGAAAACATTGTCTGCAGCTGACCTGGGTGAGTCTGACCATTTTAGAGTGCCATCTTAGCAGTAATGTTATCAGAATTTTTTTTTAAAAAAAAAGCGCAACCCAAACAAAACAACAAAAAACACCACCACACAAAACAAACACAACACTTTTCACATCTTTCTGACAACATTCAACAGGCTGTATACAACAATATGTATGTCAGGTTGCGCAGTAAACCCTTGTTTTGCAAAACATCTTTTACAGCAAGTGGGAAGTCTTTCTCACCCCCCACAGGTGAGGAGAGGAATACACTAAATAGCAAAACCAAGTAACAGCTATAGGATGTACCACATTTTGTCTGATTCAGTGAATGCAAGGATTAGATACCAGGAAAAAGATAGTAGTACTGACAGAAGACAAACTCATTACTAATTATTTTTGCAGTCGTCTTTGTTATTAGAATTATTTTTCCCAGTTAGCAATATACAGTCTCCATCCTAACCAGGAGGAAGGAAAGAGCATTTCTGACTTTCTAGGTTGGTTTAAAAAGTGACCTTTTGGAAATAATACTCAAAGATGTGCAAGACAGGCAGGAAAAATTTGGAAAAGGAAACCCCAAACGGAAGTGCAGTACAACCAAGATAATAAGAGTATCTATATCCTGATACTGCAACATTACTCAAAAGGGGATTTTGGCACTTAGATTTTGTTATTTTAGAATCACCTTGTTTTAAAGCAGAAATCTTGCTGTATTCTGACACAGCCTTAAACCCAAAATAGAATGGTATGACAGAAGAGCGTCCGTCCTTTCAGCTCTAGTAATTTTGAGCACAGTAAAAAGCTGTGTCATGTTAAAAGCTCTATGCCTTACTGGTGTGAGGAACAAGAGATCATCTTCATATCATTTGGGCCACCTGCTCTGACATCTGTGACTCACTTGGACAGTAATTAGAGACTTTAAATCCCCAGTAACTCATATCTGAGTAAAACAGGTGGTTTCTCCAGAACAGTATTGCTCAGAACAGAGCGGAAAGTATTTTAATTACATACTATATTTTTTGAGAAAAAGAGCAAGGGTTACGTTAATGTGGGTTAATGAAGTTGATGAGAACACATCAGAAGTGGTTCTTTCACAACCAACCTTTTGTGGCCAAGTTCCACTTTAGCCTCCAAAGAAACTTGACTTCCACATAAACCCAATAAAAAGGCAGAATTTTTTCAAGAGCAAGTAGTAATTAACTTTGCAAGAATTTGGTTTTCAGAGGTCTGCAGTCTCACAGCTAGGTCCGTCTACAAAGTTTTAGTATCTGAGAAGTCATAGGGTCTCAGCATCACATATGGTAGCAGAGAAACAGTTCAAAACCAGTTTTTCAATAAGCAGTTTTCAGTAAGTTACATTCAATGTAACAGGCTTCTCCTCTCATGCATTTGGCTGTTTGAGAGAAAAAAATAGCTAAGTAAAACAGCACTTGCCCCTGTCCCCTGCATTACAAGAGCAATTTCTGTGGATAATTCCACTGTCAGCTAAACCCCAGGTGCTTCTCATTACAACATGTACCGAGGGAACTGTGTAACTTCACTAAATAAACTGTAACTGCAACTATTTTGCTAACTTTGTTTGAGAAGATGCAGGCCAGAAGCTTGCTGAGAGGCACAGTCTAGGAGATTGCCTTTAGAGCCAGTGCAGGCCCATGTTTGCCCTGTCAGTGGGTCCAGCCATGTGAGAGGAGCAAGGACAGGGCAAGCGGCCATGGGAAGTTTTCCCAGGAACAGGCTGCTCTTCCATCATCTGGATGTAGACAAAGAGGGACATGTGGGAAATAGAAGCAGAGATGAGTCTTTAACCCTGATCCCTTTCCTTGTTACTTCACAGCTTGGTACAAAAGAAGGATATTTGATAAAACAAGGCAAAATAGTCAAGGTAAGGAAAACTTACTCCTTGCTTCCACTCTGCAATCACCCATAGAAGCTAGAGACAATGTGGGATTGGAATAGCTCCACCTGCGTTCCCCTGCAGAGGGGAGCAATTTACAAGCACGACTGTAAACCAGAGCAAGTCAACAGCTGTAGAAGTTTTCCTTTCTTAAGAAGCATTAGCTAAATTCTCACAAGACAGTTACTATCTGTTCTTGATCTTTCAGAATTGGAAGACAAGGTGGTTTACACTGCATAGGAATGAACTTAAGTATTTCAAAGACCAGACAGTAAGTAGCGAACACCAGTTCTTCTCTTTAGGTAGTTCTACAGAGGCAGCTGTAGCCTCCTCTTGTCTCTGGCTTCTTGCATTTCTGTTACAGCTTCCCATACTGTCAGAGCGGTCAGACCTTTCAAATAAAGTCAGAATTTTGCTGATGACTACAACAACAGAAAGTTATTGGTTTACAGCTGGAAAACATTTACTGTGCTCTGTTAGCCTTACCTGCTAGATAGAATTGTTTACAGTGCATTGTTGGTTGCTTTGTTCAGTGGATTTGAAGCTACCGGCACAACACAGACAGCAGTGCTCTTAAAATATTTCTGCAAATACTAGGATATTTTGCATTCCTTGATTTCATCCTTTTATTTTAAGTGGTTGCACCATTCATTTAAGAATGTCATCCTAGCACTCTGACATAGATTAACCTGCTGCATCTGGGAAAACCAGTGTGTTCTTACAGTTGCTGTTCCATGTCTTTCTTAAACTGAATAAAAATAAGAAATGCTTCTAGAGTTTCTCCACCCTTACAATACCTCCAGTTCATGTTCCTTCATAAACACAGCCAAACTGTCTACCTCTGCCAAGCCCTATTTCAAGCATCTAACAGATTTTAATACAACAGCAGACACAACTGCCCTCTCTCACCAAACATGACCATTTATAAACAGTTATGTATTTACAGGGCCTTCCATCAATTTTCATTTCAGTTCAAGCCACCTTGGAATTAAGTTTCCAGGATGACATTTCAAACGGCAGCACTCCAAATGTTTGAGTAGCATTTGTGACTTACCAGGTGAGGTGTCTTTGTCAGGAATATGACCTCCCGGGCAGTAGCTCTGGTGTCTCCTGGCACTCCCATTGTTGCTGTGGGGTTGCAGACACCTACAGGTGAGCAACTTAGTGCTGGCCCTGGGATGGCATTTGTTAGCCCACCTCAGCACAAACAGCTTTCTTCTAGTGTAGTGTATAACTAACAACTACTGAGCTAGAGGAAAATGTAAGGAAAGGTGAGAAAGCAACAGACAACCTCCATGCACCCAATATAGGGCAATAGAAACAGCTAAGGGTGTTTGGCCAGAAAGCAAACTGTTCTTCTATTTTAGCTGCCTCTTCTGAGGTGCTCAACAGTGTGAGGCTGAAACAATTCAAAAAACTCATACCTGGGAAGAATGAAATTTTTAAGGGAAATAGGCTGCAGCCATAGAGAGACAGCCTACATCCCTGCACCTGAGCACTCCCGGGCCTGTCCCAAGAAACTTCTTTAGACACACACTGTTTGTGCAGCCACACTCAGCACTTCTGCTGCAACCACTGCTTTAGCTTTGCTTCTACATTTCTCCTTATCCAGCTTCATCCTTTTAAAGCACTTGGGAATTACTTAAATCTCCAACAGCTGGCTACACCTGATAAGACCTATAACCATTCCCTTGTCTCTGTAAGCTTTAGCTGGAAGCGATACCAGATCTGTTGCTGTGTCAGTTACATTATAATACATCAACCAAAACTTCAGCAGCCTGCACTTAGCTCAAACTTTCCTGCAGCAGAGAGCTCCTCTGTTTTTTGTCTAGATCTGAATTGACTGTCCTGCTTTTTTTATATTTTGCTCGATTTGCTGTCACTGATGATCAATTAGCTAGCACTGATGTTATGCTTGCTAGTTTGGGTCTATGGTGTTAAAGCTATTATACCTACACCTGGAAAAACATGTTGTGCCTGTAAAGGTCTAGGTACACTGAAGATGAACCAAGCTAGCCTTATCTTTTGTTTTCATGTGTTCACACTTTAAAACTATTTTTTTTTCAAGGCCACGGAACCGATTCGGGCACTTGACTTAACTGAATGCTCCGCTGTGCAATTTGATTATTCCCAGGAAAGAGTCAATTGTTTCTGGTAAGTTGCCATACTTTCTCCACCTTGCTGGGAAGGTCAAAATAGGCAGGGAAGTTTGAAATGTAACCACTGGGTGCTTCTGAAAGCTCCCTTGCTGGCTGTGACCCTGCTCTTCCTCTAATTCATGAGCCTGGTTTTGTCAGCCAGGTGTTGTCGGTCCTGCATGGCTTTGCCAAATTACCACTGGCAAAAGGATTTTTGTCTTGGTGAGGAGGAAGGGTGTAGGCCTGTGCATAGTGGGCATTTCTTTTCCTAATTCTGTAAGCATGTATGATTATCACCTAGACCCGTGGAACTTGGGTACAGTCCAGCTCCCAGTTCAGACATTGCTACGGGTCACACAGTAACGGCTTCTGTGCCCAAATGTGGGTCTTTCGTCCTTAGGGCCTGGGGCAGCGTCTCCCTGAGCTGTAAATTACTTGGCTGCAACCCCTTCTTGGCTCACCTCCCTCCCAGTGACTGAACAGGAGCACAGCCTCCCTGCCCTGCTCCAACTAAACAACTGTTGGTGCAGGCCAGCTGGGTCAGTTTTAGGAAGAACTACCAGTTGTTCTAGCAATTTAAGAAAAAGTTTTGTTTCCTTACAGTTTAGTGTTCCCACTAAGGACGTACTACCTGTGCGCGAAAACTGGAATAGAAGCTGATGAGTGGATTAAAATATTACGATGGAAACTGGTAAGTTGATATGCAGTGTTGCATGGCTCAGGCAGCAGTCGTAAATACCCTGATATTGTAGCACCCAAGTGCTACAGTTCTCAGTATTTGCAAGAAGGGAGCACTTGTTCTGGCTTCCTGGCCAACTAGATTGGAATACATAGGTTTTACATAATGTATATGCCTGCAAACCCACTTCAGCCTTTTTGGGATGCAGTTTTTACACACATACACGTTAGGAAGAAGAAATTACTTCCACCTTTAAGGATGTCACTGTGTAGATGGTAAAAAGTATGAAGCATCAACACAGACCGCATGTTGGGTCATGAAGGAGGCAATGAGAAGACAATGTAAAGGCTTGAAAGTGTTACTTCCTTAAAAATACCAGTATTTGGGTTAATCGTACTCACCGACATCCACGTGCATGCAGACCAACAGTAACAAATTGTTTTTCCGTTCTAGTCACAAATACGGAGGCAACTGGAGCAGCGCAATGCCACCCTCAGTTCCTAGCTGCAGCTCCAGTACTTCTGCTCCTTGCCTCTGTCAAGGGGAAGGCATCGCTTACATAAGGATGGTTTCACCCACAGTGGGCACACATGCAGCTGCACATAGATGCTTGCATCCAGCTCTGGACACAAAGGGTTTGTACAGCTGAGTGCTCTTGGGCTGCTGAGACACATGTGGAGACAGTTGCAGCATCAGAGCACTGGTTTGATATGCATGGTGTATGCCCGTAAAGCACTTAATTCAAAAACCTGTTAACTAGTCACTGTTTAAAACTTCTGTGGTTATTCAGAGCACTCTCGATAATTTATTGCAAGTCCCATCACAACTAACCATTAGCAGTATATTCTGTAACTCTGAGCCCATTACTGAAAACATATTTCTTTTGTATTACCTTTTAGGCTCTAAACCAGAAGAAAAATGACAGAGGTAATTGCATTTTTGTAAATAGTATGTACATTACAATCCAGAGAATACTTCAAGGCCCTTTTCAAGGTGATGGATGAGTAACACTTAGTTCTGACCAAATATGTTTTGTATGGTTTAGATTTATACTGCAGTGATGGCTACAAGTGAATGCTTGTTTTGAACAGCATGTATAGGTAACAGCGAGCAGCATCACACAAGCATGCTTGTTTACAAGCTTGTTATATGAGAAACAGACATCTGGTTCCCCGCACATGTGTGACATCACTGCCACGGGACCCTAAGGATGGGTGACAGGGCTCTGCAGAAAGCTTTGCCTGCAGCAGCCACCAGCATTATTAGCAGCATTATGATTTGAGCCACTTACAGACCCCCTTGAAAATGGGCTGGATTTTGTATTTTTTCCACACAGAACTGAAAAACAAGGCTTTGTTCAGAACTATGTTTAGAAATAAGTACTGCTTGCTTTATATTTAAAAAAAAGCATTGTGTACACTAAAAATTAATTTAAAAGAATACATCTTCTACATAACCTGATGTAAATTTCCATCTATATTTTGGAAGACATATATATTCAACAGCATTGTGGCTCGCTATGGAGTTGAAAAGCGGAAGCTCAGTACTTTGGTGCTGTAGTCCAAATAGATGTTACATTTTGGAGGCAAAGTTTGACACGCTGGAGGGTCCCAATCCTGCTCCTCCTGGAGACATGGAGAGGAGAGGGGAGGCCCCCCTCCTCCATCTCCCCCCCAGTCGAGTTTCTGCTGAAACAGTGTATGCAAACCTTTCCCACTATGCAAATACTGTGGCACAGGGCTTTGCATTGCTCACATAAGGTCAGTGTTTGAAGATGAAGGCATCAAAGATGCCTTTACCATGAGAAGGCTGAAGAAGCGAGGAAAAACATATTAGAAGAAGAAAGAAAAAAAAAAATCTTGATTTGGAATCTAGGAATAGGATTTTATTTCAACTTAGAAATTCAAAATATTTGTAAATATTTTTATACAGACTGTTTTTTGAATAAAATGTCATTATAAAACTACCAAAGTTTTTCTGTGTTCCCATACTGTATTGTTAAAGTGTTGTCCTCCTTTTCCCCTTATGTGGTTTAACAAACTAGCATCTGCCACCTAGTTAAAAAGCTTTAATGAGTTTGTGTGAGGCAGAGGCAACGTAAGGGGAAGAGAAAGAACATTACTCCAACAGCATCACTGTTCTGTGAAAATGGCTTGGGAATGAAACTTGAAGCATAACCACAAAAGCAGCCTTCCCTTTTTCACATGAACAAGCAGTGTTACAAAAATGTTAGAAGCAAGTTCAGCACATGGTGTCACAAACTGAAGCCAGTAAAAGAAATGGCGCTTGGCTGGCCTAGGAAGCAGTCATGGACAAGCTGACCAGAAGCTAACAGCAGAAGTAGGCCATAGATTGAACACAAATGTTTTTTGCCAGAAATGCATATAGATATGCCTTGGGGCTCAGTTTCCAGCTGCTTTAGTAATAACCAGAAACAGAAAGCTCAGGCCAGGAGCTCAGTTTAAATGGAAGAGAGGCACCTGACAACATTTAATCTCCAAGAGAGTTTCTGAGCCAAGAATTCCCAGTCCTCATTTCCAATATCATTGTTTCCCCTCATCCTACCTTGCCCACCTGCAGTGCCAGGCATAAATAAGCGGCCAGTAGCACCCCCTTTCCCAGCCTGAGGCAGAGACCAGCCAAGAGCTCTCCCTTAGACCAGCAACACCTAGTTTTAGCACTGGAAGTCTACACTGCAGCCATCACAAGGGGAATGTGAGAGGAAACAAGGAAAGGCAGAGTATGGGACGGAACCCCACCGATAAGATCTCTGCACTGGCACAGGACTCTGTATCCTTGTCATTCAACTGTCAAACTCCTGGATTTTTTTTTTTTTTTTTTTTAAACATCCACAAACAACTCTAAGAGACCTGTTCTCTCTGCAGGAAAGCTGATGTACTGTAGAGTATTATGGTGCAACAGAAGAGCGGACCAGGCTCTGTCATTTAAAAATACTGTATTTTATTTACTTCAGAAAACCTAAGGGTAAATGAGCAGAGAGTGTCACCAATGATGAACCCACACAAAATCTATGAGACATGAGATCTTCACAACCATATTACACAAAAACCCCATGAAGAAGTGAGACTTGTTTGGATGCTTTTATCTGGGCATAATGAAAACCCCTAAAGCAACAGCTTTCATAGAAATAGCTTTCTTCTTAGTGGAAGCAGGAGGCAACTAACATCCAGATTAGTAGCATTCCCTTGCCAGAGTTATCACCCACATAAGAAAGCTAGGATATTTTTTGATTGTACCAACACATCACTGCTAGTAAACTTGCTCTCACAACACTGTTTCAACCACATCTTTGATAATACTATACAACCAATCTGTTTTCCAACACCCAGCAGTATCTGGCCTGAGGATACACCCCACCATGTGCATGGTTTCCTGTAAAGAAAGAGATCTGTGAGCTGCTCATTTGAGCCAACAGCATCATGCCGACCTGGCTCAGCTGGCTGAGCTGAACTCCATGGGAGCTATCGTGGTGGTCTCTCCAGTACTGCACAATACAAGAAGCATGGCCTAAAGTAACATCCACCTACAACACACTAGTAGATAGTTTCAGATTCAGTACTATGTACAATTTACTCTTACTTAGTATACTAAGGAGCTGTGGTATTTCTTCTGAGACTTGTTATTTGACTGAAGATTATTGAATCTTTCTGTCCACTGGGCTGCAGAGGGATGCTGCACTCTGGCTATACCATCAGGTTAAGAAACTTCAACAACCTGCCTCAGTTCTTCAAACAGGGGTGTGAGCTCCTTCTCTAAACTTACAATCAGCCCTGGAAAGAGAAGAGACAAAACATCCCATCAGATGATGTAACTGAGAAACCTTTCTCCAAATCCTACAGCTCCCTCCCCACTGCATGTCACAGCCAGAGTCTTCCACAACATGAAATTTTTCACCAGAGCTGCTCATGCTCCACAAGAACAGTGGGCAGCGCCCCCAGCACCAACAGGGGCACACCCCATGCAGCACAGCTCTCCCCCATACTGCTGCGTGCCTCTACTATTGCTTTACTGCTTCCCACAGCTACTGAGGCCCAGGCAGCTGTGCAAGAATTAAATCCCTTTTGCTTGCACTCATTAGCAAATGCCCTCATGAGCAAGGCCAGGTGCTTTTCTGAAGCATTTCCCCACCGCACAGAACTGGGTGGATAGAGCCACATGTGTGTAACCTGGAACTGACAGACCAAATAACTGGTACGTACAGTACAGTCATTGCTGATGCAGTGAACGCTCCCACACAGCAAGGGTGAGGTTAATCACAGGAGAAGTATGCTTTAACAAAATGACAACTTCAGCAAGTCACCTGAAATCTTGACTTTTTGTTCATGCCTTTCCCCTTCTCTCCTTGACAATAAGCTGACAGAATTCATAGCAGGAGCAAAGTTTATATACCCTGATATAAATTTGGGTAAATTTTCAATTAAACACCTAGGCCTTAAAATACTACAATATTTAAAATACACATGAAGACATACCAGTATTGGCATTGCTGCTAGCAATGAAACTTACTACCAAAGGTAAGCGATTGAACTGCACCACCTGCAAGGAAAGAGAAACAGCGTTCAGCCAGCAGCACATGTTGGACATCACAGCTCTGCCACAGAAATTCCTTCCGAAACAAACAGCCTCCTCAGTTTAAAGGACAGGCAGGAGCAAGAGCCACAAGGCTGGCTTTTCAGTGTACCTATTCAGTAAGATTCACGATTAAAAACACCATCGTTTTCTGAACGTGCAGTAATTAGGAATTTGCAGCACGCACTGCTCACAGCTTTCAGAATCTGTTATGAAGGCTTTATGTTCTGTTGTACAAACAATATCTGTTTATAATTAGTGACACTTAAATAAGTGTGTGCAACCTATTTCATCACTAATCTTGCTGCCACTTTGAGGTAAGAAAGTTTTGGATATTTTTTTTCTTTGTACACAAACTGGTTATTTGGGTCCTCAAATCCATCATCAACTAAGTTTCTCCTGCTTCTCAAGTTCTAGTGGTCTTGAGAACCTTTTATTGTGACTGCGGTGAGTGTGCGCAGCATCAGTATGTTGCTTTGATTGTCCTGATGCAAGTAGCTTACTGTTGTGCTCAAGATCCCAGCTCCCTATTACTGAAGAAAAGAGACTGCTCATCACCTGTGGAGAGCATGATCTCCATAGTGCACACTGCAGTGTTTGCAGCTGAGATTTCTGGCAGATAACACCACAGAGCACAGGAGGGAGGGAAATGCCAGGCTTTCTAGGTACAGTACTCTGTACTGTGGTGTCAGTTTTTAATGAACTTTTAACAAAGACCACACTCTCCACTATACTGTGTGTAAACTCACCCATTCAC
Organism: Falco rusticolus; assembly: GCF_015220075.1. NCBI lineage: Eukaryota > Metazoa > Chordata > Aves > Falconiformes > Falconidae > Falco > Falco rusticolus. Next base: position 56,046,171 of record NC_051187.1, read on the forward strand.
CCATTTATTTTCCAGAGCTAGATACTGCAGGCTGAATGGTTGGCCAATTTACCTCAGTCACAATAAAAGGTTCTCAAGATCACTAGAACTTGAGAAGCAGGAGAAACTTAGTTGATGATGGATTTGAGGACCCAAATAACCAGTTTGTGTACAAAGAAAAAAATATCCAAAACTTTCTTACCTCAAAGTGGCAGCAAGATTAGTGATGAAATAGGTTGCACACACTTATTTAAGTGTCACTAATTATAAACAGATATTGTTTGTAAAACAGAACATAAAGCCTTCATAACAGATTCTGAAACCCACATGAGCAGCACCTGCTGCAAATTCCCCAATTACTACATGTTCAGAAAACCACCATTTTCAACCAGTAAATCTCAGTTTTGAGAAATGTAAGAGAAGCTTAAACTGCAAAAGTTTAGTTTAGCCATTTAAGCAGTGTGAGAAATAAAACACGAACAGTACAATAGCTGCCAAGTGAGAATCTAGCAGAATTTAAACAACCTTCTCTCCCTTGCTCGATGTAATGTAGGAATATAGCTCAGGTCACAGAGAACAAATCACACTGAGGTTACTCACCTGGTATGTATTGTAATAGCAGATGATACTTTTGTTTTTAGAAAGCCCTAGTTTACTGCCCTGATCTGTGGCAAGGGCAAAGGTGGATAGAAAACCAGGTCGCAGTGCATGTTCTGGAGCATTATCATTGGCAACTGGAACAAAACAAGAAAGATCTTATCTTTACATAGTATAACCTCCGAGAGCATCACAAATCCCTGTCCAGCTTAGTGCCCTGCCAAAACCAGATCTGCTGTTGAGGAACACATAACACTTCTTACATGCTTCTGCAACGAGTGCTGGACAGTTCTTCATGAGTGGTACAATATTTAATATTTTGTACTCAATCAGTGCTCATTACACCAGCATCCTTCCTAGCATACCTAAGAAGCAGTCTTTTCCATTAGGATGCACAGCCTGTGCTGATGCCACTTTGGTTTTGTGTCCCTCGCCGTTTGTGCTGATTCCAGCCTTCGAATTGATTACTGGCACATGGTCACTTGAATGAAAACAAGTGAAGATGTGCAAGTTCTGCTAGGTATTTAAATACTTCGGGACATTAAAAAGCAAACTAAATTAGACAACGTGTAATAGTTGGATGTGCATTGCTTCTGAACAAAGACCAGCTCTCTAGTACTTTGTATCAATCAGCCTGTGAATGACTTAGAAGATACAAGGACCTTAACAGCACTCCAACCCTTTTCACAGAGGAAAACTTCCATGGCCTACAATTATTGAGGACACAAACAAAAGGATAAACTTAGAGGTACATAATCAACCACTGAATTTGAAGTAAGAGTCAAGCTTAATTCTTCAGGTTTGGATATTCAGGGCTTGAGTATAACCAGAGAAGATTCTGCCGTACTTCTCCACCCCCTGCTGTTCAGTCAGGATATCGGTTGCAGGGCACACAAGAAGCTGAAGTTACCTTTGATAACAGGCACACCATCTCTATCTGAGACTACAATAGCATGAAGACCTTCAACGCTGCAAAAAAAAAAAAATAATGAAGAGATGTGATTTTAAAAACTGAGTAATTAGTAGCAAAGATCTTTTTTTCCTGAACAAATGCACAAGGAAGGGGAAAACAGAGAAAACTAATGCCTTTGCTAATTCAGTATTTCACTGAAAGCGATTTGTTCTGTTCAGTATGAGTGGTCTCTTGAAGCAGTAAAGAGAAATAAAAAATAAAACTACGGGCACGAAACTTTCAGCTTCAGAAGGAGGCCAGATATTACCAATTAAATTTCGTTAATCAAGCAAAAGCTCGAGTACGCTGCCCTCGCTGAAGGGACACCGGTGTCACCACACCTGCACGTTACCGCAGACCGGAGCCCTTCCAGGCGGCAGTTCCCGCAGGGAATTCCCAAGGATGCGGGAAGGCAGCCACGCGGGACGCTCCCGGCACAGGCGGGCACAGCTCGTCCCCGAAGGAGCCCCCGGAAGGCTACAGAGCCGCCCGCAGCGCGGGCTGCTTCCCCCTCGGGTGGGCAACAACGAGAGCAGCGCGCCGGGCCACCCCCCGGCCCCCGCCCCGCCGCCCCCCAGCCCCGGGCTCCGCCGCGGCCGGGGCAGTGCCCAGGTCGCGCCGCACCACTCACCTCGGCAGCTTCTTGTACAGAAACCTCTTCAGGTCCTGGGGGCAGAGACAGGCGGCGCGTTACCGGCTGCCACGGAGAGCGGGCGGAGGGGGCTGCCTGCGCCCCGCTCCCCGCCGCCCGCTCCGGCTCTCCCGCCCCGCCAGGCCCCGGCCCGCCCGCCCGCCCCCCATCCGGCTACGCCCCGGAGCTCCCCCCACATCCCCGCGGCCTCCGCCCGCCGCCCGGCCGCCCCGCGGGGCCGCACTTACGTCGGCCATGGCTGGGGCCTCCCAGCGCCAGCGCCGCCGCCGCCGCCTCCGCCGGCCTGCGAGACGAGAGGGCGCCCGGTCACCCGCGATGCGGCGGGAGCGGCCCCCGCCTCCGAAGAGGGCAGCGGCAGCGCTTCGCTCCCTCCCCGAGGCCCAGCCGCCTCCCCCCGCCGCACCACCACGGTAGAGACCGCCCCCACCCGCCACGGGAAGGGACGGCGGTCGGGCCGAACCACCACCGCACCGGCGAGGGGGTGTGGGGGTGCTACCGTACCCGCCCCGCCCTACCTGTCCGTGCGGCCGGCTCGCCCTGCGCTGCCACCGCCCTGGGCGCCCACCCGCACGGGCCCGCCGCAGCCGCCGCTTCCCCTTTAAGCCTCTATCACATGACGGCGCGCCACCCCCCGAACCCGGAAGCGCTGCATCGCCGCCGCCCCGCCCTACCCGCGCTGCATTGGTCCCGCTGCCCACGCCCAGGCATGCGCCCGAGCGGCCGCCGGCAGCGCTCGGCGGGGCGGGGCGGGGCGGGGCGGGGCGGGGCCGGGAGGGGCGGGGGCTGCGTGTGGCACCGCCCGGTTCGCGGGGCGGCGCCGCGCTCGTTCCAGGCGCCGGGCTGCGGTGCAGGGCCCGCCACGCGCTGTGTGCCCGCCCGGCGTCAGGGGCTCTGCGGACAGCCGCGGGCTCGGAACGAGCTCCTACTGCAAACAGCGGCGGCGGGACCCGGGCGGGAGCCTGCGAGCCCGAGGTGTCTCCGCCAGGCTCACGGAGCGCACCTCGGGGGCTGCTGCGAGGGTCCCCGCCCCGCCGGGTGGAAAACGCGGGTCGGTGGCAGAAGCGGGGCTCGGCTCCGGGGTGGGCCGGTGCTCTCTGGTGACCCCGCGCCGCTCCCACAGCGGAGGCTTTGGCTGAGGAGCCCGTGTGGGGCGCTGCTGGCAACGGCAGCACGAGCTTGGAGGGGAAAAACCCACCAAACCCACAGCGTTTGGGTCAGAGCAACAGCAACAGCAGCGCCCGTCTGTGCTCAGCGCGGGTGCGCCCCGTTGTCCCGCAGCGATGCCCGTGTCCCGCACTTGCGGACGTGGCCCCCCGAGCCACGGAGCTGCAGGTGAAGAAATAAAACTCACCCAGCTCGTACCCGCAGCGGAACAACGGGAACTGTCTGTTCAAGGCGTTGTGTCAGAATCCAGGTCCCTACTGGTAGATCCAACAAAACCCCCTACAACCCCGCTCAGCCTGTAACGGTTTTGTGGGGGTTTTTTCTCTCTTAAAAAACCAGAGCCGCTGCGTCCCCGAGCACTGTTGATACCCGGAAGTTTTGCTTAGACGGAATACTGGCACTTAAAATAATAAAACCTGATGCTCACCTGAAAATTGTAAATGTTCCTGAATGTGCAGGTCTGGTGAAGTTTTAAACAACCCGAAAGAATGAGGGAAGCCAGTTTTTTGCAAGTGACAGAGGAAAAGCTCATCCAAAAGGACAGGTTTATTTCAGTATTAAGAGTCCATATCTCCTTCTTGATCCAAGCCATGCAGACACAGCAGTTTTGATAAGGACTTGGCTGCAACAGAGAGGTACCTAAAGAGATCCCCATAAAATCCTCATGTATAAGCTTCTGGTAGTATTTTGAAAATGCTACCCAGGACAACCTTGGTCCATTCATTTATTAAAAATTTCCCTACCATATGATGAAAATGTTTTAAAATGCAACTGGCTTTTTATAATTCGTAGGCATGATGCTCAATGATTGATTTTACTTGTTTCCCTGTCACATCGAGCACGAATGAAAGCTATGCAGAAGCATCTGTGAGATGGCTCCTGTATTCCTAATATTAATGGGAGTTTTGTCTCCTGTTCCGGTGTGTCCTGGTTTTGGCTGGGGTAGGATTAATTTTCTCCCTAGTAGCTGGTACAATCCTGCATTTTGGATCTAGTATGAGAACAACGATAACACACTGAAGTTTTAGTTGTTGCTAAGGGGTGCTTATCCTAAATCAAGGACTTTTCAGTGTCTCACGCTCTGCCAGGGAGGAGGTGCACAAGGAGCCAGGAGGGAGCAGAGCCAGGACAGCTGACCTGAGGTAGCCAAAGGGCTATTCCATACCACGGAATGTCATGCTCAGTGTATAAGCTTGGGGGAGCTGGACAGGGGGCACTGGTCGCTGCTTGGGGACTGGCTGGGCATCAGCGGGTGGTGAGCAGTTGTGTTGTGCATCACTTGTCCTTCTGGTGTTTTATTTCTGTCTCCCTTTTCATTACAATTATTATATTTTATTTTGTTTTAAATTATTAAACTGTTCTCTCAACCCACGGGATTTACTTTTTTACCAGTTCTCCCCCCCATCCCACCAGGGGCTGGGAGGAGCAAGTGAGTGTAGTACTTAGTTTCTGGCTGGGGTTAAACCACAATGCAATGACAGCCTTTCTATACACAGAACAAACCAGTACTGTTGGGAAAAGTATATCCTACATGAAGGGTAACATTGTAACTAAACATTGTATTCTAATATTATTTATTTTTTAAAATCTGGGGAAATCTGATGCTCAGACTTAGGTCCTGCCAGACTGAGAAGTCTCACAATTATCCTGGAGAAGTATGAGCAGGGTAAGTTTATAATAGCATACTGCTTTCCTGTATTTATTACATTTGTACTGTTTGCTCCCTGAAGTATCTTAAACATATGCCAAATACAGCACAAAATTTTACATTTGTTACATGGTCCCTTTTCTCCAGGCTCCACCCAGTGGTTTGCAAAGGAGCACGGGGAAAGCCAGGCAGCGAGATCAGTGGGGTTTGCAAGATTACAATGAATTGTTAGCAGATAAGGGCCACAGCACCAGGGCTTCTGACTGCCAGTCGCCAGGAGTCCTTATAACCAAGCTTCCTCTGGTAAAACTGACTGCACTCTGTTAACCCAATTTAGACAACTGGGAAGCTAGTACTTTTTAAAGTTACAGCTTCAGGAATTTGTATATTAACTGATTTTTTTACAAGAACAAAATGTTTGCTTTTACTATTACATTTTCTTTCTGCTCTCTTCGACAGACCTACAAGAAGAAAGAGTAACAACTGTTTAGGGGATGAATGAAATTTATGGAACAAACAACCATGTTTGTTTTAAAAAACATATTCTTGCCCTCCTATTTTAATCCTTTTACAGCATTCATTACAAAATTATATTAAAAATGTATATAATTTAAAGTTGTCTCTGCAGCCTATTTAAATGCACCTGTATACATTTCAGTGCTATAATGCTCTACCTTTTCTGGGAAACTTGTAACATAATCAAGACTGTTTAAAAAAAGTAAAAAACCCAAATTTAATCTTGTTTTACCTTAACAGTTAGAGAACTTGTTGGGAAATGTTCATCAGATGTTCATCAGATGTGAACACTGAATTCACCTGTGACTCAGGATGCTCCATAACTAGAACATATACTGATGTTTTATTTCAGCAGATGCAAATCATCTCCCTTTTTCATTATGCTATGTCAGAGAGTCATGCCAAGATTTTTCACTTTTTGCAGGACTTTCCTGCTTGTCCTTTTAGAGCAGAAATCAAGAACTCATGCTTATGCTGTGTTTAATTCTAGATTAAATAGAGATGACTAAAAAAATAATTAAAAAAAATCAGGAGTTAATTCTAGGTAGCTAGAAAAGTTGAGATATTTTTAGTCAGGCTGTTCAAAAACAGTTTTGGTTTTCCCTTTTCTTTCCAGTATTTCATTTTAATGAGAACTTCATCTTCTGAAGAAAGGCCATCTGAAAAGATTCAAGTACTTCACCCTCTTCAATAAGCATCTTGCTCATAAGGAAATTTGTTCTGACCTTTCCATCAGATTCCTTCAACAAAACCAGGAAAGATAATGACATTTCTGAAGAAAAAACCTTCAGACTTGAGAAAAAAGTAACAATCACGAGGACAGAAACACCCACTTGGAATATTAAAAGAATGTTTGCAGGCTGTATTTAGAGCAGGTTAATCTTTACGCTATAGGAAATAATAGCATCCTTATGCATACTGCTGCATGTTTCGAAGTGTGCAAGTATTTAATCTGTTAAATGCTAAGTAGCATTTTTCCACTAGTATAAACATATTGTTTCCTTCTTTGAAAATGACAATTGCAATAGATAATCCAATGAAACACAGCAGCTTAGGTCTCACTTTTAAACTGCTGGGATGTGTGTGTTGCCATAGGACACATCCACTGCATTACTCCATTTTGCTGAAGCACTGACAGCAATCTAACCCACCTAACACAGCTCAACATCCATCCGTTTACCTGCTTCTCAGCTGCAGCAGAAGTAACTGCAGGACAGACATAACCCACCCAATTACTGTAAGCAGCTTTGCTAAGACCATCTCTTCACTCTGACTTCGCTGTTCTGACATTTGACAAATGTGTTATATATCCTTTTTCCTCTTAACTAAAAGATCACCTGCAAGCTCAGACTCATTTGTGAACGGGAAGGCCCGAGTACTTGTTAAAGCCTTTAGAACAATTTTCTTCTATTAAGAAGACACAGGAGTACCAATATGTACTTTTGATAGTTTGTTTTCATTACTGTAATTACAATACATTCTGGACAGTTACAAAATCCAGAGAATCACGTTTTCTCCATAAATCTCTGTTGCAAACTTCAAACATTTGGGTGCCTTCCATTACTTTTGCACACTTTGACTATTATCTTAGTAAGGACATCCAGTACAGCAACCCTTTTGTTTGGTTTTTTTTTTTTTTGTTTTGTTTCAGCAGCTTTTAGTTCTGCTTTGTGCCTCAGGCTTTGAAGTCCACCTTGAATGCTGGTTTAGCTGCTTAATTAAAAGTCTGCAGCTAGTCTCTCTCATGTTACACTAGTTCATTAGAGGACATTTCCAGTGGGACAGTTTAGAAAAGGTATATATGCAAAATTATTTCTGGGTCACTTAGAGCAATAGCATTCAGCATATCTCTAAAGTCAAATCTTGCTCTAGATCAGAAGGACTTCCAATGAAGTCGAATGTTAAACTTTCAAATTAGAATTAGTCTCCACATAAAGTGATAGCATTGTTAAAAGACAGCAATTTTCTCAAACAAAAAATACTGCCCTTATTACTAGCAGCTGGCATTCTCAAATACAAGAAACATTCTCCTGCATAGCACTGTTAAAAATGTAAAAACATCAGCTACTGAACCTGAAAAGATTTTCAACATGCTTTTGATAAACTTAGCTGCCTCCAAACACCTCTCTGCAACAGCAGGTGTGGCTACACAGTTTCCACGTACAGGCCACTGAGTTACATCATCTTGTATGTAAGAGCCAAATGGTAGGTTTGCTCATTTCTAGGAAGTCAGTCCAGCAACACTCTGGTCCAGAAAAATGCATGCCCTACCTCTTCTGCCCTGGGACAAGTGATATGGCTCTGACCACAGGAGTATACTGCAAACTAGCAAAGCATTTAAATAGTTGGCAAAAGTGTCAAAAGGCACATAGCTTGTCCTTAACAATATTTCCGTTCCACTTGCAGTGCCCATTGAGGAATCAGTGTTGGGACCTAGCTTGAAGTGAAAAAATAGTAAGAAAATAGAAGCCTGCCAGGAAAAGAAATTAGGTTGCCTTTTTTTTTTTTTTGTCATGCTTTAAGATTTTTGCTGTTGCATGTTTTCCTCTACCTTTCCAATGAAAATTAAGGATGCTATGGATGCATGTTAACCATATATATGGACTTACTACTACTGGAATACCAAGTGGTAGAGCTTCTGTAAACTGTTGCAAGTACCAAAAGCAATGCCTATAATGGTCTGTACAGCATTTGCAAAGATTTACTCTGAAAAGAGATTAATTCTTGGTTTTCTCAGCAATGCTTATAAATGCTAAAAAACTACAACAGTTAACTGGTGCTCTATTCTAGATCAATATACCCCAACAGATATTTAGGAATATATGCCATTATATTTAAAAATACCAAGTTCCCCTAAGCTGGTAAACCTAGAAGAATTCACATAGAGTTAAGAGATAAAATATTAAAAATTCTTGTTTCAACTCCACACACTTGACATCTGAATAGGAGTGATGTAATCATACCATTTATTCCATCAGTGAGACAAAATGTTGTATGGAACTAAATTTCTGAGATTTTAAATAGAAAGTCATTTAACTCCTATATACACAAAGTGTTCTTTCCACAGATATTTACATGGCAAATTATGTTAGAGGAGAACCACTATGACTAAGTCTCTACAAGTACAGCAACCTTTCTGAGCTATTCTCTCTGCTGAAAGAATTCACAGAAGCTTTGAAGTAAAATCTAGACAATTAAAGTTACCTATATTTCACAGTAGGTAAAGAAGCCATTAAATGATATTTCAGCATAAGGTTTCTGGAAACAGCTACACAGTAGAGTTTTACATCCACCCCTCTTTTCCAGCATTCATGGTGAAACTAAATCTCTTCTTAATTTACAAGAGAGATAACGGCATACGTAAAGATGCATGTGTATAATTGTAGTTCATTCTCCTCGATAGAGGCTGGTCAGCCGTTCTAGTTCTTTGCAGCTGTCCATGGACACGGAGTCTGCTTTCTTTTGGAGACGGTCATCTCGATATACTTTTGCTGCATAAATTAAGTCTGTTTCTTTAAGGAAAAAAGATAAAAGATTGTTCAGGTTAAAAATGGAATGCTTTGCACATGATACATTCCTTCTCAGAGCTATACAAAACCCCCTGGGTTTAATCCTCACTTCTTTTTCCTTCTGTCTATACTAATGACCCACAGGCACCACCTAAACAGCACTGCTACAGCTTCCCTTTGCTGGATCTTCAGAAGATTTCATCTTTTTGAGCAGGGAAAGTGGTAACAGTCTTACAGCACCGTCATATTTCATACAGCAGTACCTGATTAAAAAAATACAAACAAGCAAAAAATCCCCTACTACTTCTGTCAGACCTCATTAAACAATATGAATACAGGCCACACTCAAGTGATCTTGCTTATTACTGACAGCTCTAGTGTCCTCTCTGCACCCAAAAATCCATTCTGAATGTTAAGCCCATTACTTGAACCGATGCTGCTTCAGACTGCCAGTGTTCAGAGGTCTCTTAATAAAACAGCTCTGTATTATACTGGTGTTCAATGGCTTGACATCGCTGAGCATTTTAATCCTATAAAATCTTTTTCCTCCCTTCAACTCAAAATAGATTAGCTAGGCATTCTTAAATGTCAACCAACAGTGGAAGGATTTTAACTGTAAGGTGATCCAACAAAAACCAGGTATTCTAAATCCGTAAAACCACAAAATCAGCAGTTCCTATAAATAGATAAAATCTACTAGGGGCCGCTTACTCAAAATCAATTTGGGTAGTTTTCACAACCTGATAAATTGCAAGTAGCAAACAACATGACAGTCACCACTTTCAGATTATTGCCCTTCTTTTCACTAAGGTCAGATGTTTCTGTAGTCATCACATTTTTCTCAGTAAATATGTACATAAAGAAGCACAGGCCTCTTTGCATTGTCCAGGACTCTGTTCAAGCTTTAAAAAGTAAGCATGTCAACAACAAATGCTGAAAATGGGAAAAATATACCTTCTGCTCTTTTCCTCCCCAGGTGGAAACTGCGTATGAACTAAACCTTTCCAAAAATATTTAGCCAGTAACGTATTTTACGAGACACAAATACAGCACGCCAGTAAATCTAAGTGTAATGACTAGGTCACTAAAAGCAAAGTATCCTTTAGTGATCTACACTCTGCTGAAAAATGTACAAATAGTATGACCTCCTGTTATTGTGCTGGATTATACCTTTAATTTGTCTTCAATTTTTTGTTAACAACCACCTCTCATTTTCGTAAACTATTTTATTATAAGATTACCAATCATTCATCCAGCAACTTAGGTATTCATTTCATGAAGAATTAACATATTCAAACATTTCAAGACGATCAAAGGAAATCTGGTTGGAAAAATTTAAGAGGATTTGATATTTGCTTATGAATTATACCCAAAAGTTTTCTGATGATTTCCTGTGTTTGAAAAACCTGGAAAAAATTATTCTGATAAAATCTAGTAGTTTGGGCAACAATCATAAAGTTCTACCTCAAAGGACTGGTGGGTTTTTTGCATACATGTGACCTTTCAGAACAGTTTTCTGCCCACAGGTCTTCCCTGTGGGCAAATTTGTAAAACTGTAGAGACTTATTTGTGCATAAGCAATGTGTACTCATGAGTAAGGAGCATAAAGCCTCCAGGAAGTATTGGGCCTGCTATGAATGGGCAATGCAGTTTGTATACATACAGGTCAACTGTAATGAATGCTTGCGGTCCTTTCCAGGTATTTGACTAGCTGTGATGCCAAGCTGTCTTTTACAACTGGGAGAAACTAAGGGGCCATCTCAGCTGAAAGGCTTAGCATCACTGGGCTGCAGAGCATAAAGTTGCGCAGGAACACACAATTTCACTCAGGGAGGAGCATTCTGTTTGCTTCTGGTCAGTTTACTGACAGTCCATGAACAAATTATTTATCCGGTAAGCTATGAATGAAGTTTACCAGCTGAAAAGTTGAAACCATCTGGTTTCAACACTGATGTCATTTTAGCAATGCTGATCTCACAGAGCATGAAAGGCTCATGAAATGGTCACAGATAATAGAATAACAGGTTAAAATTGATGATGATTTGGAGATGGCTGATACTATTAAGTATTCTTATGCTTTAACACTGAATTTGAGGCTTATGCAAGAAAACAGCTCCCTGTATAATATTAAATTATATTGGAAAATCGATGGTAAACTGAAACAACCCCCTGTTTTTAAGGTCTGATACAGCCAAGGTACCAACTCCAGGGAGAAAAATTATTCAGCACTAGCAAAAGATTAAGCACTGATATACAGCTTATGATGTTTCACAGGACACGCTGCATGTCCTTGGTAGCCTGGAAAAGCATTGTTTGTATGTACTGTGTTCCAAGGCAGATTATTTTTTTCCTTCTCTGGAAACACCTATGTAAGCTTTTGTTTTATTTATTTATTTATATAAAGTCACCTAGGGAAATGAGATACTGCCACGATATAAATAATGTGGAAGAGATAAGAATTCTTAGCTTTCATCTTTAACTTAGAGCAGTTTCTTTCTCATTATCAATTCAGTGTAGTCTTTAATTTCCTGAGACAGTAGAGTAGCAGGTTCAAATTGTTGATGGGTTTGCAGATGGTTGTTAGGTCACTGAGTAAAACATAAATTAAGTAACACTGGGGACACTTTTAGAAGTGAGAAACAGTAGGGAACCTTACGCTTGCTTTCTCATTCAGGTATTTTAATAATACAAGCACTTCATTCTTGCCTGAAGCAATCGTTTTTTATAGTAATGCATGCTTTCACAAAATTACACACATTACCAAACTTACTTTGTTGCCTCTCCTTCCAACAGTTATTACGAATGTTGGACACATAATCCTCTTCCACATTCTTTTCCACTTTCTGTAACGACACTCCTTTGTATTCATTTCTAAAGTCCTTGTTGACATAATAAATAACACCCAAGTTTTCTGTCTGCATTTTTATGGTCTGCCCTGTACTTCTGCAAAAAAGGAGGGAGGGGGGAGACAGAGACTAGATATTTATTTGGTGGGGTTTTTTATACCACAAACACACTTTAAAAATATATTGCTATTAAAGAAGAATAGCACATTAGAGAATTTGCCACTTCAAGACAAGTAATTGTTGTGGTTTAACCCGAGCTGGCAACTAAGTACCACACAGCTGCTCACTCACTCCCCCACTTGCCCTGCCAGTGGGATGGGGAGGAGAATCCTGAAAAGTAAAACCTTTACCTTACTGAATGGTAAAACTTGTCAGTTGAGATAAGAACAGTTTAATAACTGAAATAAAACATTATGATAATAATAATGAAAAGGGAGATAACAAAGAGAAAGATAAATAAGAGAAACAAGTGATGCACAATACAATTGCTCACCACCCACTGACCAATGCCCAGCCAGTCCCCAAGCAGTGATCAGTGCCCCCTGTCCAACTCCACCCAGTTTATAGACTGAGCATGACATTCCGTGGTATGGAATAGCCCTTTGACTACCTCAGGTCAGCTGTCCTGGCTGTGTCCCTTCCCACCTTCCTGAGTACCTCTTCACTGGCAGAGCATGAGAAACTGAAAAGTCCTTGATTTAGGGTAAGCACCCCTTAGCAACAACTAAAACTTCAGTGTGTTGTCAGCATTATTCTCATACTAATTCCACAATGCAGCACTGTACCAGCTACCAGCAAAAACATTTATCCCAGCTGAAACAAGGACAGTAATGAAATGAATGGCTATATAACCTACCAGAGAATAAAATTACTATGTTACCTGAACATTAAGCTTCTGCTGCTTAAACCTTTAATCTTAAAAAAACCCAACACTTTAGTAAGACAGTTGTTTCATACCTCTTTAGGCAAATATAAGCTTTGGTAATAGAAAATTACACTCAAACTCAACACAAAGAAAAACAGGTCACTATTCTGTAGCAAGCCCATAGAGGCATCTCCATTCTAAAGTGTTTTCTGCCAGCCCTGACAAATCCATTTTCCTGCTGGCATTCTGCAGATTAAAAAGAAACGACTTGTGCAAACATTTTGGCAGAGAAGTGTTGGTAAGCATCACAACAGTTTAGTTGCAGAAGGGAAAAAGATCACACTGGAAATAAAGAACACTGAAAAATAAGAGAGAAGAAAATAAACCTTTCTGTTGTGGGGGTGAGAGCTCTGCAAGGAACTAAGCACCTTTAAAACAGTTGTGGCAAGTGGGCTAAGCCTGCTAGCTAGTTGCATGCTTGATTAAAGTTATTTATTTCTCTCAAGGAAAAAAGGTTTATATATCCTACAAAACAGGTAAGTTTCACTAGTAGAATTATTCGCAAGAAAATGAAGATAAACTATTTTACCATCACTAGAATGAAGCAAAGAATAGACAATTTCACCAGCCTTCATCCAGTTCAAAACTTAAATAAGGATGAGAAAGTTGCTTTCAAGTACTTCACTTGCTACAAGCACAGATGACCCCTAAAGAATAACGAGCCTTAGCAGGTTTCAGAATTCAATATGTTGGAGATGCAAAACACCTTTGCAACATGCCACACTGCGTCACTGCCTTGTATTAGCAGACCTCCTAAATGCCAGGTATTGCTGACCTCTTTCCTCCATTACATTCTCACATGTTCTCTAGCACCTAACTTTCAAGTTTTGCTCTGCTTCATCTATACCCTCCCTTTCGTCACTGTGGGAAATCAAGGACCAACTAATGAAAGGCTCTCCAAAATATTTCTAAATGGGAGAGGGTGATTACAATATCCTCGACTCTGTTTTAAGCTATTGTAATTGTGTATTACTTACGATCTTGGGTATAAGGCGTAAGGAGGGTTAGATACCATCAACTGGCTCAACAAGGAAACAAGGATCAACACAATAATAGGCATCAGCTGAATGAACATAGAGAAACCTCCCTAAGGAACAAAACAAATTCAGGTTATTTCATACAACAACATCAAGTAAATAGGTAAATTTGATAGGATTTAATGCTAGGCTTGACTTTCTGCTTGAAGCACCAAAAGCTGCTTAGAAAAACTATAACTACAAACACTGGTGTTAACTCCCCATTGCACACACAGTATTCACAGAGTGCTTAAGCTGCAAGAGTTCATGTGTAGCATGCAGCCACAAGCAATTACCAAATGAACAGCTGGATCCAGTTACATTGTATGCCATGACTTGGTCTTACCTATACAGGACTATATATTATTCATCTAGATGAATATTAAGCCTTAAGTTCATTTCATACCTCAGCCCAAATAAGTTTGTAAATGCTGACAAGGATTAGTGACCAGAATTAGTGGCATTTTTAGGCTAATACAACCAGTCACTAGCCAAAATAGTGATATACAACAACAGATTTACAAAATCAGGCTATTATCTCCTCAAATTTGCATATCTATTTACCCATCAGTAAGACTACCACCTGCCAAAGTTTTAAAGTATGTAACTGGCAAATACAAAGCTTCCTCTACAGTGAAGAGCTCCTGCAAAATCACGCTGCTGAAAGCATCTACCAGTAAATTTCACAATCCATAGTTAAAAGTCAGTGGCGCTTAAACATACATCACCCCTCTCTTCCTCCCTCTCATGTCCGCTCTGACGGTGCTGATTAGGATGACTGTAGCCAGCACGACCATTAGAAAATGAATGTACACTACCTAAGGAAAGAAATATCCACATTTAAATCATGTAAATAACCCCAACTATTTAGAGGTCAAATACAGAAGCATCAACATAAAGCATTTAACATTACTGCACAATGACGCATAAAATAACTGAACTTCTAAGGTATCTTACGATTTCAAAGTTGTTTACAACAAATATTTTAAGCTCCAAGACAATTGACTTATTTCATGTACTGCAGGGTCACCATAGTAACCCCAAAGAACTGAACTCACATTTTTGGGATTTAGCAACACTTAGGGGAATAATGAACTATGATGCAGATTAAAGGGTTGGGGCTGGAGGCAGGTTGAACTAATTTTACTGTTTTATAATGTCACAATCTCTAATGCCGCTCTGGGCAGTACCACTGTATCTCCGTGATTATACTGATGTATACAAATACCTGTTGGAAAGGCCCCTCCAAAAAACATGTTGAATAGATCCTCTGGAGTAATATCTGCCTCGCAACCTCTGTGGAAGTTGAATCTACCGTTGCTAGGGTGATTGCATGTTTGCTCTTCGCTGCCTGTAAGGTCATACTGCTTTCGTTTTTCTGGATTACTCAGCACAGCATATGCATTTCCAATTTCTGAAGCAAGGAATAAAAAACAACTCCAATAATAAAAGATAAGAACTATTCCAGCATGAAAACTGCAATTTCAAAGTCAAGAATAGGCAGTGAATTATGTCCTCTATTATATGTTACAAATCAACAATAGTAAAACAATGTCCAGAATCATCTCTACTTTTTCTAGGGCAACACCTACACCTGTGCAAATGTTCTCTCTCACTGCAATTACAAAAAAAGCATCAAGCATTACAATGAAAGCTTTGAAGCTGGGTAATTGCAAAGTTCAGTTTGCTCCAGCAGCCTAGCTTAAAAACATCATAGATGCAGTAGGTTTGCTTTGGTTTCATTTGGTAAGTGGTGACTTCTTTGAATGCATCAACTTTATTGTCTACAAGAATGTGAATGTATTTTTCTATATGCTTCTTAAGATGTTTTATGGATTACATTAATAACACAAAGTTTTGCATGGTATAACATGAAGAGCACAACATGCATGCATGACAGGAACATGTGTGTGCCTAAGGTTGTCAATACAACCTCAGTATTTGGAGTGCCTGGCCTGGATGCTTGTCTCTGTTTATGCTATATACCACAAATGAACAATTTTGACAGGAGAAAGAATAAAACTGAGTTAGGTGAACATTGAAAGAATCAGTGTGAAAAAACACAAACTCTGCTGACTTTACAAGCTTTAACCCTAGTTGCTGTGCACAGACATACTGCTCTTGCAGACTGAAGGAAAATTTCTGCTGGCACTTGATGAACAATCTTCACTCAGTCATATCTTCATTAAGTCCTTTCTGCCTTCCTTTCTTCTCTCTCCTCCAGGCCTCTCCAACAAAAGGCTCCTTTTGCAGCCAACCAACACAAGGCACAGGGATTATGTTTTTCAGTGTTGAAAAGCCATCAGTCATCAAAAGTTTGTGAAAGGTGCAACACTATAACCTCAACACAGGCAAATAAGACTATGGCTTTGCATAATTGATGCTTTCAACATTATCCAATCTAAAAAAAAAATGCTAATGGGTCTTAGCTATGTGCTTTAAGATGCCCTTAGATTAGTACTTCCTTTAAGTGGAGGAGAAAACCCAAAGAAATGAAGCCTGGTACTTTACACTGAGAGCATGATATACACTACTGACACCAAATACTGCTACAAGGTTCCTCTTACTCAGCTTGAGGCTACAATTGGTAGTAAAAGTCTAGATTTTCCCAACAAGCAAGAATTTAGGGAGACATAAATCAGGTGTCTGCACATAAAGTAAAGATACCATACTATCCCAGTATTGTCAGCAATCTTTTTTGACTATTTGTTATTTGCTTTTGATTATTTGATGTTAATTCACAATAAACTTAATTCCAATATAATTTTCTTTAAATAAAGGGCATAAAAATGAAAAAAAGCTGCTCAGAGGTTTCAAAGGCAAGATTTTTGATGAAGTCTGAGATTATATTTGGAGATTAAAGGTGATTATATTTGCACAATCTTCTTAATCCAAAATACAACCTCAAGGAAACTGCTCAATACAGCACAGGAGCAGTATTATGTAGCTCAAGATCTAAGTTAAGTACCTTGCAGAACATCAAACTCAACTGTTTTCTAATGTGACCTTTCCTTCAAATAAAGCATTATTATGAAATAATAGCTATTATTATGAAGCGTCTTTTCTCAGCTGGATGTTACAAACTCATCAGACATCTTTAAAGGCAAACTAAATCATAAATTTACTCAGCCATACAAAGAGAATACAATAATTTCAATGCAAGAAAAATGCTAGATTTCATTAAATAATTTTTAGTCAACAAGATTCCACTACAAAATTTTCTGTTCATGTACATATATAGTTAAGAGCCAGAAAGTGAAGTTAAGCTCAAGAAATCAAATTTGTACAAAGTGCTAATGTTAAATAAAAGATCAAATAATAAGAAAATTATTTCTAACATTTTAAAGATTATTTAAAATCGTATTAACAAGGAAAATTATTTTATTCATAGGGGTGGAGACAATTATATAAGAATCATATCGTTTTTAGATAAATCCATCACATAGCTGTATTAAAATAATTATTGGCAATCAACTTTCCTGCTATGTTCTAGATACTCTTCATCGGGAATTGTTAATATATTATTATAATTACCCCTTGAAGTCTGTATCAGAAGTCTTGCTCAGGACTTCTTTTTCCCCTCCCCCAATTTAAGAGTTTTATCTTACTGATTTTTTCAAATGCCTGCCTGTAAACCTCACACAAGGACAAAAAAAATGTATGACAACCAAATTGCTTATTTATTCATCATCATTTCTTAGAGATTCATTTTTTGTCATCTGTGTCTGAGACAAAGGTGTAGTTTTCTTTAAAAAGCTTTTCCTCAACAGCTTCCTTTGTGCAGGGCTAAGCTTGGCAGCCTTATATCAGGTCAAGTCAGACTGTAAATTTTACCTAAAAAATGGTCAAAGGCACCTATTAATAAGGCCATGTTTGAACCCAAGTGTTTTTGTGTGGAAAGAGTAGTAAAACTACATATATACAAGGAATTCTAAGAAAAATGTAACTTTGTGCGGCACGTGATTCAGTAAAAACTGGATTTTGCTATCCAGTATTACTTTGCTTATTTCAAGCTCAAGTATAGTAAAGATTCAAGACAGTACGATTTAATTGATGACACTAAGTCCACAACAGTAAAAAAGTGCAACTGCGTTTCACAGATCAAGTATTCACTCCCTGTACCTGAAAATTACAGTCAATCCTCAAAAACCAAATTCTATTGCAGAAGTCTGTATTATTAATCTATATTTTCAGGTATATGCTAAGATAATAAAGATCAAAATATTTTCTTAGATAAAAATGTTGGGTTTATATGAGCTACAAAACACCACAATGACAATTTTGTAGGAAGAGAAGTGACCAGCGCAGATTAATTTCTTTTAATCTGAAAAAGTTTAATCATAATAGAAATTTTAAGTAAAAATTGGGATTTTTACTTTTAAAAGCCTCTGTTGCTCCAGGTGCACGGTTTTTGTCTGGGTGGAATTTCAAAGCAAGCTTTCTATAAGCCTTCTTCAGGTCTTCTTCACCTGCATCCTTTGACACCCCAAGGACTTCATAATAATTTTTACATTTCTTTATACTGCAAAAGAAAAAGAAATAAAATGTTATAAACAAAAGCTGCAAATGAGGTAACATACCGCACTGATGTAATACATTACATCTCGCTTTCAATATAAAATATAGAAAAAAATCCACTCTAGAAAAAGAATGTCATTTTTCATAATAAACTATTGAGCACAATAAACTGCTGTACTCAAAATTACTTACTACATACATTTATTTTACTTCTACTGTAGAACAACTACAGTTGTAAAAAAAGGTTTTAGTTTGCAATTACTGTAGCATTTCCTGATCCCCAATTATATGAATATTGCTGTTAATGCATAAAATGAGGATTCCAAATTTACTTTGCGAGCTAGTGAGTAGGAAGGCCTGTTTTGACTGTCAACAGCAAATGCACATTTGTATGCGTGATATAAAACAAAACAAACAACACTTCCCCTTTCCTGAAACAAAAGTCAAGTCATAACACCATTCAAGCATTCACTTTTCAGGGAAATAAGGCATGTGAGAATACCTCTGCGGCTGGGAATGCACCTGGATCCTGACAAACTTTCTGTAAATGTTTATATAAATTCAAAGAAACAATAACAGCTCCAGCAATTACAGATTCAGCTCACCTCATATGTTCAATGTAGCATTTTTTAAAACTCTGAAAACTCAGAAATATTCTTCCTGTAGGCAATCTCACCCAGACAGGAAAAGCAAAATCTGGAAATGATGTAATGATTTAGTATGTTTTACAATACTGAGAAGAAAGAAACAGCAGTTACAGGGGACAGAGAGAACATTAATTCTATGTGGGCAGGAAGAACTGACCAAACCAACAGATGCACCTTAAAATCAAACCAAGTTACCTGGGTAAGAGTTCAGAAACTTAGAAAAATAAAGCTGAATCACAAACT
The DNA here is from genome assembly GCF_015220075.1 of Falco rusticolus. Taxonomy (NCBI): domain Eukaryota; kingdom Metazoa; phylum Chordata; class Aves; order Falconiformes; family Falconidae; genus Falco; species Falco rusticolus. The sequence goes on from NC_051187.1 coordinate 56,065,383, forward strand.
TGCATTGCAGGAATGAGGCACACTGACATTTGGTGCGCATCAAAAGAAAAGGGCTGGTCTGAGCAAGAAATAGAAATTACATCCATAAATATTTTAAAAGCTTCATGTGAGTCTCTTCACATGGCTGTAACTGTGTCCACAGTTTCTCTTAAATGCACAGATTTCTAAGTAATTACGGGTTTAGTGTTGCAAAGACTACACACAGGGCAACCAAGTGGAAAAAAAGGGGGTAAGCAAGCCTTTAGCATTTTCATGAAAAGAAGAATGGGTACCCTGTAATTAAGGGAATGCTAGCATCAGACATGCAACCACACCATCATGTGTGGTCCTTCATAGTTCACAGATTGATCAAATCAAGTTTCATTTGAAGGATCTCTTTTACTGTGTTCAAATAATACAAGCTTTTATGGAAGTCCTGGTGTAATGCTTTCAAGAGCACTGAATTGAATGGTACGCAGGCAGCTGCCAATACAAACATCCTGTGAAATAAATATAGCTTGTTATATTGAAGTAACATTTAATAAGCTCCAGTTAGGAAGCTGATAAAGCTAATTAAAAAGAATACAGTGAATCCATTACCAAGAAAGAATGGAAAGAAAATATATTAAATTATACTCTGAGTACTAGAAACTTTTGTTTGTTAATTTGTACAAGAAAAAAGTTTGGTAGCATGCAGATCCCTTCATCCTTAGCCTCAAGACCTGGATTACTTATGAACTGTATCAAGAACAGATAGCTTTATTTAAAAGTGTAACAGTATCAAATTAAGCTTTTTTTTTTCCAAGAAATTGAATATCCCAAGCATCCAGTCTAAGTTCTTCTCTTCAATAATTCAGTATCTGAATTATCTGTTTGTGAACCAGACTCTTCAGAACTTTGGCTAACACAAAATTAAGTAGTAAGTCATCAACGTTTAGCAAAGTTGATATTTTATTAGCATTAAAACTGTAGTGTTAATCATTTGTTAAAGTGTTTTTAAGCACCGTGCATCCGAAACAACTTTTCCTGCCAACAGCATAGTCATTTCTCATGGAAGTAACAAACATGAAAAAAAAAATTAGAGTTTAATTCTTTGCAGACCTGATATGTATTTATTTCACAACTCTAGGATGCAGAAAGGAGAAAAATGGGGAAAAAAAAAAACCCACACCAAAAAACTCAAGAAATGCCAACCTGTTCTTCTAACCCCCAAAAATGTGCCTCAGAGTTTCCTCCCATTCACAACCAGTCAAAGTCCCACAGTGGGCAAGCCTCATGGGAAAAGCAGGAATGGTGGTTGTCAACCAGAAAACATTCAAGTCAGCATGTGATCCACCACCACGATCTGCTTAGAGCCAGTCATCAAAACCAGAGCTACTTCCTGATGAGAAAGTGCTGGGAGAAACCTGCCCTGTGGGTCATATAGCACTTGCTCTCCAAAGGGACTGAAAGCAATCACCCTCCATGCAACAGCTATCCTGAACCTGGTCCGCAAATGAGCTACTGTTACTTACCAAAGTGTTTCTCTTAGCAAGCCTTTGCTAGTGACTGCTTTGTTAAACAAAAAATTCTACAAATACACAAGCACCTCTATTCCAACATTTCTCATTTTGTATGAAGCTATGATTTAATATTTCAACCACATCTTATATCAAATCACCCTCATACCCTGCCCTGCTACCCCAGGCTAAACAGCCAGCCTCAAACAAAGAAGCCTTTGTGAATGTGACAGCCAGCCCTGACTTTCCCTTGCCCGTTCTTGTTGGGATGGGCACACTCACAGCAACACTGCCTGGAACAGACCTGTAACTGATCCTCCAGATCATTTACATTGCCCTCCTTTCAACTGCACAGGATCAACACCGAGATACCTAACCCCTGTTCACTGTTTAGACCATTGCCATTTCAGATCTCAACCAAGTCAGCGTGGGCTCTTACAAGCCTCAGAGGCAAGCATAAGCTGCAAGTAGTCTGCTGGATAGCCTGAGGAGCAGCGCTGCAAGTAACTTCATGGGGAATCATATGGAATACATGTATACAAATGGCAATGTTGCAAAGTTTAGCAGGACTTTGAATGAGGCAGATCAAGCTTTAAATATATTAGATGATTGTAATATTGCAATTAGATGATTGTAAAATTGCAAATGCACAGGGGCCAAACACCATACCTAAGCCTGAAATTCTCAGCAATGACCTTGTGCTATGAAGCCCTTGCTACACCCTGCCATTAGACAAGCACTGCTTTGCCACTTGGAGGCAAAAAGCATCTGGACTCTAAGTAGCTAGCATCTGGTTAATGCAAAGTTTCCTACAGGAAGGGAGTTAGTGACTTCTGCCAGGAGGCCCCTTGCTGAGCACGATTCAGGACAATCGCTACAGGGTAACCGCTTGCTCTTTCCCGCCTTAGCAAAGTCCATCCGAGTTCTGCACCAAAACTTGTACTGCAGCAGCTTTTCACTGGGGATGATGGGACAAGCAAAGATGGTTAGAAAACACTTGTCAGTATTTGTGATGTGCTCCTGAGAGGCAACACTTTCATACATCACAAATTCAACCTGGTAGGTCAGTTTATAGCAGGACAAACTGTAGGGGATCACCAGGACAACCTACCAGATCCTCAGGTCATACATGTGCTGTGCAGTCACCAGGCCTCTCAAAAACTGGGGGAGCACACAGCCCACCCCACCAGGGCCAGACATGCCACATCCCTCCTCCACCTTTGATGGGGATCACAGGCTTTCCACAGCATTTCTCTAAGACTTAAGTCCTATTCCCCAAAACTGCTACTGTCCTGATAAGAAATTTCTCTCCAGCTGCTGGGAGCTGTTGGAAGCCATGGCCAACCCGATCCTTGTCCCTCAGCAGAAGGTGACCATTTTGGACACACTCCTCACCCCTTGCCTTTAGCAGACTGACGTCTGACAATCCTCACCATGCCTGGAGCATTGAACTGTCCTCTGGAGATCTGTCACAGGAGGGCAGATGGATGGAAGGAACCATCCCGTTTCCACCCGACTCCCATTGCAGGCCACACTTCATTGGTCAGCAGAGACTGGGAAAAATTAAGAGTAAAACCAGTGGAGGTTTTGGAAAAGGCTGATCACTGATACTACTTATGGCTTTAAACTACACGTAAAAGCCCTGTCCTGCAGCAATCCCGGCAGAAGCAGCTCACTTTCTGAAGGCTGCCTTCAGAATTTCAAATAGGTTGGTTGGTTTTGCTGCACTTAAGGCACTGTAGTCCTTAGTGCTAATCTTGCATATGTAAACTCCACACAGATGTTTCTCTCTAAAATTGCAATTTACATACCACTTGCTTATTGACTGTCACTTTAGTAGTGAACTGGTTTTTTTTGTTGTTGTTGTTTATTTCTGGCTCATTTGAAGTTTGGAGCTTTCACTGTTAATTGCTTTGGGGTTTTGTTTTTATAAGAATTGCTTTTCTTATGTTTTTCATTCCTAGTTGGATCACTTCTGTATCTGAATTACTATCCAAATTATTTCTGTTTTTTAGCTAATTTCTGTCCTTGCTGAATTGTTAGTCCCCTGCCAGAACCTTGGCAGTATCCTTCTGGTTAACAGATGTGCTGGCTATTTTAGGATGGCACGTTACTGGATGCTCCTAAAACAATATCTGACTTTTAGAGAATAGACTTCTCAAACAGCATGAGGACAAGCGATAGCCTATATTCATCCACAATCTGTTGACAGAGATATTTCGTCATGATTTGCAAAGCTCCGCTATTCCAGCTTGCAGTTGACAAGCCACCTGCAGTAGAACTGGTCAGCCAGCTCCTCTCCATGCTCTGACAGCTGAAGGCAGAGGAAGCCCTTCAGATCCTGTAACATCTGCTCTCATCTGCAGAAATTCTGGGGCCATGACCAGCGGTTCTCGTGTGACCACAATATGATGTGATCCTACTGCTGTACTTCTTGTTTCCCTTTTCAAATCTACAATTCAGATTAGGTCAGCATCAACAGCTTTTATCAGGTTAACAAAACCTATCAGAGATGCTTGCATTTCTGTATCAAATACCTGGAGTGATCCATAATCATGAAGTTTTGAGTACAACTAGGTACTTCAAAGGGCCTTCCAAAGCCTCCATCTACATGCACAGGGACATCCCAAAAGACAGATAATTCAATCACAATCTTGAAAAGTTTCTGATGGGAGCCGCAATTTTTTCTCCCAATCTGAAGTAATCTGAACTGAGCAGTGATGAGTATTAGTGACAAAGAACTGAGCCAAAGGAAGGTACACTGACTTCTGATCCCAGAGTTGAGCAGAAAAACACAGTAAAATGCAGTTTCTACATAGGTCAAGTTTCCAATGACGCCAGGGGGCATCTTGTAGCTGAATTGGGAATGTGTTAGTCACAATTTGGATGACAAGTGTGGTCTGCAAAAATGCTCTAGATGGGAAGAGAATGTCACAGTGTCGTCAAGAAACCCCAAGCTGGTACCAGCATATCCCTAGTTTCTGGAATGAATGCACCAGAAGTTTCAGATGTCTGTTTTACTGATGGATTCAACAATACATTAGGGTGCTTGTCTTAGTACCTTGCTCTTGGATAGAACTGGCCAGTTTGTTTCTCCTGTGTGAAATTACATGAAATATTCAAGGCTGTGTTTACATCAGCATATTTTTCTCCAGATTTTGTCTAAACTTTTATTTCACCTATAGAAAGTGTAGATTAAAGGCAGGAGATTTCTGACAGAGTCCACCATATTTTCTGTGCCACATTTCCATGACAGGTGCTCTGACTGCGATTTCCACCTTGACTTTCTCAACCATTCAACTGGATACAACAATTCACAGTAGTTCTAGCAGCCTAATTAAAGGCATGCCCTCATTTCTTATCTTTGGTTATTTTTTTTCCATTTTAGCACATGTTGATTGCTCTTATTATTCCGCTTTCAATTAATTATCTTCTTGACCCCATGTTAAAAATGTAATGATGTATCTCTATTTGCTGAATTTGCAGAAATCTCAGCAAAAGGCCTGGAAAAAGTCAGTCACACAACTTACATTCCTTCTAGTTTGATCCACGAAACGTGTAGAGGCAATTGTTTGGTTTACTCCATGAATTCAAATCAAGTTGCTGATTATTCTCAACCACTACTGGATGACATTTAATCCTGCCTTGGAACGTTCCCACAACTCATGCCTCGGTTTGTTTTGGTTTTAGCTCAGAGATCCAAATACAAAATTTAATTCCTGTGCTTTCTTCTGAGGGGCAGGCACCGGCAGGGCAGAAAAAGCAGTATTCCACCACAGTTTTCACAAGATAGCAATCCAACTTCTGCATACTACTAAATCATGGCAGTTATCTTTCAGATGTCAAAAAGGTAATATTGAATATATGTTACAAGTTATTTACAAAAAGAAAAAAAAAGACATCAGACACCATATGAATTTTAAGATCATTTAAAGGGAGTCTGTTTAACATGTACAATCCACATATATTTATCTCCAAAACTACTTTTTTTTTAAATCGTGTAGTAGATAACTGATAATACACACTTCACAGCATAAAAAGGGAAAGATTAACACACAGCAGGCAAATTATGCTTTTTTATGTTTTAATTTCATGCTAGTCCACAAAATCTTTCCAAAGTGTCTGCACACTTAGTATGAGTAGACAGGTATGATGAACAGAATATTTGAAAGTAATGATGAACTCTTTGATAACTGTAATCCTGATCAGCACTTCTTCAGTTAAGTGAACTAGATGAAAAAAGTTTAGATTTTTTCTTACACAAATGTTTCATTTCTTTATCTCAGAAAAAAATTCCAATAACCTACACCAAACAGCGAAGGAATTGCTTTAAAGCAAAGACACAGAATCCAAAAGCAAATTCTCCCTTTTCCTCATGCACACTATTTTTGTGCATTTATCTTAAGTAGACATTCAGACAGCTTTCAATTGCCTAGAGACTTCTAGGGCACTTGCTCTAAAAAGATGTAAGTCTACTGTGTGTCCTAACATATATCTGCTAGTCTCCTGTTAATATATCCTATATGCAACTCACCTAAAGTGTTAAGGCAACTTGATCCAGCCCTCAGTGACAAGCCAAGCACCATTAAGAAAAAGATGCATATACTACAGATGGTATTTTCAAAGCATTTCAATTCAAAAGTATCAAAGTGCTTTCGGACATCTCAAGCTTCAAACTCTCACACTGAAATAGTGAGCACTGTTCCCACAAAGAACATCCAGTACTTATGCGATCAGTGGAAAGACACTGCATCTTATGCTTCTCCCTGTTGAGCAACTTGTTTGCAAACTCATGTAATGCTCTGAAGAAATGTTATGGTAGCTTGCTAGTGATCAGTGTCCCCTGTGTGTGCAGAAAAAAATAAAAACAGCATAGAGGTGCTTGTTTATACTAGTACCTACTCACATTACTAGAGTAACCCTGATGAAAATTAAAGCAGTTAATCTAGTTATACTGCTCCAAGCATGTCTCCGCTGTGCTTCTTAAGTTAATTGTCACAAGCAAATTCAAGGTAGTTGGACAACTCCAGGAACACTAATCAATGATCCAAGTCAGAGGATCCAAGTAGGACACTCCCTTGTCCTACTGATCACTAGAGCCTATAAAAAAAGCAATGGAAATGGCATGTGTAGTTAAATCAGGAATGCTTTCTCTCAGGCTATAGTCAAATTACTAATACAGAACCAAAAACTCCTAGAGGGAAGAATACTTGAGGATAATGACCACCTTTCAAATCATAAGCATACAAAACATATTTAGTTTGACAGAGTAGATTCATGGGAAGATTCAGAAATTATTAAAAATTGAAGATTTTGCTACCTTGCTATCTAGAAATTTCTTTCTTACAAGAAAAAAATCAGACAAGAAACACTATTTAAAGCCACCTCTTCTCACATGCATTTATTTAACCAATTCAAAATTCTGAAAACCATTCTGCTGTGGTATGGCAGAAGCATATGGTGGTGACAAGCTCTACTCTCTAAAGAATATCCCTCCCCAGAGGGGCATGTTTCATTTAATTGGAAAAGTCTGGGGCCTGATTGAAGCAGTAATATATGCAGCCTGTCATGTTTTCAACTAGACAGCTCATTCTCACTGTGGTTTAAACATGAACTTTCCCTCAGCTATCATCACTGAACGTGTTATATTTTTCCATTAAATTTTAGCCCACTGTTTGTATTTAATCCTGTTGTCCTTGGAAAAGTGCATGGTTTTTTTAATTCTTAACCACAAATTTTCTAAGTGGTGTACTGATGTCACTAACTGACAGCATGACAAACTTTTCAAAACTTCCAACAAGAACTGGAGACTTGCTCTGTTGATCACTGCACATCTAAACCAAAATTCAGTGTCTCTCCAAAGGTTTATAATCTGCTATACTAAAGCACGGTAGCATTACTCAAGCTAAAGGTCAAGATACTGTTTTAACAGTTGCTTTTCAAGTGGTATGTAAAATGCAAACAAACATGGGTTTGTTGTGCGAGCTATTACAATTGCTTACTTGCAAAGATCTGGGTAGGTTTTAAAACCCCAAATTTAATATTCACAAAACAGATTGTTGAAACAGGTACTAAAGAAGCAATGTTGCATCAAAATTATCCTTAATGTGCAACTTCTCTAACCCTAACTCTGCTTCTGATCTCAACAAACTGCATTAAGTTTATCTGGTATCCAGTGAATCCCTTCAAGGAAGTAATACCCAATGCCATGAAAACATACCATGGAGGAAAGTTGGCTCTACATCATTTTACTCACAACAAAGTAGGCAACATACTTTCTGGTAAAACAAACAAAAACCTTGCAGGGAGCCTGATGTCAAAGCAGACTGCAGCTCAGAATGCCATGTCACAGGTGAGTGAACACAGCCTTCCTTCTAGCAGCTTTCTGATTATGTGTGTGGTGGTTTGACCCTGAGTGAATGCCAGGTGCCCATCAAAGCCACTCTATCACTCCCCTCCTCAACCAGACAGGGGAGAGAGAATACAATGAAAGGCTTGTGCGTTGAGCTAAGGACAGGGAGATTCTTCAGCAATTACCATCATGGGCAAAACAGACTTGACTTGGGGAAATTAATTAATTACTGCTGAAATCAGAAAAAAACACCTTTCCCGCACCCCTCCCTTCTTCCCAGGCTTAAACTTAATTCCTATTTCTTTACCTCCTCCCCCTGAGTGGTGCAGGGGAACAGGGAATGGGGGTTACAGTCAGTTCATCACACGTTGTTTCTGCTGCTCATTCCTCCTCACACGCTTCCCTGCTCCAGTGTGGGGTCCCTCCCGTGACAGACAGCTCTCCATAAACTTCGCCAGCATAAGTCTTTCCCACGGACTGCAGTTCTTCACACACTGCTCCAGCGTGGGTCCCTCACATGGAGTGCAATCCTTCAGGAACAGACTGCTCCAGTGTGGTTCCCCACAGGGTCACAAGTCCTGTCAGCAAACCTGCTTCAGTGTGGGCTTCCCTCAGGTCACAGCCTCCTTCAGGCATCCAACTATTCTTGTGTGGGATCCTCCACAGGCTGCAGGTGGATATCTGCTCCACCATTAACTCCATGGGCTACAGGGGTACAGCCTGCCTCACCATGGTCTTCATCACAGGCTGCAGGGGAATTTCTGCTCTGGCGCCTGGAGCACCCCCCTGCCTCTCCTTCCTCACAGACCTGGGTGTCTGCAGAGTTGTTATTCTCACATGTTCTCGCTCCTCTCTTCCACTGCAGGTTTTTTTGTGCAGATTTTTTTTTTAACCCCCTTCTTAAATATGTTATCACAGAGGCGCTACCACTGTCACGATTAGCTCGGCCCTGGCCAGTGACAGGTCCATCTTGGAGCAGGCTGGCACTGGCTGTGTTGGACATGGGGGAAACTTCTGGTATCTTCTCACAGAAGCCACCCCTGTAGCCCCCTGCTACCAAAACCTGGCCATGCAAACCCACTAAAATGTGTTACATATCTTAATGTGATGTAGGCCTCATTTTACAGAGGACTTCCTTCTGGATATTTTGTCTCACATGCATGTGCGCACACACACATATTATGCATTCATTTTAACAGCTAGTATTTCAATGCGGCCAAAAATTTATACACTTATTCAGGTTTTACCTCAGATGTATAATGAGGAACGATAGCATTAAATAAGCAGAGATGATAGCAAATAGCAACACCAAGAGAATAACCATGCCAGAGATGCTGCTGTCTACCTGCCTGAATGCAGAGGTGCTGTAGCAACAAAGAAAAGCTACTTTTTCCTCACTGTTAACACAGCTGAACAGATCACCGAACTTCAGTAAAAGATCCCAAGATAATATCAACAGCAACATATATTTCACACATGCATACAAAAAACCAAACCACCACACACAAATTTCTATTTTGCACACAGTTCATCCAATCTACACAAACAAGGAAATGATGACTTCTTGATTTCCCTTCTTTGAGCTCCCTTGAAAATATCTGAGCTAAGCTTATCTGAAAATACAGGTGGGTTTTGAAGTATGCAGTTTTAGAGTGTCTGTATCCATATTTCTCTAGCAGAAATCAAGGCACATATCAAACAGTATTTTTCTCACTCCTACAGCCAACAAGTGTGTAATGGTAACACGAATAAAGAGTTACATGCCTCAAAAGGACATTTTTATTAATCTTTATTTCTTTTTGCACATCCTCCTTTCCTGATGTTGCCCCACCTTGTACTTCCAGAACAAAACAATCTTAACACTGGTCTAAGACCAGCCTGTACAACAAGATTAGCTTAAAAATAAGCTTTAGGAGTGAGCATGTATCTTGAGCATAAAAATACTCCAGAACAGAACAACTGCCCTGCAAGTTGTACTGTAGAATTTTCATCACTTCTTCCATTTACCATGAGATCTACTTAAGAACTATTTTGCATATTACCTTTATATAAAGTACCTTGATGGTTTAAAGAGAGCAGCAGCAGCATCTTTCTTGCAGAAAGTGACAGTGTCTCATACTGTGTTTAAACACAGCAAAATTCTCCTCTTCCTTTTAGTCACAATTCAGTACAAGTAACCCCTCTCAGCTAACCTCAAATTTTCTGTTGATTCTTTAGATGCTGGAGCTGAAAGTATAAGGATATAATACACAGAATGAAAAGCAGTGATGTATTTAAGCAAGGTCATACCTTAATACTCCTTCCATTTGGTCTTTCGTGTAGCCTTTTCCACTTTCACCTGCACAAGATGCATTGCTCTCCTTCGTGCTATTGGGCTTACTTTGATCATTGCTGCTACTCGCTGGTTTTCGGCAGTAAGTACCTCCCCCAGCAGTACTTCCATTCTTCATAATAGCTTCCAACAAAACTATAAAACAACAGCATATCATAGTATCATTACAGGCATTAGTGATTAAGTTTAGGATCTCAAGTATCTTAAATGGGAGCACTACGTGACAGAAGACTAGCTGCTACATCCTCCTGCATTATCAATCATCACTTTGTACCACAAACGTTTCTGAGGCCAGTCTAGCAACTGCTTTTCATGGCAAAACTATGGAAAATATTTCAAAATTAGTGACTGGGCTCCCCTCCATATCTGCCAAGGTAATTTAATACTTGAGAGAATTTGTCCAGTGTCCAGGTCCTTCATTTCTAGATGTTTTTTAGAAGCACTGAACCCATGCTTTGGGGTGAAAACATCAGAACACCTGAATAAGCAACTGTAAATCGAAAAAAAGAATTAACCTAACACTCTAAAGAACCTGGAAATGATTCTGTACAGAGACCAAGCCCATCTCCAGCACATTTCAGTTGCTATAGTACATACCTATTCGTAGCCTGAGCCATTAATGGCCACAAACTGATGCTCTATAGCCCCTTCCAAGCAATACCAGCTGAAAATCAAACTAACTGTTGAAATGCCACAAGTAAATCAGGACCAGCCAACTACACCCAACTCTTAAGACCTGAATCTTGAAAACCAGCGTGCTTTTGCTAGATCTTGAAATCCTTTTTCCTTCCATAGTCCAGCAGATCTCAATTCAGCAGTTTTAATAAAGCGTCAGACAATAGGTCTTTTTGGATATAAGCCTGTATTTTGGGGTTATCTGTCTTACCAATAAATCAGAAGCAGTACTATTCAAACTTAAGGGACTGCACACAAAGCATAATGTAGATCAAAGATTATCAGTCTATCTTTCCTGAAAAGAGATCTCTTCAGAGCAAAATGGCAAACTAATAGGCCAGATTTGTTTCATAAACAACTGAGAATTACTAGCTGCATAAAAAATGCCCTAACAAAAATTTCCAAAGAAAAATGTCCCACTCACTGTGAAAGTATGTTATAGCTTTACTGTTAAAAAACCATTTTCTTCTAGAAGCTAGTGAGTAGAATCCTGAAGTATTTTCTTCCAAATCCAATTCAAAAAAATCCTCCTCTGACTAGCATGGTCTCCCTTAGAGCAGCAGAAAACTGGGATCCTACATATCATAGCTCGTATCTCACAGAAGCACAGGAAAGAGAAGAAAGCAGAGCTTTGTTTAAACGGAAGAACCCTTCCCTAAGATGCGCTTCTTAAGACTCTCCAGTATTTGCTTTTACTTACCAGTTTGCTTATTACCCACTGGCCACAGCAGTCTGAAGTACTGCAGATGAATAGCTACAGTGAGCCCGAACAAGAAAGTCAGCTGACTTCAGTGCTGGTCCTGTGGTCGTGCCTGCCTCAGCAAGACTTATCAATTGATCAGATCAGGCATTTTACTGCAGAAATAAATGACTAACACTTAGATGCTGAATTGTATACTGAGGGAATGTTTTTCACTACAAAAGAAATGAAAAGAGGTTCTTAAACAGGAGAGCTATAGTTGCATTATGGATTACAACCGAAGCGCATATCCAAATATTTGCAATAGTTAAGTATCATCCATTATGGCATTTAAAGTTCTGAGGCAAATGAAGTAATAACAGCTCCAACAAGGAGATTGTGTCTACAGGCTAAGAACTAATCAAGAATAGAGACTTGAACAGACAGTGTCCTCAGAATCAAGCCTTTTCAGCCCAAATGTGCTCCAGACAAGTGATAACAGAAAACAAAATTATTCTTTTTCTATCCTGTGCCATTTGATATTTAGTAATAATATCACGTGGGATCCTATCAATCATGTGACCCTGCCTTACCCTCTAGAAAAAAAATGCTTACTCAACAGTTTTATAAATCCTGCCTTTATATTGGTATTGCTGTAGAAATTCCCCATCCCTGCACTAATGCTTGTGCAAAATCAGTAGTAGCAGTAATGGCAGAAATGCAGATACAGACAACTGTCTGCATTCTTAACACCCAGTGGCTCTTCATAGCAAGTTTAGCTGGTAAGGCTTTTTAACTAAATGGTTTGGCTGCACTATACTTTCAACATTACTACTTCCTAATCACCTTCTCAGAGCTCCCATCCCCGTAATGGAGCTGCACTGCTGAGAACACAATGCAGGACAATAAAAAAACCAAGCAAAACCAAACCAAACCCACAAAAAAAATCCCCAACAACCCCTCCCCCCACCCCACCCAATCCATAAGTGCTAACTTCTTAAAATAGCAGAACACAGCATATACAAACCAGCTATTGCTCTATGTTGAAAAAGAAAACCATACAAAGGGTCTGGAGCCGTTGTTTTCTTCAAATAAAATATACAGTTCAGATATTCAGAAGCAACTTTCACTCTTCCATGAACTGCTGGTGGTAAAACTTACTGCTAGAACTGTAGTACTAACAGCATATTAAAGAAAAAATTCACTGTTCATCTAGGTATTTTAAAGACAGACATACAAAGAACCAAAGACTTATTCTGTTAGCAGGTAAGACAACAAATCTTATCTCCTGTGTCTGAAGGCCCTCCTGTGTGTACCTGCTGCTGAATGAAAGATGCTTGCACTGCATTTGATTCCATTATGCATTGAACATGACCCCCACTTTCACTAATGGAAGGATTGTTTAATTCAGAATTCGTACTAATGCAACAGCCTAAAAAACTAAGCTCACATACTCCTGAAAAGTTTGTTGTTAAAGGCAGCATCAGAAACAGTTCAAGAAAATCTTAAGAACCACTTGAAAAATAGTTGTCCTTAATGTAATTTTCCGCCTTTCACTCCAAACAGAATGGCATGCAAGTTTGAAAAGATCTTGTCCTTTGTTTCTTTAAACCCACTTACAAATCTTTTCCAGACAAGCAATTAGTTTCCATTCAGTTGCATGATGAATCATTAGCAAAAATCATAATTAAACAATATTTTGAACAGCTGAATTGTAAAACGTTTTCTAGCAAAGTGTGATGTCAACATGAACACTGGTACTATGAAGTCATTAGCTAAGTACCATTAAACGAGCACTGACCTTACATTTCACACCATTAAAGCCTTAAAATAGCACTGCTGCAGTCAGCGTATTCCAGGCAAAGGCTTTGTTTAGCAAAACTAAACTTCACTGATGATTGAACTAGTGCTGAATACACTTTAAATGCAAATGTCGCCAAAACCAAACCACACATAGTACTGTTTTAGAAACAATAGTTAAAACATGCTTCTGTCCTTTTATAACATTTTACAACATCAGGAGGAAGAAGCTCCCATTAGTAAAAGATTGAGTGCTACTGATTCTCATTGCTTTTATTGTGAAATGGTGGGCAATTGTAAAGATAACAACCTACAAAGAACCTGTGACTTCAGTGAGAAACTGGTATGAACGACCTTCTAATACATACCTCGAAGAGAAAATGAGTATGGCAACAACTAGGGCTGCACCATATTGTCCTATCACCACATAAACCCAAGACATTATGACTGTAAAATATGGATCTGTGTTAGAACTAAGAAAGCTTACAAAACCTTAACTGTTTCCTTCTCTTTGGTATGAGATATGACACATTTTTAATTATCTGATTTATGAATTACTGCTGGTTTTTTCCCCAAGTGGATGCTCCACTTAATTTATCTGAAGATGACAATGAGATAACAAAGCAGTCATTTTGTTTGCTCTTAGTGTGAAATGCCAGTTCTAATTTATTGCACACCTTCCAGTTCCTGTCCTGAGAAAAGGACATTTTGTGTCCTTGCAGCTTACTACATCTTTAACAGGGCTATTTATGTGCCACAAAAAGTTAAAAACCCCAAACATATATATATGTTTTCAATGAGTTGGTGTTGTTTTGGGAGGAAATGGGATGAGTTGAAAAGAATTACCAACCTCCACAGCTTGAATACTGAAGCAGAGATACTACAAATTTAGAGAGTCCCTAGTTTCTAAGTACCTAGTTCAAATCAGGCCTAGGGCCCGATTTTTTCAGTGGTATTAGGGCATCTGCAATTCTCATTAGCTTCAGATGGAGCTTTAACTGCCCACCAGTTCCACAAATCAGGCCCTTGTTTCAAGCTGTATACCTGAAAAAACGAAGCACAAACAATTAGCCATCACTAATGCAAACGGAGCGAAGTGACTTACTTAACATCACAGAGAAATTCTGTGAAGCATTTAGTTTCAGTACACAGTTCCCCAGATTACAGTTCACTACCAGAAGACTACCTTCTTTTCACCAGATCTGCACCTCATTTGTGACACACTTTGCTAATTTCCACAGTGAATAAAACAAGTGTCCTACAGACAATAGCCTAATTAGCCATCTATTTCTTGCACTGAATACTTTACAGCTGGTTATGTAGTAGCAGTCCTACTTAAAAGTAACAAAACCAACCTAACACTCAAAACATAAACCAGATTGAAATATCTTTTTTTTTCCTTTTTCTGAAAGCTACTATAAATCCTATTTTGGAGGTGTAAGATGGTAATAAGCTGTGTGTAGACCAAGCTATTTGCTCTCTTTGGCGGAAGCAGCTGAATTGGAACCTCCTCAACCTTCTTGCCTCCTGACCAACACAGCTTCCAGAACTCTGAAAGTATTTTCATGCATGTTATCTTCTGAAGCCACAGAAATTTAGGGGAATATGGCAAACTTCTGCTTGCTTTTATTTCAGAGAAGTATGTAATGTTGCAAGGATATACACAGTGCCATGTTCTTGATCCAATGTAATGGTTACCTTTTCCAGGTGATCTACCAGCAACATCCATCCTGTCTTGCTGTAAAAAAATGAAAGAGCCGAAAAAACAACAAACCTACACACACAAAACCATATACTATCAAAAAAAAAAGCACTGATGACACCTTTAGTTATTGTTTGCATCTCAAAACTAGTCAGGAGACAAGAGAGGCCAAGAAAACATTCACTGAATCTACTCACCTGACATAAAGGCTTCACTACAGAATAAAATACAGCAAAGAATGCTTCCCGTCAGGACTTTACCCCAAAGTCATGTTCCAAAAATGGAAAATGCTGAGGCCTTTAAGTCAGTACAGAGCACTTAAGTCCTTCCTACCCCTTCCATGGCACAGACAACGTGAGCGAGAACCAGAGGAACGCAACAGGTCACTGCTACGTTTAAAGGTATTTTGAGCCAACTTCTAACACTGTGACAGAAAGACTCCAAGGCAGGTAACAGCTCCGCATACACTGAAACCTTACTATTGCCCATTTTAATTTCTAAACACTTTTTGCTAGGAAGATGCTAATTATTTTTCAAGTTTTAGCCAGAAGTGTCTGAAGTGCCAATTAGGTCATAGGGGGAACCACCTGTCCTGTTTTCTCTAGGACAGTTAAACCCGTGTGCAATTCCTATGTCGCTACTGTACAATCAAAAGGGAAACAAAAACAAAACAAAAAAAACCCAAACCAAACGACAAGTAAAACAGAGTATTAAGACACTGCCCAACCTGGAGCAGAAGCTTTTATTGCAGGCTGTCAGTAAGGGGTAATTCAGTGACAGGCAGGGACGCCAACCCGGCCTGCCTCGGCCTGGTGCCTGAGGTGTCCTGCCGGTAACCGGGTCTAAGCCCGGCCTGTGTGCTGCGGGTACACCGGCGGCGACAGGCGGGGGGACACGCAGGCGGCTGGGCCGGCCCAGAGCAAGCCCCTGCGGCGAGCGGGGAGGTAACCCCGCTGCTGCCCACAGCCCGGCGCGGGCGATGGAAACCCGCTGGCCCGAAGCGCTCCTCCCGGGCACTTCAGCCGTCGCTCCGGCCTCCCCTCCCCGCGGGGCCGCGCACCGCCAGCCGGGCCGCGGCCGGGGCAGCGCCGTCCCCTCATGGCGGGAGAACGCACCGCCGCGTCCCGCTCGCTTCAGCGCCTCGGCTCACGGACCCCCGGGGCACGGGGACGCACCCTCCCCCGCCCGCCCGCCCACCCACCCGCGGGCACCGCCGTCCCCCCTCGTCCCGACGGAGCAACGCAGCAGAGAAGCAGGAGAGGGGAGGAGGGGCGGCCGCGGGGCCGGCGGGGCGCCGAGCGCGAGGAGGGGGCCGGGCTTCACCTCGGGCCGTCTCGGTCGGGTAGAGCTTCTGGGCCTTGCCGAGGAAGCGGAGGGCGCGGTCGCGGTTGCCGGCCTCCAGCGCCTCCCGCGCGATACCGATGCACTTCTCGGCCTCGTCTCGGTTCCCCTCCATGGGCTTCTCCTTCCGCCGCCTCCGCCCGCCGCAGCGCAGAGAGAAGGGGCCTGAAGCCAGAGCGGAGCCGGGCAGGGAAGAGAGAGGAGAGAGCGGGCGGGCGGGCGCTCCCCTCACGCCGCAAGGTTCATCCCGCCGCGTCGCTCCGCGCCGGCGGTACCGCAACCCCAGCGCGGCGCTCGGCTCCGGCAGCCAGCCCGGCCCGCCGCCTGCTTCCGGGGCGCCGCCGCGCATGCGCCGCCCCGCGGGCCCGGGGCCCCGCCGCC
Organism: Falco rusticolus; assembly: GCF_015220075.1. Taxonomy (NCBI): domain Eukaryota; kingdom Metazoa; phylum Chordata; class Aves; order Falconiformes; family Falconidae; genus Falco; species Falco rusticolus. The sequence continues at coordinate 56,082,123 of NC_051187.1, forward strand.
GGCCCCGGCAGCCGCCTCGGCGGGGGCCACCGCGCCGCAGACAGTACCGGGCTCGTTCCGGTCGTTGGAGCCGCCCCTCACCGGCGCGCCCGCGGCTCCCCGCCGCCGTCTGGCAGCTGCCCGCGGGAGCCGGCTGCGATGGAAAAGTACCGGGCGGGCGGCTGCGTGCTACGGCTGCACTGCGGCCCGCGGAGCACCGCACCCCCGGCCTGCCGCGACCGCCCTGGAGCCCGTATGGAGCGTGGGGGCCATGCGTTGTCGTTCTTCACAGCGCATTAACCACCCTTTAAGGTACTCGTTAGCGCCCTGTAACTGCTCGCTATAATTAAAGACGTCAATTACATCCTGCCAAGGACCGATTTGCTGGGAGGAAGGCAGTCAGGTGCTGCTCCAGCGAAACACCGCAGCTCCGGAGGACGACTGCGGTTAGCACAGGTCTAATCAACATTACAATCTAGGTCAACACCTTCCAGCTACAGTGCTGCAGCAGGGATTGGTACCTGGAAGAGGCTACAGAAACAGAAGAGCCTGTTCAGTGCAGAGGCAACTTTATTCGAAGTATTTCACTGCTGGAGGAGCAGTTTTTGCAACGTACAGAACTTGCTGCCCCCAGCCACAGAACCAGTCTTGACAGCCTCACCAGAAGGATGAGGTTTCCCTTATCACAGCAAGGGGCAGCCCTGCTCTGTAAAAAATGAACTTGCAGAAAAAGAAGCACAGCTAAAGAAGCTATCACCAGAACCCCCCTTTAATCTCCTGCTCCTGAGGATGCCACTGTGTGGCAGATGTTGACGCTAACTTTAATACTCCATCCTTAAACTCCAAGTTTGGGCCCTCATCACTTCAGACTAACAGAAAGCAAGTGCTTCCCAATGCAGATCCCTGCAGCCAGCAGAGGTAAAGCCCACACATGGAAAAGCCACACAAAAGCTGTCAGACTGCTACCTCAGAAGCAGGTTTTAGACTAGACTCTTTCTCACAACTCACACATTATGAGCCAGCAGAGGCAGCTGCAGTGCAGCACCTGCTTTTATCAAGTCTCCCCATGGTATTTTACATGAAACAGTAAACCGGGCCAGGCTCTACCATTAAGAAAGCAGCTGAAGTTCTGAATTTTCAACACCCATTCATCTTACAGGCTTCCTCTGCCACAATTGACTCCTTCCCTCTAGGAAGGCTGACATCAAGCACACCTGCCCTGCTAAAGGCAACCATCACACTACACAGCACATTCATTTAGCAAGAATGTAACTTTGCACGATAAAACCCACATGCCATTTCACTTGATACTATTTACCAATGGCAGCTACTCTAGAACCATTTCCAGATACTCCAAGCACAGGTGGTACAATTGTCACAGTTGCATATTCTTGGAACTGTTGTCAACCACAGAATGAATGACTCTTCAAGGGCTGTGTAGTCGAGACCAAATTTTTCAGTATTATTTAGTGGACAAGAGACAATCAGTCTTGACATAACATTTATTGAATATTTCCACTCTAGTGGATGAAAAGTCTGTACAAAACCAAACATTTCCTTTACTTAAACCAATCTAAAAACAGTCAGCTCAATCAAAACCCACTACAAATACAATAGCTTCTTTGAAGCCATGGTAACACTTAAATACGGTTAAGACTTCAATGCAGAAATTTGGTTTGTTAGAAAGCTCAAGGGAGCCTTAGCTTCTCAAAGTTACAAAAAGGCAAAATTGTGTTTCACAGATACAGTCCACTGGAATCACCAACACTGGACAATTAAGTACTTAAAGTCCTGAGATAACAAGGAATCCTGGTATCCTTTAGACAGTTTTCTGTTGTCCTTTCTTTCCAATGAGAGACTTATGGATATGTGGTATTACACCTAAGAAAGAGCAACAATTAAGACCATGTTATTTCTCTTCAATAGTTTTCCTAAAATTTGCACTTCAAATAAATTGACAGCATTAAGAACCTCTAATCTGTTAAAGAGTTCTTGCCACCCAAGTCATCACAAGTTATCAAGCAATTTACATACCACCACCAGCAATTGTTGCCTTAATGAGAGAATCCAATTCTTCATCTCCTCTAATTGCAAGCTGCAAGTGACGGGGAGTGATACGTTTCACCTTCAAGTCTTTGGATGCATTTCCTGCCAGCTCAAGAACCTGAAGACAAGACCATCTTTAAACCGAGTTACATAAATCAAGTGAGATCAAATGCATGGCCTTGGCTATTTTATACCAAACACATTATTTGTGACACCAAGACAGCAAGCGATGCCTCTTTTGAAAGGGTTCCTCCTTTTCAGCTCTGCATTGAGTATCCCCAAGAACAGAGTATTTCACAGCAGATATAAAATGTGCCATTACAGCATGTTGTAAAATACTTTCAGACTTCCATCTTTCCTGTAATTCACAGCAATTTTGTCTGCACACATTGCAGAACAAAAGGTCCCACCCATCCTATGCGTATTTCATGGTCTCCTGATGATGCATGCACTAAAACTGGCTCAAAACAAGTGAAGGGTTCAAAGTCCGGTCCAAACTGGCAAAATACAGTAGGCTGTGGTTATTATGCCAGTTTGGAGTTGACCAACTTGCTTACAGTCCTTGCAGGAGCTTTACCTCAGCTGTCAAGTACTCCAGGATTGCAGCGCTATACACTGCAGCTGTGGCTCCTACACGCCCATGGCTGGTAGTCCTAGACTTCAGATGCCTGTGGATGCGGCCAACAGGGAACTGGAAGAATAGAAGCATGAACAGGCTGTGATAACAGAGACAGAAAAAGAAAGCCGCTACTCTAAACCACATGCTGCTCAACAGAATCCCAGTGGCAGAAGTACAGATGACATTTCACTAGCTGAGAAGCCAGCTAAGAACACTGTATGCCAAGTTCACATCAGCAACTTCAAAATTCTAGCCACAAGCAACTTCTCTTCCCTCCTGCAGAGATATGCAGAAGGTCTAAACATAGTCAAGCCAGACATTAACACTCAAGGATCAAATGGATCCTTACACCATTCTGGAGGACACACTGACAGCTGGCTGTGCAGATTTCACAATACAACCCACCATGAGGTGGGAGGCCAGCCTGGCTTTCATTCACCCATGTCCCCGTGCCTGCTCACCTGCAATCCAGCCCGCTGAGAACGGGACACTGCTTTGGTCTTGGTCTTTCCAGAGTCCTTCCCAGCTTTCCCACCAGCCTAGCGGAGAGAAGAGGTGTCTAAGAGCCACTGCACCCGCCGCCGGCGCTACATCCGTCACCCCCTCCCACCTCAGCGACACCGTACCCGCGAGGGACAGCGGTCAGGGCTCGCGCTGGCACCGCGCCGCCCCACCACGCATGCGCTGCGCCCCCTCCGGCCCCGCCCTCCCGCGGGGAGGCACGCGCGCCTGCGCGCTGCCCGCTACACCTAGCGGCACAGGCCGCTCCCGGGCGCATGCGCAACCGCCACTCCCTCTCTCCGGCGGCACCAGTGCGCGTGCGACACTGCTGGCCCCCCCCCCCCCCCCCCCGCCTACCGGCAGGTAACGCGCCCACCGGCGCGCGCCGCCGCGACGGCGGCCCCCTCCCCCGCGCGCGCTCCCATCTGATCCCAAGGGCCGCACCACCGCGATCCCGGACTCCCCCGATAGCCCACCCGCGCCCGAGCGGGCCCCTGACGGCTCCTCACCATCGCGAACCGGAGCGCTGCGCCGCGCAGGCAAAGGAAGAGAGCGTCCCGCACGCACGGAGCCCGGCTGACAGCACCGACCTGGCCCGACCCGCCGCGATTCAAACTGCGTCCGCTCCCGCCTTCCCCCAGCGCTTTATAACGGCCGAACGTGCCTGCATCCGGGAACCCCAGCCTCGCCCCCAGCCAATGGCTGCGGGCGGGGGCGGGCCGCTCTCCCCCAGCGACAACCAATGGCCGGGTGGGGCGGTGCCGGCCTCGCAATGCAGGTTGCGGGAGAGGCCCGCCCCTGCTTAAAGCGACAGGCGCCTACCTAGGGCAGCAGTATGACGGCCTAGGAGACAGGCGGGAGAGCCGAGCCGGGGGCTCTGCCTGCCCCAGCGCCGAAGGCCAACGGCAGGGCCCTGCCTGGCATCGCCCAGTAGAGCTTCCCGGCCCGAAGCCCCCCCTCCGCTCTGCGTTTCTGTCCCGTTATTTCCGGGAGACGGAGGCGCAGTCCCCGCACGTCCCGGCCTGGGGACGCGCTCCCGCGGCGCCGCTGCTGTGTGGGGTGGCGCGGGGCGCCTCCCGCGGGCTGCTGCCGGGCGGGGCAGTCGCCTTACGACTCCCGATAACGGGTCTCACCCTCAGGGCGCTTAAGTCTGACTGAAATACAATATAAAATCAAACACCAGCGTACCTGGAGCGGTCTGCGAGCCGGAGCGGCCTCCCGAGGGGCAGCCGCCCGGCCGTCGCCTCAGGCCGCGGCCTCGGCGCCCCGCCAACCGCCCGGCCCCAGGGCCGCCCGGCCGTCGCGCGCCTCCCCCCAGCGGCGGCGCAAGGCCCGGGCCCTGCCTGTCGCCCCTGCCCCGGGCCTTGCGGAGGGGCAGGGACCCGGCTGGCGCTCCAGGAAGGCGGCGGCGGCCGCTGCCGCGCAGGCGGGGGCCGGCGCGTCGGGCTCGGTGGGATCGGCGGCAGGAGGAGCGGTTGTCTGAGGTTGCCCGGCGCCTCGACTCGCTTCATGCGGGTTATTTACTGCCGGGTCCCATTCGTGTCTCGCTCTGCCTCGCCTTTTACTCAAGCTGCTTTAGGCTCACGGCGCTGCTGCTTGAAGCCTTCCCCAACAAGGTTAATTGACTTGGTGCACAAAGCACCTCAGAAGCAGCCTGAAGAATGTCACACCCCGGCCTTGGATGAGGCGCGATGGCACGGCATTAGTGAAAGCTCGGGGCTGGCCCGGGCCGTTTGGACGAGGCCGGAGCTGCGCCCACTCTTCATGATGCTGGGGGTGGGGAAGTGCCAGCACGGCCAACAACTCCACACATGTGCACTGGTCTTTATTTTTACTTCCATCTTATGCAAGAGATGCGTGATTACCAAGGGCAACCCTGCCTCAGCCCCATTTGTCTTGCTGGGTATTTCACAAACTATGGTTAAAAACTGTTAATCATGAATTTGGTTCCAAGTGTTACATTTAATTAATGCAGCGCAGATGCCCTCTGCTTGGCCACTTCAAACCCCTGCCTGTATTACCCTGAAACGAAGCCCTAGCCGCATTTTTTGTTGTTTTTTTTTTTTGTTTTTTTTGTTTTCAGGTGCCATTTTCAGTACAGCATCATTATTTCTACTTTAGAAAAAAAGCAGCCTAGCCATTAACCTCAGAGCTCAGCTGGGGGTGTTGTCAGTTAATGCACCTCCTTCAACTCCAAAAAAGTGACAATTCCTTGTGCTCATTCAGAACACCGTAAATCTCTGTTATCTGAGAGATACACCATTCATCTGTGATCAGGCACTGACCTCAGGGGGAGACCCTGACCCTCCAGTGGCAGAACAGGTCTTTAGAGGGAAGACTAGCTCGATCTGATACGTGCTTTACCAATTTAATCACAAATCTACCATTTAGTAGGCCATCATGTGTGTTTTTCCTCTACCTGGATATCGAAGGGTCCCAAGCATGATGAGTACTCTTACAGACAGACATTTAATGGGAGGTAGAGCTGAGGGCATAAAGTTGTGAGGATACTCTCATCGCCATAACTTTTCTACTTTCTTCACGTCTACAACATGTAAAATAATCAGAGCTGTAAAATAGGAGGGTATGTTCTGATCCCTAGAGCTCCACTTCAAGGTATTGCCAGCTTCTCACTGAAACTGTAAAGATTTTAAACTTTGTGGCTCTCCTGCTCCTACAGCTGACTCCAAATACTTGGCTGCCTGGTTGCCAAGGACCCTTTCCTGGAGCCTCCAGCCAGCCCAAGGCCACAGCATCAATGCCTCCAACACCAGTTTCAGTTCAGGCATTTTGAGCTAGCTGCTACGGCTTCAGGGTGGAGAGACCTACTTCCAGGCACGCATGCACACACACACACAGACAGGACTGAGTTGAGCACAGACACTCCTACATGCAGAAATCTGGTGGTTTGTTTTATGTAACTGTCTGGTGCCTCTGCCTATTTGAAGCATTGGTTGTTTATGATGTCCTTCAGCAAGTAAGAAGATAAGAGGGTTTGGATTTTTTAACAAGTTTAAAAACAAACCTCAAGATTTTACAGAACCTGCAAAAGTTAAGATTTCATTCAGCTTCCTATTTTAAAATTATTTCTGTCCAAAGTGCCTACAGCAAGGATCCATTTGCCCTTTTTGTTGAGGGAAAGACAAGCCAAGCTGCAGGCCATAAGACCCTCTGCAAACAGAATTTGGGATGTAGGAGGAAAAAACCTGATTTTTCTCCCCAATTTCCGTCCACAGAAGTGCTAGAAAGCAGAACAAAAAGACATCTTACCAGATGGAGACAATCCCTGCTTCCCACATGAGCTTCCCTGACGGCTTGCTTTGGCTGCATGCTTTCAGCTGCTTGGGGCTCCTTACGGCTGGGATTACGCAGGCAAGGCAGCCTAACACCACAGGTTAAGCTAATGCAAGGATGTCTGTTTACCAAACTGATCAGGTTAGGGACACGTTGGATCACCCAGTGCTAACTAACCAGCCTCTCAAAAAAGCACAACCCCCACCCCCCCACACCCCCCAGTAAATATACAGAGAATATAAATATACAGAGAAATTAAAACTAACTTCCTAATGAAACCAGTACCTCAGGCCTACATCCCAAATGTCTTATCTAGTTTTTACAATGTAATCACCTCATGAGGGAAAAGGAAGATATTGCTTCAAGTGGGGCAGAGCAAAGTAATTGTACTTTATTGGTCCAATTAACATTAATAGGTCCCTTTAAGGAAGTGAAAAATCTCTTTAAAAGGGAAGGTTATGTGGAACCTGGTGAGGAAAGATGTTGTTTTGTAGGTCTGGAAAGCAAATTGCTGGTAGTTGGACTTGTCTAATGGTATTCATGCCCTGTGGTCTCAGTGGCGTGGTGTGCTGGGGTATCTTTTTATTACCTCCGAAGGTCACAGTGGTGAAGGGCTTTACATCATTTACCCAGCCCTTGTGCCATTGTTTTGTTAGTATTAAGTTTTTCTGATGCTTCTCATTACAAGATGTTGTAATTGTACTAAACCTTTGTTTGTGTTAGCTATCTTGTGACTGACCTCCTTCTATTGTAGTGTGATACATGCAATTGAACAGAGAGGCCACTGATACAGTGTCCTGGACCACAGGCACTTCCCACCCATCCCATGAGGGTGGACAGCTTTGCTGGTGGCACACCTGCCAGCGCTGAGCACTGTGCCTTGCCTTAGCAGGCTTTGTGCAGGTCCTTGCTGGGAGGCAGGCAGCCTTGCAGCGTGAGCTACCAGATAAAGATTACCTCCTCTTTGCAGATGGAGAGTTGTAGCTGAGGGACATTCAATCGCCTGGCTATGTTCTTAGAGCCCATTTTTCATCATGTCTTAGGAGAACTGAGATGTAGTGCTGCTTTCCTTTCTACCCTGTCTGCTATGTAATATGATTTCCTTGGAGACTGGCACTCATTTTCACTTGCCTGTAAAATACGAATATGCTCTCTAAAGCAGGGACAGCTTCTCACCCATCACTAACTACTAGGCTATGAACACGATATCATTTAGACTCTCTCCTGAAGTTGTTTCTTGCAGCATTTTAGTTCCTGCAGAAGTGGTGGAGATCATCTTCATTAGTAGACTAACAGATGAAGTGCTCCCAGAAAGCTCTTTGTATCACATCCCTTAGGGAACATTGCAGTTTCTGGATCCAGAGCAAGTTTATGTGGGAGATACACACCTAGGTGCTCAGCCCTGCCATGGTATTCCTGGATCCAAATTTGAATATCTAGGGAATTTCAGAGTCACACAGGAGAAGGCATTTGAAGAATGAATCTTTTTGGTGACGGCTAAAGAGAGACAGCTTACTTTCAGCACGCAACTTTTAGTCAGAGGTTTTAATACGCTTAACTTTGACCTAACTCCCGCTTAGGGGGGCAATTTAGCTTGGGTTTGGTGGGTTGGGTTTTTTGGTTTTGTTTGGTTGGTTGGGGTTTTTTTGGGGTTTTTTTTTTGCCTGTAACCACTGCTTACATTCACTTAGGCTCATTTTTTGTGGTGAGATCAACTACAGTATGGCTTATATTTGCCCCTGGGGTCTTACCTCCTTGCAGAGGGCTTCCCTGCTGCTCTTTTGCAGGACCTCTATCAAATAACAGGGTTCTGCTTGGCTGGTCTGTCTGCCAGCTGCTGTATTTGGGTTCAGGAAAAATCACATCCTCTCTGGTTGCACTATTGTGTTCTGTCTGGTGATGAACCGGTGCAACTGTTTGGTCTAACAGATACATTTATTAATCTGTATCTGGAAACAGCTTCACACGTCTCTGTAATAGATCTGCGGATAACACTTGCATACTGATTTCAGAGAGACTTGAACTGCCCTTATATCTATGCTGGCATTCATTGTACACTCTTCTATCAGCTATTAATAGTGTCATAATGACTCGTCTGAATAGATTTTTATCTTGTTCTTGTTTAACCAGCTGTGAAAGAAACCTATAGCTAGTTAGACAAAATGAAATGAGAGTCTGTCAGAGATGGTGCCAGCCAGAACTCCTTACCCTCACCCATCCCATCATCTTATGCAGAAACTTATCCTCCCCCACTCTTCTTGTTGCTGCTGCATGCCTCAGTCCTCCCCATTACCCATATTGAGCTCCATTCAGTCCAGTAACTGAAGTAATATTTACATTATATTTTGTGTTGTGCTTTAAAGCCATATGCAAGTACCTACTCCAACTGTGTTCAAGTTGGGGAACTCTCAGGGTGGATCTGATTTTCTGTGTGATACCTATATCCAGAGGACACTGTAATTAAATAGGCTTGCACTGGTTGTAGCAATTTGGTTATACCAATTTCTTTTCCTAAGAAAGCCACCTGGAAAAACCTTTTTGGACAAATCACTTTTTGTTGTTTAATCCACCATCACTCCTAGACTAAGCGTGGATTGTAAACAGTCTGTGTCTTGAGGTGGTGAAATCACTGTGTTTGATTTGAACTGGCAGTATGCTATGAGCATGTCTTATTTTTGTTCATTCTTTTGCTAATATGTATCACATAATTATTTCAATAATTGTGTGTTTCTTCAATCAGTCTTATGTCTAAAAGGTTTAAGTTAATTTGGGAAAGAGAGTTGCGAATGTTAACAAATGAGAAAGGATGAACACAGTGTTTCACATCTGGCTTTCAGTGCAATCCTTTGAAAAGAAAATCCTTTCTTTTCTCTGTAGGACTTCAGTCTAGTCACCAGCTCTCCCAGACCATGACCTTGTCCTATTAACTCTTTACACTCACAGCACCCGTTCTTCTTCTAGCACTTGACATCCACCTTTCAATTGGAGTATCCAAGCGCTTCTAGCTCTGACCACACGAAAGCAGCAAGGAGGGAAAGAGAAACTGTGTGATTAGAGAAATCCTTTATGTGAAAAAGAAATGGGAAGAAAATAGTGTTTTTCCTGAACATGGCTGGGTCCAGGTTTTCAATCAAAATGCCCCTTTGCAGGAGCTGGAAATGGTTCTTCACAACTTGTTCTGTGAAGATGAAAGGGAAAAAAGAAATGCCATCTGCCCCTTGGAAGAACAGAGAGAAATGCACTGGGGTCTTACCCTTTCCTTGCTAAAGTCATTGCAGGTAGAAGGGATCCAATTCTTTTTTGGTAGAGACAGCGACTACATCCATCATTAGTTTCTAGAGGGGCAACTTGGTTTACTGCCTCCTTGTGGTGTAAATTAAAAGATTTTTGTAGGGAAGCAACTCAAATTTACAACTGCAATGAGACCCTGTACTCCACCTGGCTTGTAATACAGGTGGCATGGCCCTCACTGAATAATGCATATTTAATAAAAATAATAATAATATAATAACATCAACAACAACAATATTCTCATTTTTAGTCATCTGCAATAAAGAACTGCAAGCCCTAGGCTGTTATATACTGAGAAAAGTACCGGTTTCACAGAGTGAGGCGAGGTGTCAGTATGAATATAACTATTACAAATACACCTTTACTCAGGAGCTCACTTCTGCCAAAATTTGGAAATGCAGATGCAGGGTGGTTCCTGGAGAGGTTGGTTGTGGATTTCTTTTTTTAATGTATCTTTAAATTCTAATAATTGTAGATTAAAAAAAAAAAAAGGTCTTAGGCTCCTCACCTTGTTTTGTCTCTTCCTTTACTGCAGTGAAGGTCCTTCTGCTCTGGACTCATTTTAGATATTTCTGAGTTATTTTCGTTTCCTTAATGCATAAGTTTGCACTTGGAAGCAATTGATCCTGCAGTATGACTATTAATGTCCAATTAAATGTGATATACTGTGAAAATGGTTCACACTTTGACCAGGGGCATAGAGATGGATGTCTTCAACTGTAATGGGGCTGTGACTGAGCAAATGAGATTGGACCAATGGTGGCAGCATAACATAAGAAATAAAAGGCAGAAGTATGAAGGGCTTCCTTTTCAGAAAGATTTTTAGGCTGAGTCATCACTGCCAAAGAGATAGCCTTGTTCTTTGGGGGTGGGGTTGCCTTTAAAACCAAAGCACAGCATTTATCATGCTGTAAAATTGGAAGGAAAAACATTTTATTTTTTGCTATCAGGCAGCCAGGCAAGGTCAGCATTTCACACAAGATGGATCTTGTCTGACAGCCATCCACCTAAGATCCTCTGCTACGACTTCAGAGCAGGAAAGGTAACATGCATTAGGGATCTTGTGTTAAAAAGAGATTTTTTTCTTAGATGTGAAAGCAAAATGGGATTTAATCTTTAAAAGTCACTAGGTAGAGTTACTGCAGATAAATAGAGGCATAACTATACAGCTGTAAAATGACTGCCTCAAACAAGTAAGCTCTTTCCTAGCTTAAAAAAAAAATAATCCCATTCTGTCAAATTTTGTGGGGGCTTTATATGTTTTGATAATTTCCTGATTATTCATCATTGCATCTTTTCTAATTTTCTCACCTGGCACTGGGCCTGGATGTGATGCCAAAACAGCATAAAGTAACTGCTCAGAGATGAATTTTGTCTTTAAGCAGCAAAGGTATTTATTTTGTGCAACATTGGGGAGCTAGCTGATTCGCACCAGACAAACTAGCTCTGAAGTCTTCAGTGAAAAGTTAGGTATTTTATACAGTTTTCATGAGAGGTTACAACATCTTTACATACATATTCATTTGATTTTGACACCCAATCATTCAATTCATAATAGGTGGGATCTAGGTGGAATAAACCTTTCAATTTTCTTTGTTCAACGATTTCCTGACTTGTGGTCTCCTTATCTCCTTCAGATGTCCACCTTATCTTTTCTAATTATTCAGAGTACATTCCTTTACTTTAACATCCTCAGTGGAACCTTTTCTTGTTCAGAGTACATTCCTTTCTCAACACAAACAAGAGCATCACCCAGAGCATTGTACCAAACTCATCCTGACCAATCTTTTTAAGACCTTGTTCTGTTTCACATGTTCTTGCATTTGTCCAAAATCCAACACATCAGACCCCCACATGCTTGTGGAGGCCATGCAATTGAAATAACAAGATACTGAACATTTGCAGTGGCAGGTAGCATTACCGTTGCTTGTGAAGCACTTTCCTTCTCATGCAAAAAGAAGAAAGAAAAAAAAAAAACACCTTCATAAAGTTTGCTAGATACAATGATTTACTGGTGGGGGCTTGCAACACCTGGGAGCAGTCTGAAAGAAGAGAAACATTCAATACAGAGGGAGTTAAACATCGATGGTTTGAAGCAGTTTTGGCAGGAGCAGCATCCGCTTTTTTGTGACTCTTCAAGGCGATGTGTATCCATCCCTCTTATCTTAGTGAAGCAGTTGGGATACTGCTACCATAAATCAGGAACAAAACTAAGGGATGGTAACAGGGAAGACTTATGGCAGAGTGACAGCAGTGCCTGGTGAGCTGGGGATCAGACCAGGTTAAAATGAGGCACTTGGACCTCCTGTGAGAGGGAGAGATGGGAGGCACAAAGCCTGCAGTGCGGCGGCGACAGGAAGGAAGGGGCAGCAGAGATACCTGCTGGGCAAATCTCTCTGCAGGGGGTGGCAACCCGCACCCTCCCAGCTCAACGTGGAGCAGGTGGGAGGTAAGTGTGGGGATGAGCTCTGGGTGGGAGCACTGGCACTGGGGTGTGATATGACACTCCGGATCCTGCAGACGGCCAGGCATGGCAGTGAGCGATTTCCTGAAAGCCACTGGTAGCAGGGTGGGTTGAAGCCACAGGGAGCTGCCTGCACACAACAGCTTCTCAAATGTGAGTCTTGTGGTGCCTTTCTCAGTGCCATGACTTTGCCCAGACTAGATTGCAATGTCACTGAAGCCTCTGTGAAAGTCTCTGGGACTTTCTGCTCATGGGCACAGAAAACTCAAATGTAGAACTCACCAACAGTTGTTGCAATGCAGAGTCTGGGAAGCAGGGGCTTTTGCTCATGCACAGCAATGTGGCATTCCTCCATCACAATCATTATGGGTGGGATTTTTAGGCATTCCCCTTGATCACCTTTTTGGTCCTGATCACCGGGCACATGGGTGACAGTGCAGGTGAGATGCTGAAGCTGTTGTAGGAACCAGGTTGCTGAAATACACATGCACAGCCTGGTTTGGCTCCCCCCCCTGCCTGGTTCACCAGCATAGCCCCACCAATACTATTGGGCTTCCTCTTGCTGTAGAACAGCCCCAAGATGCAAGGTCTGAAATGTGCAAAGTAGTTTCTGAGAGCCGCCACAGAAGGGTGGGATGAGCAAGCAAGAGCTCCCCACAAGACTACAAAGGTGGTTTCAGGCCAGTGGTCTGCTTAACACTCCTGCATGGGGCAATGTAACAAGGTCCCCATATTCCTGTGTTTGAGGTAGATTAATCTCATTGCCCAGCTGGGGTCTCCGAGGATACCTCAGTTTCAGGGACCTGTCTTCAGTCTCCGGTGCCAGCTGTGTGGGCAAGGGGCTGTGGACAGCCAGCTTGGAGGAAGCCCATGGGGCTCATGCCTCCCTCTCCATACCTCCTGCAGGGAGATCTCACTTCTGGGTGTCCCCTCCCCCTCCCTGTCAGCAGCCACTTCTTGAGAAACATCATTACATCTCCCCTCTTTGTCTTGGAGACATTTAAAACAGCACAACATTTACCTGAGCACAGATGCAGCCACAGCCAAAGCAGAGAGCAAAGGAGTATTTTTGTTAAGTGCTGATGAAAACGTATGCTAACATCCCTGCTTGCTGTGGGACTAGCTGCATGCTTTTAGATGCCTGGTCAGATGCTGGTGGGCAGCCAAGCAAGGTCTGTTTGTGGTGCCATCTGCCAGAGCTGGTATCAGTGCGCTCCAGCATTTTGTGCACCTGCCTTTTGCTGTGCACGGGTCTTGGTCTTCCTTGCCCTTTAGGAAGGCTTAGAAAAAGAAAATAGAAAAAATCCACAAAAACTAAAAATCAGATTAGCAGTGCTCAGTGGACCATTTCTAAAGGAACTGCCCATGACACCTCCCACTTGCCACATCTGACAGTGCCTACACAACTGCAAAAAGCTGAAAGCCTCACTGCAAAAAACAGCCTGGGACAAAAAGTGGGCATCCAGTTGTTCCTGAGCTACCTGCCTTGCAGGACCCAGGCACAGTGTCACCACAGCAATGAGAGCAGGAACTACCAGCAGCAGATGGGTGACCATCTCCGTCACCATGGGGAGGTGGTGTCCCACAGGGAACATTCATGCTGGGATATACCCCCATGGGGGTGGTCCATGGCTGCAGCCTAGCTGTAGAGGTTTCCCCTGTGACCTGCAGCACCTTTCTCACCGTGTCCTTTTCCCTTTCACTTAGTAGTCACTTTTTTGTTTGCTGTTATGTGTAGTGGATGTACCAGATCTACAATAGAAACAGCTCCTCCCAGCCACCACATTTCCCCCTCCCTTCCTGACGCTTCAGGCAGCCTCACATGGAGCATAAAGAAGACACAGCCATGAGCATCTTGCAGCCCCCAGACCTGCACCCATAAAAGCACTGCTGCTGCTTCTTGCAGCATTTTGCACCCTATCTCCTGCAACCACCTGAAACATTCCCCGACACATTCCAGCCCCAGTAACAATGACAAAATAGCACAGTGACAGCGTTAGAAAGTGCACAGTCACTGTGTGAAACCAGCCTCTTACTCGACAGCCTTTGCTCTGCTTCAGAAACGCTGCCCTTCCTTTCACCAGAAATCCGCATTCAGCTTTGCCTGAGCTGGACCCTTAACAGGAGCCATGTCTACAGCAGGGAGCACTTCTTACCCTATTTCTAGCCACCACAGTTTTTTTCAGGAGTATCATTTCCTCTTTCAAATAAAAGCAAAAGCATTCAGCAGTAACCAGATCAATTTACGACTTGCATTTCCTCTTGAACTCGCAGGGAATTTACATACCCATCAGTGATTTCAGGCCCACAGGTCCCTGTTGCATTACAAGAAAGCTGGTTTTGTCAAAATGACTAAGAATTACCCGTCTGAGCAATAGCATCACATGGGCTGAATGGGGTGGGGGATGTCTCAAACAGAACTGCAGAATTTCTTATGTCCCTAAACTCATCAGCCAGCAAATCAAATGGGGCATTTGCATGTCATTATTGATTACCTATTTTGTCTACTTAGCCTAATTAGCTAACTAGGCTCATTTAATCCTTAGCATTCACTATTCCCTGTTAGAGATGGGCCTGAACCAGGACCTGGGTCCTCATTAGATGACAAGCAACCTGCTGCCTCCAGCTGTAGCTGATCGTGGTGTGTGGGAGTGCAGGAGCCCCCATGTACAGCAAGGAAATGCCAGACCCCTGCCACCTCTGCCCTCAAGCTCTATGGACAGCTGGGAAGCAGATCAGGACTTAAATGCACCGTTAACTTTGCAATGGTCTGCACGTATCTCATGTGCCACCCCCCCAAAAAAATGAGGGGAGTTTGCTTTTGCACCCATCTGTATCAGTCACATCAAACCATCTGTAGTGGCCAGAGGAGCCCCTGGCTGTTAATGCTCTTGCATCTTGTCATCCTTTTCAGCTGCTTCTTGTCCCCTTGGCTCATTCTGAGCATGGCATGGTGACAAACCCACATACACGCTGTAGCTGCTTTTCACAAGTACCCATAGCAACAAATTATGGCCAGATGAAGAAGTGCATTTGTTTTGTGACAGCCGTGGTCACTGGATGTGCCTGAGGACTTCTTTCTGACTTAGCCATTGAAATGGGGCTGCTCATATCTGCTCTGCTTCTGCGTCCACAAGAGAGAAAGAGACAGTGTCATGCAGGGAACCTGCACATACTTTGGTACATCTCCATGAACATTAGACCCAAGAGTCCAACATTGCTTGCACGAAGCTACAGAACTGAAGGATGAGCATTAATGGTCTCCTCTGGATCACACACCATCAGCGTGGTTTCTCTCAGCACAGGGTCACACTGAGAAACCTGCTCAGCATTTGCCTCTAGTGTTGTTTTCAAAGACCCATGTCTTCCACCCAGGACTATAGCTGGCCTCCACCTCCCCATGTAGTACGGAAGGATTTTACTTTCTGTGGTGCTGGTGCCATTGAGGCACACTGCTTTCCCCCATGGGGAGGCAAAGAGCTGCTGGTAAAATGTGCTGGCAGGAGGCTCTGCATGGGGCTGCCAAAGCCTTTTCCTAACCCTGCTATTCTTTCCCCAGCCAGGGATCTCTGACCCCACCGAGAAGTGATTACTCAAATTGCCAGCTCCTCTCACTGGAAGCTAATAGCTAGTTCACTGAACAAAGAAAATCCAATTTGGCATCAAAAAGCAAACAGCCCAATTCTGGTCTCTCATCTTTTTTTCCCTGCTGGTGCAGTACATAAGGCTTTTGCTGATTTATACCTTGGGTGCAAGAAGAGTTTCAGACCCAAGGTTATTGTCCTGTCAGGTGCGGATGTTGGTGACATGTCCTTACTGTAACATGGGATGAAAGGGTTTATGAACCAGGGACATTCACAAAGGGAGCATTCACGTCCATACAGTGTTGCTGCAGTTGGCGGCAGGCAGCTGTGGGCTGAGGACCTGGCTGCCTAGGGAATGAAGCTCCTTCTGGCCAGCCTCCTTGATGAATTGCTTGTAAAAACCTGATGTTGCCTTATGATTTTTTTTGGCTTTCTTTTCTTCAGAAGGACCACTAGAAAATGAAATGACTGTAGTTTCCTTTGCTGCAGCAGAGCTTAAAGGGGATATTAACTCAGGAGCTGATCCACTGCTCACTGAAGTTGGTGGCACCTTTTCTGCCAGCTTCAATGGGTGCTGATACTGGCTCTCTGTCAAAGGTGGCTTTGATTTTCTGTGGTTATGTGAGACTTTCCTCCCATTTCTCTGTGGGAAATAGCTTCAGGAGGCTCAGATGAAATATTTGCTGTAGCTGGTCCTCTGCTTCCTTTTCTCCTTGCATCATGACTGCTCCTCTCTTTTACAGTTGGCAACTGTAGTCACTACTGGCTTCCTCCTGCTCTACATCCTGCTGTGCTACAAGGACTTCCATTTCCATGTGGCTCATGTGTATGCTCGCCTGGGGTACCCCCATGCCCAGCACATCCTGGGACAGAGGTATTTGCAAGGTAACATTTCTCCAAGCTGTAGCTAACTTGCTGCCAGAGTATAAGTCAGAGGCAGAAACATGGCTCTACTTTATGTGGTACACCACCACACTGCTGGATTTTGGATACTATATTTTATATCCTAACTATGACTTTGCTACCTTGCCTCACACCCAGGAGCTGGAGTGGAAAAAAATGAGGACATGGCCATGCACTGGTTCAGGTGAGGAGCAAAAAAAAAAAACCCCAACTCCTGCCATGGGAAATTGCCCTCTCCCAGGGAAAGACTACCGTGGCATGGGGGAAGGAAAAAGAGCTGGCAGTGCTTTGGGGGGAGAGCTGTGCTCAGCTGTCCTGCACCAGCAGGAGGGAGGAGCATGGGGCAGCAGTGGGGAGACGAGGTGCTCCCCACTTCTCACTGTGGGTTGGATTTTTCACTCTGCTTTTCCTACCTGCTATTGCTATCTTTTAAATCCGTGGGAAGAAAGTATCTCAACAGCAAGTGGGCAGAGGGATGTTGTCGCTGCTGTACAGCCTTTTGGGAATGCTTGAGCCCCAGGTGGGCAGTGGGAAAAATGCACAGGTGCAGGAGGGGAGAGGGCCAGTAGCTGCTGAGCCAATGGAAAATCAAGTTATGGCAGCGTATTAATTCCCTGCTCTTGGTACATGCTCTCAAGAGTTTTCTGACACATAAGTGAGGCAGCTGTGCCTGATGTGTGCATATGCTGTGGTACCCATAGTCATTACACCCGTGGTGGGAGCCTGAGCTGTGTCCCCCAAAACCCTCCCACTCCTACTGAGAAATGTAAAGGATGGGGAAAGTTACTGTGCTACCCAAAAAGTGGGGGGTGTGGGCGTGTGTGTGTGTGGGGCATGTTGGATGTTTCTTCCAGGCACAGAAGAGCATCAGGCTGCAGGATTTTTAGGGCAGAAGTAACTGTGCCTGTGAGACAGGGGTTGTGAACCAGGACATCTTTAAGGACAGCTGTACTTAGAGAAAGGCTGAAGCTATGGCACCTTTCTGAGTAAGGATGTTTCCCAAATCAGGGCCTGAAAATTTTAAAGGGGTCACATTTCAGGACACTGATTTATACATGCCTGTTTCCTTCTTTATTCTTATCTCACTTTAAAACGTTTCAACTCAGGTTTTCCTCTGCACTTTCTCTTACCACTTTCTTTGCCTCTCTCTGCCCTCCTGCAGGCAGGCTGCGGGGCAGGGCCATCCCCACTCCTCCTTCAACCTGGCAGTAGGGGCACTCAGGAACATGACCATGGCACTTGAAGCAGGGTAACCTGAGCTATTCCTCTTCCTTCCCATTACAGCTGCATTCCCAGCTCCTCCTGGGGAGGAGGGGAAGCCGGTGCTGTAGGCAATCCATTAATGAAGCTACTCCAGCATTTCTAATGCCTTCTCCTTGTACTGTTGGTAGTGCAGCTCTACCTGTGGCAAGAAAACTGAAAAACCCGGTTAGCCTAACAAGATTTAAAAAATTAGGTGACATGGTGCATAAAATGCCTGTGATCTGATTACGTGTGTATTTCCATCAGTGACTTCCCAGTCAAGGCAAGGGACAAGACCCATACTGGTATAGAATGAGTTATTGAAATGTGAATTTTCTGCTACAAAGACCCCTTTTTGAGGGAGCCCCCTTTTCGCTCTCCTTCCTGTCCAGCGAGGGTGATGAGAACTTTCCTGTTGACTCCTGGAGGCTGGGTTGAAACTGTCTGGGACATGTTTCTCTCCTCGATGTGCCTGTGCACACTGCACACCAGCATTCCCAGCAAGGCCCACAGCCAAAGAAAACTTACCTTGTGCTTTGTAGATTCACTGTGGTGACTTGTCCTGAGGCCAAGTGAAGCTAAAACAACCAATGAGTTCCCCATCACAGTGAAACTCAGTCCTTTTTTTTTTTTTTTTTTGGTGTGTGTATTGTTTTGTTTTGAGTTTTTTATGATTACTCCAAGTCTAAAAATAAAAATTGAGGTTGGAGAGAGCAGTCTTAAGATAACTGAAACTAAAAAAAAAGCAATGTTTGGGAAAACCTTGTAAGTTGAAGCCAGCACATTTCATTTCAGTCTCTGGTGCATGTCACGTTATCAGGCAGATTCACATATTGAGTAGTAAAAGGAGTATGTATTTCAAGAGCTCCAAATCCATCTCTATTTCAATTCAACTAAGATGAGAAAATCACTAAACCCAAAGCATACATGCTTAGACCACTGTCAGGGAAAAGCAGAAAGAAAATAATTTCTGAATATTCATTTTCTCAATAGTGGAGAGTTAACTTTACAGATGCTTTCAGATCCAGTAGGTGTGGACTTCTTATAAAAGCCTGGGTAAATAAAATTTAGCTAGGAATTAATCAAATCTCCTCCTAGATTTTCTTGATGAAGGTTTCATGTCCTTCAGGGAAGTGGAGAACCTCCTCAGTGTGGCAGCAGCCCATGGGCTCCGAGAAGCCCAGCAGCTTTTGGAAAACATCCTCAGGAGCAGAAATCTTCCCTGAATGACCACTGCAGCACCGATGCTTGTCCAGCCTTGCCTTCTTCTGCACTTATCAACCCTGTTTTCTCCTTGTTGAGTGCCTAGACTTTAGACATTTGAATCATGCTTTGCACTGGATCTCTATGGTCAGATCTATGGCAGTGATGTGTTGCTGCTCCTTCTTCTTTTCTTCCTGGCTCACCACTTCTGAACAGTGCTTGAAAGGCTGGGTGGAGAAGACAAATAGCCTTCAGGGTTACACTGGTGATGGACATATGAATGTTATTGGAAAAGTACCATTAGCGTTGCACCAACTGATCTGCTAATACTGTTAGATCCAAATATTGTTCTGGGCTTCATGTGGTGTTGCTTATGCATTTGTGCCATGTGTGCTTTGTGCTCTGCTTATGCATTTCAATAAAAGATCATGACTAAGGCTTTATCACTGTAAATCAGCATGACATGCATGCGTGATGTCATTTGTAATAGAAATGACAGTGATTTAATAGAAAATATAAATGATTCCCTCATTTAACAGCTATCATTCCTTATCAATGTTACCATTGCCATGACAGTTTCAGGGGAAAAGTAATTCAATTTAATGGAAACTGCCTTCATTTTCAGGGTGGTCTCAGTTTAAAACCACACTGGGAGCAATTGCATTTCACGGGAAGTGCACTCACTAAACAAAGATCCACAGCATTTTGCTAGCAATAAAATTGTTTCCCAGGGCCGCCTTTATTGGTATGCAACGTTTCCTTTTTTCCTACCGTGATTATCTAGCTCACTTGTTGCATTACATGAGGTCCTGCACTCCCCCTGGGTGCCTGAGGCCACGCTGGTGAGCACAGGACCCAGGGGCTGCCACTGAAGGAGTAAATGGGACAGCAAGCCCGTGGCAGAGCCAGGCTTTGGTTTCTGAAAATTGCTTCTGTGCCGCGACCTGTTGGCAAAGGCATGAAGGATTTTGGCCAGGCCATTTCCCTGTCCCCTCTTGGGTGTGAGCCTCAGTGTCTTTCTAGGGCAATGTTGGGGACCCTGGGGGGCATCCCCTAGGCACACCATGCCAGCACTCAGCACAGCAGGGGCCAGCGGGGGGCCACGTGTTAGGTGAGGGATGGCTGGGCTTTGCCTTTGCTCTGCCTTGCTGTCCCCAGGTTGGGCTCCTCGGGACCAGCTCTGTGTCTTGCTCCTAAGAGAGGACAGAGTGGAGGCCACCTGGGGCCTGGCTGTCCTTCTGCCTCCCCCAGCTCTTCCCACAGCACTTGCTGCAGACCAGCACTCCCCGTTTGCAGTGCACCCACCTGCTCCCCCTATCTTTTCTCCTCTCTCTTTCCCTTCTGCGCTCCCTCCCACTCGTCCCTTTATTAAATCTGGTACCACAAAACCCACAGCAGAGCAGAGCACAAGGCGAGTTTCTTGTTTCCCTCCTCCTCAAGGAGATAAGCAAGACAGCATTTGCCAATTCAAAAAGGAGCTTATTTCCATGGCCTCTGAGCAGCTGCAGACTGGGGCCCTGAGCCAGAACCCTTTGAAGGCAGGGGAATGTTTCCCTTGACATGGGGCTAGCAGCGCATCGTGTCTCATACCCGTTTTTGTTTCTCATGAAGTAAACACGGATGAACTTTACCTCCTGATTTGGAAACTAGACCTATGCTATATGTGTCGTATATAGAGAGATGCAGCAGTTAAGTGCACCAAGCATCCTCTTCAGGCCTGTAGTATGGTCCTTTTTGTGGCTGTGAGCAGGAAAATCTTGTATGTGTCCCCACAAAACAGGATCTACCAGGCATATGGTGTGAGGAGCTGTATCAAAAGCCCTGCTGCAACCTGGACCTGTGGAGTCTGCTGCCTCTTCTCTACCCTCAAAAGTCATCCTCCTTGTTTTCTCCATCCTCCCTAACCACAGCAGCCAATGTCAGAAGGGCATTCAAGCATGGCTGGGGAGAGCCATGCCCTGCTGTATGCCTCCACCAGCTGGTGATGGCCAAATTCACACCTCTTTCCTACCACCAACTGGCGGCTGTTAGCTGCCCAGGCTTGGCATACAGCAGTACTTTGTCGGCATCAGGCGTACTAACCTGGGGACTGGAACGGTGAATATGCTGAGGGCCTGGTGGGCAGGGTCATTGCATTTCACAGAACTTGAGAAATCACCTTTTTCTGCCCCCAGTCAAAGTGAGCAAGCAGGTTTTTGTGTGCTGATGAATTTTTCACCTGATGTGTCAATGCCCAGCACCAAAATGGGCATTAACACTGAACAAGCCAGCCTCAAAATTTATGCTGCCTTGACTTCAGTGGCAAGCTGTAATATCAGCACATTACTCATTTGCCTGTTCTTTTGTTCACTTTCTCTAAAAATGTTGTTTTGAAATATGACATTTTCCCTTTCTCTCAGCTGTAGTTTTATTACTGGTACACATGCTCTCATACAGCAGGAGAGTGACTATCAGAGAATCACAGAATGGTGGAAGGGACCTGTGCAGGCCATGTCGTGCAACCCCCTGCTAAAGCCGGTTTGCCTCGAGCGGGTTGCACAGGGTCGCATCCAGGTGGGGTTTGAGTATCTCCAGGGAAGGAGGCTGCACAGCCTCTCTGGGCAGCCTGTGCCAGGGCTCCGACAGCCTCCAAGTGAAGATGTTTTCCCTCTACACTCGGATGGAGCTTGTTGTGTTTCAGTTGGCGCCTGTCGCCCCTTGTCCTGACGCTGGGCACCACTGAAAAGAGCCTGGCCCCATCCTCTTGGCACTCATCCTTAAGATATCTGTGTACATTGATAAGATACTTATCATCTAATGCTTTCCAGTTAGCCTTTTTTTTTAAAAAGGAGTAGGAAGAGCTGGCCAGTAAATCATGAGCAACCTTGCATACATTTCAATGGAAAAAAAGTAATTATTGACTTAATAAAGCCAGTTATCAAACAGCAGGAGAAGGAGACACTTGCAACTCAATGTGGTGCTGAGACTTCACCCAGAAAAGATACAAGTCAGTTTCATGCAATTTGCAGAATTAACACTTGCATTTTGATCCTCACAGCACCTCCCCTAAGACACGAGTATCTCCCACCTTAATTGCTTTCTGTATGATTTCCCCTTGGACTTTCTTTCAGTCCAATCCCACAAAACACTGTTTTGCAGTCAGTAGCTGAGGGTGCACACATTCACATTCCTCTTACCTTTTTCCCCCTTCTTCCACTGACCTCCTCACCAGGGCTGTGCTGGCTCCCAGTGGGTGCAGGCACCCTGTCCCCCCACAGGGAATGGCCCCCGGTCACGGGGTGCTTGTCCCATGCAACACTGGCTGGACTTCCCCAGCAGCTGCCAGCCCTCTCCTTTGCACTGCCTGTATGCAGGCAATTAGAAGGATTTTCTTTCCCAAAACACAGCTCTAATTATAATCTAATTCGGCTTATTTGAAGTACATTTTGGTAGCATTTCCATTATGCAAATATCAATTTATTATCCTCACATTATGTTTTGACTACAGTTGTGTTGCTAATTAGAGGCAATTTAACTGCTTTAAAAAACCCCATCCTTTCCTCTCCATGCACCCTTACTTCCTTGCAAACCACACAGCACAGGCATTTAGCATGGAGTCAGTGATGAAAACCTACAGTTATCAGCTCTATTTTCATCACTTTAATTGACTTTCACAATGTTAGAAGCCACTTAGAAAGCACAGATTTTTCTGATTTACTTGGGTTTGGGGATAGAGGTGCAAAAAAGAGGAGGGTGACTTACTCCTCCTGCGTAGCAAACATTTTTCTGCCCAGATTGTTGAATGGGTTTGGTGAGGCCACCCGTTCCCAGTAACTAGCAAAGCTGTTGCCTTTGGCTTTGGGGGAAAAATTGTAATGATAATAATGCTGGTCTAGGAAAGATGACACATTTCTGTGATAAAAGAGAGGAAAGCTGGCCCCAGGGAATTGGGATAAAATCGTCCTAAACCAGGCTGTGGTGAAGGTATTTGTGTGTCCTGCTTGGCCTGACTAAGCGGAGGCACCGAGGAACTGAGGCAAAACCTCATGAAAACAGCAATTCCTGTCTGCCCTGACTGAATGCAATGGGGAGACTGTGGGGTTTGGTCATGGAGTCTGTCCAGCTGGGTGTGGGCCTTAGAAGGTGGGCAGTGGAGATTTTTTTGGGGGGGGGAAGTGAGGCAGCCATAGTGAGGTGTGTGGGAATAGGGATTAGGCAGTGGGAGTTTATGGAGGGCTGAGCGCCTGCCAATCTGTCACCTTAAAAATTCCCACAAGATTATTTCTCCCCGTGACTTCTAACCACTTTTCTTTTGCAACTTCTCTGTTGGACACTTTAGATGTTCTGCTACCACGGCTCAGGGTAGCAAGGGATCATACATGCTACACGGGTGGTGCAAAGGTTTCTGCCTCCCAAAGCATCTCCAAGGGTGTCCCCGTTTGATGTGGCTGGCATGTTTTCTGACTGTAGAAATGTTGTTTTACCAAACTTTTTAAGGAGCTCTCAGAGCTTCCCAGAAAGATGACTTTTGGCAGGGTAAGGGAGAATTTTGCCCATAATAAAAGCCCATCGGAATGATCCAACCCATAGACGGCTAAAGAAGCTGTGCAGCTCTGCCTTTGAAGCATGTGCTTCAGCAGCAGCTGAACATTAGGGGTCCCCAGTGGACTTTCAAAAGCTTTGTAGGGAGAGGGGGAAACCCCCCCCCCGAAACCTGAAGCTTTCCTGAATTTCTCTACGATATAGATCCCAATTCCCCACCCACCTACCAGGCAAGCTCTGTTGATACCAGGGGCGAAACAACAGCATTAGTGCTCTGACGTAAAGAGAAGGCAGCGGCCGCCGCATGTGCCTATAGAAACCCGGAGCTCTCGGAGAGGACCTTTTCTTCCTGCCCAAAGTCAAGCTTCAGAGCTTTCTGCTCTGTTTTGTTCTTATTTGCAAGTGCTGTTGCAGTGGGAGGGGTTCTTTTTGCTTTGCTGCTTCCCCCCCGCCACCCCCCACCCCTTCCCTTTTCATTTTTCTCAGGAGACATTATCTTTCATTTGTGGAGTGAATTCAGTGTTCCTGTAATGGAGACTTGATGGCTGTGGGCAGGCATGGGGGAAGCTCTGCTGCAGCACTGCCACACTGCACCAAACCTCCTCTGGTCGGTGAGAGGCTGGGCTTTTCCCACAGGAGAGGAGCTGGCAGTGAGATTAGACAACTCAATTGCACTTGTTGCATCCATCAAATGTCTTAAGTGTATGGGACACCCCGGCTGTCCCCCTTATTCTGCTCTCCCACCCTGTGAAATGCCATGGTTCCTTCACTGGCACTGTGATGGGAGCACAGCTCAACTTCTGCGTCACAACCATGTGAAGGAGGGGTGAGTGCAAGGAGAGGACAAACATTGGTGTCCTGTGTCTGGATGGGAGCTAGCAAGGCTCTTCCCAGCCCAGTTTAGCACTGGTGGTATTGAGGACCTTGCCCTCTCTTCCCTTATCACTCCTGTGAGTATCAGTGACTGTACCAGGCCAGCACATTGCCAAGCCCCAGATCTCTCTGCTGCCGGAGGCTGTTGGGCACTGGTGTGGGCAGCGGGTGGCAAGTGGGGGGCCTTGGCTGGCAGGGGGGAGAGGCAGACCCAAGCAGGTCTCGCACAAGGGCCAGGCAATTGCAGAGCACTGCAGGCAGATCCCCCAAGATCAGCATTTTGTGGAGGGCACAGGGTCTGCAAAAGGCTTCTGTGTGTTGGGAACCCTGTTTAAAGCCCCTAGGTACAGCATCGGTGTGACTCTGACTGCTGGGAGGGGAGGGGTTTTCTACTTACAGTACAGACAGCTTCAAGAAAGCCATTTTGCTATGTATCCCACTACTGAATAGCAGTACTTTAAATTAAGGAGCTCCCCAGAAAAGGAAGAAATGTGGATTTGCCTTCCTGAGGCTAAAATGAGTGTTTCGATGCAAGCATCCAGCAAGAGCCTGACAGCACTTTAGAGGGCTGCCATTCCAGTGTCCTGCAGCTGACATCCCTGTAATTCAGCTCTCAGACATTATTGCATATGATAACCTACATTGCTTCCCTTCATAGATTAAAAAGGGACAAATACCATAATATTGCATCTTTAGTGCATTATGAATTTCTTAATGCAAGACAGCTGCAAGACGAGCATTGCTCTTCTTCTTGGTTGGTGTTCTGCATGGAGCGCTTTCTGGCAGCTGCTCCCAGCAGGATTTAGGACCTTTTGCAAACACTATCTCTGCAACTGATGGAACAGGGCTTAGCAACGCCCCCCCCCCTTTCCATTCACAAACCCATTTTTTAATGGTGCAAGTGGCAAAGCCCTGAAACTACTGAAGGTTATCTGAGGGCAGCATCTATTAAAGGGGGGGTGCGGTGTCAGCCCTCCTGGCCCCCCTGGGATTAACCCCTCACACAGGGCTGAGTGGTGCCTTGGTGCAGGGGATGCCACAGCTCGTGAGGACCGGCAGCGTGGTGGTAGCCACTGCGCAGCATCACATCCCCACAACACAAGCCTGGCACAACATAAGCCCAACCTTAGTGGGGGGCACCAAGATCTGTCTGGACTCATACTCTGTCCTGAATATGTAGGGAAGAAAACCAGTGTGATGCAGAAACCAGGCTGCATGGAGATCTCCATAATAAAATAAAATATAAATATTTTCAGGTTGTGTCAGTTTTCCCTGATGCTATCAAGGTGCCTCTAAGGAAAGTTTCCTTCTGCTCCCCTGCAACAGCAGGTTACCAGCTATTCCTCAGGATGTCAATGCCTTCCCGTAGCCTCATGTGCAGCATGGAGCCCACTGGCTCTGAGAGCTAAACTGTCTTCATATTGAATTGCGCTGCAGTTCTGCCTCACCAGAAGAAAGATGTGGATCCACACACTGGGGGGCAAAATTTGTCACCGGACAGTAAAATAAATGATGGATATTAACACCAAATGCAATTATCCTTGGGGTATTCCCAAAGGCAGTAAATCAAGCACCTGTGATTCCCCTGCCCTGTGAACGTTATCACTATTGAGTATGTCAACACATACTCCTGAGCATTCAAAGCCAAAGCTTGTTTGGGAAATGGCTTAAGTGCAGGCAGAATAAGCATCTTCCAGTGCTACGTATCTTAACTGGGACTTACGGAAAACTTAAAAATACAACATCAGCAACCCTGAAGTTTTGAACCTCACACCACTTTGTCAAACCCATTTCTGAGCAACCACTTCCTTCAGCCACAAGCTGGGGATCAGGGCACTCTCACTGGCTGTGAGCTTTACTTTGTCCCTGTAAACAGGGATTCACTACTTTTTTTCCTATGCTTGAGGTGTCTGGAAGGAAAGGCCCAGCACCTTCCCACCCAAGACTCCCTTAGCACTGCTGATAAATGCCATCTGTTTTCCAGTTTGCTCATGATTACACCAGGGGATTGGATAAAAACCCACCGCATGCCACACAAACTGGCTGGAAAACACCTGCCTGTGACAGGTCACTAATACTGATCAGCTATGACCTACTTCCTCCTTTCTGTGAGGGGGTGAAGGTGGCAGCTTTGCAATTGTGGATCCCCTCTGCTCTGCCAAGTGTCCCCAGTGCATGTCCTGTGGCCAGGGCTGGGAGCGGGGTAGTGGCCTTGGGAATAAATAGGCTGCAGCATAGGAAAATGTTCCAAAGCAGGATTTTGAGGGAGTCATGTGAAGTATGCTGCCTTCTGGGAGCCAAGGTCCGATATGTGGCTGAGAGGGTGCCACAACTTGTCAAGAGCACAGACTGCTATCCACTGCTATTTGTCCACATCGGTACGAATGACACTGCAAGACAGAACCTAGACAGAATAAAGGAAGAATATAAAGCCCTGGGCGTGCAAGTGAAAAATTCTAGTGCCCAAGTTATCTTCCCTTCCATTTTACAAGAAAGAGGAAAGAGTGCACCCAGAAATAGACATGTAACGCACACCAACTTCTGGCTTCACAGCTGGTGCCATCATGAGGGGTTTCACTTCTATGACCATGAGAACTTCTTTGACTGTAGCCTGTTAAGGAGGGATGAGATCCACCTGTCTAGAAGTGGCAAGGGAAGCTTTGGCAGCAGGCTGGCCAGCTTGGTAAGGTGGGCTTTAAACTGAAGGGCTCAGGGGGAGGGGTCCAACATGGCAATGCATATGCCACCGACTCCAACTGGGGAATAAGCCAGGCCAACCAGAGCGCTGATGTGTGCTCCTTTGCTGCCTCCCAAGATGAGTACCAGAAGGCCAGCCACCTCAAGGCTGTGTGTCACTGTGGTGGATCCCCTTGCACCCCTCCTGGGAAACCTGCGTGCTTGATTACTGCTCTGAAATGCCTGTCCACCAACGCACACAGCGTGGGGAATACACTGGAACAATTAGAGATCTGTGTGCAGTCACACGGCCATGACCTCACTGCAGTTACAGATGCACGGTGGGATATCTTGCACAACAGGAATGCTGTCATGGATGGCTGTGTGCTTTTTAGGAAGGACAGGCCAGCAAGGAGAGGTGGTGGAGTTGCTCTTTGTCTGAGGGGGCAACTGGAATGTATCAAACTCTCCCTAGGGGTGGATGCAGAACAATTCGAACAGGTGGAGATTAAGGGGCAGGCCAACATGGGTGACACTTTTGTGGGTGTTTGCTACAGGCCACCTGATCAGGAAGAGGAAGTCGATGAGGCCTTGTACAGACAGCTGGAGGGAGCCTCATGATCACAGGCCCTGGTTCTCACGGGGGACTTCAGCCACCCTGACATCTGCTGGAAAGACAACACAGCGAGGCACACACAGCCTAGGAGGTTCCTGCAGAGCGTTGATGATAACTTCTTGATGCAGGTGCTGGAGGAGCCAACAAGGCAAGGTGTGCTCCTGGACCTTCATAAACAAAGAAGGACTGCTTGGGGGTGTGAAGACTGGGGGCAGACTTGGCTGCAGTGGCTGTGAGATAGTGGGAGTTCAGGATCCTGCGTGGAAGAAGCAGGGCGACAGGTAGGATTGCAACCCTGGACTTCAAGAGATCTCATTTTGGCCTCTTCAAGGACTTACTTGGAGGAATCCCATGGGTTAGGGCTCTAGAAGCTAGGGGGAGTCCAAGAGAGCTGGCTAATATTACAGCACCTCTTCCTCCGTGCTCAAGGTTGGTGCATCCCCATGAGCAGGAAATGGAGTAAAAGTGGCAGGAGGCCTGCGCAGATGAGCAAGGAGCTTCTGGTAAACCTCAGACAGAAGGAGGACATTTACAGGATGTGGAAAAAGGGACAGGCCACTTGGGCGAAATATAGGGTTGTGGTCAGAACATACAAGAAGGTGACAAGGAAGGTAAAGGTCCATTTGGAATTAAATCTGGTGAGGTAGGTCAAGGACAGCAAGAAGGGCTTTTTTAAACATATCAGCAGGAAAAAGATGACTAGGGAACATGTGGGCCTGCTGCTGAAAGAGGTGGGTGCCCGGATGATGAAGGATACAGATAAGGTGGAGGTGCTTCTTTGCTTCAATCTTTACTGCCAAGGCCAGCTCCCAGGTTTTCCAGATCCTGGAGGCAAGAGAGGAAGTCTGGGGAAAGGAAGACTTTCCCTTGGTTGAGGAGGATCATGTTAGAGATCCCTGAAGCAAATTTGTGACCCACAAATCCAAGGGCCCCAATGGGGTGTGCCCCTGAGTGCTGAGGGACCTGGCAGATGTTATTGCTCTAGAGCCACTCTCCATTACCTTTGAACGGTCATGGAGAACAGGAGAGGAGCCTGAGGACTGGAGGAAAGCCAGTGTCACTCCAGTGTCCCTTCAAAAAGGGCAAGGAAGAGGGCCCAGGAAACTACAGACCAGTCAGCCTCACCTCCATCCTTGGAAAGGTGATGGAACAACTAATCCTGGAGGTCATCTCGAAGCATGTGGAGGAAAAGAAGGTCATCAGGAGCAGTCAACATGGATTCCCAAGGGGAAATCATCCCATACCAATCTAATAGCCTTCTATGATGGAACAACTGGCTGGGTAGATGAGGGGAGAGCAGTGGATGTTGTCTAACTTGACCTCAGCAAGGCTTTTGGCACCATCTCCCATAACATCCTCATAGGTAAGCTCAGGAAGCTCAGGAAGTGGGTTAGAGGAGCGGACAGTGAGGTGGATTGAGAACGGGCTGAATGGCAGAGCTCAGAGGTTGTGATCAGCGGTGCAGAGTCTGGCTGGAGACCTGTAGCTACTGGTGTGCCCCAGGGGTCAGTGCTGGGTCCAGTCTTCTTCAACTTAGTCATCAATGACCTGGATGAGGGGACTGAGTGCACCCTCAGCAGTTTGCTGATGATACAAAAGTGGGAGCAGTGGCTGACACACCAGAGGGCTGCGCTGCCATTCAGCGAGACCTGGACAGGCCAGAGAGCTGGGTGGAGGGGAACCTAATCAAGTTCAGCAGAGGCAAGTGTAGGGTCCTGCACCTGGGGAGGAGCAACCCCCTGCACCAGTACAGGCTGGGGTTGACCTGCTGGAAGGCAGCTCTGCAAAGGAAGGGCCTGGTGGACAGCAAGCTGACCATGAGCCAGCAGTGTGCCCTGGTGGCCAAGAAGGCCAATGGTACCATCCTGGTGCGCATTAGGAGAAGTGCAGCCAGCATGCTGAGAGAGGTTGTCCTCCCCCTCTACTCTGCCCTGGTGAGGCTGCACCTGGAGTGCTGTGTCCAGCTCTGGGCTCCCCAGTTCAAGAGAGACAGGGAAGTACTGGAGAGGGTCCAGTGAAGGGATATGAAGACAATAAGGGGTCAGGAGCATCTCCCTTATGAGGAAAGGCTGAGGGAGCTGGGCCTGTTTAGCTTGGGGAAGAGAAGACCAAGAGGGGATCTTATCAATGTACACAGATATCTTAAGGACGAGTGCCAAGAGGATGGGGCCAGGCTCTTTTCAGTGGTGCCCAGCGTCAGGACAAGGGGCGACGGGCGCCAACTGAAACACAGGAAATTCCATCCGAGTGTGAGGGAAAACACCTTCACTTGGAGGCTGTCGGAGCCCTGGCACAGGCTGCCCAGAGAGGCTGTGCAGCCTCCTTCCCTGGAGATACTCAAACCCCACCTGGATGCGACCCTGTGCAACCCGCTCGAGGCAAACCGGCTTTAGCAGGGGGTTGCACGACATGGCCTGCACAGGTCCCTTCCAGCCCTGACCATTATGTGATTCTGTGATTTCAGTGGCCAGGGAAAAACCACAGAGATGCAACATGCACAGCATCAAGAGGTGACCTGCAACATGAGAAATGTCTCATAGATTGATCCAAACATGTCTCTGTTCCTGCTTTTTGCCAAACCATGTCAGTATTTCATGGAATATAAATGTAAATCCTTACAGAAAGCCATTATCCTTCTCACTGTTTTTCTGCCTTAAATGAAGGCCTAATGAAGAAAAGAGCCAGGAGCAGCTATGAAAAAAAGAGACCCTACGAGATCCATGCAGCAGCAGGGCATGACTGTAAAGCAAGGCCTCACTGCATCCTGCAGCTGGAGCCTCCATTTTATGGTGTGAGACCCTCAGAGCTGGAATGGAGGCAGAACCATAAGTGCGGAAAATAAAAGCAATATAAAACATGATGCCCATGAGAAGTGAGCTGCTTCCTGCATCATATCAATCATTGCTTTGGCAAGATGGCTCCAAGCAAGTGAGCGTGTTATCAGTAATGGAGCAGAAGATAAATGATGTTTGTAATACCTCGTCATGCCGAGGGTTAACAGCCTAGTAAAACATCAATGTGGCATTATTACCTCCAAGATATAACAGCGTGTCATATTGTGTGGTACCTGCTGAGGATTAAGTATCTCAATAAAGTCATCCCCTGACACAAAGTTTCTACAGCAGTCATTACCGACTGCACCACCTAAAAGCAGCAGAATATCCAGCACGCTAAAGCAGCACCGTCGTGTCTGTGGCTGGCCTGGGGGGAAAGGCTTTCCCCGCTGGCAGCGCCAGGCTTCTCACTGCAAGGAGCTTTTATTTCCCTTGAGTTGTCCAAACAGCTTGAGACCAGAGTCCGTGGCACTTTATGAACCCCCAAGACAAAATAGAAGTCCATCCTCAGGGGATGGTGCTATAATTCTGTTAAGCCAGACAGTGCCATGTATAGGGTGAGTGGCCAGCGGCACTAGTCTTAAACAGCAAGGTGGTGGCTTGCAGGGAAGGACCTGATGGCATCTGGGGTACTTGAAGCCAGTCACCCCATTGCAGATCAGCAGTAGGCGCTGGCTGGACAGAAGTCCCTCCAAACTCACCAAAACCCTGAACCAGCTGCACAGGGGTCAATAGCAAACAAAGAGATGATACTTTATTCATCTGCCTGGATGCAGTATCTGCCACGTAATACATTAGGTATTTTGGCCAAGAGTAATGAGGCAACACGGAGCCTAGGGCTGAGGAGATCCCATTTTAAAGAAATTAATCTCCTCTGCTGAGCCAAGGGCAGATGATGCTTTAGCTCAGGCACCTCAGAAATAACAGGTCCAGTTCTTCCAGGCTTGGGCAATTTTTCTTTCCCTGCCTAGGGTTTGCTGAATAAAACAAGCCACGTACAAGGCACACAGCTTGTCCCAGAGCCATCCTTGGCCAAGTGCCAGTCGCGATGAAGAGATATTCAGTTTATTTTAAGACAGAAGCCAAACATGAGATCTAGAATAGCTCCAAGTGCTGTCTGTGTACTTACATGTCGCTGCTGGCCCTCGCAGGTACCCTCCTGGCTCCAACAGCAGATGGATCTGCCATGGACCTTCTTGCAAATCTGGCTTTCCTTCCTCAAAATCACTGTTTGTCATCCAGACGTCAGCAAGAGGTACCAGTTACTCACATCAGTGATTGCATCAGCTACAGCAATGAGGCAAACTGCTGAAT
This sequence comes from Falco rusticolus, assembly GCF_015220075.1. Taxonomy (NCBI): domain Eukaryota; kingdom Metazoa; phylum Chordata; class Aves; order Falconiformes; family Falconidae; genus Falco; species Falco rusticolus. The sequence continues at coordinate 56,114,083 of NC_051187.1, forward strand.
TCACTGCCTGCATGTGCAACATACGCCTGCAGGCAGATACACACACCTATTACCTGAAGTTTCACCTGAACATGGATGCTTTTCCCTGGTGAGAAGTGACTTGCATGAGAAACCTCAGATTCCCATTACTGCCCCACATGAGCACTGAACCTGAAGTTCTGACTGACTCAGGAAGACTGAGCACTGGGGATCTGTAAAATGCAGATTGTGCAGGAAACCATCCCTGCCCTCTCTGCTGCTGCTGGCGACTCTGAGTTTGCTGTATGCCATTAAGAAGGACCTCTTCAAGGTTTTCCAGTTGACCATTTTCCCTGGTAATCCCACCCATAGAGGCAATCCCAGTCTTGCCCTGTTAGTCAGATTTCCACCACCAGCCATCCACATGACTTTCCAAAGTGTTGCTTTTAGGTTAAGTAGACCCAAAGTTGCATCTTACACTAAGATATGCAAAGAACAACCATATTTCTCGTATGTCTGAGCTTCATATCGACCCTTATGGAAGAGCACCGTGAGAGAAAGGAGTTGCTGGGTTGAGATGCAGTGAAAGCTGTGGGCACGGGTAGAAGGAAACAAGACCTTCAGCAAAGAAAAAAGTAAAAGGAATCTCTTTTTCCACACCTTTACTATGCCTGCCCTCAATATGGGGTTAATAAGAGGCATTGAAATATAGCCACTTTATAGCCCAAAATCAGCCCAGGAAAGGAATTAAGTTGTCCCTTAAGAAAAGACAAATGCCTGGGTGATGTTTGAGAAATAGAGGCAAAATTATCCTCCATGGCTGGGGTACAGCAGTAGATGGCCATGGTAGGAAGAGGGGGACCCCTCTTCTACCTGCCACAGCCACCCAGGGAAGGACAGGCAGATTTTGGGAGAAGAGCCTCTTAGAAGTGGAAAATGTTTTCTCAGCATTCAGAAAAAAAAAGTGAATTGGGATGGCAGCCTCCACCTTTTGCTACCACACAGCCAATACTTTTATTGCCCATAAAGTGACTGTTTAATTAAGGAGTCAGCTCAACAAAATTAGAATAAACATTGCTGGAGGTTAATGCTGACCAATCCCTTTTAGTGACAATCTTCTTCCAAAATAAATAGCCAGTCATCACCATCTCTGCTGAGGGTGGCTCTTGCCTACTCTTCTCCATTTGCCACTCACATTAGCACGGCTGACAGCCTTAAAAATAGCTAAATCAGCCAATTCTTCCCCTCTCCCATGTGACTCATAAGCACAATGCTGGCTGATCCTCATCTATTTTCCAAAATGCCTGTGTGATGGTGTCCAAGTTATCACCAACAGGATTTTTATTTTTTTAGCAAAACATCAGTGCCTGTGCCTAAGCTCTGATAAATATCTGCTTAAAATGAACTGAATCCCACAGGTTTTGCCCCAAAGTCCCAATTCATCAACACACTTAAGTCCACACTTAAATTATTTTCTATTTAATTATTTTATAAAGCAGGATGAATAACTGAGTTGGAGCCTTGGGTCTCTGCCATGTTCAGCAGTTCCCAGGCTGTTTGCCCAAAGCTTGTTCACAAAACAGCAGTAACAACTGCAATATAACTAATGTTTTCAGAGGCGGGGGCAAAAACCCAGGCACACACATTTTCTTTCATACACATAGTGGGAACCAGACCAGTAAGTAGTTTCCTGAAGCCATTTGCAAGATATGATTTAGGATTTATTTTTTTCTATATATAATGTCTGAAAAACTGTAGAATAAAAAGTCTCTTGTGGATGCTGCAGCATTTAGAAAAAGCTGACTAAAATGTATTCCCATCACTCAAAGGATGAGTGATCAGCTTAGGGAAAGTGCAGAGTTGTGGGGGACAGGCTCCAGAGCCACCAACGACTGGCACAGCATCACCAGCACTGGCAGAGAGTCAGCCTAGCTGGCTCTTTCCTGACCACCTTTACATCTGGCTATAAGAGGGGAGCAAGTTTTGTGAACAAAATCCATGTTCACAATTTGTCAGGTGTGCAGTCCAGTGCTCTATAAGTCCCATTTAATAGCTAATAACATTCAAACCAAAGAGCAGACTCCTGTTGTTTAAGTAAATATGGAGCCACCGGGATGTGTTTCTGTGCAAACTTTGCTGGAGCAGTGACAAGCTGTCGCTCAGACATGAGTATAACATCCCGGAGATCTCTGGGTTTCTTGGCCATGTATAATGGTAGCACCTGCCTTTGCTATCCTCATATTCACTTATAGAAATGTCTTGTCTGGAAGTTGGCAAGTACTCGGCTACCCAGCAACATCAGCCCATCGCTACCTTATAAATGGGTAGTTCAGATTGTGCAAAATTTCTTTTCAGATATTTCTTCTGTGTTCATCTTGGCTCCTGAGCATGGACATTTTTTATATCTCTCTGTGCCTCACCATCACAACTCTAGCACTCAGGTCACTGGCCAAATTGCAGGAGCACGCTGCCACAGATGAGCAGACCTAAATCCATCCACTGTGGCATTTGGCATGATGTCTGCTGAAAACTCTTCTCAAAGCTTTCTCAATCTAATGTGCTGACGCAAAGCAACCATGGCAAACCCCCACACCCCTGCCCCAGCACTAATGTTAAACAGGGCGAGTCTTCACCAGCAGTGGGTCTGAGCAGTGACTCACTCTGGGAAAGCATGGGGACTTTGGGAGCTGCCCTGATTCAACCTGATGAAATAACAGCCCCAGTGAGCTTTAAACATCTTAAACCTGGCACAGATACATAAATATCACTAATACACCCACCAGCATCCTGTTGCTTCCTCCTAGATAACAAAAGGGGTAATTGTCAACATAAGGGGAGCCCAGCGTGCAGCCAGGGTGACAGCAGCATCCATGATTGAGAGACACCGCCTATATCATATTACAGGAACTCGCATTATATTTCCTAATTCCCAGCTGTGTATTGCCCCCTGCATCTGGGGTTCCCCTGCTGGCTCTGGGAGGCCAGGTGGGCTGAGCAGCAGCTGCCGGTGCCTTCGCCCTTGTGATGGTGGCATACAGAATTAAACTCTATAACTCGAAAGTTATAAAGTAGGTATGTTTATTGCACGCAGATGCATGGGGGATTGCTGCACCACAAGCGTGCATGCCCGAAGTGACGAACCATCTCATATTTATACAATAAAACAAATGAATGTTCATCTGACGCCTATCCATATTAGTTACCTAAACCCGCTTACTCTCACTTCGTATGTTAATTAGCTTATCAGTCCTTTTCCTGGAACGTGGTGGTCTTGCAAGTTTGCAGCTAATTCATGTCCTTGCTGATCATCTGGTTTTCTTTAGTGAGGAGGTCTCTAGATAACATTGGAATCTTTCTAATCCTTTTTTATAAATAGCCCCTTTATTAGAGGAAGAAGAGTAGGTATTTCCTTAAAATTATATGGTTACGTGACCAATCACCACACCTATACTCCTTGAGCAGACATATACAATCACAATTGATGTTTATTGTCCCTATTTTGCACTATTTCTCCATATCAATGGGAGACGCATCTGGTTTTCTGGTTTGCTCTGGCCATTTGCAGCCCCATGTCAAAATGCATCCATTTTTTTCTGCTTGGTGCAGGAAAACATGTTCCTGAAGGGTTTCTTTTCCCTTTCCCATTAAAGTTATTCAGCAGAGAGGCAGCAGGGAGAAGCAGATTCAGGCAGAGGGGAAATCCATACCTTTTCTAAGTCTTAGCAGAGGCATCACTAAGGTGATTACAGTGATGCCTCCCATCACTAAATGCAACAGAACCTCTACAAAGCAGGAAGAGGCTTTTGGCTATATACCTTTGAATAAAGGGTGCTGCAAGAGGCCTGTGCTTATGACTGCTCCCTCAAACAACCAGTCTGAATGTGTAATTTAAATTGTGGGGTTGCAGGGTACTGGCTTGCCAAGAGACAGGCGAATTTTATCAGCTAAAAATGCAACAAGGCCACCAATGATCCACCCAGGATCTCTGGTGCAAACCCTTCCTTTGAAAAAGGATGAGTGAGTTACAGGTGTGTTAATGCACATGACCATAAAGACAGCACCTGGCTGCCTACAGCTCAAGCTTCCTGGCAGGAGAAATGCACGGGTTGTGGCTGTAAAGCTGATACAGCAACTGCTGAACCTGCAAATGGGCTTTGGGTACAGGCAAGTACCGAATCACATCCCACCTGCCACTGCTTCTGCCAATCCTAAACCCACCAGCCCCTGCTGATGAGTAGCATCCTTACGTGACCTCAATGGGTTTTTCTGTGCAGCACCCTGGCACTGCAGAAGTTGCTTGTGAACTTTGGCATCCCTCCCCACTGAAAGCCATGCTTCACATACCTGCCCCACTGCCTGCTGAAGCATGAGCTGGGGTGCAACTGTGGCTTGGCCCTGCTGACACCACTGTTCTGCTTTGTGTTTGTTTGGGTTTTTTTTTAAATTTTATTTCAAATATACGCAGGCAAGGAAACATTCACTCTGCAGTAGATATCAAGGGAAAAGTTTCTTTAAGGCTATAAGAAGTGATGAGGAGGAGGGGGTAGAGAAGCGCACACTGCAATTTCCTTGCACACACACAGAGCCCTTTGAAGTCACAGTGTTTAGATAGTACCTAAAACCCCCTGAAGTAGTGTCTTTCTGTTCTCTTGTATTAGGTTCCTGACCCATGGGTGGGGCTGAGACCTGCTTTGGGAATGCAAGAGTATGATGACACTGAAATACCTCTCAGAGTGGTATTTATGGATTAACGAAAGAGAAAGGCCTTTGGTGCCTGCTGCTGCCTGAAGCTCAGTGGAAACGTGGGGAGGCGACCTGATGTCAGGGACATAGAGAGCCTGCCTGGCTTGCTTCACAGACAGAAATCTCTCCTGCAGCACGGATGCCTATTTCCCACTCATCCCTTTTGCTCTCCCCTTATGAGTCAGGATGTCAAGCAGCACATGCAAATCCTTCCTTACACTCCCCTGTCTTCCTCAGAAACAGTTTTTGAGGAGTTTCTTTTCATCCTGTCCCATTTTCAAGCCTAGATAATCAGTGCCTGGTTTGCACTTGAAATGTTTAAAGAATTACCCCTACCTGTAGGATGGAGGAGCACAGGAACTGGTATCTCAATTGTCCAGTTCACTTACTGGAGATGCAGCACCCTTCCTTGTGGCCCAGTGAGCCACAGGACTGCAACACAGAAACCCCTTGCCATCAGCGATGCAATTATTCTTTTTTGAGCTCTGGAAAATCACCTTCTTTCACATTCCTGATCCTCTGGAGGAGTGGGGGGTGATATGAAGAAATAGCGTGAAATAGGGACAGTGGACATCGATTGTGATTGTATATGTCTGCTCAAGGAATGCGGGTATGGTGACTGGTCATGGGTGTGGTGTCTGGTCACATAGCCATACAGCTTTGAGGAGACGCCTACTCATTTCCTCTAACAAAGGGGCTATTTATAAAAAGGATGAGAAAAGGATGAGAGACATTCCAATGTTATCTAGAGGGAGCTCTAAGTCTCCTTGCTGGAGAAGATCCGATGGTCACTAGGACATGAATCACCTATAAACCTGCAAGACCACCACATTCCAGGCAAAGGACTGATAAGCTAATTAACATACGAGGCGAGAGTAAGAGGGCTTAGGTAATGAATATGTATAGGTGTTAATTGAATATTCATTTGTTATACTGTATAAATGTGAGATGGTTCGTCACTTCGGGCATGCACGCTTGTGGTTCGTCACTTCGGGCATGCACGCTTGTGGTGGAGCGATCCCCCGTGCATCTGCACGCAATAAACATGCCTACTTTATAACTTTCGAGTTATAGAGTCTAATTCCGTACGTCAGGGGGTATGAGTGTAAATAATAAAAAAAATGGAGCCTACCAACCTGTGATCCCACAGACTGGCATGGTAGCTCAAACAGCAGGAGCAGCAGGGTTGTGCACCCAGGACGTTCCCTCTCTGTGTGAGCATCCCCTTGCCTTGGCCCCTTGGCCACCTCCACTGTGAGGTTTATGGAGGAAATGGGTAATGGGACATGGGCCCCTGCACTGAGAACTGCTGGTCCTGTGCCTGCCTGCAGCTCTGTGTGCTTGGAGAATTTGGAGCACATCTCGGAAGTGTCTGAATCCAAACTTGTTTTGGAAAGCCAGGTTGAAGGAAACTGCAATTTAATAAATTTGGCTTTTCTTTTTGAAAAGCTGCTGGGATTTTTTTATTTATCCCCCCTTCCCCACGTGAGAAGAATACTGTCTCTGTTGGAGTCTGAAGGGAGGCTGCAGGATCACAGCTGTTGCTGCAGTGTAGTGCAGCCCCCTCCAGCATGTACAGTACCTGACATCTTTTTTTGCTCCCAGGATTTCTGCCTCACTTGGCTCATGGGGTGGCTTCGCAGGGATGGAAGACTAAACTCACCAAGGGAACTGTGCATGGTAGTTCTGATCATTCAGGTACTCACCTTTCAGCACAAGTAATCTGTTCACACGCAACATCTGTTGGAGGCATCAGCAACCAACTCATCCACATCTCCTTTCTTATGCACAAGTGCGTGTGGTTGAAGGACCTGTGTAGGAGGCAGGGACCTTGCTGATGTTCACTTCATTACTTGGATCTCCTGGCCACCTCTTTTGGCCTGGTTTTCCTCTCCCTCAACCCCATTAACCAGCTGTAAGGGAATTCCTGGCAAAACAAGGACATACTGTACCCTTGCAGGAGCTGGACAGCCCTGGCCTGCAGATTGCAAAGTTACTTTGAAAATCTTGTACTGTCCTTGAATAGGCAGAATAAAGAATAAGAGCATTGTACAGGAGAAAAGACGGATGCCAAGCAAGATATGAAAACCACTAAGCTAGCACATCCTTATAAGGTGCTTGCAACAAGAATACGTAATTAAAAACCAATCAACAACTAACCTGAATACATAATTGTAGTCCAATCAACAAGTAACCTGAAGATGTAATTGCAATCAACTAACCAATGATTGTTACCTTGTGAACAGTGTATTAGAAGTATAAATATGACTAAGTTGCTGAATAAAGTAGAACGACATGTAGCTACATTGGTGTGATTGTCATTACTCGGCTGACTCTCCGATTGGGACCCTCTTCAACCAGCCAGCTGGCACATCTGGGAGAAGTTTCCAAAAAAACAGCATGGCTGGATGCTGCTTTGAGAAGTGAAGGTAGCCCTTGAGCTGCTTTACCAGCAGGTTGCAGGGTAGGTGCTCCTGCACAAGGAAGCTCTTTAAAAACATTAACTCAACTTCAGAGCAATGCGTAGAGGATGAGTGCGGTGGATGTTGGAGCTCCAGGAGGGTTTTTCTCTGATCTTTTTTTTGCCAGAAGAGAGATGGTGGGTTGGTCCTAAGTTGGCAAAGTGCTGTTTCTATCTTACGAGCAAATCCCTTTTGTTTCCTTCTTTTTGTTGCCCCATGGGCAAGGATCATCATGGCCTACTCTCTCCAGAGGATGGGGAAATGAATTCAACCTGGGGAAATAGATGCAGAGCCGCCTCATCCTGGTAACCAGCTCAGATGTCAGGATTTGTTTCTCACTTCACCATGTGAGGGTGCATCATGCTGGTTTCTGCTCTCCAGTACTGGGCACGCTAATGTACTTCAACCTGAAGTAGGCTCCTCCAAGCTTAGCATCGCTCTGATTGCGGTAGCCTCTGCAATCTTGAGTAATTATCATTGCCAACGGGTCCTCAGAGCTCAGTGCGAGGATGGCCAAAGCTGCAGTGCTACACAGCAGTCCTCCTCCTTCCCAAACCTTCTCTGATGGGCTCTTGCATTTCTGACCCCGAGCACTGCCGGGACAGCAGGGAGGAGGAGGTTGGCTCCTAATACCTGGGCAGAGCAAAGAGCTTTGGCATCCTTTCTTCCATTTCAAGGCTTCAGCACTAAGGCATCAGTTTGTCCTGCTTGTTGCAGCACATCTCAACTCCAGTGTTCATGGAGCAGCTTGTTAACAGAGGAGCAGCTGTCCCTGCTGGCTTGGGATTATGATGTATGTCCTTGGCGGTAGGCAGGATTTCACATTGCAAAAACCCTATGTTGAAAACCAAAAATAGAGTGTTTAATCTCAGCACAGACATACTAGTTTCTTGTATCTAAGGGTAGGGCTACGCCAGCAAGCAACTGCCATTGTGAAACTAGAAAGATGAGGGTGGCAGAGGAGGCTAACAACAAGTGTCAGTGCAGAATATCCAACCTCTGCAAATGATACCACACTTGAAGATACTGCTTGACATTAAAACCATCATGAGTGCAAAACCTCCTTGCACTCAGTGGGGAACAGGACATTTTCCTATAGTCTGAACCGCAGCTCAGCTGTGATTCTTTCCCAGCAGTGCAAAAAACTGGGCAATTACTGGATACCTCAAAAACTGAAGAGGAAAAAAAAAAAGCAGCCACCAGCCTGGGTTTTGAGGTCTGAACCATTAGTTTGAACAGCCAAAGAAGAACAGAGAAACCCCCAGGGAGGCTCTGGGAAAAGCCTGCCAGGGAAAGCCCAAATTACTGCTGCTCCCGTGGAGCTGAGGGATGGCTGCTTAGGGCAAAGCCACGGGCATGCCTCAAAGCCAGAAGGTTTATTTCCCTGCCTCAGGAGCTGCCTTGCACTTAGCCCTGTCCCTGAGCTGCACAGAAACAAGCTGCAGAGTCAGGAAACCCACCCTGAGAGCACCCCTCTGACATTGCCCCCCTCCAAGGATGACTCTCTGATGCTGCCCCCAACCCCCACCTCAGATCCTTCCATGCCGGGGAAGTATCACCGCATGGGTCTGCAGAGCTCTCCCTCTGCCAGCATCCTTCCTTGCCCCCAGCACTGCACGGTGGAGCTAACTCACCTCTGAAGTGCGCTTTATTGAGCTGCGTTTCAGCTGATTAAACTAATTATTACTCAGGGTTAATGAAGTCATTCGCCACTTGACTTTATTATAGCTGCTATTAAGTATTTACATTCTCTAGGTGGCAAGAGGTTCATCTGGAAAGACCACAACATTAGCTGGTGTGAAGGAAAGGCTGTATGTGGGTGCTGAGAACAGCCCTGTGCCATCCCCAAAATGCAGGCAGTGGCTGAGGTGCTGTGGGCAGCGCTGCCACCATCCTGGCTGCAGTGCTGAGGCTCCGCAGGCACATCTGGGCTTTGCTGGGTGATGGGGGCTGGGGTTTTTACAGGGTCCTTTCCCAAAAGCCCTCATCCAGCTTGATGCATTATAAATCCTCCTCCACTGGGAGCTGTTTGGGTGGCTGGCTGGCTGGAATGGCTCCTAAAGAACAAGAATTATTAGTCCATGGGTCATTAACCTAATATTACTACTCATCTGAGCACAGGAGTCTGGTCCTCCAGGTCAGGAAGAGCAAACTCCTCATTTCAGGTACCAAAAAGGCTTTCCATGGTGTCCTGCTGAAATAACCGTGGCCACTGAGCAGTAAATCCACTTCCAGAAGAAAACACTCAAGAGTCCATGGGGATTCACAGCTGTATTATAGAGAAATGAGAAAAAAAAAAAGTAAAAAAAAATAATTTGAAAGTTACAGTTTTTTAGGAAAATAAACATTAGAACAAATAGAACATCAGAACAGCCTCTCTTTTGGAAAGAGTGGGGAAAGAAAAGAAACATTCAGGCAATTCTATTACTATTTACATAAAACATATGCAGATAATTGCTCCATAATGCATTAGTTGAAGAAAGAATAGGCTGCAGCCACCAAAAAAAAGTAAATACCAGAGGTGAGTGCCAAAAATCCCACTAAAAGTCTCCTGGATTGGCACAGACCCAGGCCAGGGAGGAGGGGATGGGGCCACCTTGCTGCTACCCCCTTGGAAATGGTCCATATTAGTAGCGGGGGCTTCTCTCCTCCCTAAAGCCACTTTCGGAAAACTGTCAGAGCCAGCTGGAGCAGCTCACCTAATTGCAAGCTTGGGCTTGCTCCCCTTGAACTGAAAACCAGCTTTGCCACCAGCTTGATCAGGGAAATGTGGAGCATTACACTTCTGTTACTTATGTTATAGTTTTTAAAGGCAGCCACAGTGATTTACCTGCGAACACCCACCATGTCCCAGTGGTCTGCCAAGCTTGCCATGCATGGCCGTGGTCCTGGGAACAGAAGTGATGGGCACAAGTGCCCAAGGAGGAAAAGCTGAGAGGTTTGGGTTTTTTTGGTTTGTTTGAGGTTTTTTTGTTTGTTTGGTTGCTTGTTTGCTTGTTTTCATTTGTTTTGGTTTTGCTTTTTAATGAAACTTCTGCTTAGGCCGAAGGAAAATCTGAATTCATGGCCAACCCACCTGTTTACAGCAGCAAGCCTGGACCCCTCTCTGTGCATCACTGGGCTCAGGATACATGGCTAGTTGTGATGAAATATGAGCTTTCAGGAGGCCTTGTTTATCTTATGCTTTCCCCTCTGTAGGAACAAAAAGTATTCCTGGTGTTTCACTGGAGTCTGTTGAAGTATTTAAGAGTTTGAAGTCATCAACCACAATTTCCGACAGTACATTCAAAGCAGGTTATATTCTCTCTCTATGAGGTGTTGCATTGCTGAAATATAACAAATGCTGATGCCTTTGGGGGCAATAAAAATAACTGCAGAATGTGGCAGAAAATGAATTATAATTCAGAATAATTCTTGGTAGAAAGCATACATTTTTTAATTACAATCATAACTGCTTTTTGATTCTGAGAAAAGAAGTGGTTACCATAGTGACCCAATCCTTAAAGATAATTTTTGCCCAGCATTGCATAAAACACTATATGATACCTGCCTTCACAGAAAACGATTTATGAAGATGAGTTTTCCAAGTGTTAGGCCTTGGCTATATGGAAAAATAATACCCTTTTGGTTACTGCCTGAGGAGCCTTATACATACATTTCCCTGCAAGTATGCTCATAGACGTTGTCTCAGATTTGGTGCAAGCTACAAAACTTGCTCAGATTTCAAGCCCAAGTAGACTCTGCAAAAGAATTTCAAACCCCTGTGGAGAATCAGGAAAAAATGGAGAAGAAAACCAGAGGCATGCTTGTCCTGCAGAACAAACTACCCACTATTTCCTACCATCAGGGGAGTTAAAAAATGTTTTTAATTACTTTGAACAGTCTTAAGATAATTTCTTTAATAGAATGTTTCCCAAAATCTTCACAAGGAAGCTCTGGTAGATGGTCTAACTCACAACCACAGCCAGAGTCAAGCAAAGGCATGTTTTGACACATGAAATGAAATTAAATCCTCAGTGAGACCAGTACAGATAATTATTAGTCAATAAGATAATGTTTTTGGGGCTTCTTTTGTTAATCCTTGCCTATCTTCCTGCATACATACTGGTCTGCAGGGTTGCATTGGGGATGTTCGCTGTCCCAGGCTGTGTGGGGAGCTGGGTGTCACACTCCCTCTCATCGATAACCCATCATGCGTCCCTGGCAGCAGTGAGGGCAATGATGCCCTCTTCTGCTTGGGTCCCCATGGCAGCAAAACCAACTCATCTGTGGGCAGGTCCCTGTGGACAACCACAGCCACATCTGTGGGGCTGAAGGACTGGGCTGGTTGCTGGGCCTCTGCCACCTTGTGGAGTCCAGTCATTTGCCTACACACAGCTCAAAATCCTTTTGGCTATTAAAGATTGTGAGTCAGAGAGAGGCAGCATTGACCCAGCTGGGGTGGCAAATGGATTTTCTCGTGTTATTGTAGAATTTCTTGTCATCAGTGACAGCCCTGAAGCAGGCTGCTTTAGTATACAACATCCTATATTAAATTTACCACTCTTAAATTACTTTATGACACTTGCTCTGATCCCCAGGGTACTCCTGGCCAGTGAACCATGAGTTTCTCACTTTCTGAGGTGCCTTGTCATATGAAAAAGTCCTGCTGAACTTTAGCCTTCATATGAAGATCCTCATTCTGTAGCTTCAGGTGATTAATATACCGTCAGCTCAATCGGGGCTTAGTTTAGGCTATTGGCTTTAACTAACCTTTTATTTTTGGAAGGTAATAGATGCAAACATCTTCCTTCCCGAAACAGTGAGGCAGGGGGTGTTTCAGAGGTGTTACACCTTGCTTCAAAGCTGGCCCACATGGAAGGAGATAAAACAGGTATGTGGCCTTTTCAGCTTCCCTGTGATGTGCAGAGAACTGGCAGGAGGTTTCTCTCCCTCCCACCACCAAGTGATGAATATTTTCAATAGAGGCTTTAATTAAAATATGTTAGACCTTACAATAAGCATCTCCCGGTCCCCTGCTGCGATCGTCTAGCAGTGCTGGGGAAGATCAAGCCTGATCACCTTGAAACGCCTGACTTACTAAAAGCTGCCCCCCCTTTTCCTCAGTGCTCCCTCCTCCCTCGCCCTTGATAACACATTCCTGCTAAAAACCAACCAGTCCTACCCCAAAATACAAGCAGAGACGAGTCCATTTGGCCAACCTCAGCTGTCCCTGGAGCGTGCAGGGGCAAGGTCCCTGCTTTAACATGTAGGACATTTCAAACTCCAGTGAATCCACTCATACTTCATCTCAGCTTAAAAGTTTTTGCTTTCCAAAAATGTTGGGCCAAAGGGCAGAGGTTTAGATAAGAAAAAAATCTTAAAGGAGATTTAATGCTTGATATAAAAATGCTAAGATGCTAGAGCAATTCCAAATACATATTTAACAAATGAATAATTAAGTACCTCATAGCAGTCTCCAGGCACTGAATATGAGAAATGAAAGATAAGAATACAATCACCAAAATGAGCCTTTACTGCAATTCCCAGGCACAGGACTGAGGAAAATGGGAGAGCCATGTCCATCCATCCATCCTTAAACACTCACTACTTTGTCAGTTAACTAAAAGCAACAGCAGTAATAACAGAAATTTGTAAGAAATTATCCTCCTCATGTAGAGCATGAGCTGAAAATATCCTTATACTGCCTGCAGTGCTGAACAAATGTCCACTGTCCTCGCCACACCCGAAAGCACCCGTGGGACCAGACACTGAGGAGCATCCCTACATCTGGCAAGGCTGAGGCAGGATTGCCACCACCCTCAGGAGCCCCAGCCCAGCCCTTTGAACACAGGGTCAGTGAAAGACAGGCGATAGGGTAAACAGATTTTTAATTTCACTTTTTTCCGCTGTGTCACCTTTTGATCCACACCCTATTTGATAGCAGAGCAGGGCATCAGGAGGAAGAACAGTGCTGTCCCCAGGAACAGAGCAAACATCCTCCCAACCTTGTTGTGAAACGCAACCAGAGGAATAGCCAAACAGCTGAAAACTTCAAGACTTCAGACATCCGAAATAAGGATCTAAATTGTTTGGTTTTCATCAGTTAGGGAAAAGAAAAAAAATAATCAATGCCTTTGATTTAATTTTAATGGCTGTTTACTAGGGTTAAAATTAAACCAGTCTCATAAGACTTTTCAGCAACAAATTTATACATATTCAGGAGGAGGTATAAGGAAGGGTTTAATTTTGGGGGTTTTAGGTGTGGGGTTTTTTTAGCTACCAAATGAAAATTTGCATGTTTAGAAAGCACAAGCCCTTCTACAAGCCGAATCCTTACCTCAAGACCAGCACTGCCAGCTCCTATGAAGCTCTTCCCTTTCTAAACAGCCTGTAAACTTAAGGGCAACCACAACAATACAGCAGTATAAACTCCTGTGTTCAACATTTAGGCTGCAAGACAGACAAAACTTTAATTAGCAGAGCGAAGATCTTAAGCAACCCGTCAGGGAGCATGCCATCAACATGATCATTACCATCACTATCATCTTCATCACCATCACCATCCACTTTCCCACTGAAAAAACAAATTGCCACCAGAGGGAATGAGCAGCCAGCAGCAGCTCCTAGACCCAGGGTGCCAATGTGGGCTGGCAACAAACATCCCCATCACTCACAGGCAGGTATGTGATGTTTCAGCAAGTGCTGCCAGCATCTACCTGCCCAAATTTTTAGAAGAAATCATGGTGCTGAAAGCACGGGTCTCTTCTCTAATTGCCTGCAGGGTTAAGAGAGACCTACACATTTCCCAAGCTCTCGTTTCACTGCTTGCAAACATCTCCACCTGCCAGCTGGCCACAGCGCTTCACAGATCAGGGGCTGTCGCTGCTGAAATATCCTTCCCTGCACAGGAACCCTGCACATCTTACATTTCCTCTTGAAAATTCTTCTATTTCATTAGTAGAGTTTTCAGTTTCTGGGAATGGAAACCCCAGGGAAAAATAAACTGGCATGGACTTCAGGCACCGTTACCTACCCACTGCCACTGGCTGCAGCAAACCCAGGGGTGATATAAAGGGCATTTGCAATCAGAATGGCAAAAGATTTCTTTGCTTGTGGAGAAACAAAAATGAAAGGTGGTTGCATTGTTACACTCACATTTCTGGTCTATTTGGATTGAAAGATAAAAGTTTGCTGCAAGTTGTCCTATACAAAAAGCTTTACTTTCTTCTGTAAAGGTATTTTTAATAGGTATTTTTAGGATAGGAATTATTTAGTCCTCTATTGCAGTTTATGGATTTTTTAAGTTGTGCATTTAGTAAGTTGTACATTTACTTCTTCCAACAGATCTCACAGAAGTTCAATCCAAACCACTGCTTTGATTTTGCTTGTTTTACACCTGCTCCACCAGCAGCCTGTCACACAGCTGGGCCTTTGCCAAACCTGTTAAACCAGACGTAAAAGCTGATGTGAACAGAAGTCACTGGGGCAGGCAGGGGATAGCAGCCGAGGGGGGACACGTCCCCAGTCCCACCCCAATGACCCCCCCCTCAATATGCCTCAGAGCAGGGGGGAAATTGCTGCCTCTTCAGAGCTGTTTCACCCAGTAAACTCCTGCTGTGTCCCTGGCACGACATTCCCAAAAGCACCTACAGGTTTGTGTGCCTCTTGGCTCAGCCATGGGACGAGCCAGCGTGGTAGCCCCTGTACCTTGCTGCTCCAGCATCATCTACGTTCTCTCTGGAAGGGTGAGAAACTCTTCACACCAGTTGCTTGAGCAGGCAATACAGTTGGGGGGGGAATAATCTGCAAATATTCCCTTCTCAGTAATTACCCTGTATTCAGAGTATAGCCAATTATTTTTTTTTCTTTTCAAGTAAGAGCCCATCAAACACTCCTGATAAAAAAAAATGCAATAAAAATCTCATCCATGAGACAGCTGTGGTGTGAAATGCAGGTTGAAATCTACTCCCCAGAGCATCTCCCAGGTGAAATAACAAAGAAGAAAAAACCCCAAACCACACCATCAAACAGTGGGGTGGAAACAAGACACCAAACTGCCTTAGTGAAGGAGAGCAAAAGCTGAAAGCATTGTGGTTTAGGTTGGCATGTTATTGTGAATAGAGATAGCTGCTACCTAGCTTGTTTTGCATCTGTGTTATGAGGTAACCATGGTAAAATGGATGTATGTAATGTTTTAGTCAAGCCCAGTTGTCTTTGGGAAGATTATCTGCGTGGCAGTAGGTTTATAAATGGCTGTTAGGAAAGAGAAATGGTTTCTTTGTGTACAAAGAAGCTCAGCAATTCTCAGTTAAGGGAGTTCCGCTCTTATAATCATGTGTCTGATCCCTCTGCCTCTGCCCCAGGGCTGAACTTCATCAATGCTTTGGGTGTTTCCCTTCTCCCACATCAAGACATCAAATCCCTCTGGAAAAACCAAGACCTCTTGATGAGTCTTTTCACCACTGTGTTCATATCCAGAACTAACTCAAAGCAAATTCAAAGTGCTTCCTCCCCTCCTCCCTCCACATCTGCTGAATAAATGACCTGAAAAGATACTGTCTCTATCCTGCTTCAGTAGTGTTTTTCAGGCAAGTATGAGCTTTTTTACCATGGAAGGTGGAGGTGCAGAGCGAGGGCTTTGCTCTCAAAGCTAGAGGGCCCTGTGCTCTGAGCACCAACGTGCAGCTCATGAACAAGCTGAAGTCCTGGGTAAAGACAGGGGATGGATATCTCTTCTGACAGGAATTATACTTTTTCTGTTCCTTCTTTTTTTTCCTTTCCTTATAAGCAGGCCTAGAGAGATCTCTTGAGGGAGCACATTCAGGCTGCTGTTGTTATTTTTGATTGCAGACCTAAAGCAATGGACTTGCTTGCTTGCAAGTGAATAGCCCGCCAAGCAACACACTAACACGTGAGTTCTGTTGTACATCATGTTAGAAAAAACTTTCATTCCTTCACAGCAGTGCTGATGTCTGCCTAAATTTGAGGCTTTGATGCAAGTGAATGTGGATAAGGAAACATGCAAAAGTTTCATTTTCTGTACAAAAATATAGCCAGCAGCTTCCTCTCCAGAAGGATGACCGGTGGTGGAGTGGCCACGCTGGCATAGCAGCTCCCAGGCTCATCACCTGGCTTTGCAGTGCAGCACTGGCACAGCAGCATGGCACAGAAAAAGCTTTTTCTATTTTGAAGCCAGCTCAGGTATGGCAGTGTGACACTGGGCTGCTCAGCACAGAAACCAGGCCAGGGAAATCATCTGCTGTCGGTTGAGTGTTCATCTGCATGCTGGGCTGCTCACTGGTCCTCACTGCTTTGTGCTGCCCATTGGAAACCAGGCTTGGTCTTTGCACCCTGGCATCACACCCATGTTGGGGTGGCAAACCAGGGAGGGTTTTCCTGCTTTGCTGCTTCTGCAAAGGCTGATGAAACTCCTTGCTGATGTTTCTCACAGTGAGAGAGCATGTGCTGGGCATCCCCATCATTCATATTGCAGAGTCTTTTCCAGTGCCCTGCCGGAGCAGCCCATGGGTTAGGAAAACCCAAATTCACCTGCTTCAACAGCACATTGATGCAGCGATGGCTGTCAGCCTCCTGGTGGTCTTTGCCTGCAAAGATGAAATATTACCTGGCAGCACAGGCTGTGCATACCAAAAGGCAAAGATTATTATTATTATTATTATTATTATTTTTAAGATCTCACAAATTAATACAAGAAGGATGTGGGATCATTGAAGCAGTTCAGCTCCCATCTGTGCCTCGAAGGCATTTCAGGGAGGCTGTACAGCAGGTAGCAGGAAGCAATGCTGGTTAAAGTCAGAGCACCAGCTGTCATTCCCTGCAGCGCGGTGAAAAGAAGGGAAGAAATTGTTGGTTTGCTGAGGGCCTAGAAATCTGTTTGGGGAGTTTGGTACAGGAAAGAGACCCCAACATAACCAGAGGTGATGTTCTTTGTAAGAACATCACCTTCCTATTCAGGTATTAAAATGCATTATTAAAAGGCATTGGCTTGCCAAACCAGCTTTTGCTTCCTAATGTGCCTGTCTGGGTGTGGATGTGTCTGGGATGCTGAGCTGCTCTGGTGCACTGCTCCATCTGCAAGAGAAGTTCATGTTCATTTTCCACAGCACAAAGCTAAGCCGCCTCCGGTTTCCTAATGATCTGAGCTGCCCTGCTGTGCTGGCTTCAGGGCCAGTACCTGGGCTTGTGCCTTGCCACCATCCCTGGGACTCATGCCTTGTCACCAGCACGCTGTGGGAAGCGTTGCTGGCAGCCAGTTTGGTCTGCAATAAAACCAGTTCAGTGCCATGTCTCCCCTCCCTGCTGTCTGCCGGAAAGCAGAGGGTGTCTGGTGTTGTGACTTGCTCACATAAAAACAGAGGTTGCTGAACCCAAATCCTGTGCTGTGTCATTTGCAGGCTGGACACAGGAACAGCTAACAGCAGGACCAAAACAGCAATAACTTCTTTTTGAGGAGAAAAGGAGGCAGAAAGGGGCAGGTAGGCAAGTATCCATTTAACCCAGACCATCATGACCCATCCTAGTTTGTCTGACATGCCTCAGTATTAAAGGGAGGTAGGTTAGAATAAACAACAGGAATATATCCAGTCGTTGGTGGCTTTGCTTAAGGTTCTTCTATTTCTAACCACCCCACCCCCACCCCCATTTGCAGCAGCAAAGGCAGTGCTCCACCAAGAGTTGCATCAGAACCTGCAGAGCACCAAAAATAGCAGCAGCTTGACCCAAATACGTGTAGCAAATAAATAAATACGAGGGTCCCCACGTGGCAGATTCCTGTCCTGTGGGACCCATATTCTTCCCACAGTGTCTCTTTGGCTCCGGGCTGGTTTTAGCAGGGAAGGCAATTCCAGACTCTCCAGCTAAGCCAGTCCAGGATCATCTCATGTCCCAGTAACTGTTTTACACGTGCGAAATGACTGAGCTTAATTTTCTTAGTTATGTATCTGGTATTTTGTGGCACTTCAGAGTATTGCTTAACACAACATACATAATTAAGAAAATTAACCTGACCAAGAGCCCAGACCTGGCGCTCTGTAGGCTCCCCTGTCAGAGGGTTTGGGCCATTGTGATCAAATGCCGATGGGGACATGTTTTCTCCATGCAAGTGCACAGAGGCTGTCAGAGACCACTTTGTATTTGGGTTCTCAAAGGAGAAGGAGGATTTGCACCAGAAGGCTTCACAATTTCTCTGACACTTTGTTATGGCGTGCTGGAAAATGCAAGTCAGCTTAACTAAAAATAGACTGGTTATAATTAATATGCAAGATGAATGCATATGGACAGGAACTTCATGGTGTTGGTCTCATCTCATACTGGCTGTTGGCCCAGCAGATGGGGCAGTGATGCTTGGAGGTGGTGAGAGGCAGTTTGGGAGGGTGATGCAACAAGTTTGTGTGCCACATATTTCTGGCAAAGCAGTTACAGTCAAATAGCATCAGGTGAGCTGCACACACAATATGGGGGTGAACAATTTGGACAGGAAAAACTGGAAATAAAAGGGGAGCTGTTAACATTATCCCAATATTCTCCTCTAAAAAGTTGACCATCAGTTGTAACTTCCCTTGATTTCTGTTTCACTTGCAGGATTTCAGGCCTGACATGTGTTTTCCTGGGCATTAAACCTGCAGAACAAAGCAGGAGCCGGTCCTACGTGAGCCTTGGCGAGCTGCCGTCCCCACCAGAGATGCATGCCATGCCTTGGCAATATGATGCATTTTTGCTCTCATTTTTTCCTCTCGGTAACATGGGGATAACATTACTCATTTTCAATTAGAAAACACAGACACTAAGTATTAATGTGCTCCATTTGAAAGGGATCTCTGAAAGCCTAGAAATTATTTCATCCATAATAGTTAGGACTTCTTCCCTGAAGACCACCTTGAATATCTGGAATGCTCACTCCAGTAATTACGTCCATTAACTTTTCCTTATTTTGCTCCATCAGGTATGCTGTTTATACTCTGTGCTAATTTCTGCTGCTTCCAAGACACACAGGCAAAATAACTAATTTTATATGTCACACCCAGCTATGGAAAATAAAAACCATATGTGCCTAATGACTGAGGCTCAGCTAAAGTTAGTGCATTGCCTTTGCATTGCAGCTGAATCCTAATGATAGTGTTCCTAAAACTGGCACAGTCAACTAGCTAGTTAGGTGCCCTCATTTAATGGGGGGGGGAAGTCTGAAATATTTTAAATCAAATATTTCTGGATCTGGAAGTCACCTTCATTCTGCAGTCCATAGCAAGCCTCTGAAAGCTGCAGTTTTTCAGACAAGTTTTTTTGCAAGTGCAAGAAAACAAAGATCTTCTCTCCTCTGTCCAAATCACATTTCTGTCTCGCAACAGTATCTGTCCATCTGCCCCTCAGAGCAGGCTGCAATATTATCAGATCACCTGGTGTAGCTCAAGAAAATACATAGTGCCATGTGTTTTAATTTTATTCTACCAGAGGATGTGTGGGTACACAAACACACACCACTTGCCCCAGTAATGCAGCAACCCCACTGACTTTTTCAGTGTCACCATTTCTCCTCCTTATACATTTTGGTTTAATTTATGACTTGCGTGGGGACAGAAAACTGAGCATGTGGACAAAGCATCACCATACCTGACCCAGTCCTGCTGCATCGAGGTGGCCAGTGATGAACAAAGCTAGCTGGAGAAAGGCAGGGCTGTGTTTTCCAGCCTACAAATGGCACAGGGATGACTTCAGTGCAAGGTCCTGAACCCTCCAAACAGTATATGGCGTATACAGCACACAAAGGACATAATCCCTGAACAGCTCACGCCGTCAGTGATCTGTACACACAGGAAATTTTTTTCTTTGAAACTTTGAAAGCCCGGACCAGAGAGACAGCGTATTTTCACTATTCATTCATCAAAAGCTATCCCTTACCTTTGCTCCCAAGGCACTGGCTGAAGCAGCAGGCTGAACCCCTCCCTGCCTGCTTTGCTCCCACTTCTGCTGCTCTTTCCACATCGCTCCACTCGTGGCAGAGAGATCCATCACCTTCCCTGCATCATGCTCCTGCACATGCTAATGCTTCAGGCCAGCAATGTTGCAAAGAACCACTAAAACACTTTATAAAAGAGGTTTAAAAAACAATGATGAGCTTTGAGAAATCATTTGAAAGGGCAAGCATCATTCCAGATTGCATCTTTTACAGATTTTAAGGCACAAGTAGCAGAGAGTTAGGCTCCAAACTTTAATGTTGAGTTTAAAATGGAGCTTTTGACTATTTTTTTTTTAGGTATAGAGCTCAATGGTGGCAATGCTGAGAGGGCCAGGTGGTGCCAGATGCAAATAGCTCTTCTTGGTACACAGATGCTTTTGTGGCTGTGTGAGGGCAGTGGGCGCAAGCAGGTGCCTACCCCCTTGTCAGGCCATGATTTTTCAGGAAAGGGCAAAAGCAGACCTCCTGAGGGAGCAACTGAAAGCAGCACCTCTCAAAAGGGAAGAAAGACAGCTACAGGATAATAATTTTTCCCCTCACCTGCCGTAGTTACTCAGCGAGAAACACAATTGCCATGCACAAAGGACCAGGCACTGAGATGCACTCAAATACTGCACAAACCCCCAGCAAACCCCTCCTCCCAGTGCTCAGCCTTCCTGCTCCTAAGCTAGCAGCCAAACGTGGACAACTAGGGGGGAGGGGGTTTGAGCACATCCAGGTTTTTGGAGGATGGAAGACACCCCAAAGCCTCCATCCTTTGCAAACAGCAGCAGTTATTGCCACAGAGGAAAGTGGAAAGCAGCCCCAGCAATAAGAAACCTACCTGGCAGGAAGGAGGGTGGTACATGGGGCCAGATTTGCCTGGTGATCATACAGTGGAGGCACCTGAAGGAAATGATCAGGGAGATGGGAGACACATGTGCCTCAGTCAGCTCCCCTGCAGGGTGAGCACCCCGGTGTCTCTCCTAGCCCCTCAGTCAAGCACAGTATGGCACAAGAGCATGAAAGCTTGCCGTGGGTTAGAAAGCACCCAGCTTAATCAGCATGAAAGTGTAGGCTAGTTCACATCCAGGTTCTTCTGGAGGTCCAGCCCAGGCTCCTCATGTAGAGTGCTGAGCAGAGATTAAGTCCCTGTAGTGCAATAAAATGAAGTCCTTGCTGTCCGTCTCTGCAATGAATGCGTACAGATTTTGATAGAGGGACCTGGAAAGGGTGTGAGAAGCAAGTGTGGTAAGTCCAAGATAGACGAGCTGCCCTGGGCAGCCATACGGGGTTTGAACCAGGTAGGTGCTTTCTCTTCTGATCCTGCCTCTTTGTCCCCTGGCCACGAGCAGGGACTCTGGCTAAGCAGCAGGAGAGCATTTAGTCTTCTTGCAGCTCACCTGTGCAATTTGACCTGCAAGTCCAAGCAGCCCTGATGCTCAACACTCTCTGTCCAGCAGGTACCTGCTATTGCCTGTTCTCTGCCCTTGGCATCAGGTGTGTGCTTCACTGAGTTAAGCTGTTAAATCTGAAAACTTTCCCTCCAATTACTTTTTTGGCAGTAGCAGCTCTTTGCTGAGCTCCCTGGTGCTAGGTCTTCTTTGGAAAAGCATGCATGGGGTTCATGTAAATAGGACGGGAAGTACGTGAGTGTGATCAAACTGGCTGGTATAGGGCACCTGCAGCTGCATTCTGACCCGCAGCCAACAGCACTTGTTATAATCTGAGGGCTGAAGGTCAGAGGCTGTTTATTCTTTCCCGTGGGTTTTTCTTGGGGTTGATGCAAGCAGCGGAGTTGGGCTCTGGCTCTGAACTCCCCCTAGCTATGCGGGTTTCATTTGGCATGCTCTTTCTCACCCTTTCTCCCTCACTTCACCAGCTAAATTCAGACTAGGCGCTCATATGCATAAAAGCTGTCAAAAGAATAACTTACAAGTACAAGAGCTAGAAAAGGCTTGAAGTGTAAAACTGGCAGCCCTTGAAGAGCTGTGGGGACTATCCAATCCATCTGGTGCTCCTGGGTGCACAGCAAACCAGCTTTTGACTAGTTCATAACCGTGGCACATGCAAAAGTCTCAATTATTGCTTCTTAGAAAAACCAAATTATCTCCTGGAGTCAGAGACTGACAGCCACACAGTCTCTGCAGTGTTATGCACTGCTGAATTTTTGCTGGCTTACTCTCTGCTGTTCTGTACTGCCTGTAATTGCATTGCATTTTAATTGTTTAGCATTGTCAGAACTTCAGCCCGGGGGCAGCGGGGGTGGTGAGAGCTCAACACATCAAATTACTACCCAAAGAGCAAGCAGACAAAAAACAAGAGTGAGGAGGGAGGGAGACAAATGAGCCACATTCATTAAAAGAACAGCAACCCTGACCAGGGAAGTGTGCTACTGATGTAATAAGAAAGCTGAAAGTTGTTAATAATAATAAAGAGCATAATAACACCACATCTGGAAAAAACTAACGCACTGTGGAAAGCAGAGATGAAAACCAGTAAAATGCCCCTTGCCCACATAATCCTGTCTTCCCTCCCAGTTTTATTTTGTGGGTTTTCTTGTGGGGTTGAGTTCTGTAGTTGCACTGTTTAGTGCTGTTCCCTTGAGTGCTACGATGTGGCCCCAGAAGCTGGCATCCCTGCTGCAGAAATCCCACCGTGCAAGGCAGCGAGGCAAGCTTTCCCGCAGGCAGACTTCTGTTTCGCCCTTGGCCAGCCTGAGGTCCTGAGGGCTGGTCCTTTGGCATCCTCAAAAGATGCTGCAGGTTCAAGTCCCTGGGGCAGGTTTTGAAGGAAAGGGCTGCTTGCAGGCTGTCCCGCAGCACAGGGAACAGCAGCAGTGGCAGGGCAGAGGCAGAAACCAAGGGAGTGGGACAGGTGCAACACAGCCCCCTGCGCTTGCAAAGGTTGGGCAGAAAGTGTATCTTTTTTTTTCTCTTCTGGAAGGTCTGCCTGTGGGGACCAAAAGGGGTGGATGAAATGGCTGGATCACGTGCTGTTGAGGAAATAAATGAGTTTTGCCACCTGTGAGTGTCCTGAAGCCCATCAGAGCCCATGCTGGGGCTGCCCTGCTGAGGCACCATGGTAGCTTTGACCTCAAATAACTGACTAAACTGTGCAGAACCTGGAGCTCCTTAACACCCTTAAGTTACGAGAGATCCTTCCAGGGAACAGGTACAGCACAACATGGCAGCCACGATGTTACCTGTAGCTGCCTGAAGAACAGTCCTGGGGCTGCCCACCATGGCGCAGGGTCCCCATGCCCCAGCAGGACCTGTTCAGTGTCCCTTCCAGGCCACTAGCAGGCAGCTCCTGGGTCTTTCTCCTGGCTACCTGCAAAGCCATGGGTAGATAAGATCATAGAATGGTTTGGGCTGGAAGGGACCTTTTTAAAGGTCATCTAGTCCAACCCTCAAGATGAAGGCAAACAGATCAGCACCTCAACAGGCACAGCTGGCACTTCCAGCAATGAAGTTGCTGGTAGTAGCAGAGAGGTTTCTGGCCCAGGCCCTGGTGCAGCCCGGTGGGGAAGTGCCTCTGCTGCGGCCCTTCACCCAGGGCAGTGTGCAGGGTGGACACGAGGGAGCTGAGAAGATCCTTCAGCTGCCTGTGCTGAGTATTTTGAGGTATTGGCATTTCACATCAGCTGCACTCACCAGGGTTAGTTAAAGCCTGTGTTTTATAGATCGCTCTCGGCCATAAACTGTAAAGCTGCCTCAATTGGGAATCAATAGAGTAATCGTTAAGCTCATTTATTTCATTAGGTATAGAGTCCTAATTTGAAGAAGTTGAGGAGCCATAATTAATGGTGTCAAAGAGGCCCTGAGATGTATATTTAAAGCTTCCTAAGGAGAGCACGTTGCCCATAGGCACAGTGTGCTGGAAGTACCCGGCACACCAGAGTGTGCAGGGGGCTGGGGGATGCTCTGGGGGCGAGCCCCAGGGAGCGCCCCAGCACCACAGAAGCCCAACAGCAATTCAACAGCCAGCACCCTGCGCTGCTCCCCTGCCCACAAACTGAAGTGTAGGCTGCAAACAGCAGCATTGCCACCATGGGGCACAGCAGAAAAGCCAGATTCTGGGGTCAGCAGAGGGGTGCCTGCTGGCAACCAAGGCATCCAAGAGATGCTGCAAACACCCTCCCCGTCCTGAGCCAGTGAGACTTATGTGCTTTATGCCCTTCTCCAATTCTGCTGTGTGTCGGTGTGCAGTTAAATGGTTTGCCCCTCCTCAGTGGGGTGGAGTAGCTCTGGCACCCCAGAAGCCTTTAGAGGTTTTGAAGGGTGAAGGATCTGGATGGTGCCGCTGTTTTTGCTTGCAGCAGTCTTCCCTGATGGCGGTACTGCTTTCCCACACCAAACAGACAGCCCCCAAGGAATACTTTTTTATTTAAGCACCTTTCTGAGCAGTGCCATAAGCAGCCTGTAAATAGTCCTGTCCACAGAGCCAGGGGTATTAAGGGCTGGAATGATTCCTGTGATCCAATAAGCAGAATAACAAACAAAAGACTGACCCACTCATGAGCAGTTCACTTAAGGCCCTTGGCCAAACATGCAAAAATAAATATTTAAGTACTTAGAAGGCTAATAAGCTGCTTGTGGGATTTTTAAAAGCACCTAATGCCTACCTCTTCAGCCTCTACCTTTTAGAAATAATTATTTCATTTTTCTGTTTCTCATTTTTGGACCTTCTTCCTGTAAATAACGATCAAAGTCTTTTTCTTTCTGGTATTTATTCTCCTATGTTGGTCGCATAAGTTGCTTGATACAGCTTCTTATTGTGGGAAGTCAACAGTCAATGCACTGTACTACACCCTTCTGTATGGGTTTTTTAGTGCCCACTTCTCTTGTTTGGGACTGGGTCCGAAATCCCAGTGTGCTGCAGCTTGGTCACTCTCAAAATATTGCCATTTTTTTAACTGAACAGGGTTAGGAGTCTGGGAAGAGCCTAGGGAAACTTTTCTGTCCTTGAAGACAGTGACTCGCCTTCCCAAGCTGAGCCCAAGATGAATAGTGCTGGAAGTGCCTTCCCTCCTCACAAACCTGACCCCTGCGGGCATCACTGACCCTGACTAACGATACCCCAAACAGCCTTTGCCAGCAAGTTACCTTCTTTAGTTTTGGATTGTAACAAGTAGATCAGAAGCATATACTCGACCTAAAAACTTGTTTAACTAGTAACTCATGAGCTGAACTAATTTGAAAGCAGATTCAGTTCAATCACATTTGCTTGGGCATGCTCATTCCACGCTGAAGTGGATGTCACTCACTTCTGTAGCAAATTATGATACAGAAGTTAAAGAACACTCAATTTAGGTGGGACTGTCCACAAAAAATGTATTCAAGCTTTAGTAGAATGTGCTTTACAAATGTAGAACCAGTTTCCTAGGTATCTTTATATAGACAAACATGGAGGACCAACTTTTACTTTTGTTTTTGTTTTGTTTTTTGGCTATGCTAGCAACTAGAAAAACTCAAGTGGATCTTTTAGACATGTATTACACTAGAGCTGTTGAGGCAGACAAGTGGAATTGATTTTTCATTTCTTTTTCATCTACCTGAGTCATTGTGTGTAACTTCTTTGCTAACTGAGCTCTCTCTGCAGTCAGTTCATCACCTCCCATTAACGACAATTCCAGCATCCCTAGCTTTGCGAAGAAAGAGCCCCAAATATTCTTCCAAATTCTTTCTGTGGTTTACAGATATCCTTCAAGCAAATCTGTCTTCTTGCCTTCCCTGCTGATCCTTCGCAAGGATGGAAGTTCATACATTTCCTTTTACCACAAGCTCTGTCGCCACAGGGGTTAAGAGGATCACAGGTTCTTTATTTCTGCTCTCCACTAAACCCATCTCTTTTGCTTCACGCATGCTTACAAAAGCCAGTCACTTTGAGACACATTTCCCAGCCTTCCGATAAAAGCTTGGTTGTCTGCCATCCCCTTATCATGAAAAGCCCAAATATCTTCCTCCCTTGTTTTGGTGTTTTTCACTTTTCCAGTACCATGATTTGCAGCAAGTCCTGCTCTCTTACCCTCAACTCTTGTAATAAGGAGGACTTTTCTGTACCCTGCTTGCCACCCAGAGCATGCCTTCTGCAAGGTCTCATCTCCCCCTGCCACCACCATGCCCAGAATATGTAGTGTCTGCTCTCTAGGCTCACTGTAAAAAGTTCAGCACACTCTGCTACAGGAATGCAGAGTAATTAACAATAGTTTTATTAGGTATGGGTAATGAATTGCATTTCTGCAAAAAGAAAGAGTCACTTAATAAAGAGGATAGCTTTTAATAGGCAGTTAAAATGGTTTTTTTTGACACACCATGGTAGTTCCTGAACAGATTTTGTGCAAACATATATATATATATATATTTCACAACCTTTCTCTGCTTTTTTCTACTGTACTTTTTTTATGATGCATCATGCTACAAATTTTTTTTTTTAATCAACATCAAAATCCACAATGATTGCTTTTTTCATAGGAAACTTCAGCAATCAGGAATCTGAATACTTGCAGATGCCACCTAGAGTATTTCCAGATGGCCTGACCCTTCCAAAGTAGGTATCCAAGACTCCTCTGCTCCTGAACAACCCAAGTGATCCAGAAATACTTGAATGAACCACACGAGCTCAGCTGCAGCATGGAGGACACTTGTTGGTTCCCCATCTTTCACAGAACTTCATCAAAATTTTCTCTTGGTGCCGCTAAAACAGAGGTTTATTAGACCCATCAAAGTGGCGATAAGAGCAACAGTGAAGCACAGGGAAATGAACACTTTTCAGCTTTGTGTATAAACATAAACTAACAATTTGCTCAATCTCCTACCATACCACTAGGTAAGTTTTATTATTTCAGAGAGGGAAATTGGAGAGCGAAGTTCCTCAAAAGCATTGTATCAGTAAGTATCAAAATTTTGATCATCGTCCTGGCTCTTGGTCCTGCACTTACACCACCAGTTGTCTTCTTTCCATTTGCCAATAAAACAACGGAAGCTCCTGGCATGCTACCAGAGTCAGTGGATTGAGACTGAGCAGATGCTCACAGTAATACAATTTTCAGACATTTATAGTTCTAGAAAAGTAGGATACATGCAGATAGCACTACTTGATATTTTTGAATTGCTAGCTCTGTACAAATTAAGAGAGCCTGTAATTAGCACTTGAAACACTCTTTGAACTTCCAGAATTATTCAATAACCCACAGGAATCCCCTGCATTACTCAGAACAGCGGGAAGAAGTTCATCTGTAAAATTGCTTATCTTGCTGATCCCCGCTGTGTGTCCCAGGCTGTATAAGAGAAGTACTTATAGCACACATAATGTAATTAGCCAAGGAACAGGTGAAAATAAACTATATCGCCTGCTACATTACAAGGATCATATTCAGTAATTTACAGAACTTCAAAGAGCCTCAGTGCAAGGTATATAGCCCCTTCACAGAAAAAAGCACACGCTTCAGCATTTCACCCAGGCACCCCATCCTGTAAACATTTATGACAAGCAAAGTGTGTGCTACAGTGAGGAGTCTCATGGAAATCACTGAATTAATTTTCATAGTGGCAGTTTTCCCAGTACTGTTTCAAGGGTCAGGCCCTGTTTGTATTTTGCTACATACAATTAAAAGAACCCTATCTACTAAGTTCAACAAAGTATGCTAACATATTCCTTCCTGTATGTGCAGAAAACATTTTTAGTAACTACTATGCAAACATCGCCTGATTTTTACATTCTCTTCAATCTTCTTGAAAGTTTTCCTGCTTTTACTATATGTGAAAACAATAAATACATATGATATGCCAGTTATTAAGCCATCAAAAAATTACATGTCATTCCAGAAGGGACAGGAGACACTTGATGTTCAGAAGTCAAAAGCCGGTCATTGATGCAAATGTCCTGCCTGGTAAAAAGCTTCAGCTACTCCATGTTTCCAGTGGAACTGCAGCTTTGGTTGGGAAGTTCCTGCACACTGTGATAAAATAGGCTGCTTCACATCTGAAACGACAACAGTATCTCAAGCTTATTATTCCAGGTAAGGTCATTCAGGAAAATAAGAGTAGATTAAAAATGGATGACATAGAGTAAATCCAATATTGGATAGACAATAAGGAATAAATCCATTGTCCAGGATATTGTCCTGCATCTGCACAAACAGAACCACCTCTGGGTTTTCAGTAATGTAGGCAAAATCACAGTCTGCTGCTCTAATTCAAGGGACAAAGAAGGTTATTTTGTCCTTACTGTTGGCATCAGGAAGGCTCGGTTCGTACATCTTGGGGAAAATGAGAATAGGCCAAAGATGTTTTGTCAAAGGGTGTCTCCACGTTTCTGGTCAACCAGATCTCTCAGTGGAGGGTGATGGGACCTGTTCTAGAGGGGCTTCATCCTACAGTGACGGTGGAAGGCTGGGCTTCAACCAGGCCCAGCCTAGCTGCCTCTCTGCAGTCCATCCCACATACGCTGTGACACTTAGTTCCTCAGGCCATCCTTCTCCTCTACCTTCCTGCACTACCCTCGTCCTGCAGGGCCCTTCCCACAGCCTGCCTCTTTCCCCCACCCTCAGCAAAGGACCCCATTTCCCCACAAACGAGAGAAGTAACTTTGTGGGAAGTGGAGATGGTGGTGCCTGAGAAAGCTTCATACATGAAGGAAAATGCAGTGCGCACATGACAAACAGTGGGTTTCAGAGGTGCTCTGACTATCTTTGCCCTCACACACATAAAATTACTGTCCAACACCTGCCAATTTTACATTAGCCACCAAGGAATTCCAGCCATAATAAACCACCTCAATGAAAGTGCTTGCTTTTGCATGATGTGGAATGGACACAGATTTTTCATTAAACCGAAGGAGCTGAACACTTCTGGGTACCAAGTTCCTTTTTTTTTATAGGTAAGTGCCTTTAAAAATATCTTACTTCTCACACAAACAAAAAAGAAAATTCACCTAGGGAATTACAGCCAGGGAATGCTCCACAGTTAAAGCCAAATGCTGTGCCCATAAAGGTCTACCTCTGTGAGGTGGCAGCTTCTTCAGTCACTCAGTTTGCCTGGGATTCTATGATATTGTGCTCAAGCTGAGCTTTGTTTAAGCCATTGCTCCTTGAGGCTGCCACCAACTGAAGCCATTGCTCTTTTTGTGTTGCATTTTTAACCCTTTTGTTTAGTTACATGGCACAATACTGAGACTAAAAAATGCTATGTTACAGGGTGTAAGACAAAAGCAATAAACTCACACATTTATTGCTGAGGTGTGGATAGTTGCCGAGTTTTATTCTTCCCCTGAGATGAGTGCTCTCCTACAAAACAGAAAATATATTTGTATTAATTAAACATGCAAACACAAAAGGACAAATGAGTCTAGCAGGAATACATTACCAACCACCATACAAACTACTCAGTTTTAAGATTTACTTAACCAGCAAAAACTGTCCACACAAAAGATTTTTACTACGCTCTCACTGTTTTGTAGCTTATTTCCCCTGTGTTTTGCTCTCAAGTGGTGGGTTACTACCACAAAGTATTTCCAAGGGAGTTCTCAAGGGATTAGAAGGGTTAGAAAAGGTATGACTTTCATTCATTTGTAACTATGATTAGAACATTAAGTAATATAAAGGTACAACTATAAAATTAATTTTTGCTGTTATCACGGACAGCAGCTCAGTTCCTCCAAAGCAGGAAAAATCAACATTTAACAACTTCAGTCCTGGGGAAGTGGAGCCACTGCCAGCAGTCACAGGCAGACAAATAAGCCTCCAGATGACGACGTGTTTACAGTTGTCCTATTTTCAAATGTGTGTCCCAGGAATGGCAGTGGGATTTCTTTGAGTCAGAGATTCATACATGTTGATGAATGGGGAATGGCATCCCCAGGCTGGACAGATCTCCATGGAAACAGGCATAAGGGTGGGAAAACCCAAATGCCTCCAGGAAACTGCCTTCTGCCTCTCTGCTCACCTGCAGGAGACAATTTAATGCCTGACATGTGCAAGAGGCAAGGAAGTGAGGAGTTGTGTTACATTCTGGTAAAAGTGAATATGTATTAAAAAGCTTGCATATGTTCTATAGCCTGGGGTTGAGAATTGTAGTACAAGTTAGGATTATAACAAATTCACTGATTAGGCATTTAAATAATTAGCAGTCAAATTGAACAGTTGCATTCCTGAAGAAAATAGGAAAGACTTGTCAATGGCTTTCAGACAGCTTTTCTTGTCAGCAAAAAAGGGCTCTTCAATTTAGTGCAGCTTTTTGGAGATGGGTAGAAAACTTGGTATCTAACAGGGTTCAATGAGAAACACTGAAAAATTTTCAACAATACCGTGAGGAAACGGTGTTTGCTTCCCAAGTGTTCAATTTTGGATAAAATTATTTTAAAAGCATTATAAGTGTTGCTAAGTTAGAGCTTCAGAAGTTATGATGATGTTAAATTTCAGCTAAAAAGGCCTTCAGCAACTACTTCAATAATGCATAATATAATTTTTTAGAGAAAAGGAAAGCACAAGTTTCTGGTAGAAAACCCCCAAACATTTCAACAAGATTTATACATTTTTGGTATGTGAAAAATTTTTGTTAGATACAAATTTTGTTTTTAAAAGCTAAAATAAAGTGAACCAGTTCAAAATTGTATAGTTTTGCACTAACAAATGAATGAGATTTTCAAGAACTCTCATTTCTTTTAAAATTTATTTTTATTTATTTTTTCCTTTATTATTCTTTCCTTCTGCATGATTTTAACTTTCCTGTTATATATACAGAAATGGAAAATTTAACAGAGTGTGAAAGGGAGAAATTGGAAAGATTGTTTAAAAAAGAAGGTGGAGGAAAAATGAATTGAGAAATATATTACCATGGAGAAGATGATATTCAACAGTTGTAATAAATATCAATACTTTGTTATCAGTTCCACTCTCAGCTGATTGTTCTGCCCATGCCAGAAATTAGCCAAACTCAAATGGAAGACTTTGCACCACAGGAAAATAACATGCCTAAGGACAAGCTCCAGAGCCAGCACAGCTCCCTGGGTCACGTCCCATAAGACCATAGCACACAGACACTCACGTAACCTACCTAGGTCTCCTGATGCTACACACATAATCCCTGGAAAGAGTGAACTGCCACAAACTATTGCTGGGGTCAATGTCCCCTATAATATCAAAGATTGTTCAATGAGGGTTCAATGCAGGCAGGGATGCTCTTCATTGCTTTGCCCCTGCACTCCCAAGAGAGTGGGAACCTGCCAGTATTCTGAAACAAAACCAAGTTATTGCTACTCCATGGTTGCAAATGTGTCTGAAGATATTTGCTTTATAGGTCCTATAATCATTAGTGCCAACTAACAATTCAGCGATGAAGAGAGAATGGTTATATACTTGAGAAGAAATGGTCAGAGAGATGCTCTCTATTCAAGAGTAACAAGGGTAATACACAGTTTCAGACACAGGGCTGCAGTACGCCTTGAAACTGCACAGAGAGGTGTCTAGAAATATTTTGGAGTCTAATGGCTCAGCAGTTTGATGTTGTGCTAAATATCCAGCTGCAACACAAAAAGCAAATTAATAAGAACATTCAGGTTAGTTGCAATTGGGGAGACAGTTTTACTGATCTCAAAACAGCCTTAACTGACAGAAAAATTCCAAGACTGCAAAACCCCAAATTTGCCCCCAGACCATCACCCACTGAAAACAATGGATTAGACCTTGCTTCCCATAAGGGAAATGAAAAACAAATACTTGTGTTTAGTATTTTGTTTGAACAGATGATATTTTAATCGACTGAAGAAATTATCTCACACTGAACTGTTTGCTGATGGAGAAAATACGCATTGCAGTGGCAGTACTCAACCAGTCTAGACAGGTTACCTGCATGCTTTGAAGGCTGTCATTGAGAGAGAATGCAAAATACACCAACAAATGCAAAACTGCTGGACAATGTCATCAGTGAAAAATTGGGTTTTGTTGATTCTGGATTATGCATTTAGGAGAGGATGACACACAAACTCTATTGTACACTAGGAGATGGAAGGTATCAAGAGAGACTTGAACCATCACAATACAGTTATTGACTTCTCACAATATAGTTACACAGCATCTTGCATAAAGCTATCGGGTGATCCAATTTGATAGGAACTATGGCAATAGTTTTCTGATAATGGGTTGAAAATCCATTGCACATTTGCCTATTTTGGTAAGTAAAAGTGGGAGACAAAGGGATCTGGAAGAAAGTATTTGATGCAGTTAAAGTGCTGTCAACTGCACGGCTGCAAGTGCAATGTGACCCCCTTTACCTGTGATCCCGCCTTGTGACACCTCTCCTGATGGAGGAGGAGTTGTGGGCTCAGATAGATTGGCAGAGGGCAGTGAGAAGCCAACCTCATATATATCACGCACTTCTACAAAAACTGAAAGAAATGATGCACAGTTTGAGAAAGAGGCCTTACGCAGAATATTTGGAAAACAAACTGAGACTGATACTGACATGGAAGTTTTAGTTGACAAGCAAACCCTTCCATTGAACCTTTTATTCTCCCTCTCATCCTCCAACGTTACACCTGTTTGTTCATTTTTGTCTGAAATTGGATTGTAAACACAAAGATATGGGCACAATGAAGTCTCTAAACATTAATGTCATATAATACAGACAGAACTGTAGTTAAACTGCCTAACTTACTGCCGAGGGAGGCTGTGGGTGCCACAGGGGGTAAGATAAATTCATGAAAGTAAAAGCCACTGAGAACTATGAAGCACCAAAAATACAACCATTGATTCAGGACATCTCCAAGCCACAGACTGCTGGAAGGCTATGGAGGAGAACACATTACTGGACACCTTCCCTATCTGTTATCCTTCCCTCCACATCTCATGCTAGCCACTCTCACTGACAGGACTTGGGGCCACCACAGATCCAGGACCTGAGCAGGTACATCTGGCTCAGACCACAGCTTCTTAGCTTCAATATTAAAAGAGAAGGTGCTCTAGCAACCACTGTAATACGTCACCGTTCTTTCATACGCACAGCCTCCCATGTGTCACCCCTCAAACTCTTCTGCTGGAGTCCTGATCATTGATTCACCCAGTTAGCAGTCTAGCCATGGGGCCCGATCCAATACACACTGCATACATCCCCCTCTAAAACGCAGTCATACTTAAAAAGGACAAGGGTAAGGAAGAAGCAACAGGAAAACTTTTGTATTCATAATTCCTGATCCTTTAACATATTTATGTTAAGGGCATGGGAAGTAGCCTGGGTATACAGATTCTGATGTTAACCAGGAAAGGAACAGTACTTCAGTAAAAACACAAGGCTTTCTAATTAAAATTTCACTTCTGCAGTATTTGATTTGATTTTTCATTCTCAGAGATATACTAGTTTCTGACTACTGATGTTGCATCTTGGTGCCAGTATATGTGGATAAGTAGTGGGACTCTGAAACAAACATTTTTTCGCCTCACATTTGCAGAAGGCTATTGTATTAATCCCACTGTAATTTCCACCCCCCTGGCCCTCACCTCCCCCCCTCCGCCATTTGTTTCAGAATCTTTATATATTATTCAGAATACACATAACTGCAGAACATGAAGAGAGTTAACAGTTCATATCACTACAAGTACAGAAAATTTTTGACCTGGGCACAACTGTCTGACATTATTGGGAAAGCAGGAAGAAAAAGGATATAAAAAATAGGTTTTGAAATCAAAAATAGGTTGTACTGCATCTCAGATTACATTGTCTGTAAGAAAAAATGAGTTGCACTGTTATTTCACTGTAATATCTGCTGCTGACGTATTGCTCAGGGCAGCAATCTGGTTTGGAGCAAAGAATTAAAGCAACTTTTTCATAAAATAAGATTGCAGAAACCTATTTTTTTATAAAAGTATAAAACTACCTCTGCAGACACAGTAATCTAAATATCTATTTTTACCATGCTGAACTAAAAGAAAGAGGGGTGCATTACAGATGCTGGAGAACAGCACCAAGCAGGACCCAGCACCTGGATGCATTGGCTGGGTTTGGTGTGGGCCAGTGGTCCAGCCCCTGCGACATGCTGCAGTGCTCCCCGTCACGCACTTCACCAGTGCCCCTGCAAACTGCTCCTTGCCACCATCAGCAGAAGGATCTGTGCAGTTCATGCTGCAGTGCTCCCTGTCACGCACTTCACCAGTGTCCCTGCAAACTGCTCCTTGCCACCATCAGCAGAAGGATCTGTGCAGTTCACTAAGGCAGAGACCACATATAGAAACATTTGGGCGAAGGATAGCAATGCAATTGCTGCTGCATGGCCAGCAAAGGGTGGGAGGTGGCTCCCCCAGCAGAGGGGGATCTCGGAAAGCTGCAGGCTGGAAAGTTAGCAAATGCTGCACAGATGAAAACATCACCTGACCCTCAGCAGTCTCAGTAAGAGACTGCTTTGAAAACCCTTGCAAATATGCACAACTCACAAACTGAATTAGAAATACAGAAGGAAGCAGGTGTTATTTAATTTTAGACTACAGGTTTGCCCAAAAGTCTCAGCTGGAAATGTGTGCAGTCAGATCTTTGTGGTGCAAGTAAACACAAACAGAATTCAGTCTTGAGCTGCAAAAGGCTGAGGAAGTTTATTCTTCAGTTTCTCTGAAGAAAGAAAACACAACTTCAGGCCATTATACAAGGTTAAAAAAAATAGAGTATCAGAAAATGAGAAAGAGAAGGAAAGGGAAGCAGGTACTTGATCTATTTCTCTGTTGCGAGGAGATCCTTTTCTGTGAAGCGGTTTCTAGGTTTTCTACCTGCAGGGGAAAAAAGAAAAAAAAGACACTGAAAGTACAGTTCATAAGAGGAAAAAGGAATAATCAATATCATATCATCACATTAGTAGGAACTCTTGCTCTTACCACTTCTAAGCGTGCAGCATGCCAGAAGACTTCTCTTCGCTGACCTGCATTGCTTCTTTTGCAAGCAAGAGGAGGAAGGAAGGGAATTTTCAGTGACAAAGTGCCTCACCTAGAGACCAGGCTTCTTCACTGGCTCCTAGAGGCATCCACTGGATCCTAGCCAAAATGAGAGAGAGATGAAACTACCAATGCATCCCCCATCCCATGGCCTGCTACGGAACCATGTCCCCTGGCAGGGGTAGATTTCCCTGGACTGGGCCCTTAATGATGTAAGACATAAAGATTTTTTACCTCCTTAAATGCCATGGTCCATCCTCAGATGTGCTCAGCATAATAGAAACCAAGGAGGAATAATCCTTTGCCCCAGCTCCAGATTCGTCGCATTGGACCACAGCCACATCTGTGGTCTGATGTGTGAGGCAGAACAATTAAACAGTCTCAGCATTTGCAGATTCATGGAAAGCGGTGATGCAGGTATTGTCATTCAACTACATTATTTCAGAAGACCACAAGATTTTCCAGGTCCAAACCCTAGCACCACAGTGGGCTGTCTTGTCAGGTGCTGAACTTCACGTGTATTCCAATGACCGAGGCAAGTTTTTGTGATGAATGAGAACAAGGGTTTTTCTTTTGTTTGGGGATGATTTTGGTACTCAGTTGCTAAGTATAGTACTGTCCCCAGCCTCTGATGTCAAAGGCTTGGAATCCACAAAGCTTTTACAGAGAAGGCTTTGGAAATTCAGGAAGTCCAGAGGAATGCCACAGGCACAAACTAGGGTCATTTCAAAAGTGACTGAAACTATGGTGTCCAATTAATCTATGCCATGAAACCCCACATATCTTCAAGGTAGGTAGCTCATCTTGTGCAAAGAATGCACCCGAGAAATATTACAAAAATCTATAGGCAGAAGGTACATCCAGCTGAAGCAGCAGATAACAATTCTCAGGTTGTTATTACTGTTAACAGCAGCAACTTTTGGAAGAGATGTGGAACATATGGGGAATGCTGGGTTTTCTGTATCCTCAGTTCATACTATTTGGTACTGCACTGCCACCTCAGAGCATCTTGAGATATTGACCGAGCCCTTTCTCCAGTGTGATTACAGTAAGTTAAGATTGTTTCACATGTGACAGACCAGCTGTCTCCTCAAATACCCATGTTTGCCTGGTACACTTTCCCAGCTTTGTTTAGCAGCAACATTTGAATTTTCATTCGTGTTCTCAGTGGGTGTCTTGGGAAGCCCTAATGCAGATGTATACCATAGACCTTTCTCCAGCCACCTTCCATTCCAGGTGCATCACCAAAATCTGAGCCACATCAGCTGGGACACATTTAATATCCTTCCACTAAATTCAGTGCAGAACAGACAACACCCCTGAAAGCCAAGTAAGTCATATTATACCCTATAATCTCAAAAAAACACACACTGGTTAGATAGCATGCCCTAAGGAATCAGCTTATGCTTAGGTGCCAGGATTATACCTAACAACTGAAATATTATGTCACCTGCACATTCCTATGAGACTTTATATTGAATATTGAGCTGGTGTGCTGCTACTATAAAGGCCCTTCATACGTTTTACCTGCTCTAGAATGGGTACTGCAGGCAAAGACCATAAAAGAAAATGGTCAAGTCATTACACAGGTATCAATATTTCTATCATGCATCATTCATCTGTATGGAGTAGCCTTACCCCAATTCCTATTTCTCAACCTTTCTGTTACTGAGGAATTTCCATCCCTCAACATTTTTCATGAGTCCTGAAAGGTGATCAATACCTTTGCTGGTTTTCAGTGAAATACACAAGAACTCTCACAGAAGTTAGTTCTGTTTTCAAGATAGGTAATACTCTACCATTAATATCATGGATGATGGAACTGATCTCTTAGTAATCAAGTAAAACCCTCCATCTTATATTCTCAGGAAACATATCTACCACTGACTAGCCAAACACGCAATTCTGTGGGCTATGTTGAATCTCAAATAAGAAATATTTTTTGCAGGTAGACTTTCTAGAGCTCTGTATTGTAAAAGAACATTTATTCTCCCTAGGAAAAGCCACCCTAAATCTGCCTGTATATTGAACACATAATGGCTGCAGTAAGTCCTGCAATTGCATAGTGTAAAACTTTCAAGACTATTCAGTTTCCTGAGCATTTTTATCCAAGCTGAGTTTTCACAAAAAATGCAAGTACAGGCTTATCTTACATCAGGTATTGCAGTTCACTGGCAAACATACATGAAAAATCCAAGATGTTTAGTTTTGTCTTTTTATTTTACATCAGTTCTCAACTCTGCCTTAGAGCTTATAGCCATCGGCAGCTCTATCTTTCTAAGAAGAGTTTTAAAAAATGAGAATATTAAAGCTCAGTTTTACCTAGTGTTCCTGATGATACTGCTCCGTTAAAACCATTACTTTAGTCCAGGCTTAATTGAACACTGTTTTATTTTCCTGTATTCTTTCACATTAATTGTAGGTATTGGAAATAATATTCTTGATGAAATTTAATTCAGCTGTGCTTCTGAAAGAGGAGTCTTTCCTTTTTCTTTCAATTTACAGCCAGAACCCAATTTTAGAAGTCCTAACATTGGATCCTTCAGTAGTCAATGGACCTCCATAGGTCAGTCATCCGCTCATTCCAGTTCAAGAAATATGTCCAAGGCAGACGGGATAAATAGCCCTCTGGACACATACATCTCTTTCAACTGACTCTGTGCAGCCAGCTTAGTTTTTAGATAGATAAAATAAGGCAAGATTAAATTCACCATAGCCTTTGATCAAGATATATCATGCACAACCTGACACAGGGTTTTTTTAGGTTGCCTGCTTGAGCAGTTCGCAGGTCATATCCTCATTTGTTTTGTATATATGTTTTTTACATATTTCTAACAAATTATGTAATCTCAAAATCTTCTGTTTGGAATAAAAAGTAAAAAATAATGTATACTTATAATAAAGCTTAATCTGAACACATGTCAAAGCAGAACTTCGTTGCATGCATGCTTGACCTATGGCAGCTGAACAGCCTATTGATAGAGGATGATGTAGGTCTATCTGTAAAGGTAAGGCTGCTCTTAGGAACTTTCTAGTTTTAGTCAAAACCTTTTGTAGTTTTGTTGATATGTACAATCAAAGGCATCTACAACATACACTTTCTAAATGGCTGGACAATTAATTCACCTTTTATATGAGCTGGATTTTATGTGTCTAAAAAGGCAAAAGAAGAACACACGTAAAGCACTTTACACAGTGCAATGGTTTTCAGCAGTTGTAAGAAGGACCATCTCTCAAGTTTGTATCTCTACTGTAAGAAAAACTTGCCTTTATTCCTGAGAGCTTTTAATGAAGCAAGTAAATCTTATTCAAATGGGCAGGCATCCTAACTTATTCAAAAGTACCTGTATGAGTGAGAAATATTTCTGTAAGAAAATGGGCCCTTCTTTCAGAGTGCTTTTATTTTAAGAAGTGTCTCTAAAAACCTGGGGAAAAACAGGACTTCAATTTCTGTGAAAGCATGTTTAATTTTGAAACATGTGAAGACGTATGAACTCAAGAGAAAATGGTAGCTAGTTTAAATATGAATTGTATTAATGAGAAGGCGGCAAGAATCTTTTTTCTAAGTGGTTATGACTCATACCTTCCAATTATAGCATGCATACATCATATTTCAGTAAAAAAGAATATAAAAAATCCTCTGGATGGAAGATATTCGGATACTTGGTGAAACAGTAACTGATTAACAAGCACCCAACCTCATCATGTGAAAGAAACAGTGAGCCTGAGTCTTTTCTCATTTACCCTGCTATAAAACACAAATAATTCTGCTGCTGCCAATAAAGTTACTTTATTGCTGAAACTGGTCAGAGGGCAGAATCAATCAAAAAAATGTCTATGAATTCCAGTTTCTGACTTCATTCAGCTTTCAGAGAAAAGATTATGATTTTAAATGAAAACATACACACAACTCCATACCCCTTAAAATAAAGTTAAATGTCCATTCCCAAAGACATATAACCTGTCCCCCCCCCCCAGCATTTCCAAATCACAAAGCTCTGAAGTGCAGTCACTTAAGTGCCAAAGCACAGTGGCTAAAGTGCCAAGGTGTAGTTTGCATTTGCCTAGCAGCAGTGGGGAAGAACGATGCACCCTGCAGTGGTGCAGGCCCTTCTCCTCCCTCTCTAGCCTCCTAGCACGCCACTCTGTGTCAGTGAGGCTGCAGGGACCCTGCATGACTCTGGTTTGTTGATGCACTATGCAGTGGTGCAGGCCCTTCTCCTCCCTCTCTAGCCTCCTAGCATGCCACTGTGTCAGTGAGGCTGCAGGGACCCTGCATGACTCTGGTTTGTTGCAAGGGTTGCCCTTTGGGTCTTTTGGATTGTGCAGAAGTTTCTGGGAGTTGCAAAGAAGGCCTGAGAGTCCAAACTGTGCCCCTCCAGCAAGTAGAAGTTCAGATCAAGTGCTGTATTTCAGAGGACTTCCCGAGAAATTTAGAGGAAAAGGGAGAACAGCTAGCAGAAAACCTCTGAAATGTCAGTAGGGGAAACAGACAGCCAAAAACTGTAAAAAAGGGTGTTTTATACCTAAAAAAGCATAAAGTAAGAGGCTGTTTTTCCTGGAGGACTTCTGTGGATGCGGTGAGAGCAAAGGTGGGACCTACCTGACTGAGGAAGCAAACTTCAGCGGGTGAAGGGGGAAAGTTTCATCATGAGTAGCTCTGCCATGACAGGTTTCATTTTTCGTGTGTGTGTATGGGTGGGTTTTTTTGTTGTTGTTGTCGAATAGCTGGGAATCAGATTGGTCAGAATTTTGTTCTGCCTCAGTCTTACTTTGTGCTGCTCAGTTTCTTGCAGAACCTGTAACTGCATAGGATTTTGAATGCAAAGGGTGGCTGGGTACAGGGCTGACTGAACACTGCCAACACCAACTCCAGCAGAGACCTGATTACCTACAGCACCGAGTCCGAAACATTTTGGCCCCTGGGATATTACGATTCCTAAAACTTCCTTGTATAGCCAGATCTAGCTGATAAATATAATGAATATAGTTACTCCTGAACATGACTGGCTGTAGATCACTTACTAAATGATTTAAAAAAAATATTGTCCCTAAACCAGTCATACTTCTCACTCCCAAATACTGATACCACACACAATGCAGCTGCACTGCAGCTCTACAGGCAATCTGGAGATTTGCACTGTAAAGGAATTGTTTGCAGTGACTTTGACCTGGCAGGAACTGAAGATGGTTTTGCTATTGGAAACAACATCCCAAAACTACTATTCTCTGTGCTCAGAGATGAAGGCAGATGTACACACAGAGGAAACTCACCAGTCTCAGGAGAAGTGGTCTTCACAGAAAGAAGTTTGACACCTTCTTTATCTGACTGGGCCCTGTTGAAGTCAGAAAACATTTAAGCAGACAGTCAGCATGTATGTTGGTCAGCCAAACAAACCTCTAAGATTATGATCTGGAGAAGGCAGCACCTATGCACTTGAAATGGGTGTTGCATGGGATCCTGTCTAAGTCTTGCTGGTGGAAAACATCATATACCAATACCTCTAAAGACACCTTTCTCTTAAAATATCTAACAAATCAAGTTGCATGACTCCAGGTTCAATCTAGTGCTCCACAGAAGAAGTACATCTGGTGAAAAAGAGGGGAGTCATCTTTTTTCTTTGCCAATACAAAGCTTTTAGCCATGTTGAAATGCAAGAAGGACCACTTCAGATGTTCAGGGAGTCAGGGCTAGCAAGTAAATCAACAGCCCAAATGGTGCTTTTGGTAATACAAAACATAGAAGCCACAGCCAGACTCAATGGCCTCTAGCAGGTATCTTCTAATGGATCTTTCTCAGTTTCACTCTCCTCAAACTCCTTATGCCAATACTGTTTTAACTGACCCTCTGCAAATGGACTAGTAGAGAGAAGATGGGGCAGAGGAACATAAAATAATGGGGAATATGAGAAAAATAAAAATAATACAGAATAATTGAAGAGAGAAAAGATGAACAAGAGAAGGGGGATAGGAAAGGATGGAGGAAAAAAAAATCAATCGAGGAAAAACTGAAAAAGAGAAGAAAGACTGGGTGAATGAGCCCTGTGGCACATCATAAGCCATTTACTGATTTCAAAAGGATCTCCTGCAAAACGGTTGAGAGCCATCACATTTCTATCCATGCTGGAACAGCTGCTTATCATGCATACAGGTGTGTAATAACTGCAAGCGCATCACTTAACAGGATATTTGTCTTCGGGCCGGCCACTGCTTCTTATGTTTAAACAGAGCAAGATCAAAAAAAATCTTATGTGGAATCTGCTGCATTCACAAGTGCCCCATGATAGATCTCAAAGCAATGAAAATCAGGATTCAACCTACTGTTCAGTGCCGTTCTCTTGTCTCTCTGGAAGAGGGAACAAAGTTAGTGTCATTTTGACTGCTGAAACTCAAGTAAATGTTTAAACACAGCAATTGCAGCTGCTAGCAGAAGGCTTAGTTGCGATTTTGCAATATTGCATTTCAACCAGCTTGAATGGTAAT
Organism: Falco rusticolus; assembly: GCF_015220075.1. Lineage (NCBI taxonomy): Eukaryota > Metazoa > Chordata > Aves > Falconiformes > Falconidae > Falco > Falco rusticolus. The sequence continues at coordinate 56,155,577 of NC_051187.1, forward strand.
TGTTACTGTTCTAGTTCATCTTCCCAAAAGATAACCATTTCATCTATGAAAGTGAACTGATATTGCTCAAATCAATACTTCTAGAAACTAGGGAGAATGATATGCGACTTGCACAAGAGCACAACAGAAGCATATTTTTCCCTGTTGCTCTCAAATACGCAGATGGCTGGCACAAAGGAGGCAAGTATGCCATGGTTCTTGAGTACATAACAACTGAGCTAAAAGATACAGGATGAGGGAACAAGGTGCCAGGCTGTATGCTCTGGGGGCTTTAACCTGGCACAACACCTGAGAACAGAGCTTGTCATCCCCGTTGATGAGGAACAGGTTTCTCCCCAAAATTAATCATACAGTGAATATATTTTATTCTTATGTGCAAGTGTGGACAGATATATGGGGCCAGGGGGTTACATTGGAGACATGGAGCCAATTCTAGCCCTGTGGCACTGGGCACAGGCTCTCCATCCATGAGGGAAGCACACTGGATAGACCTGGGCAAATGCTATGGGAAGCACCACAGATATCTATCTACTCTTGCTTCCAAGTGAATTTGCTAGTACTGTGCCTGCTGGCATATGCACATGGGGAGGCTGGCAAGGAAACGTTCTTCACCTCCTATCTTTATCTCTTGATTCTGAATATTTAGTAATTTCCTAAGCAAAAACCACACCTTCCTCTGTTTATCTGTGTCTGGTTTTCCATGTCATTGGCTAAATTGGTTGTGACGCACTGTTTGCTTTGGTGTACAGCTTCAACACCTTGTTGTGATTTTATATTTCAAAGGCTTGGTGATTTCACAGCTGAAGCTTTGCACGGGTCTCCTAACTCATGCCAGCTCACAGGGAGAGAAAACCCACAGTTTAGATCCAGATCTGGGTTTTCACTTAATGGAAAATTACACTTGCCTGTGGCCTACTTGGGCAACCCTTTGAAACATTTGGCAAATGGAATTTAGCGGAATTATACCCCGTTATCTTAAGTATTTCATGGACAGCAGTGAAACAGATACTGACTTTAGCTGCTCTGTCAAAACAACTGTTTCTGAAAATACTATTTGCTCAGGATTTTGTTCCCATGTACATTATACTGTAACTGGAAAATTTTACTTTATATGTGTGTATATGTATGTATATATCAGGTATTTCCTACAAGAAAGCATTGGTATTTCTTTGCCTGTATCTAGAAGAGAGATAAAATAAATAGAGCAATTTTGTTAAACAATATCTCTAAACTTAGTTTTCACTGTCTTTTTCTGCCCAATTGACTGATTGTGTTAGCACTGCTGTTTGTTAGTTCTTTGTAGCTGCAAAAGTGTGAACAAAAAGCTTTACAGCATTATACATTCTCAAAAAATCAGAGAGATTTTTTGCTCCCTCTGTTCTTCCTACTGATTCTGAAAATGAAGTGCTACTTTCCTACTTCAGGCAAAATACTTTGAAATACAAGAAGCTTTCCTATCATAGTGCAACATCTATGGTTGAGGTAATGTAAAAAAAACCCCAGAGATCTTATAATAATAAAAAGCACTTTTCCCCCACCTTCAGAGAAAGCAAACCAAATACCTGGAGTTTTCTTCTGGCACATTCTATACAAAGCCACCAGCAAGAATACAGAGAGCGTAATGACTATCAAGGCGATGACAATTGGCAGGATGATGTCTGGAAAAGAGGGACAACATAATTTTGCCTGCTGCCCCTGGCTTGCATTGCCTTCATGTACAGGCAGTCACACACACAAAGGCGAGAGGCATCTCCAGCTCTACAACACCAAACATGAGCAGTTCCTCTGGAACAGGGCAACTTGCTGCTCCTGTTACTCCTCCCACACCCACTGAGCCTCAGGCTCACAGCCCTTGTGGAGGGAGGACTTAGACACCTTCCTTCCCCCACCCTTTAGTCCTTCCCTGACACTTGCGCTGCCCTGTAGAGCTGGTTTCACCCATTTTTCTGCAGGAGAGTGAAGTTTTAGCACCTGGCCCACTGGGATCACCATAGTCTTGATCAAAATATGCACAATTCACCCCCAGTGCTGGTGGCCCCCAAAGGTTTTGCAAAACAGTCGTGTTTCAGGAATAAATCTTTGATACATGCAATTTATTTTTTCCTCTTTTTTGAAAACAAGACTCATCTGAAATTCAGCAACTGAAGCGATTATTCCTCTTTTAAAGTTGTACACCCAGAAAGACACTGAGGAGTTACATAATTCAGTAACATTCCCCACAGCAGTTACAACCAGGGATAGAAAATGCAAGATCTCATTTTTAAATGAGGACATTTCTTTCCTTTTATTATTTCCCACCATCTGCCATTTCCTGACAGGTGTTTCCCAGCCAAGAAGCAAAAAGGAAAGAATTATGTAATGAAGAGAAGCTTTCCCGGGGAAATATATAAGCTCAGCTTCTCCCTATTTGTCTTTTTTTTCTGGCAGCTATCAGCCACATTTAACAGCCTCTCTCTTGCCTGCTGGCCTAAGCCCTGTGTCAGGGGAGGCTGTAGCTGCATTCTTGCAGCCTTCCACAGCATTAGCCATAATGGCCACCCGGTATTTTGAAGTATCATCTTTGATGGCTCTTGATGCAATTAATATTGAATATTCATATAGATGTGCACGTGCATCGATGGAACTAGAGGAAGAACCTGGAGACTAGTTTGCAGTGGGAAAACATCAAACATATCTTGCTAAGCCAGTACTTCGGGTGGGAATAGCAGATCTGCAGCAACACTCCTGCCCTAGAGATGCATAATACTAAAATAAAATATTAAGAAACATGCCTTATGCAAATATCAAGTGCTTGAAGAGTCTTCAGGAGACTCCCTCCTAGTCCTTGTCTCTCATGACAATATGAACAAGATTTTCATATAATACTTTCATAACAATATATTCATATACTATGTACTCATAATGGTATATGATCAACATTTTCATATGCTTCCTTTTGTCTTCTCTCACAGGAGATGACTCTGTTCACTTCCTCCCCCCCCCCCCCCCCCCCCCCCCCCCGCCCCGGTTTATTACTTCAAATCAATCCTTGGGAATTATCATGCTGTTCTCAAATGACAGTGGTGTCACCTTGTTAAGCTGTTTCTCTTTGAGAGGAGTTTTGTAACAGTTAAACCAATTTTTTTATAGAGTCTATGTCTAGTAAGCATAGAAATAAAACTGCCAGCTTCATTTCTCTGCTGCTCCAATCACTCATCAAAAGCCAAACTGATGGACTGAAAACTCAAAAGCGGGACAATAAAGTAGGAACACTCACTAGAATAGTGGATATCACTCCCTGGCACTTTCTTGTTTCCAGGACTGTCAAAAGCTAGATTTGCAAAAGAAATATTGCCTTTCAGGTTAACATGTTATTGCCAGAACTAACATGTCATTGTCAGAAATCCCCAAACACCACCCCCTCCCCAAAATTACCCTCCCAAAACAACTTTTGTGGCCCCTGTTCTGGAGCGTTTGGTGCTCCACAGGTATAGTTCTTCTCAATAATACCTGGATGACTTGGCAAGAGAGGTGGAAAAGTTTATCTAGTGTTGCCTAGAAGAAACACACGCTTACAGGTTATAAGCTACAAACTTTTTCACTTCCAGGAGGTTAAGGTACTGTTTGACATTAGGAGAGAACTCTTCACAAGCAAATAAACAAGCAAGAGAGTGAAAGTTAGACCTGCCCCCAAAAGAAGAAAGACCAAAATATTTCACTGCTGATTAAAAAAAAGTGCTAATAGTAGATTAAGAAGTCCAAAGAACTGCAATATTAGTAGCTAGCGATTTTCTTGAGAGTTGAGTGTTATAAAGGGATGTGCATGCTCTCTGCCACATTTGGGAACAGCAATAAGTGTTGGCAGCCTCTGGGGTGTTTTTTAGGGCAGGGTTTAAAGGAATGCATTTCTACCTTCAGGTGCTAATCTGAATTTCTGTCAGGTATCAACAACCCAAAATATTTATTACCTTGTGGCATACAGTCTGTAGAAAAACAATCACTGAACTTCCAGAGAGAAAAAAGATAAACTAGACATCGGTGCTGCCCTAGTTACATTATACAGCACACAGGATTGTATTCTGTATTGAGTAGAGGCTTGAGTAGATGTGTGCTTACTGCCACTGAAGAAGCTGACCAGCTGGAAAAATGTGATGCAAGGCCAAGTGTTCCATTGCTCATTTAAATATCAGAATGGCTCTCAAAGAAAGGTTCCTGAGGAACGTGGTCTCTTAAGCAGGGGTCCTAGCAGAGAGTATAACTCCATATATAAGTAGTTAGAACATGAGAGCAGCCACTGAGGTTTTATTGGAGGCTCTGATCCATTGTTTAGGTATCCGCTCATATCTCGTACCTGTACAGATGCACAGTTCCTCTTCCAAAGAACAGAAGAAGGCTCAAATTGATGGGTGGAAGCTATGAAATTGAGTCATTAAAACAAGTTTCCCAGGGTAATTTTGAGACCTAGAATACAATTTTGTTCTCCAAAGACTCTGAATGATACGTCCCTAATTTTACAGAGGCTTTTGTATAGACAGTACTTGTAATTCTAGATCGCTGAATTAAGAGTAACAAACAAGGTTTGATTGTCCTAACCGTGCAGGACTCCCTCTTCCTTGCTGCACTGATTTTAAACTCGAGCTTGCTATTGAGAAATGTTTTGGTGATTGCTTTTTCTCCACTATTCTCCTTTTGTCCATATTCCCATTCTCACAACATACTAGTCTGTTCAGATATGTGAAAGTACATTGTCTACTGGTGCAAGAGGAGAAAAGCAGAGAACAGCCAGGGGCCAGTTTCTCCATAGGTTTGCTGGATATGCCAGTACACTGGATTTTCCAGGTAACTAGGAGCCACATGGTCCTACTTAAAAATTTATTTGGATTGACTGGTAGTGCAAAGGGAAAGATTTGAGAGCGCCATGTTTTCATTTTTGTTCTGCTCGTGTAGCTGTGTGAATTTTGGATGGATTGTTTAGCTTCTCTGTTTATTTTTCTTCCCTTGCCACCCCCTATCCCCCCCCCCCCCCCCCCTTTCATTTTTCTAGTTGAAGTCTGAAACCTCCTAGGGAAAAATGATCGTTTACTATGTGCTTGTGTGATGACTAAACAAAACAGCCACAGCCAAGACATTCTGATATTATAGCACAGGAAACAATCATTGTCTGATACCCTTATCTCTGAAAAATCACAGAAAAGAACAACAGAAGTTCTCTCTCCCATAGTGCCTGTCTGCTGAGGGGTGATAATGTAAGAATGGAAAATGTGAGCCATCATCAAGTGACTGAAATAATTCTTTTGAATTCATAACTCCATGTGATTGCTTTAGATTTCCCAGGGAAATGCTACTGCCCTTTTTGCTACTTTACCTGATATACTACATGATATACAGGGCAAGCAGGCAATTATCATGGCAATGAGTTATCCTGGATACTGACTGAAAATGTCAACAGAAACAAATTACACTGAAAAACATGAATGTGTATCCCTGCATTGTGCAGCATTTCCTCAGGAGAAAAACTGAGGATTCCAATCCTGGTTGTTTTCCTAGTTCTCTGTTACAAATGACCAAGATGTGAGCAATGCAGAAAAGAACAATATTTTAACTACTTGAGACCATCAAGAAGAAATACAATGGCTATAAAGAAGCACTACTGAATGAACGAAATGGATTAAGGAATTAAAACCTCTAACTCAGTTACCCACTTCATTCACTAAAGTTTCTCACAAGCCAGCCCACCCTGTCTAGTTTCTCTGAATCTGGAAAGTGAATCTGGAAGATATTTTCCAGCTATGGAATGTCTGGGATCAGAATACCAGTTCACTGGAGTAATACATCCATCACGGTAACAGGGGGGCAGGTTTTGCTGGCAGCAGCAGCAAGAACTGCAGGGATCAGTACAGAAGAAACTGTTTCCTGATAAGCCCAGAGAAAGGAAAATGGGACCCTACAGGTTCACTAGCACAGGAAACTCTTGCCTTACTCTAGGACCTGCTGCTTCTAAGCACAGGACGAGGAATAAGAGCCACTGACAAGAACAATCTCCTTGGTAAACACTCTATTTATATCAGTTTCCCATTGCAGCACACCAGGCCTGAATTTTTTTTTGTGCTCCCACCCTGTTTTCTTTTCAGTATCTGATAGTCCAACATGGCATTCATCTGAAATCACAGCAAACTTACTCATTGCTACAAGTTGAGCATCACTCCTCTGCTTCTCTGTACTACACTTCAGGTTCATTCTTCCCCCAGAGCCTCCCTGTTCCCTGAATGTTTCCTTTCCTCAGGCCGCCCCCCTCCCACCCCACGCCAGCCCTTTTCACCAGTGTGCACAGAGCACACTCTTCTGTTGCTCTTACTTTTCGATTCTGTTGAGGAGCTCACGTGAAGGCCTGCAATAAAACAGAAGGAACATGTTTATTAGTATCTGTTTTAGATGTCCAGATCCTTCACAGCATACAAACTGGCAGACTCCAGCAATGTGCTCAGTAACCCCACAAGAAATGCTGCCCCAGAACAGACACACTGACACTGTTCCCAAGCCCAGAAAATCTGAGCTGTGAAAGTCTGCAGACGTCCATTATAAAAGGGAGTAGAATCCAAAGCTCAGCCTACGCTAGCTATTCTGCTCAAAGGAAGAAAATCCCAAATTAATTGATACATTCCTAAAACATTCCTCCTGCCAAAACCAAATAAGTGCCTGGGAGTGAATAGCTGGCATTAAACTGGCAAATAAGTGTTTTAATAAAAGAAACTCAAATGCCTAATTGAGACATGTCTTCAAGTGTCACAAAATCCTTTAAAAATGAATCCTCATTAATTATCTTGGTGCTTTTGGCTAGCAGACTGCCGAGCAGCAGGAGCAAAAGGCATTGGTAATGAGGAAGAAATGGACCTTGCAGAGTGCTGTACACCATGCTTACTGGCTCACTACTGTCAGCTTCCCCCAGCCACTTCACAAGTTTTTTGTTAGCTTTTAGTTAGTGTGCTGCTGCTTTTGTGCATCTAGATTGTAGCAGGCTTGGAAATTAAGGCAACCATGAATACTTGAGACTTGGAGGCTAACCACAGACAATTCTCCCACAGTGATTTTTATTATGTTGCATTAAATCTCTTCTGTGATCTCTCTAAAGTCAAAGGGAGCTGGACACCTAACTCGTCCATGTCTTCAAGACTATCCACCTGCATGAACTAGCAGCAAAACATTTGTTGTACAAGACAGACTCTCTTGCCAGGGACAAGTGACTGGCACTCTGCCTGCCTGAGGAGGCCTCTCACACTGGATTACTGGAGCTACCATGGAAAAAAATCCTTCAGGGACTATATCCTCAGCAGCTGCTCATTATTTTAAGGTTAAAATTACAGTGTTTGATCACCTTTCTCTAGACTGTAGGGCACCAGTAGGGCTTTTAAGCCCCCTCACTGGTTCTTTTCAGGGTTCACTGCTGACACAGCATCTGTGGGGAACATAGTGCATCTGACCCTGCCCTGGGAGCTCCCCAGGAGGATGTGACACACCAACACATCCTCCAGGCTGGGAGACCACAGATGGAGCGGTGTGACAGCTGTAACTCTGGATAGGCATCGAGCCTCTCCCTTGAGTGCCCTGGGCTGCAGTGCTCCTCCTCCAACCGGGATCCCCAGGGAGTACAAATCCACCGTTATGCCCTTGCTGCACTTTCTGCGCTGTGGACTGATGCTTTGTACAAAGACAGCTACTACCACTGGAGCTGTAACAGAAGGGAAGCACATTATTCTACTGCTGTGAATGTACTTTGAAAACAAGAATGGCTGCTCTTGTTTTTCCTCCTCTCTACACCCAATTAAAAATGGATCACTTGAGCCACTGGGGTGCAAATAAAAACTTTGCTAATGATATATCTGACAGAGCTTTAACTGCATTTTGATCACAAATATGCATGAAAAGCACGTTCAGGTTGAAAAGCCAAGTGCTTAGAAGTCAGCAGTTAAGAGCTCTTCTTGAACATACTAAATATTAGTAATGCTAAATATTCTGAAGGTACACAATTATCTTGCCCTGGCTTCCTAGGGTCCAGAGGAGACTTCTTTCTTAAGCCCTTTATCATGTCCTCAGTCCATCTGCAAAAACCAATGTCACCTTCCTCAGAGACGATCCCTGTGATGATTCATTAGGCAATGTTTATAGCATGTTTGGGCAACATTCACAACAAAAGCCAAGGAAAAGCTTTCCTGAAGTTAATTATTCGCCTGTCAAAGGAGGTTTGAAATAACACAGTGCAGAATGCAGCAGGACACATACCTGGCATTAAGGAAACATCCAAATATATGGTTGCTTGTTACCCAAATAATGCCTTTCCTTCAACCTATAAGGAGTGGGATCCCATGGAAAAAATACACCAAACTGTAAAGCCCTGTGTGTGCATATCCTTGGAGAAAGGTAGAAGACCTTGTCAAGTCTTACAAATAGGTCACTTCTCTATGAAAGCTCAAACCTTGTCTCCCAAGCCTGAGGAGAGCTGAGCTTTCCTAAGACCCTCACCCCCCACCCCCCACAAGGATTATAACATAATTATACTTTTTCCCTTCATTCTCACCAACAAAGTGAACCATCTTGGATCAGATTAGAGCAAAAAAAATAAACAGAAAAAGCATGTAAAGCCAAAGTTCACCCCAGAGACTTAAGGTTTGTCAAAGTTGTATGCAGGTGACAGGCTCTGCAAACAGGAAAGGTTGGGTGACCTGTGGTTCAGTACCCATAGGCACAACCCAAACCCACGCTGCTGCCCTGGCCAGACCTCACCACTTCAGTAAACACAGACAGCAGAAATGATCCCAGGTAGGAAACATGAAAGCAGCCCCCTGTCCTTCCTTCAAGGACTGTCGGAGCCTCCTGAGCTTATGTTATTTTTCAAAAACTTCACACATCTACACACAATAAAACAAGCATCTTTTGCAAAGATATGTCACCCAGATTCAGCTAAAGCATGAAAAATTAAATAGGAAAAATCTCATGCCTTTCTTTTTCTCCCCTTGCTTCCAGTATGCAAGCAAGGTGCCAGCTCACCCTCTGTTCAGAAATTGCTCACCCCTGCCACACAATGCTGTGCTTATCAGAGATGGTTCAGCAGGTGCTTTCAGTTTGCATTTTCTAAATAACCATCCAGTGCCCTTTTTGGTGATGGGGTCACATGTTCTAAAAAAAAGGGAAAGGTAGAAGGAAAGGCAGCATTTCACTTGCTAACATAGTTACTGTAGTTGTTCTAGCTGCCTCTTCAGAGCTTACCACATCCTCTGGGGCTGTGAGTTAGGGGGCAGATGCTTTGCATAAATAATCTGGGAAGATTTCCAGATTCATCATGAAAAGTGAGGTGTGCAACACTGGGTGTGCTGAATCCTCGTTGTTCAGTAAGGAGGAAAAGGATAAAAAATTTGGCGCGTGACAGTGGTTTGATTTGAAAATACCTGCCTGAGTCAGTTCAGTGCTGGTTAGAAGCTTGACAGATGGAGAAAGAGACCAATAAATAACCTCTCCCCACTCTGTTCTCCAACGACTGCTACCTAAGCAGCCTGGATACCCTGCAGTTTGCTGCTTCTGTTTTTGGAGGGCAGCCACATGAAACTGTGCTCACTGGCAAAACAAATGAATAAATTTGGCTGATTACTCAGAGGGGATACCACAATATAAATCAAAGCAAAATTAAGAACTTCAAAACCCCTCCTTGCCCTGACCATGCTATAGATCTGTAGTTGCGTTAACTGAGGCTTTGCTATATTTTCCATCTCTCAGACACTTTGATTTTTGTGTGTCTCTCTTTGTGAAGAAGATGAAGATATGGTAGGTAATTTTTACCTAATATCACTATCCAGAGTTCCTACACAGTTTGTGTACAGAAGGAGTCAAACCCTCATTGTCTTACTCGTAGAAATTTTTCTTAGGGAGATGCCTCCTGTGAATCAAATGAGTAGGATTTATAATTGGAGGAGTGCAATAAAGATATCAATAGATGCAGCAGGTTGATTCATCTGACACTTTATTATAATAGATCTTCTGATCTTATCACCCTGCTGGGTGAACTTAAGCTCATACTGCTTTACGGATTTTTTGTTGTTTAGGTCACAGAAATAAAAACTACACTACTTGTAGTTTTTCAGATGTAGTTAGACTCTGACTGATCCATTAAATTTCTTATTTTTCATTAATTAAACAAAAGAAGAAAATTAAATATTAAAAAGCAATCATCTGTGGAGGTGGAGAATGAGTAGGAGGTATATTATACGTGCAGCCAGAGTTAAAGTTGAGGAAGTGTATGTGTCAATGGCACGCATGCAGGTTGCTCTCTTTGCTAAAACAGTCTCTATTGCCTTCTTTAGCCTGGGTGAGCACTATGCAGCCCCTCCTCCATGGCTGGTGGTTTCAATCTTCTTTAATACAGCAATACTGTTCTCTGATGTTTCTCCAAGTTCTTTCCTAGGCTCTCCCACTCGTTTCAGTTGCTCTCCAGCTCACTGTGGCACTCATCCCACACTCTGATCTTTTGATATGGCTGATTGGAAATTCCTCTTCAAAATATGCTTTTCCCCACCCTGTTTTTCTACAGCAAGAAAGGAATTTTTCACCAAAATGGCCTTTTTAAAAAAAAGTGGACTCAAAACTACACATATTATTTTGCACTGAGGTTAGCCAGCTGAATTATTTTGGTTGAGTACACCAAATAGAAACGTTCTGTTTTGGATCAATCTCACATTAATTTGTCTTCCCCTGAGCTCCCACGCAAAAGCTGTGGCTTGGGTGCCTTCAGCTTGTGATCTCTGCTGTCCCCTGTGGGCTGCAACACCAGCATCACTGTGCATACCAGCCGCTGATCTGGTGAACAAAAGCTATCCAACCCCTATGTAAGTCCCTGAATGTGAAATTTGAAAGAGCTGGGAAAAAATAATCTAATGACAGTGAGAGAGACAGCATTTCTTCTAGTCTCAGCACAGAGTGAAACAACCGGCTTCACACTTGCATTGCTTTAAAAGTTATTAGGGCGTAGCATATGGCTTCCCTTGGCCCTGAGAGATTGCGTATAAGAGAAAAAAGCTGTTTAGAGGGAATCAAACAATTTTTTCTTAAAGTCTTTAACATAGAGAACAAGGGCGCAAGGGTGGCTGAAAGGTGCATTCATTCAGTAAGCTACTTAAGTCATCAGGGTGAGTAATGGGATTTCTTGTGTATTTAAGCTGCAAGAAAGAAGCAAGGAGCTGGTGCTGTAAGGAGACAGGAAAGGTGTAAATGTGGAAATCATGGTACAGGAAGAAGCGATTTTGAAATGGCAGATTTATGGGAACTCAAAGTACTGGCTATGCCAAGCACCTAGACTCGCTCCCCCTGGATAGATGGGGCCTTTATTTCTCAGCCAGGCACTTGCAGTACTGGCATCTCAGGTAGTCCCTGAGTTCAAGAACATTTATTGGTTTTACAGCAAGGTGAGCTGAGTAAGATGATGACTTTCACAAACAGTCCCAAGGAAGGTTGTAAAACTTTCTGGGTAAATGTCAGATGTAAAATGTAACTGCACAAACAATGCAATAGGTAACTCAATGTGTGATCCATAGCCAGATATATGTTACAATTTCATTTCAACCTGGAGAATTTACCTGCGTGAGGGAACCTTTCAACTAAAAACATGGTAATTTACTGTTTTATTGCAGTATACCAATGGTACATTTTCCATACCATGCATGTGTCTGCCAAAAGACACCAAACCTAACAGGATAATCAGGTAACTAGAAGACCACAATATATACATTAAGGAGCATAGGCTTATTGAAATAATTGCAAAGAATCCTCTCTAAATTAGTGGCCTTGGATTAAAAATGAAAAAATCCCAGCTTCCTTAGACAGCTTATTATCATATCTTTTTGCATGCTTCTAAGCATTTCAGTGCATACTGAGCATGTGATATTACACCACCTTTATATCCAATCTTATCCTCTATGAGGAAGAAATCACAGTGCACATGCATGCTTACCTCCCACAAACACAATCCAGAGGTTGTAAAAAGTCTTGTATCCCTTGGGGGATGTTACACATTAATAATAATTGGGATACGCAAACAAAATCTGTGTCCTTATTGGATTTACACACGAGTAGCTGAAAGAAAGTACTGAGTGAAGTGAAGGCTCAAGAGACCTTAAAAAAACCCTGAATAAGTGATTCTTCAAAGTCTAGGAAATTTAAGCCAGTTAGAAGCATAAGAAATTATCAGTCATATGATCTGGCATCTACGTTCACCACAGTGTGGCTTAGTGGATAAACACACAAAAACACACCCAGAAAAACAATAAAAGCAGACTGGAGTTGGGAAGGATTAATATCTTTTTGACCTTGTATGTGACCATGTTGTATTTTGAACAATATCATTTAATTGGTAATATGCATTAACTTGCCCTCCAGATTTATTAAAAACTGTAAAAATTATAGCTGTTTTCTCCTTTGTCTCCTTTGCTTTGCAGCCAGAGGATTTATCTTGATGACCTCCTCTGGCGGTCTGTGCTACACAATGACCACATACAGCATATATAAAGATTGCTATTATCTTTTGTAATTTATATCTTCCTGTAATGATATTGAGTATCCCAACTGAATGTTTTGAAATTCACCCATCACTCATTATAACTTCATAGCTAGATGACACGGACACAGTGTACCCTGCATGAATAAGGAGGTGGCCCTCCTTACAGAACAATGCACAACAAATGAAAAAGAGATTTGAAACTATTTGCATCTTTTTAACTGTTTGTATAAGAAAACAGAGTGTATGTTTTCAAGACTTACTTGAGGTTCCAGGAGCAGAAGTGTTTTTTTGCAGAGAGATTGTAAAAGACGATGTCATAGTAGTTGAAGCACCCAAACTCTCATTTTGTGCCAATGGTGTTCCACTTGCTTGTGTAGCTGGAAATGAGACAGATGTTCAGGTTAGATACACCTGCATAAGCATTGTATTAGATCTTAGACCATCCCTCAGACAAATGCTTCCACCATCATAGAAGAGACTTAAGGCCAGAAACAACTTCTGGTAACTGCTTGACAAGCAATGAACCATCCCAACGGAGTTGTTACTGCTGGCATAGTCAAGGCATCTTTAAAGAACATCTTAGCACCAGAAACAGCCTCACATCTGGGCCAGCAGACAGCCTAGAGCTTTGATTTGGGAGCCCAAAATAACTAGACAGTCTTGCACCACCAGCAACATGAGCAGAAGCGAAGCTAGCTTACTGCCCTCTATCTTTAACCTTCATTAAAAAAAAAAAAAGCAGCATGTTTCAGCCACAACTGTCACATAACGTGATATCATAAAAAGTTTTAGGGATTGTAAATAAGCGCAGAGTTAATTACTTCGTTCTGTGCTGTTAAGGCCTAGGAAATAATATATCCCTGAAAATTAACATATGAAAAATGAAAGTGTCTTATTTCTGCTCTCTCACAGTCAATAGAGAATCAAGGCCATCTGTGTCACAAGATTTGCAGCCTAAGTTGAGTCCAAGACGATGGTGCAGGGCACCACCTGAGCCCGTGGAACTGAAGGTCACCAAATGACAAGAAAGAATTTCAGTTGTTCCAGCATAGCTGATAGTTGTTCCAGCACAGCTGGTAATTCCTACGTCTACACTCAAACCTCAGCATAACAACAGGCAGGACAGTGCCTACTGAATAAAACATATGGGTGCCCAAGAGTAACCTTATGCTTCCTTTCTGATATAAATCAGAGATGTGACTGAGCTGTAAACTACTTGCAGTGCCTCTTCATATGAGTTTCAAACACTGGAACATAACAACTTCAAAACGTTTTAGTCAAACGAGTGCAACACCATTCACACACAACATGTGAATCTTGAGGAATGCTTCATCCCATGTTTTATGCAGAAATTCTGATTACCAGATTGGCCCCTCAAAGAACCCTTTTCTTAGGAAAAAAACCCCAACACCCAAAGTTCCATGTTCTACCACCACACACCTTTAACTTGGCCCTTCCCTTCCCCTCTGGTTTATTAAGTGCAATACCTTGGAGAGGCAAGCTTCAAAAATCAACAAGCTAAGAAAGAGTGAGCTGAAGCCACTGGACTCAGGGGATTCATACAGCTTTGGGAACTGAGAGGAGCTGGACAGCCAGGGATGGTAACTTTGAAGATCAAGACATAGAAGGAAACTGTACTGAAAAATATGCAAACCAAGCTTTAATGCCTAAAACTTTCACTGGGATTCTAGTGATGAGAACCGTAATTTCATTGTCAACTCCCTCCAGAAACCTCAACATTGTACCCCTTCATTATGCAAGCCTAATCTGCAGTAGAAATAAGTGTAAAAGGCCCCTTTACCTCACTTTTTACAATGGTATAATGCAGAGATCTGAGAACTTTAGTAATTCCTGCATTGTCATCATAGAAGCCTTGCATGAATCTTTAAAAGCAAACTTTTTCCACTTTTCTTTCTTACTGTGATTGCTTTAGAGTCAAATTTTAAGTGCTGAATTTGAATCTGAGATTAATTTAAAAAAAGGTAAGAAATCCAAAAAACCTCTCTCTCCCTTTAACATGCATGGGCTTGTAACAGCAACAGCAACTGTCTTTTGGCTCCCTGATAAGTTAGTAAAAGCTTGCATGGGACAATGAAAAGTAAGGCCAGAATAACAGTAAGCCTTCATGTGCAGAGGCATTTGAACACACACTTTGTGAACACTGCAAAACAATCAGGCGTGTGGGAGAGCTGAGGAGGGAGGCAGCCAGTTGCCTTGCAACCCTATGGAGAGCTGTTTTCCCATGAGGATCACACGTTCCAGACGTCCTATTAGTCCTGGCAGCAGCTCAGCCCTGGGTGCTCCTCTTGTGTTTGGGAGCTGCAAGAACAGATCGTTCTCAGGAACACAGGCTGTGCACTGGATATGCTTCTGTGGGGGATCAGGAGGGATGATAGCATTTCCATTTAATTTTTTTTTAATTCAGCCTGGGTGAGATTCTTCCTGGGATTTGGGTAGCACCAGGTATGACTCACACTTTTACTTAGGGCCTGGAATGCAGCTTGTTGCATTTCAGCAAGACTGCAGAATAGGCTCTGTGCTCCCAGTGTCAAGGGGAGAAGTGGATGTGCTACAGTACAAGTCAGTGCCATTTTTCTCCAACTCCAAGATGAAAAAATGCAAACTGGAGAGGAAGGTTCCCTTAATTCCACTGTACTACCGTAAGATTAAATCCTAGCAACCCAATTCTCTGCTGACTTGCAGCTTTGAACCAGCTTTTAAGCAGCAACCAAGCCTCATGCCTAATACACAGCATAGGCTCTACCCTTAACACATATAACACATCGAACAGCTTCTGTGCCAAAAGCCTGTGGAAACAGAAGCATCCGTATCCAGCCACGGCTCACATACACTATAGCAGCACTGACATAACTCATATCTATGCAAGGTTTAATTTGATCTCAACAGGAGAAGACAGCGCAAGGAGACTTGCTGCGGTGCCTGTACTCTGTGCAGGAACGGGCGGGGGACTCTGCGCAGGCACATGGTGACTCAGTTCTGCTGTCCCCACTGACACATCGCTGCAGTAATTCATCACGCTTTGGCTCAGCCAGCTGCAGCAAAGATTTCTGCCTGCCTGGCAGGGGAGGTCTGGACTCACAGAAAAGCAGCACGGCAGAGAAGGGTGGCTGCTGCTGCTGCAAAGGCACTCACATCATCAGTTAATGCGTTTGTTGTCAACGGCTGATTATGAATAAAAATGTCCGAATGGGGATGATTGCTGCAGCGGCAGAACTGCCTGGTGGTGATGCAGGTCTCCCTGCGCATATTTTGATAAGATAAATGACAGTGTGTTACACGTATTTGTCAAAGGGATAATCAACAGCAGGGAACCTGAAGCTGCTCTGCAAAGCTGCTCTCTGAGCCTCAGGTATTTCTTTACTCTTTGTGCTCTGAAAACCCTTCATTTTCTTTAACCAGCTGAAATTGGACACATATCCTCACTTGATCTTAGCATGATTTTCTACTTAACATACATATAATCCACATATGTTTTGGCATTATCCAACAGTCCTTTAAATTTTCTTTACAGCAGGCTATTACTTAACTAGCTTTGAAATCATAAGATGCTTCAAGTAAGCAGTAAATACTCTGCATATATTTTACGCACTGCAGAGAATTTAGACAACTGTATGTGTTACAACCCTACTTGGCCAATCAATGAATCGAGGAAATACCTTTACTAGGCAGAAGAACTGCACCCAAACCATGTTAAAATGCCAGCACGAGGGCTTTGTCAGATAGGAAGCTAAACATTCTCCCTTGAGCTTGTCTCTTTAGCATAAAGACAGATACAGGCCTCACCCCTGTAATCAATAGCCTGAGAAACAATTTGCATTAATGAATGCATTAATGAAATCTTTGAAAAATCCCAGCGCAGCAAAACCAATACAACTGCATGCCCATTCAGAGGAACGGAAATTGGCTAGGGAGGTAACCAAGCAGATCTCAGTTTTAATGTTTACACCCATAGCTGATTGCATCTGCTGTCTGCCAGCTTTACTTTTTCTGGTACGCAAAAAACCCCAAGTATTTAAAAATGTATGTTTTAAAACATCTCTCTGCCTAACATGTCTCAGCCGCCAACTACACTCAGTGTTTACCTATAACGTGGTAACAACCTGAGGACAATTGAGCAATACCCTCTTCTGGTAGTTTTAAGTAAAGCTTCCTTTGTAATTACAAGTAATTTGATAAAAAGAGAAAAAGTATCTCTTCTGCTCTTTCCTATTCTCACTTTTTAATATTTAATATTTCATTGCACCACAATAATCATCATCCAGGAGAGCAGCATGAAATAAATCAGAAACACAACAGCCAAAAATCCACTCTTACGTATATTACATTGAGCACTGACATTGCATAAGATGCTTGCTCCATATCTGAGGGAGGAAGAACATAATTTTTTGTTGCATTTCATTTTGTATTCTCTTTGATAACTCCAAGTGTTCCAGGTTATGAAATTCTGATTGCAGATGCAACTTGCTGTAGTTTAGCACCATATAAATTCTTATTTCGGGACCTGGACTGCACAAGTGAAGTCACTCTCTCACTAAATGTGAACTATTGGATTTGAACTCTTATATTAATAAATCAGAAGGTTAAGGAGACAAGTCTAATTTCTGGCTTCCAATATAATAGACAGGGCAGGAGGGCAAAGAGGGAGAGATTATAGTTATGTCGCGCAGAGGAAAAGAATACTGAGGACTTAAAAAAAAAAAAGTAAAAAAAAGAAAGTCGTTTGCAGAATTTCACAGCATATGGAGAACTGGGGGCTTTTCCTGAATCTGTAATAAAAGGTGACAGCAGCTGGAGAAATTATAACATAGACAGGAAGCCCTGTCAAATCTCTGCTACATGAATGTGACCATTTGCTGAAGCTTTTAGCAGGGATTGAAGCAGAGAAGTCAATGGCCTCCATTACAAAACAAGAGGTGCCTGCTTTTTATGAAAAATCAGGTGTAGTAAAGGAAATTTTGAAGTGTCATAAAGGCACTGCCAATTTCTGTCTTAGTCCTATACAGCCAGCCCAAAAAGGGGGAGAAGTGAGTGCCAGTGAAAAAGAAAGAGAGAGTAGCAATGTTCCTCTCCTGTCCTTCTTGAGAGCAGAACTCTTTGTTATGTCTGTGCTCGCTTCAGGAAGTACTACTCCCCCAGCCCTGTGCTGCTGCTGGGGATGCCGGCAGGGGCTGGGAAGATGCAATGAAGCAAACAGCGCTTTGCTGTGCCAACATGTGGGATGGAAACAGAGAGATGGCTGCAGCCAGCAGCCAGATGGTGGTTGAAGGGTCTGTGGGTTTTCTGCAAGGGCTGGCCATGCAACTGCCCAGCCCCTGTGCCATGCCCAGTACCAAAGCCACTACCTTGTCCCCCATCCCACTCTGTTGTGCTGAAGCCAAGGGTATCACTTTCTTGAAAGGTAGCCCAGAATTTTGTCTTAAAAAACACTTAAATTTGTTTTCACATACACAGTTTTTCAAAACACTACCTAGCATTGAAACAAAATACTAAGTCTTTTAATGCAGGGCAGTTCTCAATGTCTTATTTGGTCTTCCTTTTTACAAAGGGGACTGAGAGGCAGGTAAGCTCTGTTTTTAGGTTCATTTATCAGCCATTTTTATCACAAGTTTTGGGTCTTTTTTCCAGCTTAAATCAGGAGTTTTAAAAACTCTAAGCAACTAGGGACTGAACAAAGAACACAAGAGGAATAGAAAGGAAGCACATTGGTGAAAACTTCATGCCCAGACCGATCGTACCTCCAGCATCATTGCACTCCCAGCACCCTTTTTTTGAGGCATCAGTGCAGACCAGTGGCCAGAGCTAAGCTGCAGTGGCAGACATGCCTTTCCTCATTAGCTTGCCTTCTTCTGCCAGGAGCTTTACCTGTCACCAAGGTTTAGTTCCAGGCGGCTGTGCTGCTCTGGTACCCACAAGCCAGGAACCTCCGCCAAACCAAAAAAGACTAGGAATTGCATCTGTAATACAATGTGCCATGCTGGTGGCTTTTGGCAGAACCACAGGGTCACAAATGCAAGCTTAAAAAGATTCTTTGTGGCTTTCAGTATCACTTCAGGAGCTTATGTATTGGCCAGACTGTATTCTGTGAGTCACCGATACTGGCATTTAAAAGCCAAGCCCCAAACCAAAAGACTTCAGGCTGGCAATCACACTACTCCCTACACCAAGCATAGTGGGAAAGCTGCATCAGTAGAAGACGTAACCACTAAGTGAAAAGGTGATTGCTCTCTAGGCAGCTTAGCAGGCTCAGGTCTGCGAGCGGTGGCTTTAAAAAAGAATTTGCACAAAGAAATCATTCAGGCCATTTCATAGGTGTCCCTTTTTAGACAAGGAAATCAGGGGAAGAGAAGCCAAATTCTAATCATTTGTCACAATTCAGTATGCTCTAAGTATCAGTTCTGAGAATGCTGGTGTATCCCTGACTGCCTAGTTAAATATCTGGAGTATTTACTGTTAATTTTTTGAGTCAATTAAATATAAATAATTCAAATATTTAAAAACTCCACTTGAGCAAAAGACTTAAGAAAACATTTACAGTGCAGTTTACAGACAAAAAAATGAGCCTGAATTTTATCTGAAGTTTATCTGATCTCCTTTTGGTTGTTAAACTTGTTTAAATTAATCCAGCTACTTGCTGGATATGTGGGATTTTTACAAAAAGGGTTGGTTTTTTTTCATTTTCTTTTTCTGGAATTCAGTTTGATGCACTGGGCCAATACATGCATTATTATGAAGATTTATGGGGGATAAAAGTATTTTCTAAGATTGATGCAGAGTAATTAGTACCACCTCTCTGCTTTCAGTATTGTGACTCATAATAATGCTGAATATAATTAATTGTACCACTGTAACATATATAAAAATAAAAAAACCCCAAAGGGGACTGTTCTGACACCACTCCAATCACATAGAATCATTTATTTTCAAGCAAATACTTATTTAAAAAAAACAAACACAGAAGAAAATAACACAGAAGAAAATAAAAATTTTAATCCCTTCCAAATCCATCTCTCCCAAATACAGGGAGATTAAAATCCTGTGTAATGGTTTCAGATCACCTCCACTACAAATTAAAGGTATAATATTCTTTGTTTAAGATTCTAGGGCAAGATCTATTAAAAATATGTAATATATTAAGATGAATAGTTCTACTTCCCCAAACATCCAAATTCATAATTCAAACTACTCTTTCTGACCTCCTTTTATTGCTCCACACCTTTTTTATAGAAATGTAGTGTACAAGGAATCAGAATGGCTGAATTAAATTATCACTTACTGTTTGTTGTGCTGTCACTTTTATCTGTTGCTGTAGTGGTCGCTTTTACTGGTGGTTGTGTTGTTATACCTTGTGTTATTTGTTGTGTAGCATTAGGTGAAGAAGGTGTGGAGTCTAATAAAGGAACAACATTCAGATTATTTCCTCAATTTTGTATACACACATAAGCATACACACAAAACAAACCTACTGTCATGCTTGCATCCTAGTTTTAAATTATCAAAAAAATATTTCATTTAAATCGAAGACCAACAGGGACAGCTCCCTTCACTGCAAAGAAAACCACTCCCTGTCCCATAGATGGGCCATCCCACTGAAGACAAGCCTGTAATAATACAATTACAAGGCCTAGCTTGCAGCTGCCTTCAGCCTAGCCAGGAGGAAGATCCTGTGCACACCTACACGGTTTCACCCAAGAGTTCACTATCTGTAAAAAGTTCTCAAGCCAAGAGGCACTGTTGCTTAATTTTCTGAATGACCACTGGAACAGCATCAACAATTATCTCCAAGAAATTTTCACTTACGGGTTGTGATGGATTCATTTGTAGCTCTGACTGCAGCTGCTGTCAGCACTGGCACTTGCAAAGTTGTTGCTTGTGAAGTTGTTAGGTTCACATCTTTCGTTACTGCAAGAAATGCATTCACATCTTTATTGGTTTATTTTACCATGCATAAATAAACATCACATACCTCTGGCTACCTTCTCTCACAAAGGCAGTGACTTTCTGTTTAAAGTCTGGCCCTTGCAGAACTTTCTTACCCACACATTTTTAAAGAGGATTCAAAGCGCACATGGTTGGTATCAGAAGGAAAGTTTGGCCAGTGGACAATCTGCAAGTTGCCTACTGAAAGTCAGCAGCTGTACCTTCCAGCCATCCTCTAAAGCAGAGGTATACGCTCTTTGGGAGTTATACAGAGATGCTTCACATGGACTTCAAGGAAAGAGGTGCGGGGAAAGGGGCCTGGCATGGGTGGATGGGTTCACTGTGCTGCTGGACTAGACTGCTGACCAGCACTTTGCTGCATACCTGTTCAATAGGAGAGACGTTAACTCCCCAGAAAGAGGCATGAGTGACACACAGGAACACAGCTTACATATTACAGGTAAAGACCCAAAAGAGGAGAGACTCTACTAGTCTTTGTGCAGTTTTTTCCTCTTCTCTCTGCTGTCCACCTCGAGCCCCAGCTGAGTCTTTTTTGGCTAGCTTTTCCAGACCTTCTTCCTCTGCACTCAGATTTCTGGGGAAAAAGAGCATCCGGTAGGCCTTCCTCCAAGGTGTGCAGCAGAGTTTAGGATGTTGTGGATGAGATGAATAGTAATCTCTAGCAAGTGATATTCCCCAAGGTGAACTTGGTGCCCTTTGTGGTGACTCCTGGTAGTTCTCTCCTCCAGAGAGGTGAGATTTGGAAGCCAAGGGGAGGGGAAAGGGCTCCCTCAGGCAGCAGGGATCACTTCCAGCGGCTGCTGGTACAGAAAGAGGGGAGCAGAGCTGCCCAAACGTCACTAAGGTGATAGCAAGATTTAAATCAGCACATCCTGCTGTGCATGGATGGCATACTGCAGGTCCTATGTACCCCTGGCACATGCTCAAGGGAACAGACTGGCCAAATTGCTGCTGAGGAATCTGAGCTAAAAACCCTATAACTAATAATTTTAAGAGCCCAGCTTTCAGTTCTGTAATTGAATACTAACAGAAGGTGCTACTATCAGCTACAGAGGTTCATTTAAATCCCTGACAACAATCCAACATGTGTCCTACTACCTCTTCTAGCACTTTTCATGGATGGGATATGTGAAAGAATAGCAACAGATCATGACATCATTTTCTCTCATGTGACTTGAGTACTTCTTAATGCAGGGTTCACATCAGCATTCACATCACATATAAAAAAATAACTTCGACTTTCTTTCTCCACTTTCAGTTTGCTGGCTGTTCACCTAGAATACCATTGCCTCAAAAAATGGGCATGGTTCAGACCTTGCTCCACACTCACAAAGTGCTTTAATCTCATAGCAGGCTTCTGATGCTTTTCTCATAGGCATAAATAACAATACTGCTTTCCCTTCTGTGACAAAAAGCTGCAAGAGAAATTTCAGTGAAACGTTGCAAGAGCTCATTCACTGTGAGGTGTTGAGCCTTTATGAAATGTTATTGAAACAGCCATGAACATCAGGGGTTTTGAAACATAAAAGAACTGCAATACAATTTGAAAAGGACTAATTATTCTGCTGTAATAAACATAACATATGCATATTTCACCTGGCTGCATCTTATTCACCTCCATTACTAGCAATTCAAGTGTATACATCATATTCATCTCAGTTCTTTCAGCTCCAAACCAGACTCATTAGCATCTCTAGTTATCAAAAAATAGAATCCTGTGTCCAAATTTTCTTCTCTCACATCCATCACTTATTAAATGCAACAGTCTTCAATATTCAGGCTAATGAAGGAGAAGTTGTTTAGCTCACATGAATGAAATATGGTCAGTATTGATTTTTCATAGCTACAAAGCTACAGAATAAAGAGAACTGAATGGGTCAGTTGAAGATGTAAACCAGAATCACAGGCTTTTACCATCTGAAGCAGGTATTTTCTCTTTTAAGTCTTCATAGTTTTAGGACTTTAAGTTTGATCTAGTTAAAACAATCACAAACAAAAGAGAAAAGGAATGTAGTTTTTGAAAGTGAAGGCACTGGTGCCACCACCTTGTCCCCAAAAGTGAATCTTGATAATAATAGCTTCAGTTATCTGCTTCATAATAATAATAATAGCTTCAGAAGTTATCAGTAGCATTTTTGCAAATGACAGCTTTATACACATGTATTGTCTCCTATTAACTGAGACCCAACATTGACATATATTGTGTAATTCTTTACTATCAAAGTTCGTGTCCTCTTCCATCACTCAACACCCATCATGTCAGCTACTCCCTGCTGCCATAGCCCTTAACTGGTGCTGTTTCCCAAATTATTCTTAATCTGACAACCCTTGAACTATGAGTCTTAGCTAATTTGTTAATATCTGATCAAGCCTGGACCACTCCTTGAGAGCACAGGAACTCACAGAATTTCAGCCTTTTTCACTTGAAACAAAAAATACAGCCTGCTCAAATTAACTCTCTCCTTACTAAGACCTCTCAATTCTTTCTTATCAACAGAGTTTTATAAGAGGCCCAGGGAAATACATTGCTCTATGATCACCTTACATGAATTAATTCACCTAATTTCTCCCAGCACCTGGAAAAGCTGAAAGGTAAAAAGGCAATAGGAGCTTCAGAATACCACATAACAGCAAATTTGAACTCTTACCAGCTATTGATGTTGATGCTGATGCAAAAACGGTTGCATTGACGGTGGTACTGGCTGGACTACTGTCTTCTGAAATAAACACAGAAAGAATCTCATTACTTCAGCCACCTTCCAGATCTATTTAGCACTACATAAACATATAAGGCAGAAAGCAGCATGGACCTTCCTGGAAAATCAAGTTCAGAAGCCTATTAGCAAAGCAACCAAATCATGTAACTCTTCTAGCAATCTTTTCAAGCTGTATCCTAAATCTCTTAGCTTTTCCCTCACTGCTGTAATAGGGAACATCTGCTACAGTATCCTCCCTTGGACTGTGGGTCATTTTCCAACAGGTATTAGTGTCTGTAAGAGTAATTTGGAAAAAAACCCTGAGGCAATTACAGGTATTTTTTCTAGCTCCTCCTCTCCCTGAGTACAACCACAGCTGCTCTGGGTCTTCAGGGTGGAGGATTAACTAAAATAACTGACTGCAGGAGTAAGCACCTATTTCCCTGCCTTGGAGGAGCAAAATTGTACTAGCTTCCTGGCTAGTACAAACAATTCAGGAGGGGTTTTCAGCGTCAGCCCTGTATGTGAGGAGAAGAAGAGGATTCACAGAACATGGGTGGGGAAGCACCAGGCTGAGTAATGACTGACTTTCCCTATTTCCCTCAAGGCAGTGTTCCAGCTGCTGGGAGTTTACTGCAATAAATGATGCCAGTCTTAAAAATTCTAGGTCAAGATAGAGGTGAAAGTCTCCAGTGTTACAAAGCATCCAAAAAAACTCCCACCAAACCTAAAGTAAATTAATTTCTGTATCTTCTCCCTATGCTGAAAAGTTGTAACAGTGTAACTCAACTAGAATTTTGGCTTCAAATAAGATTTTCAGTCTTTGTATTTTTCTACTAATGTTTTAGTTAGGGGTGTGAGGAAGGGGGTGAAAAACTGACATTGAGTCAGAAACAGTGGCATTTCTCAATCATTTTACACTGCTGTGAGACAAGGATGGGCACATTTGGGAAGGAAGAGATCAGCTCTGTGACTGAATGGGAGAGCAAAATAGCACAAACTAATCCTCCAGTGCTTTCAGGTCTGGAGTGTGATGTTCTGTCATGCTGCATTAACATGCTGTAACACAGACATAGCAAAACTGAGTCAGGACAGCATGTCACTATTCTTGTGTGACTCCAATCATGGTAATATCTCCTGGCATTCTCTCTTTTTTTTGGATACAGGGCAGAACAGTCAGCTTTGTTCCCTTTGCTCAGCATGCTGCGCTCTGATTAACATTTCACGAGCACCACCCGAGGCCTGCCAGAGTCACAGATCTAACCTGGGAAAAAAAAATACATAATGCAATTGCAGGAGCTCTGCAGGCACATATTAAAGTCTAGTCAGATGAACCCTTACCTCCTTTTCAAGCAGTGTGTTATCAGCCTTCTTGGCACCTGTGCATTTGTAATGAGTCTTAGTTGGGATGTTGCCTCTTCCCAGTGAGTCCCACTTTCTTGGGTATCCTCTCTAAGTATGCTGCTGCCTTCATAATGCCTTGTCAGAGCACGTGATGGCCCAGTTTGATATGGGCATATCCCACATCAAATTAAACCAGTTCCCTACGTGCCTCCTGCTGCCCCAGCCAAGGATATGTGAACACAGTCAAGCTCTACACAGCCCCCTTAAAATACCGGTTTTCCTGCCATGTAGTTAACCAGTCAGAATAATGCTTTATAACCCACACTTGAAATACTCTGAAAACAAATCGTATCCAAATAGACGAAAAAGCGGTCTTGTTTCCCTAAATAACAAGCATTTTTCCATCTCTTCATTCTCATTATGAGCTGCTGACAAAGCTCCTGTAATTCCCCATGCCACAAGGCCACAGCACTAAAACAGAATGTTTTTTCAACAGTGCCTACATTTCATATGGTTTGTTATAACATCTCCCAGTAACTACCATGACTGTAACACCAGCTGAATGCACTAGCTGGCCAATTAGCTCATTCCCTAACTCACTCTTCCCCTAACTCCGCATGACTTTCTGGAAAGCCCATTGCAATACTTAGATAATTCATCCTTTAAAGGCACTCCATTTAATAACCATGTTGACAGGCTGAAGTTTTCTTAAAGCTAAAAAAAATAAGAATTTAAGTCACACTTTTGTTATGATTCACAATTTGCTGATTTTATCACAGGCTAGAGATAAACTAAGGTAAATTTGATTAGCAGAGTAGAATAGTGTTTATGAATTAATTGTTTTCTTAAAATGATGGATAATTAAGTCTACTTTAAAAACAAGTTGAAATCAACATGCAAAAATGCTTAAAACTCACCAGGATTTTGGGGGGAACTGGTTGATTAAAAGAAGTGCTAGAACTGGTGGCTTATTATGCTCTTATTTGCAGTGTTAAGTTGTGACTAAGTAGAATCCTATGGGGGATAAAAGCAAGAGATCAAAAATGATTGAGAACATAATTCTGGCCCATTAGAGACTGTTGCTAGACAAACAGACAGAAAGATTCACTTTTCTGCTCACGTCAGGTTGGCTGCAGGCTCAGATGAATGACAACCAAGTAAAGTTACACTTGCCTGGGTTTTGGCAAATTTAGGTGCAGTGATCCCTTTGATAAGAGAGCACCTTGATGTACTGTGACGTGGGAGTAGCCAAAATCTACTCAGCAATTGCTCCCATACACAAACCTCTCTCATTTGCCATGCTTGCTGGCAGTATACTCAGCCAAAAGAGCATGGGTAACCTGTGATGTAGCACCCTTGTGTCTCCAGAACACGCACAGAGCTAAAATGTGCTCAGATGTGACACTGGGCTGAACAAAGGGATGGTGGTGGTAAGATCCAAAAGGGGGAAAAAAAATCTGTCTGAAAGTAGATAACAAAAACTGGCAGAAAGATAACAGGACAGGAAGAAGATGAGAGGGGAAGGGCAGGAAGGCCCAGAGACAGTAAGACAGTAAGAGTGTCAGTGAAAAATAAGAAATTAAGAAGTGCTCAAAAAACGTTTGATCCATGGCCACAAGGCCCAAATGAAAAAAGAGTAACTGTTGAGTTTTTTTCTTTTAAGTTCATAGAATTTCCCTTTACTGTATTTTCTGGCTTGCATTTAAATGGTAATTTATTCTACGATTAAAACAACAGTACAATCATTTGTAACTGGTCTTCAGACATGATTTCAAAATGAATGAACTGAAACACTGAACCTACTTTCTTTTTTAAAATTCAGAAGTAGCCCCTGAATTCAGCCAGGGCTGACCAACGGCCACAGCTGTCCTCAAACTACAGCTTTTGATGCAGGCTTCTGTCTCCAAGGTCTGAGCTTGGAGCTCTCACAATTTCTTCCCCCTCTCTCTCATTATCTTTACCTTTACACTGGGAAGACTAAGATAATCAGGGTTTGACCTTGTGTTAATTAGGTGCCAGTTATTGCTATAATCAAGACAGAAAAAAAGCAGAAATGTCTGCATGATGTTAAATCAGTAATTCTGTTTATACACTACAGGATACTACAGGGCACAAACCACTAAGTTTAAAACACCACATGAAACAGCTAATAAAAAAGCGAACGCCAAAAAGTCAAAACAAAAACATTTTTAAAAATTAATAGATTGTTCAAAATATGTATTGATTATATTCATTACATGAATTACTGAATTTAAATGCTGTCCAGTTTGTGATAAATACCTGATTCTGAAAAGAAATTATTTTAATGGAAAAGTCACTATCATTACAGAAATACTGACTGTGAGAATAGTCACAGAATAGTGAGTGAGAATACAGAAAAAAATGGCCTGTTTGACATTTTTTCACTTGACCGTGCACTAGGTAGACAGGAGCATATGTTCATATTAAAATCCCTCCATTCAGCTGAACACTGGTTAGGCCACAGCTGAAGTAATTGGTGCAGCTTTGAAGGGACATTGAAAATGGGGTGGATGCCTGGAGCAGGTGTTAATGGAGAACCATAAAAATCATCAGGAGTCTAGGAAAAAAATGACCTCTCAGGAAGGACTGCAAAAATTGCATTTGCTAGCCCAGAGAGGGAAAGATTAATTGAAGGCATGATTAACAGTACTCAAGTAGGTGAGGGGCTGCAACAAAGTAATAAACTTCTCCTTATATCCACCAAGGATGAAACTAAATGTAACAGGCAAGGGAAATTTGGATTAGAAACTTTGCAGGTTTTCCAGTGCCCGTGTCAAGCTGATGGCGTTAACAGTCAGAAGCTAGTGTTTAACCATTTTCCTGATGAGGATGTAAAATATTCTCACTCAAAACCAGACCAATACCCAAAAGGCTGTAGCTGGGAACAATTACCAAAGAGGTGTCCTGAGGAAACCTGTACGTGTTAATTCCCTGCTTCAAGGCTATAAAGCAGAACATACAGGTGGTGGTGTTATATTATGTTTGGTTATTGTATATTATGTTACATTATGCTTGATTGTGTGACTCTGGGCCTTTGCAATTGTGCACAAGTCACAGATAAGTCAGTTTCTTTCTTGATTTCTATCTTTCCACACCATCAGAAATAAATAGTGATCTTTTCCCAGGAAGCAAATGAGAATTCTGCCATCCCCCACAACCATGATAGAGCCTCCTGTAACAGCTCCTCCAGTGGTATATGTGGAAAGACTGTACACTTCATCTGACATTTAGCCCTTTCTGGAGAAAGTTATAGCTGTCCTTGTGAGAAAAGCTGGTACTGATATTCTCAGAGTTCTCAATAAATAGCTGCTCGCTGACAATATACACGACCTGTTTACTCTTACCTTGGAGCTCTGTTGTCTATTATGTTTTCTCTTTCATTTTCATTTATTGCTGCTTCATCTCTTCATTCTTTCTGATCTTTCCTCAGGCTCAGTGTAGTTCTTACACTTCTCTTATTTCTGTTTTCATTCCTCACCCATATTTCTTTCCCAGTTCGTGACCTTCTACCTTAAACCTTGAGATAAATTTATTTTTTCTTTTGTAATGTATTTTTGTGTAAATGTTCACACATCCTCAAAAAAAAATATAAAAAATTAGGGTATGCCTACATGAGTGGTTCACCTCCCATCAACCAGTCTTGCACAAACACCACTTCCATATGCAGAGAACAAAAGCAAGTTTTAGGCGCTGCTCAAACCCTACTCAAGCCCTCCAAACAGAACTCAAGTGCACCTGAACATCTTAATTTAGGGATCAAACTTAAGGTTTAATTTCTGATAAGAAAATAGAGATAGGCCTTCTACATGGGCCTTCTACCTGGTGAGGTTTAGCATTTAGGTGCTCTTGGGCTTGCCTCCTCAGCAATGTTTTGCAGAGGCCCAGGTTGCACTTCCAGTCAAGGGGGAGAAGGCGGAGTGCTACAAGCAGTGTTCAGGAAACCCAGGATCCGTTTTCTGCACAGCTTCAGGGTAATATTCTGCTAACACAGATACAAAGATGCTTTAAAGTAGCTGCCACTGATGCTTATGGGTGGTTTGTAACTATACGGTGCTGGCTAGTTCTCCAAGGATCCACCCGACTTCCTGGATGTCTGTGGCATCCACACTAGGTATTATTGTGCTACCATAAATAGTGTGTGAGCTTGCCAGTTTATAGCTCTCTTGGATGTATCATCACAAACAAAGTAAATGGCTATGACTGCAGAGTAGAGATTGCTCCATCCTCCCTGGAATGGCTATGTTGAACAATAGAGTTTAATCAGTTTAGATGGAGCTCCTGGAACTTAATCTGCCTCATTCAGATCAGCTTGGGTATTTCTATGCATTTTACTATATAGACACTCCCTGTGTCCCATTTTCCAGTCAGTAAAAGAGGAACAATAGCGTGTTCTTATTTTCTAGAGGACTACAAACCGCAACACACAATGGCACCCCACTCTAGCATTAATGGAGTTATGCAAGAAACAGAGATATTTGCAGGTCAAGATCTCAACTGTTTCTGCAGTTTTTATCATTTGGATCTTCTAGATTAAAAATATGGATACAACCTGCAAAGTCTGCATTTCCAACTGATCTCGGCTTTCTCAATATTTTGCTTTGTCTGGAGCATGTGTTCAGTGCAGAATCAACCTTCTGAAAATACTGCAGAAAGCTGTAACGTAGGACACAGCAAGGAATGGGATTAATTTTAGATGACTGTTGTTATTTCAGTCCTCCCTCTGCTTTTCTGCAGTTTATTTTATTTTTACTACATATAGCTTCCACACATACACACGTACAAATAAGAGCTACCTAATACCAAGAGAAATGTATTGCCAGGAAATCTGCAGGTTCAAGACAGGCATGTTTCTAAGAGCACAGGGATATATCTACAGTACTTTGATAAATCTTAAGAACAGTGGTCCCTGTAGTACTTTCAGCTTCATCTGAAGTATTTTGTTAAGACTGAAATCGTGATATAAAACCACCCAAAAATTAAAAAAGTGTTGTGTTCATAGTTTAGCCACTGGTTGGCTAAAAATGACTAACCCATACTATGCAAATTATTTAGAAAGCCAGCAAGCACTGTAAAAAATTATAGATGCTTCCAGATCACAAAAACTTCCATTTGGGATGTACTGTTAGAAGAGGCTTAAGTGCAATTATAATAGTATTGTTCAAAACCATCAGCTCTTTTCTTCCTATTCAAAACCCTTAAGATCACAAATACAAAATCTATGAACATTCCAGAATTTTTCAAAAATAAAAATATTAAAAACCTGCAGATATTTTGTTCTGAAAGTATTAGTTTCATAGAAGTAATACTTGTTCTAGTACATATAATATTTAAGGGCTCACACTTTGAATCTTCCCTGTATGGTCAGAGCAGCTGTATTTTAAGTGGGAACCAAGGTTCTGATGTAATTCAGTGAATTACATCAGCTGGAGCTGATAACAATGTGTAGTAAAGGATGTTAAATTAAACAAAGCCATTTGCAAACTTCATGAACTCCAAGCACACTCAAAAAAAGTACACAACCTTCTTGTCTTCATATTTCTTTGGTGTACTAAAGCAATACACAAGGCATGGCATGCCTCACACATGCATTCAGATGTATTTGTAATAGTATCTGCACACAACTGTTTGTTCTGTGACAGCACTTGGTGAAAGGAAAGTGCATGCCTAATAACAGTCCCATGCTGAATCACCACCACTGCAATATCATCACAAGTCAGAATTTCAAATTGTTTTTCCAGCCTGGTCTCACAATGCTTTTGCACTTCTGCAAATGCTCTTAATGCAGCCTTCTGCAACATAAGCCTTTTTTCTACTCAGGATTTTCTCCGCTATGAATATCTTACAATGGCAACTGGAGGGACTGTGTTGATCCTGAACAAAGCTACATTGGTCATGTTTAAGGTGAACCCTTGTAAGATGTAGTCAGAAACAGGTAATGCTAAAAACCATAAGGCAGGGAGAGAGGCCACATTCTTCGCCACCTGATGCCAACCATCTGGAAGCCTGTGACTCCCGCTGCCTAGGGAGGTGGGAAACCACCTCCCATTTGCCAAGCTGTTACCTTCCTTTCAGTCACGCCTCTTTAGCAGCAAACTGAAAACATACTATACAAATCCAGCATGTTGAGATCTTACATTTAAGTTCAACTTTCTACCTCTGCGCTGTAGCTCCTGGTCCTGGTTTGCAGATTGGTGTCACAGGACAGAGACAATCTGCTCTAGAAGAGTGGGAAGAAGCATGGGCAAGAGCATGGGGAAAGACACCAAGGCAGGAGGGAGAAGCTCCTGGGCCAGAAGGGCATAGCACCCTCCCTGCAGAAAGCAAAAGCACCTGAAAACAGGAAAGAGAGGAGGGTGTTAGGGAAGACCATAAATGCAAAGCTGCAAAGGGAGACAGGGACAGGGCTGCTTCTGTGTGGCCTAGGAACAAACAGCAGCAACTGGGGTACGTGGGACTTGGGTTCTGCAGAGGAAATGCAAACCAGGTAGGCGGGAGGCACCCGGCAGCAAGAGCTGAGGAGAGGAAGGAAAGGGAGGTAGGTGCTGCAATTTCCCCAGCAGGGAATGGGAGAAGATAGGAAGCACTACCCCAGTGCTCCTCCTGCTCACCCACGCATGCAGCTACCATGACCCAACACCAAGCACTAGCAGGCAGCTGGTAGGAATTACTAATTCCCCAAGCAAACAGCACTGCTTCCAATAAAACCTGGTCAAAACACCCAGCAAACAGGGAGCCACCACACACGCTGAAAAAGCAGCTGCCAAGGACCAGCCTCAGCTAACATGGCTGTAGGCTGTTGAAGGCTCCCCCTCAACAAAAACAGTAATGAGAAGGGTTGGATGAGTGCCCCTGTGTTTTATTGATTATCTGAAATAATGCAAGCACAGCATGCTTTGCCCCTCTGCATGTGTGGACATAGAAATCTGGGCACTTAGCAGCCAGTTTCATGGTTTTGTTTATCAACTCAGAAGAAATGCAAAATCTCTACCAAGAGCTTTTAAATCACCAGCTTTCTCAGTGCACTTTCTGCTCCTATGTGAAGCTTGGTGGATGTCTTTATTACTGTGTACTACAGAGGGATGAGCACAGTGTTTGCACTCTATAAAATAATAAATGTGCTCAGCATGCTCATCAGCACTCCAGCCTGCCTTGGACAAAGGCTCCAAGCTCTGCACTTCTCTATTTAAACCTGTTAAACCTAGTAAATAGGTTTTAATTAAACCCTTTAAAGCTAGCTAAACCTGGATTGTCACCCTTTGATGGTGATGTATTTGTCTGTCTGTGTGTAAAATAAAAGGTAGGAGTTACTAATGGTTATTTTATAGTATGAAAAATAAACTAACACACCCCCCTTGTGTTAGCCATGATAAATCAATTTGAAAAATGTCTTTAATGGGTGCAGTTTTCTATAGAAAGAGCTTTTTACATATTGTGCATTGCTGAACAGAAGAGGAAAGAGAGCCCCTTCCCCTGCAAAAAGAAAGAACAGAAGCATTGGTATAAGTCACCCCCACCCAGAAGACAGTAATGATGCTTTTTCCTTACCATGCTATTTGCAAGCCTATTTTTGTTTCCCAGGAAAGAGTGCATTTGGGTAGGGCAGATATATAACAGCCAGAGGGGAAGCTGAGCCCAGGTCAATCGGTAGTTCTCTTTCGCAATGTGCTGCAGCAGTTAGTAAAATCATAGTTCTTTTGTGCTATGTTTGTGATCCAAATGCATCTCCAGCAACATGACTAATTGTATAATTCAGGAAAGGGTCACTGCAGTGTCTGCTATGATGTATTTATTTTTAGCACATCCGGGAATAGCCTAGACACCCATTTCAGCCACACCCGCCCATGCCACTCTGTTCCTGACAAAGCTTTGAAAGCCTCTGGAGCACCAAAACCCTGTTCCTGTCAGAAAACTTCTGTGAAAACACTGCAAATTACTTCTACAATTAATGTAATTCCATGCTCGGTTGAGTCCCTCTTCATCTTTCCCACACTGCCTAGAAAAAGGTTAAAATGGTACAGGATATCCCAAATGGAAAGCCCAAATTGGGCTTTGCAAGCCCAAAGTGGAGAACGGTCTCACTAGAGTTATGTTATATGCAAGGATGAAGGATATATTCTGAAAATACCTGATTTCTGTAACTGGCCCATACAGGTCATAAAGCTGTGAGTATCTTGCCAAGCTGATTGAATACTCACGTTATTTTTAATTCCTACCAATCTGATACAACTGCTAAGCTCAGATGTGAAACTGAAATGCTTTTCTCACATGCTTCATATTCCAAAGTATTCCTATTAAAAAACCAAAGTTAATATTAGGAGAGCACTGGAAGCAGAGAGTCAGCACTGAGGACCTACACTACCAAAGCGCAGTGCGATAGCCATGCCAGCACCTACACTGATAACCACATTCCTAGTGGAGCAGAAAGTGGACCATAGTCAGATGCTCAGGCTTGTCAAAACCCTGGGTCCCAGACAGTGCACTAGGAAGTCATGGTGAGCCTGGCGCTGATCATCTCATGTCGATGAACAGCTATAGACATCACTTGTACTTTTATTGGCAATTAGCATAGTTTTATTCCCCATGACAATTACAACAATTGTGAATGAGTTGTTCCATTCCTACTTAAACTCTTCTGATCATCTTATCCCTTGGCCATTTCTTCTATAAATAACCAATTCCCATTTTACATTTCGCACCTGAAAATAGTATTTTCTGGCAGTTTGTGGAAACGCAAGGTGACAGCAATTAAAGAGTGAGCAGACAGTGCACTGCAAGAGTCACCAAGCCAGTAAGATAAATTGTCCACTAGTTCACCTAAATTCAACAGCATTTAAGACACACTAGCTACATGACTCCATTAGCATGGGGAATGGCATGCAGAGGGAAATATTGGATTCTTCTGAAGCCATTTGAACTAGACAGGATAAAATGTGCAGTCCTAGACCAGGAGGTTTTTGCCTCTAATACCTGTGCTGTGTCCTTCCCTTGCTGTCATTGGCACATTTGAGGGATTGGGTTATCTGGCATAGACTTCTCATTAAGTTTTTCCTCTTGTTACACCTTGGAAACTACTCTAGTGAGTTGTTGCAATTGAAACCCAACAGTTTGGTAAATACACTTGCTCTCTCCTGAACCACAGTAAATATACTAACACACTGCTTTTATAAGAAACAAACTTCCTAGAGAGAACTCAAAGCTGCTCTACTGTAATAACCTTTCTGGGCAGCCAGCTTTTGTTGTTGGCTACAGTTTCTAAGACCTATGTGTTTTGTGGCAAAGCAGACAAACTCCATAGTAAGTTCAGAAAGCTCCATAATTCAAAGAATTCAGTAGTTTTCAGAAAAAGATTTTAATCATCCTGTGATTGGTTATGAAATGAGTAACTACAATCAAATTGTATGTGGTCCCCAGATATTTCTTTTGACATGTCACAGACTTCTGCCTTTATGACTGTCTGTAGGAGTCAAGGGTAAATGAGGTTTGGACAACTTCACAGGATTTTCAGAGAGTCTAATTCTGGGGGTGGGGGAAGCCCACATTTTGGCTTTTGGGGACTTGGAATGGCAGTAGAAGCATTAGCCATGTATCATGTCCAAAGCTGCCCCTCTCTACCTAACACGACATGGGGCATTTGGGAGTGAAAATATTTGAATTTCTCATTTCTTGCCAGAGCAATCCTTAACATTTTTGCCATTTCACCTAACAATGTTTGGTGATAGTTTTGCTTCCACAGCCTTTGAATGAGTTTGCAAACACTGATATTTACATCATCTATATTGCTATGATATAACACCCATGCTGAGATGAGGAGGGGTAATTCATCTGTCAAAGAAAGGTGATTTCAGACTATGCTCAGACTGGGATAGACAGCACCACACACATTAAACATTTAGAAGGTTATCAATACTGTATTTCAAGTAAAAGCCTAGACTCAATGTTGAACATGCTAAAAAGTAGGAAAACTGGTTAAAAATGAAGCAATAAATGGGGCTTTGATCACTTTGAATAATTATCATGCAATGAAAACATGCCTCAACAAGTAAGGAAGGTATTTTACGGTAGAAAATAATGCAAATCCTTGGACAGAAAGGTTAGTAAATCTCCTGGCACTCTTTTCCTCAGACTAATCCAAAGCTTTTGCCATTCTGATCAGTTGTTGCCTCAATAGCCAAACCTGTCAAGCCCAAATACAATATTAATCTCCTAATAAAGACTATGAAAAAAGAAATCTGCAGGAAGCATAAATGTCTCATTAATGTAATCAGGGATTTAATTGATTTAACCCTAAAGTTTTAATTACACTGACACTCCTCAAACCAAGTACCACACTGAGAAATTACAGTACTAAGACAAAATGAATGTGCTTCTTAGAATGATTACATATCTTGCAGAAATATTCATACAGCAAGGCTGGTGTATTGCTCCCATCCCAGCAAAATGTGTAATTTTGTTACAGTGATAAGGCAAGGCAGAAAGGTTAGACTAGATAAATATGATGCAAAACTATGTGCCATGTGCTCTGTGGTTTCAGCAACCTGAGATACGTTGCTATCTACAACATGCAGCTAACACAGAGGAGCACGTTACTGCCATTGGAAAGAGAGATTAAAAATTGTTGTAAAAATACTCTCTTGATAAATAGGCTAGGATTTGCACCTGTAAAAAAGTCAGGCAAGCATCCACTTTCCACATAAAAGCAGTCAAAAATGCTTGCCCTATTGCTAGTTTGAAATGTAACCTTTGGAGCATTAGCTAGTTAGTCTGGCCTGAAAGGGGCTGTTGTCCAGCCTGGCTGCCAGGAAAAATAATTATTTGTAAATAATTTGAATGACTCCAGACCAGCCTCTAGTACACATGCAGGTGGCATCAGAGAGCTTCCTATCCCCTTCCTACCTCTCCTGCAAGGGGACAATAGCCCAGCAGATTATATCAGCAAGCGATCATCAGAGCACAGCTTTCTCACATGGGAGGAAGGTTCAGAAGGAACATCACAGAGCTAGCATCATATTAAATTGTGTCAAACTACTTTTCCTGTTGCAGATACAGCGTGCTGCTGTTAGGGCATCCAAAGATCCACTTTCATGAGATGAATGCCAAGGTATTGCTACCCAGATCAGGTGCTGGGAAAATGACAGTGGCTTGCACGGCAGAACATGGTGTGACTCAAGGTTTTGACTCTGCTGTTTAAATTTGGGACACCTATTTTCAGAATGCTAGCTGAAATCAAAAGTAAATGTTTATCTTCTAGGGGAGCCAAGTCCTTAATTCTTGACTTGTATTTGGAAATAACAGCTGTTACTCACACAAATCCAACATTGTCTCTCTGTTTAGAGAACTGCAAAATAAAACCAATAAAGGGTCTTCCTTGAGTTGTCTCACCAAAAAACACAAACTACACCCCAGCCCTCCTTAATGAGGAACACAAGTAATAAGGAGTAAAAAACTTTACCATGTGATTTTACTGTGGGGCCTTACTCATCTTTAGACTGTGAACTTAGCCTGGCGACTGAATGGTACCAGTTAAAAAGAATTCCTTTCCCAGGTTAAGAGTTTCTTAAAGATTATTTTTAATTTGTATTTTTGCAGGTTTTTTACATAGGACTCAGCTGTATAAACAATTGAAGACAAAATTCAAGGTCCTTTCCTATCTAGGAGAAACCCACAAAACCAAACCAAAACATAAGCCCTAGCAGATCCTTTTTCCTAATTTATAGAGGAGTAAAGACTAATAAGAACTTTAGGTTTCAATCTGAATAAAAGAGACACCTAAATAAAAGACAAAACATTCTGGTAAATTTTCAGAAGAGACAACCATTTGTTGGGCATTTTATATGGCATTATGTATTCTCAGGTTTGGAGCCAAATACTGCAGGCAATTTGCCCTTCAAATTCAGTTTCCATTTATTTTGGCTGCAAATCATAATCTCCTTATCAAGCAGGTATCAAGCCATCTGCTTCTGTCCTCAGTAAATGCAGTAAACTTGCATTTGGGTTTGGGGCTAGAACAAGCAGTTTTCTTCTGTTCAGTTTTAAATACACCTTTAAAATCCATCAGGCAAAACCAGCCAAATACAAGAAAAGTCTAATGAATGAGAGGAATGTGTCAGGGGGTGGGGTGGGGTGGGGGTGGGGTGGGTGAAGAAGGAAAAAAAATCTGTGCAAGAAAAGAAAATCTCAATTGAAAGCTACAGTAAGCTCCAGCACCACAATTTGATTTTTGAGAAAGCTACTCTTGCAAAGTGCTAGGAACAGTGGAAACACCCCAAACATATTTTTCACAACAGGCAAACTCTCAAGACATTGAAAGTTTGAGTTCAAGTAATCTAAAGTCATGAAAAAGCAGCTGGTTATCTAAAGTTTATTCACATTTCTCAAATTTTCAGGGATGAGACAAACAATCTGACTGTGATAGCCTGTGCTTTGCTGGTGTCTCCCAGGACACAGCCATAAACGTTAACCAAGAATGAGGGGAGAACATGCTCAAAAGAGTTTAGTTAGTATTTAATTTTAAAAATGATTTTTTAAAAAGACTTGAAGGATTGTGAGCTGAGAGCACAGAAGATGGAAAAGGAAAAGGCTGTCCATCTCCTCCGGTTAACATCAACAAGAGCAGAGTTCAGGTGGCTGCAAATGTATGTGATCGCTACAGGAGCCCTGGTTTAGTGTAACTGTTCTCAAGCTATCAGCCTGGGAGCTGGGATTAATCTGCTGTGTTGTAGGGTTGGGATGATGTCCCAGGATCCACAGCATCCCGTTAATGGGGAAGCAGGGGGATTGGGAAGCACATAATTTAGGGTTGGTCCACTGTGTAAAGGAACAGGTCCAAATTGATTCAGTGCTTTTGTACCAGGCTCTCAATACCAAGATTTTCTGCTACCTTTCCAAAATGAAAAACACCCTTAGTTTTTTTCTAGTGCCATAAATTTTGACAAGAGCACTCTTGGAGAAAGGTACTGTTAGCTGTCAACAGGGGTCACTAATCAGACGTTAATAAACCCACTCACTGTACGTCCACAACACAATATGTTCCAGCTTTTGTATTTGAGTGAATAACCTGAACACATCCAGACTGATGCCAAAAAGAGCACAACGCCATTCTTTTCTGCTGTCATTTCTGCAAGAAAGAAACCTGGGTGTCTGAGTAAGAAGGAAGCTGTTGTGTGCTACAAGCACTTTGTGGAGGACATCTGCTATGGTATATAGCCATAGCCATGTAGTATTACAAGGCCAAGGCACATGAAGAGGTAACCTCTAAGCACTTACATTATAAGCACATGTCAATTCCTCTGCCCTCTTATTTTAAAAGAACAAACTTCATCTTTACACATTTTAAAAATAATTACTCAAGAGCATTTACATTTGATTCCTATCATTTGGCAATATATTGTCTGACCCATTCTGTTGTCTATAGTTGCAAATGCTATGAACCAACCCAGAAAGAATTTCCGTTTGGGATACATTTTGGAGCAGGTAAGAATAAAGGACAATATGCCAGGAGGACTGAACACCCTGAGATGAGCACAAAGGAACTCCTGCTTTAAGCATGTTATTTAGCTCTCAAAGGGTTAAGAAAAGCCTCTAGAGGAGGGACAGTTGTCAGGATGCTATCAGCCTGCATATCTCTACATAACCAAGCCTCTAGTAATTTGCTGACAGAGGGTGGATCCCACCAAAACATTAGGGACTTCTGAGGATGCAAGATCCTAAGATGAATTAGAAAATTACCAAGAAAGCACCAGCAGCACACAGGCTGAAGACAAGGCATGAAATTTGCAAGCCCCACAGGAGACTTGGTGCATTCTTTACTAACCACAGTGGAAACATCCTTGACCACTTCTGCATGATTTACAAAAGATAAAAAGACAAGCATTTTATGTGTATTATGTGAAGAGGCTGCAAGCCCACACATTACTTGTCTTGGTAAGCTTTGAAGATAAACTACCCTAAAACCTGGGAGGAGGAGTATTAAAATGCTGGGGTGTGATTTGACCTTTTCTAAATTTTACTAAGCATAATTTTAAAATACTAGAAATGTTTCTGAGCAACTGGAGAAATGCCTTGCTGTTGTCTCCAATGTTCAAAAAAGGGAGATGGAGCATGAGGGAGACTGATGCCACCATCCTTACCATCCATTCCTCTTTTCATGTCATAAGATCCTGCTGTTACAGCCCAGATGTCTAGGACACTTTTGAGACCACAGACAGGGGAAATCCAAAGACTTTGGTCCAGCCTCATATAACAGACAATAAAACTGCTTCTGTCGTAACAGGTCGATGCATGGGTTAGCCTAAAGGAAGCTTGACCTGATGATGTACTTTGACAGGGTAGATAGAGACATACTGCAAATCTCCCCACACATATTCTTAATCTTCTAATGTGAATTTACCAACAGGATTTCACTACCATGTCTACCTTGCAATAAAGCATTTTTAAAAAAACATATTTTTACAGAACCAGAATTGTTCCAAACAAATGTATCCTATATAAAATTTGCTTATTCATTGTCATCAGGTCTGCCCCATTCATATCACGCAGAGGAGGGAAAATCCTTTTTAAAGAAAGGATTGTGTAAATTTGACAGAATTCCTCCCACTTTTGCATGTTGCTTTCTGATAAGCTTTATGGACTGTTGTGTTAAATATGCTTCTTTTGATCCAACTCCACTTTGCTTTTCAGAAGTTGTGAAATTAAAGGTTTAACAATGACAGGAAGACTATTTATACTAGGAGTAGCAGACAGAGAATAAATAGTACCTCAACACAGACTTTCAGGGGTTTTACTTACTTAACAGTTTTAAAAGCAGTTATTTCTGTGGCACAATCTTATTTTTAATCTCCTTTATTGATTTTTTTTTCCTAACAGCAGTTAGCTCAAGTAATAACATGAGCTTCACCACAAAAGATTTCTAGACTTTTAACACATAATCTGAGTGAAAGTTGATTAACTTTAGATCAGTTAATCCAGTATTATCAATTTTTTAACTTCTGATTCATAAAATCCCTTACAGGCAATCTATAGGCATTTGTAGAAGCTTTGGTTATAAGTATTCACACCAGAGGGCCAGCAAATGAAAGTACAGATAAAAAGAAGACTGGACTTCAAATGTATCTTTTGACAAAGGTGACAATAGACTCTGGCCCTTGTTGCAGTTTCTTTCACCCTTTCAGGTTTTACTAATTAATTCCACTTTAAAGGTCTGATAGAATAATGAAAACAGCAGTTCAGTGACCATATAAACACCACAAAGTTTGGTTAAATCTGTGCATTTGAGAATAATTTTTAAAAGATACTGTATTCAGTAACTAATATCACGCCTAGGCTTGCATCCTTCACTATTTGACACTCAATAACCGCTGTAAGCTCCTATGTCTTTGGGGGCAAAACTAAAATAATTTCTGAAAGATACCCTTGGTCAAACTCATTACTGGCATAGTGCCAGGAAAATCCATCAGGATAGAATTGATTTGCAAGAGCAGTATTTGCAAATCTGACAGACATTTCAATTCTCCCCTTAAAGCCATCTCTACAAAAGACGCATTATTTTAAAGAAGAAAAACAGAACAGAAAACCTTTGTAAATATACCTCTGCTTTTAACTCCTTTCAGATTGAGGAGCTTCATGACACCTAGAAAGAGAGCTGTCACAAAAATACAATGGCAAAAAAGTTTTTCGCAGAATACATACAACTCAACTACCAGTTAGTACCTTCTCCTCCTCCAACACAGTTTTTAAATCACTGAACTGCCAAGAAAAAAAAAGAAAAAAAAAAGAGGGGGGGGGGGGCTAAAAAGGCATCCAGGTACTGACAGCTAAGCTTTTGCTCACAAAACACCCCACAGATGTGACAAGTCTATCCAAAAAAGGCAAAGAACTTACCTCCCACAGTGCAAACACAGAGTGTGGCTAGGAAAAAGAAGGCAATCCCCAGGAGCTTCATGCTTGGTGGTGGTGGTGCTGTCAGCTCTCCCTCACACAGCTGGGCAGGGAGTGCTCTCTCACTCTGAGGCAGGCCTTAATTACTCCATGGAAAAAGGTGTGTAGAGACTGTGCCTAGCCACTGCCCATTCCTGCTTATTTTGGGGACTTTGATAAAGAACAGGAGGAAACACAACATACTCCCTCTGGGAGTTCAGTGCGGAGGAGATTTATTGTTTCAGTCCTTACAGGAACTCCTTTTCTTTGGCAGTGAACCATGTTTTTGTTAATGCATTATTTTGTTCTTCTTCAGCCTCGAGGTCAGGAAGATTTTTGAACTGAGGCAAATCGTTCTTTAGAATGTGCTATACATCACCAACTTTCATACTGTAGCTGGGGATCCTTCTAAAGGGGACATTTATGAGTAGTGAGGGAGCCCAGGTAGGGGGTGAGGGGATAACACAGCCAGGAATGGAGGAGCAAAACAAGAAATCGGAGCCCTCACCTGGCTCTTCTTTGTGTTGCACAAAGTGGCCTTACTGAAAATTACAGTTGCTTCACATTAAAGGCAGAGTGCTTCCCAGAGAGAGAGAGCTGCCATCCTGCCACAGAGAGGATGTGAGGGGCCACCAGCACTAGGCGAGGAAGTGACGCCTGCAAGGTGCCCCCAGCAGGGAGAGGCTCTGGTCTCCACAGAGTTAGGGCTGGATTATGTGGGTTTTTTCTTTAAATAAAAAATGGTAGTATTATGTGTTGTTTTTTTTAATTTGAAAAGTTGCAACTAGCTTTGAGTGTGTTTGCTCCATTAGTAATGGAAAGTTTTTTTTATTCTTCTGTGTAGGTACTTGCTGTGCCATGAGGTAGGAATACACTCCCCATAGTGAGCCAGTTACCTGGGTCATCTCATAACCCAGGGCAGAATCGCTGTCTTCTCCTCAGGACAGGCTGATCTGGGAAATTTTGATCCCCTTCTCACAGCCATTCCTCTGACTTCTGTGAAAGAAACCTGAACACAGCTGCAGAGCTAAAGGCTACCAAAACATGGTATTTTAATACTCTTGTGCTCTGTGCCTTAACGATTCAAGGCAGCTGAT
Source organism: Falco rusticolus (assembly GCF_015220075.1). Lineage (NCBI taxonomy): Eukaryota > Metazoa > Chordata > Aves > Falconiformes > Falconidae > Falco > Falco rusticolus. The sequence goes on from NC_051187.1 coordinate 56,197,123, forward strand.
GGCAATTAATCACAAAATTTCAACCACAATGAGAATGCGTTACACTATGTTTGCTCATCTCCCTCTCTCACAACTTTTAGGAAAATTTGGTGGAAAGCTTGACCTCACAAACATCCTGACTCATTAAATATTCAACTTTACTTATTGCAGTAATCAAGATTTTTTTTTCCCTCATGACTGTTTCTCACTATAAGGGGAAGTTTTGGAAGGGCTTCACATGCAGGAACTCCTAGGAGCTAAGCCACAGTGTTTCCAGCAACAGCACTGTTTTATTTATGGAATGAGGAAAACAGTAGCAGCTCAACATCATGTGTGGAATAACTTTTGTTTAGTTAAAGAAATTATATTTCTACATCTTAATGCTATGACACATCCTCTGCCTACCACAGGTGACAGAAGCTGGTGCTCAACAGAAATCTGATGGTAGACAATGAATTTCTGGCTCTTCATTTGGACAAACTTAGGTATTTGCATTCATGAGAGATGCCAACATATAAGTTCTCCTTACTGAGACGGTTTTCACCATCAAAGTAATACAAACTTGACTCAGAGTAGAGCTGGGCCACACAATGACACTTTTGTCAAGTTGGTCGAAGCATATGGCAGGGACTTAGCATCAGTGCTCTGTTTTTATGCTAGTTTTGTGCCAACATAGGACCTAAAGTTAGAATGGGCTAGAAAAGCAGTAACTACTTGCAGCAGAAAGCCTTCAAGCAGAAAGATAAATATGAGCATAGGGAGTGAATTCATCCCAGGTTAATGCTGTTTCTGATGCAAAAGAGGGACTCTAACCTTTTATTTACAGCATTGCCAAACCACCACCTCAAGTGTTAATATTTCTTTCTGTATCCTTTTTCAGGACTATTTTATTGACTGAAATGAAACTTCTGCAAAATCTAAGAGGCCTGAGGACAGGAACCCTTCCTTAGCTTTTGAGACCCAGAGAAACTATCTGAATGCCTAACAGAATATTGATTCAGTTCTGCGCTGTTCATCCGAGCATCATCATCACAAGGACTCCTCAGTGTTCTGCTGCTGCTGAAGATGACTGTGGTGTTTACCTGCAACTCACTGAAGGCAGAACGGGCACAGAGTTTTGCAGCCTTGCAGTAGCTACCCATATCACAGGTACCAGTGTGGAAAAAAGCTCCCCAACCTCATGGAAGTGGTTAGGAGGGAAAGAGAAAGGACCAAGTGTCTTTGCCTTACACCATGTCATACAACTCAAGTTGTACCTCAGAAAGTCCTAAGGCAACTTACTGCCTCCCTGAAGCATCAGGAGAACTGTATCCCTCTGAGATGCTCACTAACATCAACATCAAAGGCAGCTAAATTTTGCTAGATCAAACTTGGTATGAATAGCAGCAGCATGCAGAGTAGGAATAATAGGAATAGAAGAGGAGCAGCTCAAGTAATTCACTGAAAGAGAAACTCTGGCCAAAGCTGAGATGTAGCTTCTGGCTTGGAGTATCTGAGCTGCAGAAAAGAGATTTTCTCAACTCCTGTCAATGGAAACGTGTTTTTTTTTTCCCTTTAAAAAGAAATCAGTTAAGTTTTTAAAAGCTTCCAGTGATCTTTGTAGCAAAAGATTATTCCTCTATGTGTTTACTGAAGAGAAATCTTCTCTTTTCCTCCCTATGAGCAAATAAGTTTTCCTTTATTGAATAAATGTTGTTCTTTCTTTCCTCAAACCAAGAAACTTAGCTTCAGTGCCAACATGTGCTCTGTTTTATAAAGAGAAATTTGGTCATCGGTACTGCTGCCAACTGTGGTGTTACTGCCAGTGCTGGAATATCTGGAGTTTCACTTCGAGCCCCAGAACAAGTGACTGTGTGACAGTCTCAGTTTCCACATTTTTTCAAGTAAGATTTTAGCCCTCCTAGTTGCAGAAGAAAACTTGAAACATGACCAAAGAGCACTCTAGAGAATGAAAGGACTCTCTGTTTTAAAATACTGTTATTTTGTAGTCCAATAATGGTTGGGGTAGCCCGAGTTATATATTTATTTTTGCCAGTGTGGTATTTCATTATTAAAGGAAACCCTTTACTGCCACGGTGGATTTGCAGTTACAGATTTATTAGTCTTAGGCTATATTTATAGATTCTTTCTTAGTTCACATTGCTTGGACTAAAACATTGCCCTTTTATGCACAGTTCTCCTGTGAGGTTCAAATAATCCTTTTCAGATTTAGAGAATGTAAAAATTTTACATATCATTCAATATGGTTGAAGCACCACTGCAAAAAACAGGAAATAATACGGACAGCTATGCTGTCTTGCTGTGGGCTACTGGCAGTTTCAAATGTGCATGCAAAGAGTAAATTCATCAGTCTTCACAAAAGCAAAAATAAAAAGATACAAAAGATACACAGTCTTTGATGATTTACTGAAGTGAAAAAAAACACACTGACTAAATCTGCTGGCCTTTCCCATTGGTGCCTGCTATCCCTTCCACTGATGCTTATTTTCACTTTTATAGCAGCATGGTAGGAAAAAGGCAGACAAGACTCAAACTCTTATTGCTTTGCTACATCTGTATTTCAGCAAATATATCTAAAGTGATATTTTATCAGAAATTACCTATGACTTACCTGTACATTTGGTTATACTCCCTTAAGCAGGGTAAATTTACATTGAAAATGCAATTGTATCATGTAGAAATACATTGCTTAATTATGCTTTCTGATATTTTAAAAATTGTTCTTAAAAGTACTTGGTTTAGGCTATTACAATACATTAAAATTTTACTATATAGTAGAACTCCAAAGAACTTGAATATAACAGTATGAAACCAAGATATGTATAGAAGTTACTCTGAAGATTCATGCTGAAGGACATTTTAAAATGTAGATTATTTTGTTCTGAATTTTTTATGGAAGAACTGGAACATCTCAGGGAATAGAAATGTCACTGCCCAAATTCCTTTGCACACAATAACAGTAAAAATATGAAAGATCAGGCTTGCAAATGTATTTAAGTGCTTAAAAAACCCAAGATAGCCACCTATTCTTTGTAGCATGGAAATGCTTAAATCTCATTGATTTGATTCAGAGCCAGGCGCTAAAGTGAAAAATTCCACTAAATCTCTGTCTACATGCCTTTAGGTAAGCACTGAAGACCAGAATGCATTTAGTCTGTATTCAGTACTCTTTTTATGAAAGATATTTTCAAGGACAAATCTAATAAAATTACTGCAACTCTAGCTATCAGGCTTGAGTATTTTTTATTTGCAATACCAACAGACTCTGTAAGGATATCTGTCACTGTTTTTTCCTACTCTTTCATACCTGAAACTCTACTGAGGTACTACAGGGAGTGAAAATATGTTCGAAGGAACTGACTCAATGTTTATTCACTTGCAAATGATAGAAGTCAGGACCATATTTGTAGAAATGGAGTTGTCACTCTGCTAGAGTGCCAAATTTCAAAGGATGTTGTATGTTTGAAGTATTCAGAGTTACATGTCATTGTCAAAACGGTGCAGCAAATTTACGCTCCTGAGATATCTCCGTCCATCTCTCTCTCACTGTACGCTCCCATTCTGCTGCAACCAAAACATGAGATAGAAAGAGGGCTCTGCACTTAAGTGTTTCATGTTTCCATTCCCAAAACTGTATTTCCATCCTAAGCCACAGTTTATTTCACAGTCTCATGAGTCCTGGGTATCAATAAAGACAGTCTGATTTTTGTGCTCAGTCCTTATTTCCTAATCCAGTAGACAACATATGTTAACAGAGGACACCAATTTACCCTATACCAAACGACCTGGTTCATTGGCTTCAGAAGTTACTCAGTTCTGGATTATGCACTTGAAAAGCTGTACTTGGCTGTTTCGACCAGTCACCCTGTGGTTTCTCTTGACTTTGTGAGCTCCTCACTTGGAGTTGCAACGGGCTACTTAACAGCCAAGATTCTTCTAAGGACACCATTGTAGGTCCATTCTTTCTCTGTTGGTGGGTTACTGGTGTATGGTTATTTAAATCTTGCTTGTCAGAGAGAAGCTTAAGCATAACTACAGTGACAGAAAGAAGAAAGCTATGAAGGGAAAGGTGCTGCTGCCTCAAGTCATATTTCATGCTTATGTACAGGGAATCAGGAGAGCTGGAAGAGAGAGACCATAAACAGTCATTCTAGGGGTATAAAAAACGGGGCTTGCAGAATTAGAGCAAGGAACTTCGTGTCATGTAAAGACCCACACAGAATGTGTTTATAGGCTTTGCATCCTGTCCTGAGCTAATGAAAAGGGAAACAGTGAGTCAGTCTCAGTTTTTCATGTTATTTGAAATGCATGGAATGATTATACGATTGGCTGTCTCAGAGGAAACAAAACAGAAGTATGTGTTTGAATCATGCCTTAATTTCCAAAAGGCTGAATAAACCCAGCCACTATCTATCCAGACATATATCTCTTCTTTATTGTTGTAAACTACAATGAGCTCTTTCTTCTTGGGCCTGGTTAAAAAGTTGGCAGTAGTATGAGACTGCAGTGGACCTCAGTACTGAAAAGCAAGATGTACTTTCTGTTCCAACTGTACTTGTCAGTTTTCCTGTGCAAGATGTTGTTGGACATTAAGCTTCTGCCGAGCTGAATTTCTGTGGCTTCTCTTTTCCATTTGGTTTCCTCTGCACAAGCAGTGGAAAAATGTATCAGATTTCTTGTCTGTCCCATGAGGGGATACTCTGTGCATTAGTCTGTCTAAGTTATAGTTTTTAACAGTGTCAGCTGTGTTTTCAGATGACTAGTGCCAGAAAAGACCATCTTAGAGCATTATATATATATATCACATATAGAGTATGTGATTATAAAGAGCCTATTGAACTGAAATACAAGTATTATAGCTTTCTCAGCAGCCAATGCTATGGCTGTGCTAGTGTCCCAACATCTATTGTAAACCTATGTTTTCATCCACTCATAAAAGGAGTCAGTGAAAAAATGTGTCCAGAGTCCTCATTGCCCAGTTTTGTTTCTTTTGGTCAGCAAGGTGAGATGTGGGGGGTTTGGGCTACTTCTTAGAGGACCCTGGGAGCTTCTGAGCTGGAGGATGTGGGACTGGAAAAAGGGAGAGTTACAGGAGATTTGGCAGCTGGGCAGAATTTAATGTTGGGCAGATAGAGATTATGCAGGCACTGCTGGGCCAGCACACTCATTTCCTGCATATCTTACTCTGTTAAGAAAGTGAGGTAAAGAGACAATTCATAATGAACAGTTTTTTCTGGAACTCATAACAAGAAGCCAGAATTCACATATTAAGAATCTGAGACTACGTTACTCTCCAAGACAATGCCTAGGAGACATTTTGTTGCACAGAGCCGCTCTCGAACTTAAGACAACCTCTCTGCTTGGCATTTTTCCTCATGCTTTTTTTTCTTTTGCAGCTATCTACCATCTCGCCCAATCCAACTTCCAGCATTGATTAGCTTGAACTCTTTGTGGCTTAACCTCCTTATCCAGAATAGCTATTACTGCTGCTCTTCAGTGTCAGGCTTCCCAAGCCTTCATTCCTTTGGTGTATTTCACACTTCCTGTTGTTGCTATCAGAATGAGTCCTGCTAGCAGTTTTTGACACATGCAAAATACAATGCATGTCCGGTCTGATAAGGAAACAACGTCGCCAAGAAAAGTGGGTAAAATCCCTGTGCCAAAGTATACCCCCAGCATTTCAGCTTCCTGGCAGACTGTGTATCTGCCCCTTCACAGATATCATAAACATTTTCCTGTTCTTTGCATTTCTAATCTCCAATTTACTCAGCAATAGGGGACTAAATGCTTTCCATGGCATGTAATAGTTAGGTAATGAGTAGCCAACTGAAAATAAAAACAACTTGGGCACCTGCTAAAGGCAGGTATTTCAGATCATCCACAGCTGGAAAATGCACAGAAATTTTGACACATACATGCTTTTAGTAATTTGTTATATTGCTGGACAGTTTGTCATCAGGAATGAACTGATTCACATTCATCTCTGCTTACACTCACCGAAGTTTTTGTTGCAGACAGCTGGGATAAGACTAAAACTATTTTAAGGGGAACCCCCCCCCCCCCGCCCAAACAATGGACAAAAACGGACTACCAGCAGTCTGTGCTGCCACATACTGTATTTAGAACTGTTCAGTAGCAATGGAAAATGCTTGTAGTAACAAAAACCTGTTAATAAACTACTACATATTATGCAAATCACCTTTTTAAATTAACTTTATGATATACACTGTCATATAGTTATATGTCATAGAGTTATAAAACTATGCTCACGGACATTAGCACCATGGGTGTTTGCAGCAACAACACCATATCTCAATTTAGCATTAAAAAATGCTGATTTGGAGTCAAGACCTATGCAAATAAGTTTGGGTTACCATAAGAAGATGACTAGGCAAAGAACAGTTTTTAAAAATTGCTTCTCTCCTACATCTATCCATGAAGAACAGGACCACATATAACCTACGTAATATGCTCTGACAAGTTAAGACAGCATGTTTTCCTTTACAGTTGGATCAGGTTAGGAGATTGTTAATTGCCATGGCTCAGTGAAAAAGCAAACCCCCAGCGAGCTCCAGTAAATGAGGTGGAGTTACACTCTGAAGTTCAGTACGTCAGACCCTGAAGTTGATACTTTGCTTTCATTTTTGTTTAGTGCTGGGAATAGCAGGTGGACATTAATTGCTTCTACAGACTAGTTATTTTTGTTTCTTGAAGGATGGGAAAAGAAAGGAGAAACAATGGCAAGGCTGGGGCAATGCAGTCCACACAACTGTAGCTTCAGGCTGAGTACCCTAATCAGATTCATGAAGGAAGTTAAGTACTCAATAAAACTATGGCATATTGTTTTCATCCAGCTTTCTACTGTTTGAATAGTTGGGCTGAAGACAAAGAGTATTGCTATCATCAAAAGCATATAAAACCAGGTTAATATCTGTCAGAGATAACGCATCATGGTTTATGGCAGATATCTGAGTCACATTTCTGTAGGACCCTTGCTATCCTGCAAGTCTGTGAGGTAGAATTTCAGTCTGGAAAATGTATCATCAGTTTATTAATCCACTGGTTATCTAACTTCTGTCATCACCCACAGATACAGAGGCCCGCTATCAGCCTGCATGTGTAGACCACAGCTGGGGAGACTGGGGGGTTACTCCATGAAGATGAAATGTAAAGTCTGTCAAGGGCTAGCTGAGGTGACAATTCCTCATACACAGACTATCAAATCCCTGTGTTAACAAAAGATGGGTAGAAATAACCAAAACCTGTGAAGTGACATGTTGTATCATAGTATTTACTGAAATAGATGTAATGGTAACACAAAACTCCTTCTTTGCAGAGATATTACTGTATGACAGTAAGCTCAGTTTTGCAGAATAGCTTCATCCATATTAGGAGAAATGTAAAGTGCTGGCAATTGTTCCACTACTCATTAAGGAAACCTAAAATTTTTATTTAATTGGCATAAACCTTTTCTATCATCTTCATTGCACAACAGAGCATAGCTTATAGCTGCTGGAAATCACTATATAACCTGGCGCTTGGATCTGCTCTACAACTAAGGCTGAATTATCTCAGTACTTGGAAGAAAAAAAGCATCAGAAAGCACAGATGTGTTTCAGGAAGTAATATCTAGACTTTAGTAGTGCTCCAGCAGAATACCAATGAGCAAGGGGCAAGAGGAGCAACACCTCACTGACAACACATGACCAGCCCCTCCTCTGTGGTCTCCTTCCTTTGATCAAGTAGTTTATAGCAATCACTCCTTGCTTTTGACAGAGGGGAGGAGGGCTCCTGCACTTCAATCCCTCTGTAGCAATTGGTGTTAGAAATACTTCATTTCCATGGGATCCTGTTGTTCGGCTGGGAGGCCCTGGGGTGAGTCACTGAGCCACCCACCACAAAACAACAGGAAAAGTCACAAAATCCTTCAAGAATAACAATGACTGGGAGGTGTCTTCATCCAGTCTAGATTGCTGGTTACTGACAACATTTGCAATTGCCTCAGAAATATGCTTCTTTCAGGCTATGATTTTATTTTATTCCCTCTCCTAAAATGGGAACGTCTTCACAAAATCTTTCAAAGAGTAGAGCTGATGGATTACTGTTTATCAAGCTATTTAGTGAGTTTTTCTACTTTTTGTTGAAAGATCTGTTTAATAAATGATTTTTTTAACATTTGACCGTCTTCAGAGTTGGCAATATATGTCTTTTCAGTATACATTTTTTAGAGTAAATAGCAATATCTGCTAAGGAATTTAACTGAAAATAATGTTTTCTGGTGTTGAGCCAGACCAGATCTGCACTCAAGCCAGGCCAGATCTGCTCTCCAGCCAAAGTTCCAGGGCAGATTCTTCAAATCTTTCCAGACTGGCCTAACTGTGCTTCCAGTGAAGTCAATTAAAAAAGCCCAAACCAACCTTGTATTAGGGCTGATCACCTCAGAAAATTCTGCTCACACCTATTCTATGCTTATTTTAGCGGCAGGTTAACAAATCTGTACTTTGAATGTCTAATGATTATTCCTATGAAATTCAGCTGGACATCTTAACATACAAAGTTAAACATGCAAGAGTTCACAGAATCAGGCCCTGGAGAAGGAACTGTGGCATGTGAAGTCCTGTATTTCTATTTTCTGCAAATCTCCTGCATCCTACTCCAGCCTCATATTGCATTCCCACACATATCAGTATGTTGGCCTCATTCAGAGTAGGAACTACATGGAATAAGGATGATCTTTATTTTCACTGGGCATTAGCCCAATTTATGGGACAGAATGAAACCTACAAGTTAGAAACGATACCACCAACAACAGGAATTTTCCATCACATCAAATCTAGGATTGAGTTGTGAACTCACTGAACGATTGGCCTGTGACATTCACTGTGCATGAAGACGAGTATATAGACAATACTAAGTAACCGAGCATGGAACAAGAAGCACACATCATATTTACTTTAAAAGGTACAGACAGATGTGATTTACATGTCAACCAAAACACTTGATACTGGCCTTGTGCAACTCAGCTGCTCCTTATACAGGAATCACCTGTCACTTAGAGCCGCAAATGACCTTGTTAATGTGACCCGCAGATACCTGAATGCTCAACTGTTAGAGTGACAAAAGAGTACCCCACTGCATATAGATATGTCATAGTAATTAACAGAGAAGGCACTTACAGTAATGTTGCCAGTTCTCCCTGGTTTGTGCACCTCCCATAACACCATGGAGGTAAAGACTCATCCAAACACTACGTTTTGTCTTGCTTTCAGTATCGTGAGACTTTAAACATTTTGTATCCCAGTCCTCAACATTTTTGACATGCCTTCCATTTCCCTGCAATGTGTTGCTTCTCTTTTGTTCCCCCCCACCCCTCTGTTACATCTTCATACGTCAGATTTCACTTCTCCCCTGCACTGATAACAAATAATATTCTTCCGCATTTATGAAACAGGCAATGTGGTACATACCCAGCTGGAGTGGGTTCTGACCATATGACTGCCTGGCAAACCTACACAACTAAGGTCTCACTAGCCAAATTATTCTCTTGGAGATCATAAAACCAAGATAAATAATTGGCCAGGAGAGAAAAATTAAGATAGTGTTCACACATCTGTAGCTGGCTGGTACTCCTTCAGTTTCATGCAGTTATCACTTTTTGCCAAATGCATTTCATTGGTCAGTAAAAGCAGGGAGAACCTCTGGCAGTCTTCAGCCAGTATGTCTGAACTCCTGTAATGTTTCATGATGGGCTGTGGGATGGCTGAGGGAAAATGTTTTCCAAACACTATCTATTTAACACAAGACATCAAAAGGAGTCTCAGGCTTGTATTTGGGAAAAACTTCACCCAACACCCCCCCCCCCCCAACCCTCCCCCTCCAAAAAAACCCAACCCCCCCAAATTAAATCAGGAATTACTAAAACTCAATGTCAGCATGCTTCAAAAGTGGGTGTCTAATGTTAGGCTCCTAAATCCTTTTTAGCTACCAAGATTAGTAGCTTGCTCTTTGCTACTGGTAATTGCCCAGCAGGTTCTGGGAAAGCAGCTTATTTAGGCACCTAAATGTGAGGTTTAGGAGCCTAATTTAGTCTCTCAAGCCCAAAATCTTGGTCATGCATTCTCAATCAAGGACAAATAAGAGCGCCAGGATTTTCAGTTACTACTAAAGTTTTACTTCCAGGTCAAACACAAAATCAGGAGGGCTCTGATTTCCTAGTTCCATTTTAGATACTACCCCAAATTTCATCATTGTTCTATTCTATTCTATTCATCTACTATTCTGTAGGTGGAAGAGAGGGGTGAAAGGGACAATGGTGGAGCCCTAAGCACCAGAACAACTCTGCAGCCATAGCTTTGCTTCCTTTCCTCCTTCCACCTTCTTGTGAAGTTGCCTGAGGTCCTGCTGCATTTCCCCCAGCTACTTCCTTCCTTTCCTCTCATTATCTATGCAAAAGGCACCCATGGCCTATCTGCCTAGCCTCCAGTAGGGCTTCATGGGCTTTCACATAGCTTTCAGCCCATGCAGTGGCACCGTTCCCACCTTCTGCAAGACAAGGGACCCCTGAGGCCCCAGGGATCTCATACACTCCAGCAGCTGAGACTACCTGCCTTTTTCTTCGAAGACCTTGATCTGTCTTTGCTACATAACTAGTAACAGGACACTCTACAGGGAATTGAAAGATAAAAATAAGCTGTTTTAATCGGCTGCTTTTAACGAGACTGTTTTCCTTGTTGAGACCCTCCAGAACACAGGAAGCTTAACTCCAGGGTATGGCTATGCTTGAAACCAAAACCTAGTCAAAATCTTAAACAGAAGCCAAAGCCAAACCAGAAGCACAAATCAAAACCAAATGTATAACTCGATTCCTAGAAAGTCCTCTTTTCAAATAAAAATGTAATTATGCTCTTATTTTCTCAAGCCTCGCCTATACACAAAAGCTGTAACCATTTTACTAACCCCCTTTAGAAACTTTTTATTTTAATTAGGACAGCCTTTTTATGTCCTTTTTGGTTATTCTCAGAACACCTTGCACTGATTTGTCTTAATTCATTCCTTACAGACCAGGGAAGGTTTTGTCTCTGGAGTTCTCAGAGTGAATATATTATGTATTTTTCTGTCCAGTTTTTTTTTAATGACTACATTTGAATAATTTTAAAAAGAGTAAGAACCTTTCTGAATTCCTTAATTGAATTTAGTGTAAAACTTGTATGTCTAAAGGAATTAATGTAAGTCATCCTCTGCAGGATTGCGATGTGGACTGTAGGATAATAGTGTTGACTGGTCATAGAGAGGTAGGGAATTAATCCAAAGGGGCACTAAAAATAGCATGAGGAAGAAGCTTTCCTGACTGTAGCCACCCTACTCAGCGAGTCGACCAAAGTGGCAATTTTTTTTTCTGAGATGTCTGAGAAAGATTACAAAACAAACATTAAAAGGCAACTGATGTGAGCTTAAACCCTTAAATATCCCTTAGATAAAAGGAGAAAACATTTTCACAGGAGAGTGGGGTTCCTACTTTGTAGAATGTCTGGGATTATCTCCTGGAACTACTGACCCTCTGAAATCCACTGCAGCAGAGCTGGCAGGGCCATGAAGAAAACACAATGAGGATGACAGTGTAAAACAGCACAGATTAAGTGAACAAATGCAGTGGGCTGTTAAAGCAGTATTTTCAAGAGCTCACACATACACAGTTGCTCCACATATTTTAGTACATACTTGTGCCCAAGTTCAAAGTTACAAAACTTTGCAATGAATTTTCAAGGGCTTTCTGCTGCAGCATTGCCATGTATGCAAGACTCGAATTGTGAATTCAGGGATGGCCACATCCTGGCTTTAGTTGCACCATCCTTGCTGGTAAAATAAAGTTAGTAAATTGATAAGAACTACTTGGTGGAAGGTAACTGCAGTAGCTGAAATGCAAGATCAGCTTGTTCTTCATGAATGTGGCTGATTTGGTGAAGATTAAAGCGTGGTTTAATATTGCAGCAAAGGAAGCTATAAAATCAAATATTACAATTGTGAAAATACTCCACCTATGATTTACTTAAAGTGGAGCCCCTCAGTAATTACCAGAGCCTTGTGTGTGTTTTCAGTTCTTTCATTAGTCAGAGGCTTAACGAAACCTCTCAAACGAAAGCAGGAAGGGCTGTGTGCTAATTCTTGGTGATTCATTGATTTCCTTCCTTTCATCCCCAGCTAGAGCTTTGCTGGGTAAGTCTGCACAGCAGTGTGCATAGTGCTGCAGTCAAGTAATGCCCGTGTAAGATAGACTCACCAGCCATGGGAAAGCCACGGCAACATGAGCACTGTCCTCCACAAACACCTTCAGTGCCTCCTGACAGACCACAGGGCTCTCTGAGGAATACCTGTCATCTTTAGTGATACTCTCCAATGAACTCTGCAGCAGACAAGCAGGCCACAGCCGTGTGGTTACCAGCCTTGTCTTGCTTTCATGGCCTGACAGACCACTTTATTCTGTGTGCCTGAGAAACAAGGTGACGGATTACCAGCTCAGATTACTTTTATTACAAAAGCAGGCTGTAAAATAAGAAAATTTAAGTTTTAAATACATCTGAAGGTGTTCTCTTCTCTGACCTGTCATACGTGATTTCTCCAAGGTGTCTCTTAGCTGCACTAGCTCAAACTCACTCCGTAAAACTCTCCAATGAGCCCTAGCTTCCGAAGACGTTTCCCCTGTTCCAGTAAGATCAGAGATACCTGTTAGGGTGTTCCTATGTAAAAGTTCATCTTCCAAGCACCTCTTGAGTCATGATTTTTCCTTTTTTAAAAAAATATTATTTAAACAAATCAGTGTAGTGGAACTCAAATGTGTATGTATCTTAAATGAGCTTGTGATGTCTGCAAGGGTATAAATGAAGCAGCATTCCAAACCGTCCTGGAAATATCCTGCAGTAAGATGATTTCTCCAACTGTACTGCTTCAAAAAAAATCAGACAATGTTATGTTCACAACGTACTTCAGATCATGAAACACACCAGGATCCTCATGTCCCAGCTGGAGGGTTGCCTGATAGTCCAACTGTGTGCCTGGAATTTAACTGTGTTTTGACCTGTCTCTTTGGAAGCCCTTGATTATTTATGGGATAATTTTAATAGACAAGATCAAGAACCATTCAAGGTGGCTGGAATAACTTTTTCAAGTTTCTTGCACAATAAGCTCTACCTACCTATGTGTTTTCATTAGTGGTCAGAATAATATCAATAATTAGACATATCACTGCAGTCAGCCATAGAAAAATTATAGAAATTATGACACTTAAAACAGTTGTCTGAAGCAACTGGCATTGGGGAAGGACTCCCACTGGACTGGGGGTTGTAAGAGAGCTTTGATTTAGATTATGCTCTCTTTATACAGCACTTCCCTGACCTGCCAGTGTGGAAATCCAATTGACTTGAGAAGGAACAGGGATAAATCCAGGCTGAAAATCCCACCCTTGACTTCTTTTTATCTTCAAACAACTCATGTATGTTCAGTGAGATTATTCCAAAAGATACTTTTAACATATAAATACTAAAAGCAGCTCCACAGTTTCATTGAATTGCTTTTTCAACTAGTTCCTTTTATATCTGGGCTCTTCTCTTGTATCAGTTTTTACACAAAACAAACAGGCTAAACATTATTTCTGTATTATAACATGAGTGGCATAATTCCTCACTCTCTAAAGTCAATTGGAGTTTTCTCAGTAATGTGGAAAGGGGCAAAAGCTGGCTTCTAATGGCTGTAACACTTGGCCTGTTAAGAGCCGTGGCAAAACAGCTACTGAATTTAATGGAAGCTAGAGCTGCCCTTGGGTTCCTACATCCTTTATTTACATTGCAAGAATATCCAACTGTCCTGTTTGTTTTCCCTCTCTTGAACAGGATCCAATCACCTGTGCTTGTCCAGTCCCTGTATCCAAAGATCCCTATTTTAACTTTCAGAGTCTTATTGCCCCGTTAGCAGATGCATAATGTCAACCTGTCTAGTAAAAGGACATGGCCTAGCTCTCAGCAAAATCAGTAAAACCACTTTTACTAAGATCCCAGCAATGTGAATCAGACACAGATACATAACTGTGAGCCTTCCTCCATGGTCTTCTGCTCTTTAGTTTTGAATTCCTGTAGCCTCTCAGGAATTCTCTTTGCTTTTTCTTCCAAAGCTTTCAAAACAAAACTGATAAAATTATTTTTCTCTCTTCAGCTTGTCAAGGTTCTTCAGTCAAAGCAACTAAATAGTGAATGAAAACAAATTCAGCATAATGTTCTGTAAACAGAGGTCTCAGGACTGATGTGAACAAGACAGGAATTTCTAAGACAGGATAGGTGAGTGGTGCCTCTGGTCCCCTGTAATTCTCTGGATTACAAATCACACCTAATCGTCAAGCATTATTTCCAAATCACTAGCTGAGATACTGGAATTAACTATGCACAAGTTTATTTTTTTATGATTGTGAAAGTGAAGGGTAGCTATAGTCCTGGCCTGAACAGGAGGGCAGGACACAAGGAAGAATCATATACATCATGCATTTTACACAACTGTCACAGGACATTGAAGCCACTGCTAAGATTCACAACTGATTTCTTGTCCATCATAGGTCCAGCAGAGCAACAGCAGCAGGGATTAAGACAATACCATTGGAGCTGTTGAAGGGGAAATACAGACCCAACTCCCAACTTCACTCTGTGACCCATACGTGTCTTTGTATTTTGCACATCTTTGTTCCTGGGAAGAAATGCCTTGCTCTATTCTTATTTCAGACTGACACAACTTGAATCAAATTACTTAGTAAAATTTCTGCCTGCTCCAATTTCATCACTTTGATATTGTGTAGAGAGGAGAAAATTGGCTACTTGTCTTCTAAACAAAGCGAGGAACTCCTCACTTATTTAAGTTGGCTGCCTGGTATTGCCCTCCTAAAAGCTTGTTTAAGGTACCGGTAGCAACACTGTCTGTCGCTACAGGTGAAAGTCCTGAGTCACACTTCAGTTCTCACTCATTTATCCCACTGAATTCTCTCACTGCAAATTGCTCAGGATGTGATATCACACATAAAGAGGATGTGCATCATTATTGTGTTAATGTGTTTTTAGTATCTTTTTAAGTAAACTAATGTTTCAGTACAAAATACCATCATTTTTCAGTTTCAAAGGCAATTTTTTAGTTAAAATGGTGGTTAAGCTTCATTCTTTCCTTTTTCTTTTCCCATTGCAACTCTTCCATTCTGAAATCAGAGATGCCAAGCTTTGTCCTGAAGGAATTTTCCTAGCAGAATTGTGTCCCAAATACTAATAGTATTAGTACCATCCA
Organism: Falco rusticolus; assembly: GCF_015220075.1. NCBI lineage: Eukaryota > Metazoa > Chordata > Aves > Falconiformes > Falconidae > Falco > Falco rusticolus. Next base: position 56,212,411 of record NC_051187.1, read on the forward strand.
AGCTGGATAATTGGCAATCCCAGAAGAACTGATAGGATCTGTTGCCTATATATTACTAGCTCAGGGCTATGTAATAGACAGCACTAATTGATTTTCTTTCTTTCCAGTCATACAAGTATAAATCATAGTTAAGAATTTTCTTAAGTAATTTCTATGATAGTAAGTGTCTGTAGTAGAGCATGCTGCCATCAAAACTAATACCTTTGATATGCTTTCTTCCTAGGACAGACAGAAAACATCATTCTTCATCCTGCCATTAAGAACAGATTGGACATTTAAACATGTAAGCCAAAGCTCAGACTACAGTAGTACATGATGTATAATAGAAGGGACCACATATATGTGAGTTCCATGTGAAAAAAAAAAAGCAGACGCTATGAAAATGTAATGATCAAAACACAGCCTCCCTGGCTCCCACTGCACTCAGCTACACTTAACAAGTCATACAATGCAGTAATAGCTACCCTCACAAATCTTTGTATAGATAGTGTGGCATAACTGAGTTGTGGAGTTCCAGGACTTTTAAAGCTCGTTAATTGGACCTTTAAAATGTATTAAATGTCTATTGAAATGCAGGCTGTAACAGCCCCCAGAGGAGAAGGGATTTAATAGCTTTATGTATTTAGGTATATAAGTGTATAAATGCATTAAATATATAATAGAAACATTGCTATATACATGTGTTAAATAAGCACAGGATGAAAACCTCTTTTTACAGAAACATAAATGAGTATGTGAAAGCAAAAGCAACACAGGTGAGCACAAGGTACACATGTACAGCAGATTATTTTGCACAGGCTTTAAAAAATAAAAGGTCAAAGCTTTTTGTTTAAAGAACATCCTGCAACATCTCCAAATAGGATATAAACAACACAGCAGCCACAAAGAAACTCTCTAGCTCCCCAAATAAACAAATGACGTTAGTTAACTGTTGTAAGAGACTGATAGAAACTTAAATAATGCCCCAGATCTTTTAGATCGGTTGAGCTGTGCTGGCTGTGTATCACAGTAGGAAAAGCAAGCAAATCTGGCACTAACCCAGTTTTCTTCTCTGAGAGCTGGGTGGTAAAAGCTGGAGTGTTCTGACATTACTCTGCCCTGTGCTGAATGTCCGCTGCCCTCCCAGGCCAGAATGGTAGCAAGAAGCCATCTGGATATAAGAAAGCCTCTTTCTTTTCACCAGATGATAACACAGGACTCCTTGGCTGTTACAGCCAGGATTGGGTCCATTTGAACTAATGAACCGAATGCATCCCGCAGCATCCATGTGGGTGTAATCGTTAGTCTACAAATAATCAGTATGTTTCTCTATACTAACTGCCTACCATATTTAAATGGAAATGTTTATGGCAATTGAGGCAGGTGGACCAAATAAGCTCAAATAAACCTCGAATACATGGTCACAGTTTACATATATGCCCAACAAAACTGTTATTTGTATAACTACAGAGGTGTATTACTTTCCACAACTTTTTTTTTTTTTCTCTTTCTCATTCTTTACTCAGGCAAAGCTCAGGGGAGCTTCTCCTGGGGCAAGAACTGAGCTGAGTGTTAGGTTAAACATTTCTTTGCTTCAGGTATTGTTCATTTTAACAGGTATGTTATATCAAATGTATATTAATTTTATATTACTAATGTACCGCACTGCATGTATGTACACACATATGTATGTAAAAATTGCAAGCGATTTCATCAGTTTCTCAGGTCAAAACCCAGGAAGACAGCCATTATTACTGTGTAGAACAATGTAAGGGCTGCAGCATTGGTGCTTGTTTCTACGATATCAGTGTCTTTCATGAAACTTCAGATGACTTATCACAAAAAAAAAAAAAAAATGACAGTGAGTATTTTCAGGTGGTCAGGTCTGACTTGCCTCAAATTGGTGGAATCAGAGTTAAGATAATGCTGAAAATTTTTTCTCATTCAGTTCACCTGAGATGGCTGCCAAATTTTATTCAGGCTTCCAAACGAGGAATTAAGTCTCTGGAAGGGGCTGCTGCTACAAAGGGGTAAGAGTTTTTCTGCCCATTGATTTCAAGAGGACCCTGATCAGGCCCAAAGTCAAATGTGAAAAGTGGTCTCGTATACTTTTGAAATTCCCTTTTGCTTTCGGATATCAGGGTACAGAGGTTTGGATGGGTGAATAGGTGGACCATAAACAATGATCTCTGCTTCCATATTTACTTAGGAATGCTATACTTGGCACGTACTTCCAGTAGCAGAAAGCTCACTTCCTGATGTCAATATAATATTTGGCAGTTAACACATACTCCCTGAAGAAAACCATGGCACAATTGGAACACAGTGTGCAAGGGTCTACGATATTCAGACACACTGGCTAAGCTTTTACTTTTTCTACAAATCTTACACCAAAATGTGCAACACAAAAGAAAGACGGCTTAGGCACACAACCCAAGCAGACTGTGGGCTGTTGTTCCACAAACACTGACAGCAACTGTTGGAATATTTTCTTCACATACAAACAAATTGCAGTAATCCCTGATTGAAGGCAAGCTCTTGGCTACTTTGCGAAATAAATATTTTAATTGTATAGTGGATTAAAAAGCAAATTACATACGAGCCTGTGCCTTATTATCTAAGCTCCAGGATCCCAGGAACTACGGTCTTGTACAGCACCACACTTGCACAGTATCATTAAGAAATGTCAAGGCCATATTTTGCTCTACCCCTTTCATATATATAAGAGAAGAAAGATTTCAGTCACAAAAACATCTCCTTATTTTACCCGAAAAGTATGCAGTTTCCTTGGGAAAAATAATGAATTCTAATTTGGTTTTGAAGGAAGTAATCTTTTTTCTTGGCAGATCTGATAAAAACAACAGCCCATGATTATCTAATCTGAAGGTCATGTCACACTCAAATAACTAACATCTACACAGTGGATGGAAACTCTACTGTCACCACCCATCATGACAACTGTCGGCAAAATAAAAGCAATGCCGCTGCCTGCCTTCCTGGTACATCACAAATTGTCTAGATGGTAAAAATAACTCCTACGAACAACCCCCCCCAAAATCTGTAATATGTGGATATGCCAGCAAACTTTCAGACAGGAGAGAAATCAAGGTCAGCAGGAAAAGGAGCTTCAGTAACAACCATATCTTTGTAGCCACAGGACTTTAGCCATGCTCTGTCTAAGAAAGCAAGTGGGGAGGGTGATGTCGCTCTGAGGATCCAACATGCCACACTGCGAGCAGATGTGTTAGCAAAGCCTCGTCTTATCCAGGTAGCTCCCCTCTCTCCATTTCCACCTCCCATGCTCTTCCCCCACCCTTGTAATGCTTTCATTTCCCTACTCCAATCCCTCCCCCCACGCCTTGACCATGCCTGACCCCTCTTACCAGCCGTACCTTCTGCCTGGGCACCTCTCCCCGGCCCGGCTCCAGAACACACATGCTGGCTGGGCAATGCAGAAGGCAAAGTGAGGGGTCAGCAGTGCCGATTTCCCTTATGAAGGACACAGCTTGGGGGCTCTCCATCCTCTCTCCAGACACTAGTTTTCACACCCTTCTTCAGGGCCTCGTGTCTTTGAAGCCTTTGGTCTTGCTGACAGTGTGGGTAAAGTTACTCTACGAGCCCAGGCGCTGCAGGGTGAAAGGGGACAGGAGAGGAGCATGAGGCAGGGCTGTGCAGGGCTGCTCTCCTGAGGGGAGCTAAGGGTTTCACAGCCCCCGTAGGGAGTGCTGTGCACTGACAGGCCCTGCCTGAGCTGGCGTTCAGCCAGCCAGTGCTTCCAGCCTCTCATGGCAAAACAAAGCCATGAAATAACTATGTTATTGAATATGTCTCTGTTAATAAATACTAACCGCGTTGAAGCATACCTTAACAGCAGTGGAAGCTGTGAAGGACCAGGCGTGCCCGGGCCTTGCTGCCTGGCCGCCCCGTGGGCCCAGTGCTGCCCCAGGACAGGCCTGGCTGGGCCCTGCTCCTCACAGCCCTGGGGAAGGCAGCAGGAGGAACGACCCTGGCACTTCCTCCCTCGGGGGATAAAACACCATGGCTATCAAACTGTAGGGTGTTCCTTCTCAAGAAAAAAAACACAAAATCCAAACAAACCCAGCTGGTTCTTCACAGCAGCTTGTTAGCACAACAGTGCTGCCAGAGGAAGATCCCTGCTACTTCCCCAGCCCACACCAGATGGCACCAACATTTAGTTAAGATTACAGCCATGCTTTCTCTGCTTGTGGTGGGCAGGAGGTGCTGGCCGCTAACCTGAAAGGTGAGGCTTTTTGTGCCGAAGTGAAGGTATCGTTAAAAAACAACAACCACCACAAAGTACGTTCCTTGTCCATACTTGGAAAAACCTCTGGTTTTTATGCTACATGCTGCCTTCTCCCTTGCAACGTGCAGGGAACCAAAACACCAGCAGCTAGCTGTGGCTACCAGACTCTGGGGTTAGGCTTCATTTTCTCTTAATCTATTGCTTAGATTGATTAGCTCCCTCGTGCTTAACAAGTGGTCCTGACATTATTAATTTGCTGCAAAAGGAAGGGGAAAACTTGATTCACTCAGATCTTTTCAGAGCAAAGCCAAGCAGTGTAATTATTACTTAAATCACCTGAACTAATTAAACTATTTAGAAAAATTAAAGAAATTGAAAACAAGTGAGAAAGAGAAAAATTCTCCCTTTATGCTGCTGTACTGAAGTGCACACCTGAAATCATAGATGTGTCTTCTTCTTTGGAGCTTTTGCCAGTTTAAACACAGTATTTCCCCAGATCTTTTTTCTTTGTAGTTGCAAACCTGTCAAGGAAGAGAAAGAAAAACTTCTCATCATTAATGTTTATGTAAACAGCAAGTGATTGCCACACAGCTGCAGCAGCATGGCTTTTGTGCAAGGGTTCAGTAAGCGCTATGTCCAGCGCTGGGTTTGGAAGCATGCTAGAAAGCCAGTTTTCTTTGTATTACAGCAAAGGCTGTGTGTGAAGTGAAGAGAGGAACAAAGGTAGAAAATTAATTTTAAAAAATTACTTGATCCTCCCCTAGATCCTTCTGCTAGGCTGCTCCTGGAGCTGAGGAACCTGAACTGGGGGTCCTGAGCAAGAATCTGGGGAGGACAGGAGAGGAGATGTTCTTCCTCAGTGAGGACCCAACTGGCTTCATCTCGGCTGAAAGCTGCTGATGTTCTCCAAGCCACTTTGTTGATTGAACCTTGTGTATATCAAAGAGCAGTGGTTTACATTTAAGCAGTATCTTTAAACACAAAGGGCTCCACATGTCTTTACAGCCTTTGTATCTAAATTACATCACCTCCTGCCGAAATTCAAACAGATATATTTGATATGCAAAATAGCTGTAGACTAATTAAAAGCACTGCAGCTAGATTGCTCTGCATGCCACACTTGTACCCAAATATAATTTTATCCTGTATATTTTTATAAGTTAAACAGCGGTTGTATGGGAGGATAACCATGTCATCAGGAGACAAATGCAAGGCAGAAAGAAAAATCATGATCTGATAATAATCAAGGAGAAATACGATCTAATAATAATGAATATTACAGCCTTTGTGAATTTGTAATCAACTGTAATGTCCCTTTTGAACTGAGACCACAGCAATGCTATCACAGTCATGTCCCATTAAGAATTCAAGACACTCTGCTAAGGAAAACCACATTTTGTCTTTTCTGAAAGGAGTAAGAGGTGATTTTGCACAGAACCAGTCAGAACAGGAACAACTGCCAAAGATTTACTGTAGTCAGTGCAGAAATGTCTCCATTGCTTAAGGTAATGAATTGTCAGGTATAAGCATGCAACCGGAGAGGACCAAGCAAGTGATTTAAATATAACATTTCAGAACAAAATATTGTTGGGAATATTTTTGGTTCCAGGAAAAGCAAAAAAAAACCAAACCCCAGAAAACACTAAGGTAACTTCTGCAGAACCGGTAAAATGTCCCTAGTCCTACTCATATGTCACTTGTTTGAAACAAGTTAAATGGTAGCTAAAGAGATACTCCTTACAGAAGAGAGGTATATAGCTCAGTAATATGTTTGGTCCTCCTTAAAACAAAGATTTGCTTCCAAAGGCAAAGTATGTCACGGGCGTTAATACCTGAAGTCACGGGAATTTCTCTGTTTTTTAATGACGTATGCTGTATATTAGGTTTGTTAGTATATAACTGAAAGGGGAAAAATCCATTTGCAGCTTGATTGCTTGGATGAAGAGCAAGTGAAATCACGTTTAGATACTGGAAGTGTTTGAAGTGCAACACAACAAAAGTATAGTCACTCACAGCTGATAATGCTAGTGCTAGCTTTAGTAACAACCAGTATGTCTCCAAATGAATGCTAAAAAAGAATGAATATTTGCCCCCAGCTAATTCTCAGTTCATACCTGTTGATATGGTTAGTTGGTCACAGATAAGTCATCTTTTGATCATGGAAGTATGTAACAGGATCTTTTGAATATTTTTCCTTACTTCTCAAAGAAATTGCGGAACGACATTTGACATCCCATTCCATCTACTTGGAATAAATGTTGCTAGAAAGAACCTGGTTAATTTTGCATCGTTCTCTTGGAAGATATTCATTATGGTCCTGCTATTAGAAATTACTTTTTACATTAGAGACAGTTTGTGCAACTGTGGTTTCTAAGTAATCCAGAATGCAGAAGAGGGAACAAGAAACTTTTTCAGTGACTGAACACAACTTTAAGATTGTTAATGTGCTTTAAGAATTTTGTAGTGTGGCTTTGAAAAACAGAACAGGCTGGTTTCATACATGTTGAAGTTCATGCTAATAGACTGACTGAGGTAATTTCAATCAAGAATTAATGACCAATTACTTCCTCATAAATAAACTCTTTCTTTGAAAAAACCCACATCATATTGAAGCAGAAAACCTAGAAAAGATGTTTATTTCAATGCATTTAACTCTTACTGTCTGATTAGAGAAAACAAAGTTTCCTTAAGAGAGATATTCCCCCCTAAAAAAAACCACCAAAAACAAAAACCCAAAAACCAACCAAAAAACAACAACAAACATCTATTTAGGACATTGTAATGCTTTTTAAGAGTTCAGTATCATTTGTATGAAGAGTGTCATACAGTGTGTAGGGCCTCATATTTCAGTCAGGAAATGGTCTGTTATTCCACAGTTTACAGATAACTATAAACTATAGTTTCTGTTTCTGGAGTCTTCCCATCTTAGACAATTTACAATTTAAGGAATCTTTTACTTGTGTCAACATACCTGAACAGATCACAGAAATCTTCTAAATACCAATTCTTTGCGAACAGAATGGAAACCTGAAGTCAGCTCCAACCATTTCTGTAAAGAGCACTATAAACTGGTTACAGTGAACAGAAGTATCTGAAACGTGTTTGAATTAATAACACTTATGGGTCAACTGAGGAGGGAAGGAAATAGAAAAGGAGGAGACAAGACTGTAGCCCAGGCACGCTGAATAAACTAAGATTTTGGAAGTGCAGCATTAGGAACATAGGAGAAACTAAAGTGACTAAAGCCACTGCAGCAAGCTTTGAGATGCTCAGCGGAGCAGCCCACTGCTATCGTGGGCCATCCATTCTTCACAAAGTCAGGAGCCATACAAGGCAGATAAATACTATATTCAAGTACCAAAAAATATCTAATTTGGTATGGATAGGAAAAGAATTATGGTTACTCCTTGTAAGGGCAGGATCACAGAAGAAATAGGATCTTGCATATAGCTAGGATTTTCTCCTATGCAGCTTCCGTGAAAAATCTTTTTCCACCTCAGCTTGCCAATGTGTGAGCTAAATAAATATGTGTGCAATGGCAGTCCCCACCCTGCAGGGAGCACACTATAAAATACGTTTGTTCAAAAACACTCAGTGGAACAAAACATATATTTAACTCACAGTTAAGGGGCCACAGAGTTCAGCCACATTTGACCAACTTATTGCATGCTGATTCAAGCCTGCCAAAGACAATTTGTTGAAGTTCAGTAAGTATCTGACAAATGGCAGTGATGCTGAGTCACTCCTACATGTGAGCATCTTTCAGAGAAACCCTTTGGTAAGCATAAATTTTCCATTGTGAATGCACCCTAGTCACCAAGATTTCCACAGTAATTTGTAGCCATTGCACCATTTAAACTATCAAAGACTGGAGTGCTTTGAAAGTCCTTGTTCAGCTTTTGCTGACATCGAAAAGCCATGGAGGGCATGGGCATGGAGCGCTGCCCTCCACAACACTGGGAACTCTCTAAAGCTGAGCAATGGTGTACGTATGGCTTTTGGGAGCTGCTGCAAGTTGCTGATCTATGACAGGCAGTAGAAAATGGGAGCTTCACAACCATCTCCCTATCAACATTTCCAAAAAGAAGTCACCAGTGCCACAAAGATGGCAAAAGCCAGTGAGTCTGGCAAAGAGAGTTACTCTTGTCCTCAGCCTAAAGCTGGAAAGAGCTGAAGAAGACTTCACACTGATTTTTAACCACTGCCATGAGTCACCCTTGGATACGAACTGCACCATGCTGCATAAAGAAAAAAAGCACTTAGCATAAATGTAAAAGAAGGAAAGCCTCTCTCTTTTCTGTTTTTCCTTTCCTGTTCTATTAATTTCTTGAGGTTGTTACTTCATTGTCTCCTGGTAGTCACTGCTCCTTGCGCCACAGTCCTTTTTTAATATGCAAATTGTTATTCCTCCTCAGAGCTCCTGGTTTTACCAATCTACATTCAGATTTTAACCAGTAAATTTCCCTTCCTCACAAAATCTCCTTTGTCATCTTGGCTAACTTTTCTCCTTCCATGGCTCTCCTTCTTTTTCCATCAAACAGATTGTTTTCCAAACCTTCCGCTCCAGGTTGCCCGGTGTAATGTACTGGCTGTGTTGCTTGTTTGCATTATGTCATCCCATTGCAGGTGGCCCCCAGCCCAGAGAGGACATTGCTACTTAGCAGAGACTGGAGTTTTACTTTAGCTGTGGTGGAGGTTGTTTGAGCTCCCAGCTCTGCTCCATTACCCACCCCCTAGCTGTACCTCTGCGCATAAGGTGCCTCCTACACGGTGCTCAAGGCTTGGTGAACAGGTCCATCAGGAGGGGATCCACACCCTGCAGAGCTGCAAGAGGAGGGAAACCCTCCAGGTGTATATGGTAGGAGCAAATCCTTAAGCAATGCAGTCATGTGATCCAAAGTCTCTGTTGAATACAAGCGTGCTTTGCTTGTACTGTAAGGGCTTATTGTTGCTATTTTTTATTTTGGCTAAATGTGCTTGGTTTGCCATATGTTCAGCAAACAGCACTGTGACCTAACTGCTACCACCATGCCAAATTTCAAAGCAAAGAGACTGAAGTGATCTTTTAATATAGAACAGAATATTTCCCCCACTTGGCTTTGTTCTGGAAAAAAATACATCACTTTATTTTTACTTATATTTCGCGGGTGCTGCTCTGGGCCATCCCAGAATGGTCAGTCTCATCCTAGATGGTAACATTTGGCTAAACCGTAAGCATCTAAACCCAGGATATTACAGCAGAAAACTGGGTTTGTGCAGTAACATTGAGAGCTGGAAGGCCCTTCCCAGTTGTCCCCTCTCCTATGCCCATCAAAACAAGTAGAGATAACATCTGAATGCATTTGTGTCCAGTTAAAATCCTGTGCAAGTTTATAGACAAATTAAATGCAGATTTCTGACTTCCGGCAAGTTTTATTTGTGACTGCCAGTGCTGCAGCAGTTGATGCAGATGTGCAGGACTGTGGTGGAAAGAGTGCTTCCCAAAGGCATTTGCATCAACATCACAAAACCAGCTTTTCCCTCTCTCCCCAAGCAAGAAAGAGCGGCCAAGATGGATGGCAATTGAGTGACTCCAGGCTTGACATGTCACCTCCTTCCCTATGTGCATTTTTCTGCTCAGCTGGTGGGTTCACCTTCATTGTGCCCTGTGAGGCAGAAGGTAATGGTGTGTCGCAGGAGAGGACTGGTCAAGGAGTGAGATGATAGGAAGTGATGATTTCTGCCTTAATGCCCTTCAACACCACATGTTCATGAATGGGGGAGGAGGGGACCATGTCTGCCACTGGTCTGCGCAGGCAGCCTCACCTGCTTGAGCTGATTCACACGCGAGATGTGAAAAACCCAGACCAACACTTGCACAGCTCTGGAGGAAGGGATGTGGTAGTTTTAACACAAAAAAGTTTAGATTGTCTGTTCCCTCTGTGCAATGATGCATGTAGAAAAATGAAGGGGATTGGGTTCTCGCTGGCTCCTTTCCTCCCCTGCAAAGTAAGAGGCAATCTCTTTTTCAGCCTTCACATCTTTCTGGACAGTGTTTACTTACATGGGTTTAGAGCCAGAGACCATTATGGTGGCATAGGAACTGCTGGGACTGCAGTCGATGAGCAGATTTAATCGGCACACCAGAGCTAAACTTAGTCACCAGGAAAGAGTTTTATTTTGTGTGACTTCAGCCACGTTGGCGTTTGATGTTCTGATCTGTTTGTTGTTTGTTCATTACGTCACCACAAGAAAGGGAGAAAACTTCTCATCCTCTAGAAACGTAATCTTTCCATGAGAATTCCTGAAGTTCCTCTCTTTATTAGATTTCCATTCAACTTTGTGTTTTATTTTTTTCTTTTAAAAATGTGCCTAGAGCTGTAAAGCAAGAGGCTGATCTGCTTTTCCATTGCATTCGGCTGTTTCTATGCCAAATCTCAACATATCCAGAGTCATGCACACTTGTTCCCTGCTTTAAAATAAGCAAAGAAATCCATGTTTCCCAGAAGAGTCACGAAAAAAAGGAAACCACTGTAATAAGCCACATTTCTTCCTGAAAGGGAGAAGCAGCAGAGAAAGGAAGAGGGAAAAACAGTAACGTAGATGTGTTCATCCTATTAGCCTAGCAACAAAACACACTGGAAGGCAACAGTGCTTTGAGATTAAACACACGGAAAGTCCTCATGTCAACAAACAAAACCAAAAACATATTCATGATTGGGAAATTTCACCTTAACTTGATGTGTGTAATTTTGCCAGTGCCACTACAAGGGAAGTAAATCCTGCAATATCCATTTTATGTGAGGCTATATTTACCATAACAAGATAGATTTGTTCTGGAAAATTTTTTGTCAATATATCCTTTGTTAGGCAGTACCTTCATCTCCTAGCAACAGTGTGGGGAAATCCATCAGAGACATGGAATTTAGCAGCAAAATAGGATGGCTCACAGTAGCTTGTACCCTTTCAGAAATCTTCACTGACGTGCAAACACTTTCATGCACGTACAGTGTCTGTGTCCACTGACAGACTGATAAATTGAGCTGGAGGATGGAAACTGAAAAAACCCCGAATCTCTAATTAAAAACAAATTGACCAAGGCACATGAAACACTGGAACAACTTCTCTACCTCTTGCTCTTGAGAAGGCTCTTTCACACCCATACACATTGCCCACACCTCGTGGGAAATTGGATACATATATGCCACATTTAAAATGTTTAAATGTCATCACAAAACAGTTTTTCCAGCCTCAGAGATTTGCAGTGCCATATTTCTAAAGGTACGACAGCAATAATAAACCTTTTGTAAGCAACACAGGGGCAGAGCAGACAGGGCTGCAGAAGATGGCAATGCTCCTCCGGTGCCCATGCTTTTCAAGGCATGTCCCAGTCTCTTTATTTTTGTCTTTCCCAAGAGAGAACCTGTGAGGTTTAGGGTGGGCTAAAATGCTTTTACAAGTCTCTGAGGGATCTCTTAGCAGAGCTCTGCAATACCCCTCTGATCTGCATGCCGTTCTGCTGGCCGTTTTCCAAGATTGGATTTGTCCCTTGGGCTGGTCCCAGTTTCCCAGCAGGTGGCTCTCTCGGGGTGAAGCTACCATTGCTGCAGCTCAGGAAAGGGAGGGCTGGTACTGCAGCCTTGTGGCCCGCCTGTAGCATGAGGAAATGGGAATTCCCTGTCTGTCCTTGCCTCGTATGGAGCCTTGCAGCTGACAAAGCTTAGCTGTGTCTCAGGTCACCCCATGAGGGTATGAACCCCTCGGTTTCATTGGCTACGTGGCTCCAGAAACACATGGGCTGCAAGAAAAGGTCTGGGATGACATTCCAAAGACTTGGGGGGATGAGTTTAAGGCTTTCTGACTAAAGGTGTCTTCCAGGTGCATGTGCTTTGCCCCACGGCTCCCTGTGCACATTATCACAAACAAGAGCCTCTGTGCAAGCACCAGTGGGAGATTCACCCCACAGCGCCCTATGAGACAGCACTGTCTGAACCAGTCCCTCACCTACAACAGGTTCTTATGGACCACAAGTCAAAGCCCAGTAAAGACCTCTGAAGTCTTTGTGGGCTCACACCCGCACCCCATGAGAAACCTGATTTAAGACATAAATTGGACAGTTTAATCTCCCACATTTGTGTAAAAACAGTTTGTTATACACCAGTCAGATAAGAGGAATATTTCTGTGTCCCTTTACCACATGTTCAGAGGTGGCACAATAAGTGATATCACCTTTATATGTTCAGTACAATGTCCCTTGGGATTGGAAATCTTCCAATATATGTTGTGGCGAGTTTTCTTAATGAAAGAGGTGGCCCAGAAGTACAGTCAAGCACCCCTGAGGGACTGAGGTAGTGTCACATTGTTCTCACAATCCTTATTATCTCAGCTGGGGAAAGAGCAGCCAGCTGAGGGGAGCACCTCCATACCACTGAGCCAGCCTGAGAATGGGGCTGTTCATAGGAGGATGTTAGCAGCGTCATCAAATCAAAAAGAGTTTGGTTTTAATTATGCCTTATAGACATGCAAGGGCTGTAGGGGAGGGTTAATTTGCAACACAGCAAATAAATAGTGCTCAATGCAAAAACAGCTATTCAGATCTCTGCTGAACTTTGAAAAGGAAGTTAGGGAGACAAGTGGGGGAGAAAGCCAGTCTTTGGCAAAAGTCTGTGCTTCCAAGAGAAAAACAGTATCTAATTATTGGGTATTGCTCTTGTATGGGGGAGATCTGAGCAGGGACTCAAACTCACTTATGTCCGTCCCCATACTGAAAAGACTTCTGTTAAAGAAAATGCCAAGACCCTCTGTTCACACTGCCTGACCCTCAAGCATTTGTGGAGGACACGGGAACCATCCCAAGTAAATCTCCTGCTTTAAAAAGGCATTCAAATGGGTGTTTCACTTGTCATCTACCCTCCGATGAAATTAGCTTTCTGACTTGGGCATAATGATTTTAGTCAGTGTGAATTTATATCCACCTAAGCTGTGTTTGCTCTTGAACTTTTTGCTATTGACTCGCACACATGTTCGGTATATAGAGCAAACACTTTGGTGCGAAACAACATCATACACAATGAGTCACCCGTGCTCTGGTCCACAGCCATCCCACAGAGAGCTTGTGCTGTCATTCACTCTGTCATTTGCAAACATAGCTACAAACACTCAAAACCAGACAGTTATCTTGTATAACACCTTATGGAGAATCTGCCTTAAGCAAACGGGAGCCGTGTTAATGTATTTTTGGAAGAGCTAGAATAGAATGATAGATTTTTTTTGGTAAGAAATGAGGTTTTGGACAAGTTCTGTCTAAACTAATGCATCTGAATGCAATGATTTTTAAAATAATTATAAATTAACCTTTGACTTACAGTGGAACCTGCCCTGGTTTCTATGGCAATGTGCAGCTACCATCAAGCATTAACTTCTAGTGTGCAGAAAAAAAATGCATTTACTTTTTCTGGGGAATTGCACTAAATAAATCAACAGCACTAACTCCAGACATCCTGATGCCACTGTATTATTGACTGATAAACCTTAAATCCCTTAATCATGTACATACATTCATGCTAGACCTAACATCAGTCAAAAATGCAACCCAATATTTGAGAACCAAGGCATTTGCAAAATGTGGGTGTTACCATTTTGTCAATTATTTGATGAGTAGCAGCCATAGACTGGTAAAACAATGTCAGACAAGAACAACACATGCCTTTATAGAAAAAAAATAGCATAAGGCCTATATTCTCCTTCAAACTATTTGGAGACTGAAGTATCACATTGTTTGCATGCCCTCAGCACCAGGGCAGGCATCAGTCACTGTCAGCAGATAGTTTAGTTGGCATATCACTGCAAAATTTGGCATCTGTTATTCCCTGAATAAGCATCTTGCCACTGGCATGATTCTGCATGAAAAATAAGCACAAAAACTATTACCACTAATTATATTACTGATATACATTATTTTATATGAAATTGTTTGCTAATACTCGGTTACAGAGTGAAGATAGTATGGTAGATAGCTCATTGCTTCAAAATCCAGTCCAAAATCTTTCACTCCAGGATCATCCTGTGATGAAAAAGGAATTCAAAATGCACAAATATAGAAGTACAGGCCTGCAGTTAGGTGCCTCTTCCTCCTGATGAATACACCCCACAAAAATGTCAGAGGCTTGTTGGTGGAGGTCTAGTTTAAAAAGGTGACACAAAAACTCTGATAGTTTTTGCCCACCAGAGCCAGATGTGACCTTTGAGAGTTCCCTGACATTTTAGCAGATGCTGTGATTAAACAAGGTTAGAAATAGCCAAAGCAGTGCATAATGCTCTTTAAAAATGTGATTGCCCACACAGATATAAATACAGCCTGGTGTACAATTATGTCATCCCCCGAGAAAGAGGGAGTCACACTCAGAGCTGCTGCTTCTCCCGTTGCTCTAGGTGATGAGGAAAGTGGTATGAGGGATTTCCTACCCAAGCCCTGCTGAGCAAGCCTGTGAGCTCTGCTGGCTACCCTAGACTAAGGTGCCCAGCCTTTGACCCTTCAGCTCCCTGCCCCTGAAACAGCTATTTTCCCCCACAGATGCACTTTCAGAGAACTTAGGAAGCCAGAAACGCCATTCAGCTTTGAAACCCAAGTCCAAAATATGGTTGTACAATACCGCAGCTATACTAACAGAGCCTGTAGGCTGTCAATTTTAACCTGTTGTTGATCTTCTTTCTATCAGCACATACTCTAACTGCGGGTATAAAATCTGAAATACTTCAAAGTGCACGCAGATGGCCCAGCTTCTGCTCAGAAACATGGCTTTTCATTCCTGTGCAGTCAGAAACAAAAGCTTTGCATCTCTTCAGAGAACAGGCATTGCTTCACAACATTTACAGTTTTTTGACTCAGTAACCAGTTCCTCCCTGGGGAACCTTTATGTCAGGAAAGACAGAGGGGAAATTGTTTAAAACTTCACACTTAAGTCCATATTGACACACAAAGCCCATCTGCAGAGCCTTGTGCTATCTCTGAGGGGAGAGAGCTGCTGCCTTCCCTGCAAATGAATTAATTTGAGTGCGTGAAGTTTGGCCTATAACAGAAAAGAAATCCAAAATCATTGCCAGCAAGACTTTATTCTCAGACCTCTCTGAAAAGGAGTCAGCCTCAACTTCTGCCCACACGGGTCCAAATAGAGTAGATCCAATTACCCAATACCAGAATCTGAATCAATGCAATTTTTTTGTTTCAGCCAATATGCCCTGCTGTTGCTTATTTATCTTGCTCAAAATTGTAAAATTTAAACACTCAGAGATCATAAATACACTTTCCCAATGTTGGCCCTGAGGGTGTACTAAGGAAATTCATCCTGCAATTGATCAGAGTTGCTTAAGGATCTGTGATCAGCACAGTAAAGCTCATTTCCCTCAATAATATATACACACACACATACACACACATATATGCATTTTTCAATCTGAATGGGAAACGTGGGAGTTTTGCTCCTCCTTCCCTAACCAACCCCTTTTTGGTCTGGGAATACAGAATTCAAATTCCACTGAGCTCTGTCACAGCAAACAATTTCCAAACCATCTGCTATGTAATAAAACAATCCGTCTAGACAAACCCCAAGCCAGGCAACAAATCTGATATTGTACTTGAAGTTATCATAAGTATTAACAACCTGCCATTGCTAACCTGTCAAGCTTCTTCACTGGGAGAAGGACTCACATTTACAGTCTCAGGCACAGGGACTGGAAATGGGAAAGATTTTTTTCCATCATTAGATACAGAAAAGCTGCTCAGAGGAAGGGACAGGATCTGGTTAGCCCAGCTTTGGCATCATTTACACCCACGCATTCAGTGCCTAAGAAATCACTGAGCAGCAGAGAGAGGTGACTGCCTTTGAAGGGACCCGTCTGCTTGCACTGGAGCTCCCAAAGCTGGCTCAGTGTTAGTTAAAGTCAGGTAGTTGGGGTCCCATCAACCTTGCCTCCTCCTATACAATGGAAAACCCAGCATATTCAGGATTTGCTGGCAACCTGCTTTCAATTCACTGCCTCTGAGACAGTGGAAAGGGATCCTAGGTTTACTGAACTCAGACTTGTGAGAAATCAATGAGAAGTATTGTCTGTCTCCAACAACATAAAAAATGAGCTTTGTGTTGTGTGAGCTGAGCTTTTCCTTCCCTGTCGTCTTTTTTTTTTTTTCTAAGTGAGTTGATTTGAAAAGAAAACTGTCATCTCTCCTTGATAAAAGAGCTCTTAAATACCCAGAAGCACCAATAAAACAGGGCTCTAGTTTCTAGGCATTTCACTGTGCAATTCAGAGCCAAAGTCAGAGGGCAGCAGTCTTTCCAGGGAAGGGTCACAGGGCCAAGAAATAAGTTTCATTCCAGCTGTTTCAGGGAAGAGGTTTTGAAGCATCTTTTTTGTTAGGAAACCTGGGAAACCAAGTTATGGAAGTACGTAGGCTGTTAAAAGACTTTCCTTAATCTCATTTTATTCTGTTCAGAAATATTCAGTCATGGGATAAAAAAAGCAAGCAAATAATAAGCATAGTGCTATAACATTTAGACATGAGTTACCTGTCTGATAGCTTTTTTCCCAAAGCCTTTAGCAGCTTGGTCCACTGGAGCTACATCCAAAAAAACCCCACAAACCCCAGCAGGGTCTGACCCAGCACCTCCTTTAAAGCTTCCCTCACTATGAAGCCAAGCAGCCACAGAAATGGAGTCAATGAGAATTAGGCATCTATTTTCAGTGAGAGCTTTTGCATAGCCTACAAAGTGCTAGTCTGTATCAGCATGTTGCATTACATCTGATCAATGGATCGCTGTGTGTCTATCCAAAGTTGTGCTTAAGCATGCAAGGCCAAATTTCCTCTCATGATGGCTGCAAAGGCATCAGGGAGGGTTAATGAGAGGGAGAGAAGTTCATCAAATCTCTTTTGGACACATTTGAGCTAAGCAGTGGCTGAGTAGCAAGGTATGCCCAGAAAGCACCTGGCTGTGTAGATGAGTGGCTGGTCCAAACAAACGTTGTTCTGCTGCAGCTGGGTTTTATTCCCACAAGAGGGGGAAAAAGTGAGGTATTGGGTAGGGACTGGTGCCCTCTGATATGGGAGCAGGGTGACGCTTAGAAACACACTTGGGTCCTCAGCTGAACCATAGCCAAAACACTGACAAAAATAGTTATTCAAGGTGCAGACCATGACACTGCAATGCTTGCAAATTCTGTCATTGTGTTGTAGACCAGTCAGAAATGGAGGATAAATTCCTAAACTGTGAACTCTGATCACAAACATTAAGGCTTCTCAAGTATGACTGGTGAGGTCACAGCATTGACTTTGCCACACTGAGTAAACTTGTGATCTTCATTTTCAGTGCTGAGGTGAGCCTGAGTTGTAACTGTTCCCAGTGAAATTGCACTTGATTTTGAGAAAAATGATGGTGAACTGGTAGAGACAAATCTGGAACAGAGAAGCATATTTGGAGACAGTGGAGTGGAGTGAGTAGTTGAACTCACCCAAATGAGATGATAAGGTGGGATGGTAAGAGAAAGTTAGTGACCCTCTGGAGGCAGAGGTTAAAGAAAGAGTCACCCAGTTGTACCCACCAGCATCATCTCCTCTGCAGTAGGCATGGATATGTTATGATGTATTCAGTCATTAGATGTTTCAAGATTTGCTTTCATGATACAATGTCATTGCTCATTAAACCAAGTCCAGGTGAAGGAAAGGCAGTGGGAAATGGAAAGAAGAGCCTGTAATTAAATCTTGCTGGTTTTGGTAACTGGAAGCAGAATGAAACAATCGACTGGAAACGGATTCTGCAGTAGCTGGATGACAAACTACAGGACATCCATGCCACCTTTAGCAGCATGGGCAAGACCACTTTAAAACCTATTTAAATTCTAAGAATAATAGCTATATTGATTAGGAATTACAGTCAATTTAGTGGTTTCCTTGTAGTAAAGCAGAAGTAAGGTGTTAATCTAAATTGCAGTAAATGTTACAAACGCATCCAATTTTGATTGAACTGCTACCAATGTAAACATGTAATTATAATGAAATCTAAGTAGTAGCAAGAATTGTGGTATCAAGTTCAAGCCAGATCTCAGTGACATTAAGATAATAGGTGGAAGTGCAGAAAGTATTGATCTTATGTGACTAATAGGCTGCTTAATAAAGGGAGAAAGACTTACACATTGAAGAACTGAAGATAAAAAACTGTTAACAGCAAACCTGAAGTGCTGCTTCAGTGCATGCTTGAAATATCACAAGATGTTAGAAAAACTCATTTACAGATTAATATTCCTTTCATATTTATGAAGTATGAGAATCTAGGGTAGTATATCTGTTATTGGCACACAGAACATTGACATTATGAGACATAACTATAGCGGAGGGGTTATACACTTATGTCTGAACATAAAGGAAGAATGTAGTTTTGTTCAGAAAGAGCAACATATGTTTTTTTCTTTCCTTCTCACTTAACATGATAAATCATGTGCGTATGTCCCTCCATTTTTCCATTTGTAAGTTGAAGATAATATTCCTATGGCATTTAAAAGGACAGTTCTGAGAAGAAAGTCATAAAGATAAGGAGGAATGTGGCTAGTGGAGCACTGATTACCATCTTAATTATGTATTCCTTCTCATTACATCTGATAGGATGCAAACAATCGCTTGCGGTTTATTTTCTGTCTGTGAAAGATATGCCCAGTTCAAATTCAGATTTCTGGCATGAGGATAACTCTGGGACAAATGCTTTCAGCCTCCGTATCCACCAAGTGAGAGGTGAGAGGACCCTTACCCACTCGTAAATACCGGCAAGTGCTGCTCTAGGTTTCACAGTGCCGAGTATGACCCAGCTGCAAGTCGCTCAGTCACAGCAAGACAATAACTGCGCTCAGAGGAAGCCATCAAAGACTTCCAAAACAAACCTGCTCTGAGATGAAAGAGAAAATTATTATGGTAATCAACTTTGCTAAGAGAAAAGGAAAGCTGTTTCTCTTTGGGAAATTTTCCAGTGTTGAAGAAAGGGGGGAGAAGGCAGGGAGGGAACATGATAAGGTCTCACACGTTCAGTTGATTGTTCACATCTAACAAAAATAGCCCCAGCCCGTTCACATTGTCCTGCAGCTGCTGGCTTCATCATGCTCATTGTGCGTTTCCTCGTGGCTGAGCAGCGCTGTTGCCCAGTTTCCCCTCCTTCATTTCCTAACAAGATCTGCAATGAACTGTAGGAAAAGCCAGCAGTACTTCAAAACAATGCCTTTCAAGTTTCTCTCAGGCCATCCAAAAACCCAGGCTACTGTCTCACAGCAACAGGCAAGCACAAGTGCAGGTAGCTGGGCCCTGTCCTGAATCAGGATCCTGTCACTTGCATATATTTTTTTTTAATTCACAGGGCATATCTGCATTTCTGTGTACTTCAAGTTTGCTCATTAGGTGACAGGAGAAGCTTCCTGCACTGAGTGCCAAGGGATCTTAATCTTGGGAAAAGAATGCACACAAGGATGTGAACATTGAATTTAAAAGGTCTCCCTCACCTCTATATATTTAACAGCAAGTGTTAATTTTCTGAGAAATCATTCCTCTATATGCAAGCAGGTTTTGGATAAAGATCAGGATGCTAAAAGTGTTCCTCTTTATTCCTTCACTGGTCTTGGAGCCATTTAAGCTGAAATATCAAATTGACCTGGTGTGGCAAGATTGGTCATATGATGAACCTGCCCAGCTCTTGTGGAAATAAGCCATAGAAATCAAATTATCATTCTCAGAGTGGTATTGTCTGCATACAGAAGTTAAACACCATAGCATCGTAACTGTACACCACAAGATGGCTGAAAAAAATCCTAAGAGTGTTTTGGAGGCTATTAAACCCTCTTTAGCTGAATTTATCTCTGTCTTTCATTCCATCCCCAGGAAATTACAGAACACTTCTCTATAGAGAATTTACAGAAACAAGTATTTTGCATCTATGCACTGCTTCCAGCACTGATTAAAAATGCAAGCTCCCTCTCACGCCCTGTGACTCTTTTTTTTCTTTAAGAAATGTTATCTTCACTGAGGAGTTCGACTTATGCAGAAATCATTTCAGATGTTTTAAATAAAACCAGTGGAGGGAAAGATCTGCTTTTTCAATTGATGTCATTGTTATGCTTTACTATTTGTCAATACCTTAACTGTTCCACTGGTATGGAACAGTTCAAGAATCAGCTTGAACAAAGTACTGTAGGTGAAACAGAATTAACTTCTGGTGAGAGGTGCTGGTTAAGAAGTCCAGATGACTATGGACCAATCTCAAGGCTATTGGGAAGCCCCCTGCCCTGATATTTTGTCAAAAAGTGGCCGTTCAAGAGCAAATTGCTGGCACACAGATGCAGGTTAGCTTTGCACATGGATGAAGGAAAGAAACCCTGTTTGGGAATAATCACCGAAAGGGAAAAGCACCTGTGAAAGCATCCTCAGTGAAAAAAAAATGTTTTTCCAGCCCTGCTTTTCCCTCAACAATCACTCCGCTTCCTGGACAAGGGACTTGCCAGCCCTGGAAATCGAGCCAAACAGATAAGCTACACTTTGGCTCACTTTATTTGCTGCCAGATCTTCAGTCTCAAAAACACTTAGTGCTCAACAATTCTTAATCCAAATGTTAGCCTTCTCTTCTCTCCTCCGCTCAAATATTTTGCATAGTTTGGAGTCAGGAAAACCTTTGCAGGCATTTTCAGAGCTGCTCGCAGCCCTCGCCACAGACCTTTCCTCCTCCTGGTCTTTACTGTGAGCACTCGACCCTTGAAATATATATTTGGACTTTTAAACAGGAATTTAAGGACACATCAAGCCTCTAAGAATAATTGAGAGGGTGAATAAATGCTTCTTGTGTTTTAGATAACAAAAAAGGGTAAGGGATACTATAAAGCAATGGCCAGTCCATGATTATCCATGACTTCAGGCAGCAGCTCACACAAAAATCATTCAGTTACCTGGAAACCACAAACTAATCAGGGTCTTAAAATTGCTGATAGGCTCTATTTGGAGTCTTTTCTTACTGTAGCTTGACCTGAATTCTCCAACAGTCACCAAAAAGCCTCATTTGACCAGAGAGAGCATAAAAGAAGCTTAATTCAATGCCACTACTAATGCTCTGGCATGGATTTTAGCAGCTTTTCTAATATTTTTGTTCAATAACATAGTGATGTAATCATTCTCCCTGCATCAAGTCCCTTGAATTTGTAAATCCAACTTAAAGCTGAAATCAGAAAAAACCGGCATTAATTAGGTATCAACAGAGAAAAACAACAAAGTAATTGTTATATCTACCTATATCTACCTCATCAGCTCTATGACTGTTTCAAACATGCAGTACTTCATTAAGTTGAATTAGGAACAATAGAGAACAATTTATATTGATTAAATGTGAGAAAAAAGATGACATTAAATAAATGACAAGTCAGTTCCTCTGCAGAAAAAGAGAACTGTGCTGACTGTCTAGGCAAGGCATTTTCTTTTGAGTTTGTCAAAGCCTAGGTAAAGGACAAAGCAAATTTGTTCAACAGGCTATCCCTGTTGATCTTGGGAGATGTGGATAAAGAGCAAAGATCAGGTGTGAAAATGAATAGGGCCTGTGGTTAAGTCCTGATGTGCATGGAGAGATGCCATCCGGAGAAGTAATTCAGTATGACCTCCCCCTAATCACTTCTTTCTTGGATACTTCTTGGACTAAATTGTGCATTTGTTGTCCCTAAAGATCTTGAAATACTTACAGATATTTTTCATTATTATAGTGACTGTTTTGAGAGGAGCTGCTGATACAATCAGAGGCAACTGCCACTAGATAAACTGAATCAATCGTAGTTTTATTAGTTTTATGGTTCCTTCATACACACAGAACTAAAATAGAAAAACTGAGACACTGCTTGCTCCCAGGCCTGAGGCAGTTTGCACCTTGACTTGTATAGGCTGTGTCTAGTGAGAGACTGGGCTTTATATCCCACAGAAACTGGTCACATTGTCTAAAAATAGAGTCCCCCAACAGACTACAATTTATTTAGTTTTCTTACTGCTACATCTTACGCCTCATGCATGCCAGGGTAAGCCTAAATAGGGCTGTGCTTGAGATTCCCAGCTACCTCTGCCTGAGCTGAGCCAAGCACTGGAAGCAGCTTATGTGCAGGAAAGGTCCATGTCTGGACCAGCACAGCGGCCGTATGTCAGCACTTCATGCTTATGCTTCCAGCAGGCTTTGAAAACAAGATGAGGAAACTCTGGAGAGAGCTTCAAGGAAGACATTTCATTTTCATCCCCTTACAGCTTGGCAATTACAAATCTCTCTTTGAAGATCACAAATGTGGCTTTAAAATTTCTTAGGCCAATGGGAGATTTGAACAATGTATCTCCAAAATGCCTTCAAGCAAGAGTTACCACAAGCACCCTTCACATTTTCCAAGGTAAGACTGTAGCCCTCTCTGCCCTCCAAAAGACTGAGGGGACAAAACCCCCTGTCTTCAGGAAAGGCAGGCAGCTGCTGGCCTTTCTTGTAGCCCTGAGAGGACACTCTGGAAACAAGAATGATTCCAGACCTTTAAAAAAAAACATAAAAAATGTTTTTCCCAAGGACTACCCAGTGCAGAACCAAAACTCAGGCAGGCTGGCTGACAGCTGATTGTTCGCTTCCTGCTTTCATTTTGCTTCTTTCCTTGCTTGCATGCATGAGTGTTTAAAAATAATTTTGCAGTTCTTAGACAGGATACCTCTTGATATCTTATGGAGTACCAACAGTCTATGGACCAAAGTCTGAGAAACATCTCGAATAAGATACCCTGCTCTGATACCTATTGATTTACCCAGAGATGCAAAGCACCTACCCTGTCCCAGGCATCTAGGTTTCTCTCTCTGGGACCTAGAAGTCAAGCACTGCAGTGCCTGAAGTTGTTTGTTTGCTCTAGCTCTACAACCATCACAAAAGAGCTTTCAATCCAAAAACCATGCTGGTAATGCTTTTGCCGCCTTTAGGAGCATAAGAACTTTCTCGGGCATATTTAGGAAGGATTAAATACATTTGACCTGATAACAGTTTGATGATGTTCTGAAGTACTGTAAATAAATTAGGGAACCACGCTACTGATGCTGTCCTCACTTTTTCATATCCTATAATAATCCATAAAACTCCTGCACTGCCTTTTTGGGACTGATTTGAGAATTTGAGCTGGAGACAGGTTGCCTCCCATTCTTCTGCAGACAGCTAAGTAAAGACAAAACAGACATGTGGACCTTTGTGAGGATTCACACAGCTGTAGTCATATATCGTATCAACAAAGAGGTTTGACCAGCCGGTTTTCTGTTCAGGTCTGCTGCAGATCCCTGCGATTATCGGTGCCACCTCCTGGTACAGAAACATACTGAGATCCAGCCATGCAGGAATGGAAGGATGAAGAAACACAAAATACCCCAGTCCCCACTTCCTATTCAATTTTTGCTGTTCTCTACAGCCTTTCATGAACAGCTATTTATTTCACACATAATCAAAAAGTTACATATTATTGTAGCTATAAATGAATGAAAGGGCAAGGGAGCTGTCAAAAGCAAGAAGTCACTATGCATTTTCCTTTCCAGGATATCCATAACAAAGGTAAACTCGAACCAAATAAATGCTCATCAAAGCAGCTGAAGTTGAACAAGAGAAGGCTTGGAAGTTTGAAGTTTTATTCAAAAACGTCTGCATTCATTGCAGGATTAAGGAAAATCTCCTTGCAGCATTTCTGAACCTTGGATACAAATCCTGAGATTTCGATTGAAGATTTGAAACTGGGAGTGTTGCCTGTCTCCACAGCTCAGGTATACAATTTACCCTGATTTACCCAGACAAATGAGAGGGAGGGAGGCAAGGCTATAGGTTAGGACACAGCTGCTGGCAGGAGTTGTAAGAATAGGACTCTGCTCAGGGCTTTGCCAACTTTCTTGAAGTGACCAAAGATGTGCCTTTTTTTCCTTTAGCAAGTCAGGTGTTGCCCTCAGCTACTTCACTGTCCTTATCACCCTCAAACAAAACCCCTCCAGCAGTTATTTTTGAGCTCCCCCATGGGCACTGCTTGCCACCTAGGCTCGGTCACATGTTTGCTAGCTTATTTAACAAGAAACCAATTCCCAGAAATGCAGGTGAGGGGGAAAACTGACATACATCCAAAAAAAGCAAACAATCTCAAAAGTCCAAGCACAGGATCTATTTTTTTGGTGATACATTCGCATGCCTTGTCCGTCCATCTTGCACAGAACCTCACAGTAAGAGAAATGACAGTCTCAGGTCTGAAAAAGCAGCAGTCCTCTCCCTTTGCCTCCATGTTAAATGAATTTTTGTTAGTGCTCGCTCGAGGAGAGGGCAGTGAAACACGGCTCAACTTGGCCAGGAAAGGGCAAATGCACCTTGACCTGCTCAGCAATGCCCACTTAGTCAACCCATTGATCTTGGTGGCCCAGACCCAGGCAGATTCAACAGGAGGAGCTGTGAGTGGGATTCCACGTGTTGCAAGGTCCAAAAATTTATTTGGGTCACTATTTCCTAGGAAAAAAAATGCAACCGCTTGTTCACTCTCTGTCCACGGAGAGGAAAAAATGTCATTAGGAGGCAGTGTTCACTTGCACTTAGGTTAATAGGTCTCATTTGTTCTGCCAGTGTGGAGGGAGACCAAAGCAAGAACTTGCAATTCTCCTTTATAATTAAGATAATGTGCTGCACCGGCCCTCAATCATATTTTTGGATGCTGCAGTGTCCATGACACATCTTGGAGAGACTGCTGCTGTGATTAAACATTTTTGATAACCTATAAATATAACATTAGTTGCCTCGGTTAGGCTTCTGATAACATCATTCATTTCAGATTATTCAATTAGTGCAGACAAAGGGGCTCTTTCCAGGAGACATAATGTCATTGTCTCTGGAAAGGAACGTACTTCCCAATGACTGTTTATCACTCTGTAATTACAGAGCTGTAGCAGCCATGCTCTATATTACAAGGAGTCCTTTTTGTGCCCAAGGATCCAGCAGTTCTTTGTTTTAATTTATTTTCCTCTTAAATACCTCCCACTATTTAAGCAATAATTCCCTGTAAATCAATTGTTAGCAGCAGTTAATGACTGGTTGGTTAATTAATAGCTGAAAGCAAAGCTGAGGGTGTTCGCTGCTCTAACAAACCAGCAGACATTAACTGTGGGATTATTGCTAACATACCCTACAATCAGTGACTTCTTGCAGCGACAGGGTAGCCTATGTATCATTTAAAGAAGGGACCAGCTGGGCTGCACTAGGTGGTGGCATTAGGAAAAATAGTCGCCCACTTGTGGGTTGAGCCACATGCCCCTAAGCGGGCAGCGGGGTAACAGTGTAGCTGCAAACACAGCTCAGCTGTAGGGTCTGGGGTCCAAAGCTCCCATTGCTTTTGGGGAGATGCTTGTGCAACCTTCTCTTACAGCTGTGCAGCTTTGGCTACAGACTGACATGACCTGGGAAGGGTGGTGTGGGAGAGCATATGCCAGGCTTTAAGGGTGAAGTTTGCACAGACAGTGTTTTCCTCGCAGTAGGGAGTGCTCACGCATGGGGCAGGCTGTGCAGGCACCGTGAAAATCTGCGTGGGATGGCTGTGGCAAAGACAGGACTGTCCCTGTGCTCCCCCGGCTGCCTCTGATGGAGTGGTTTGGCTCAGAATCCTGCAGACCCCTCATACTCACACAGGGGTCAGCAGAACCCTAACTACTGAAATCAGGAGCTGCACCCTTGCCAACAACACATCAAAAAAGCCTCGGGTTTTTGCCTGTGTCCGGATTTGATTATTCAGAGTATTTAAGGGTGTCTGTGTTCTGCTAGAGAGCTGCATTAAGATGTTTTTAATGCAACAGTCTGTTCTGCTGCTCTCTCCAAGGGACAGATTCTCAGATAATCTCTTTTCACAACATTCTCAATTAATATTTATATAAGCCTGTTTTGTCTCTTATCTTCCATGAAATAAGGTTTGGAGTGATGCTGCCATGGAGAAAGAAGGAGAGACTAAAGCAGGCAGTAATTGATGTTCACAAAGAGAGTATGTGTAATGGACCAGCTGGCTTATTATGAACTAAAATACTGCAGTATCTTCAATACAGAGGATGGTAACAGAGAATAAATGTTGACATTTTCATGGTGAGCAATGCAAGACCATCAAATCAAACAATTTCTGGCATATAGTCAAAGCAACATTAAAATGGAAACTCAACAGCTAAGAACATTTTTACATTTAGATTTTTCTCCCTGAGTAGAAATGTGCAGCTGTAGGAAACCTCGTGGCATGAGTTCTTTGCACTGACACAGAACCAGAGGTTCCCAACTGGCACTGTCTGACTTGTCTTAAGGAAAAAAACAAACCAAACCAAACTAAGCCAACCAGACAAAAAAGCCAGCAAGAAGCATCCTTGCATGACTGCGCCAGCTCATCTCACCCTGACATTAAGCAGTAAATCAAGATAATTTCTGCTTGTTATCCTCTCCTCAACAAAACAGAACAGTTGCTCACTGTCTCATTCGCAGTCCCCACCTCTATACTGGATGTCTGCTGCCATGTTCTTCTCTCAGCCTTTGCTTTTCTGAAGTGAGCAAACCCAATTCCATCGGCATCTCCTCCCAGTTCGTGCTTCCCAGCACCCTACATTCTGTTTTCCCTGGATTTTCTCCACTTCCTGTTTTATTTGCAGGAGAAGGTGGCACCCACAACTGGATGCAGTACCATGGGTGAAGCCAAGAAAGGAAAATAATTGTGGGCTATGTCTTAAGGCTGATACTCCTGCTCTTATAACCCAGAACATTTAATTAATGATTCCATGCAATCCTCAAGTCTTTTACACACATGCTGCTGCCTGGTTATTCCCCCCCACCATGAAGTCTCTCCATCTCTCTTTCCTAGGCACAGCACTTTGGACTGTTCCTGATATAATTGCATTTAAATATTTGAGAGTAATTTCTCCAAACTGTGAAGATCATTTCAAATTAAGATCCTGGCCTCCTAGGACTTGTAGCATCTCCTAATTGTGTCATCCACAAGCTGGGTTTGCTTGTTGTTCAGTTGTCAATAAAAACTCTTTAATAGAACTGGGTATAAGACAAATTGCTTAAAGACCTACTTGAAATACTCTCCCTGACATGATCCAGCACTAGCTGTTGCTGTGGAGCTATTTTTCAACAGGCTATGCACTTTCCCCATTGTAATTATATCTATACCATATTCTTTAGCTTGTCATATATGTCAAAAAGCATTACCAAAAATCAAGCACTATTGCATTTGCTGCTTCCTCTTTATTCACTAGACATGCTAGCATGACAGAGAAGGAAATTAGATTGATTTGATGTCAACCATTCTTGAAAAGCCTGTTTTCCTTGTTGTTTTTTTTTTCTTTTCTTCCCTGTGCACCCCACCCCCCCCCACCCCCCATCAGCTGGCTACTTGCAAATTGATTGTTTAATGATTTGTTCCTGAATCTTTTAAGGGCCTAAGTTAGATTGACAGCTCTGTAATTCCCTGGGTCCTTCTTTTCCCCTCTTTAAAATATAATACACTGTGTTTGCCCTTCTCTTGTCTTTAGGGACCTCCTCACTCCTCTGTGAGTTCTTAAAGATAATCACTAATGGCTCAGCGACTGCTTCAGACAGCGCCTTAAGTACTCCGGGGTGAATTCCATCAGGCCCTGCTGACTGGAGTACATCCATCTTATCTAAATATTCTTTAATCTATTCCCCTCCCCTTCCAGTCTGTACTTCTGCCTCCTTGTAAAAATTAAGTTTAAACAACCGGTTGTGTCCCCTGGTGACTGATACACTTCATAATTCAAAGCAATTAAACATTCTTCAGTATATCGTTCAATATTTACCAAGGTTTATGTTTCCATTCTCCACATTACAATTCTAAAAACCCAAGCTCATCAACCCCTGCTCACTGTCTGCTAAACAGAGATACCACTCTTAAGGACAGAGTCATGGCTGAGGATGGAGCAGAAAGAGGAAATGTGACTAAAAGGTGGTTTTTTTCATTTAGAACTTCAACATCCACTGTCAGACCTGTGCTGATTGCAACAACAGGTTTCCATTCCTCCCCAAGCTTCTCCTAAAATACAACTAGCACCTTCGTACCTGACAGTGTACATGCGGCAGTGTCCATGAGCCAAGCACTCCCTGTAATGAACAAATATGATGCTTTAAATTTTAGAAACTGCTAGGCCTGTTGTCTAGATATGCTCTAAATTACAATACTGAGTCCATGTGCTGTTTACTTGGGGGTTTTTTGTTTTTTAAATTAAACATCAAGATCTGCCAGAAGTCATGGTGGGTTTTCCACGTAAGTACTATGTGGAGATCAACTTCCTTTGCTCTTTCAGCCACCTGATGCTGTAGTACCCAGTGGGAAGATAACTAGGGTTTCCACCTGTGATAGCAGTACAGAACTATCTTTACTGCTGTCTTTAATAAAGTCTTTTTTTGCCCACCTTTCTCCTCAGTAGTTCAGTCATTACAGGCCTGAGTGACAGTTCTTGCATGCCAAGGCTCCCTCTAAAGCAAGGTATTTGTATGGTCAAATAATTAGTTTGTTTTCATTATCAGTTTGAGGGCTTTCTGCTGGCATAAGAGATATTTCATAACTGCAGTTACTTTTTAAAGGTCTATGGGTTTATGCCCCACCCCATTCCTGACAAATCAAAATGGTTGCAAGAAATCAGCTTTTAAATGAAAAGCACTTGGCTCAAGTGAGTGTCACAAAAACCAAGCAAGAAACAGGAGAAATCTGGAGAACCAGTGAAGACGCTCTCCTGTCCTACCTATCTCCTCCACATGCTGAAGTCTTGCAACACATGCTTTCTATTTGACCCTGCTAAGCCTGGATGACCAGACAGCATTGTTCATGGTCTGAAACCCTGCTCGCAACTCTCATATGAGAGTTTGCCCGGAATGATCCCTATATTTGTGACTCATCTGCAAGCATCCTCTTTACCTGATGCCAGGTACAAAGGGTATGTTAGGGCACAAGTTAGGAAAGAGTATGGGGTTGCTCACTTCCTTGCCTTCTCTGTGCCTAGAGGAATATTTGAGATTTATCCTCCAGCCCTTCTACTCCTTAGTTTCATGTGTGTGGTTAAGGCTTTAAACTCAAGGTCCAGCTATGAAAAAGTCAGTGAATTTCAGTGTATTACTACCAGCAATTGCTGTGTGTTTCTGAAACTAAGAAGCCCAAATAATCTAGGATAAAGCTTCTGATGGCTCAGAATAAATGTTCGTGTTTGAAGGGATCCATCTCTGGAAATGCACATTTGGAGGAGATAGGTAAAATGAAAATTTAATTCTTCTTTCAAAAAGCTTTTCCTCTACGGGAAGAATGACATTGAAATTTGAAATGAGAGCTGGTTTGAGAATTTTCTAATTACTTTTTTCATTTAAAAAAAAAAAAAGTGTCAAAATTGACCCTTTTTGCAGTAACTTACTAGTTTTGATGAAACTCACTGGCAGCATTGCTGAGGTCTAGAGCAGAAATTGCATGAAACTCAGAAAGGGAGAGGCACACCACAGAGCTGGCAACGGCCAGTTGGAAGGACATTCACCCAAGATAATGCCATTTGCACTTATAATTATCCACATCCTATATGAACACAATGATCATCAGACCTATCTTCTGACAGACAGAAGGTTTTCAAAACCCCCACTATAGACTAACTCACTGCCACTTAAATCAAAATAGATTGGAAACTCTCATGTCTGGGATATTGTCCTGTGGAAAACTCAACTGTTGAACAAGATCTGAAAGAATTAACTACCAGATACAACTGTCCTATAATGCCTCAGGCTTACTTTCTCATTTCCTCCTTGGTCTGGAAACAGCACTGTTGGGTTCCTCAGCTGGGACAGCTGGCTGACATCCCTTCTCTGCTGCTTGCATGGAACAATTACCATGTTTTCTGAATTTGGAAAAAATCATATAAAAGGAGTCATTCTCATTTCATGAATCTTCTATACCTCATCTGATAGACAAACATAAATGCTGCTTAAATGGCACTTTTCTCTGAGCTTTACTGCCTTCTTTCTTTCTTACCCCAACCTTGTTCTTTCCACTATTTTTTCAGAAATTTTACTTTGAAGGACCCTCATCAATCTAAAAATGTTCATGAACCTGTCCAACCTACACTCAGATTATTATCTTTGGATTTTGCATTTTTATAATCTATTTGAGAATGACTGCATTTTCATGCCTAATTTTAAACTCCTACTTGTAATTTGAATGATAATATGAAAACCCCTTCATAACTCCCTGAGTGAGGAGATGATCAACAAGATGCTCTCCCAATGCCATCTTCCTCAAGGTTCAGTAACTCATCAGGCCAGCTTCAGCAGTAAGCTTCAACTTGCGAATGTTCCAGTTCTCGAAGCACAGAAACCAGGACTATAAATCAGTTTAAGAATCACTTGATAACAACCTATCGAATGAACAGGTTGGCCTTAACCAGAGGTTGAGTGAGTTTAGAAACATTCATGATTTTTTTTTTCCTTTGCAGTAAACCTTTGAACAGAGGTTTTCATGGTAAGAATCAGTAACAATCTCACTGGAATGAGGAACATCTCATCGTTTACTAATATTTTTAGACACCATCATTATTTCTGGGAAAGTAGAGTTGCCCATGGAGCTTTGCTCCCCACCAAAGACAGACCCTTTATCTTCTCTGCTTGAATTTGCTCACCAGCAATTTACCAGAGGGTAAAACTTGACTATTCCCATTGTCTTTGGTAAACATCACTGGTTTAGTGATTTTTAATGCCACACCTCCAGTCTTTAGGAACAGTAAATTTTCCAGTAGAATAAATTCCCTACTACTGCATGAAGGATTCAGAGCTTCCCACTGAGCTGCTCAAAAACCGCTAAAAAAAAAGGGGGGGGGGGAGGATGACGACGGGATGACAATGACATGGAATTCACTGTTATCTTTACTGGGAGAAAGAAGGTATAGGCCTTGGATCAAGCAGCTGTCCATGGCATCCAATTATTTCTTTTCATTGCACAAAAGAAAAAAGAAAGAAAAAAAAAAGAAAGAGTACAAGAAAATTAGCTACATTGGTTCAGTCATTGATTGCTGGCTGGGGTTTCATTTTGGGTTGCGCCTGGGACTGCAGCATCAGCAGGAGCAGTTACTTAGGCATGATTGTGCCACACAGCAAGTAACTGGATTGCTCCATGTGAGGACCACAGCTTTTTTCTGGTCTCTCAGTTGTGTGAGGAGGAAACCCGGCTCCCCATAATCACAGGCTGCCACCACAGAGGACACATAACTCACTCCCACAGCGCATGAGATACTACAGCCTTTATTATATGGTTCCCCCAAATAAAAAGAGCCTGTAGATCTTGACTGTGGGATCTTGGAAATTATTATTACTCAAAATACAATTCTAGCAGATCACTTTAACACTGCTTTTTAAGCTTTATTGAAACCAGGACATTTTAACTTGCATCTTGGAAAAAAGTCATCTATCTATAATAGGTTCCTGATTACAAAACCCTTATTATAATATGATCACATATTAAAGCTGTAATCATGCTCAGCTTCCCCTTGTGCCAGAAGCCCTATAATGGAAGGATAGTGCCCTTTCTCAAGTAGTAGTTGTACAAAACCATAATAAAAAAAACACAGTCTAATAAATTGTCAGGAAGAAAGGAACAATTCTGGGTGAAGCCAGAAGAAAACATTAGAGCAGGAAGCCACAGTTAGCTCATATTCTGGTCACTGTTTTCAGCCAGTAAATAGTACTAAACAATCTCTCCTCATTTAAAAGTTATGTCCCTGGAAGTGAGTTCGCTACTGTCTGTAAAACTTACTGTGATGAGCCACTGATACAGAAAAACAGCAATTGTCAGAATGTAGTATCTCAAAACAATCATCGATGATTACAGTCACACCTGAGCAAAACTCTGAATTCCTATGCAAAAGGGAACTTCTACGTTTGTTTAAAATGACTGTAAAAAACAAATTCTAATGCAAAGTTGAAGTTTTTTCAACATGTTAATTTTGACTGAAACAAAATGTTTCAGTTGTGTATGTTGAGGCAAATCAAAATATGTTGCTTTGGCTCCCTTCAAAGTGAAATAGTATTTCTGCATGGCCTAACAGTGCCTCCCTGAGTTATGGTTTGCATGTTCTCCACGTGCCTCCCACAGTGGAGCTTCCCGTGCTAAATGGATTTCCTATTGCGCAGCTTAGGCCTCAGATAAAGAACTTTATGGCAGGTTAGTTCTCACCAGGAGGCTGCCAGCTGCCCAAAAAAATGAGGGCATTTTTCACTGTGGGATATAGTTAAACTGGCCTGCTACATGCGCCGTTTTCTTTCCAGATGGACAGGAACATCACAGTTTGGGGAGCTGCAGCAGGGGAAAACGGGCATAAACATGCATCACCGAGAAAGCATTTAGGGGGTGGTGTAGGTCAATGCTGAACTCACTCAAACTACAGTATTTTGCTTCCATGCTTCAAATATGAAGATTTCAGTCTGTGCTAACCCCATGGCAAGAAAAGATTTCCTTTGCATTTTCCTTCCTGGAAAACCAGAATTCTTTTGTAGAAGTTTGATAATGGAAGAGCTACATTTTAACATGAAATTCCTAACAAACATTTTTGTTTGTATTTACAAGTGAATAACGGGACTACATGAGCCTAGCAGCTGTTAGTCAGCTGTTAAAATATCCAGTAACAGATTAGTAATATTTTGTAATCGGATCCATATTATTGAGTACAAGAGGGCTAAACCCATGGCACAGCAAAGTGAAGTGGTACTGGCTCACAGCCTCTTACACAGTCCCTCCTTCATAAGATTAAGGTATTTTTTTTTGCCTTCAGAAGAACCCTTCTCCCTTGAAATAGCCACACTCCTTAAGAACCTCCCTGCCCCTCCCGGACATCCCCAGTGTCACCCCGCTCCTGCAGCGCTTTTGCAGAACACCTCGGCAGCCAGCATGCTGAGGCTAAACAGCACCATCATCTTTTCTATGATAGCCTCCACCCTCGAGTCTGAAGCAGTATTTTTCCACTTCATGAGCTGCACACAGTGCATTGCCTACAGCAGCTTGTTTGAACATCCTGTCCCCTGGGATGGAGATGCTCAGAGGGTAGGTCCCTGTGCCACCCCCCCATTCCTCCTCCTCCCTGCTTGGATGAGCAGGGCCGAGGGACTGCCACAGAGAAATGGGGGGCTGTGGTGTAAGCATAGCACTGCTGTGTCTCGGCACTGCATTATCCTCCAAATTGAAAGGAAAATAAACAAGAGTAGCACAACACATCTTAATCTTCACTGCTGGTAGCAACAGCTTTACTCAATTTTAGACAGCTATGGAGTAATGAGAATAAATTAAGCAGCAGAAGGAAGGACTCCACTAGGATCCAATAAAGCAGTGGGCATTTGGAGTGCTTTGGAGTGTCACTGCACATCTTCCTTTTTTCATTATCCCCCTGGGTTCTTCTCCACTGCCATTGGCAGCTCTGAGCAGTTCCAGTCCACCAGGAAACCAGCTCCTCCTGCCACACCTATCACCAGGTTTCAGAAACAGCTGTCAGTCCAGCTTGTGTCCATGGGACCAAGTTATGCATGCATGCATACATGCCTATCTTTATCTACTTTGAAGAGTCTAATAAGAAGGCTTGAAATTGCTCGTACCTCCCAGCAAGTCCCCCTCACACCTTTAACTGAGAGCAGCACTTGTGCTTGGTCAGTGCTCCTGATCCCTCCTGTGCTCCACCAGCTATGATGGACATGGTGGGAGGTGTGGTTTCTTTGGAAGGCCAAAGGCAATTTCTCCTTTATAAGTCCCAGAGGAAAGGAGCAACCTCAGAAACACTTCACTCCCATGTTTGCAAAAAAATTACTAGCTGCTTTCAAAGGACTTTTTTCTCGAAGGTCATCTCAGTTACAGCCTTCACATATGGAGGGATTGGGTATCGTTGGATGCAATAAGGATGGGATTTTAATTAATGCCTGTGATGTCCCTGTTAGTCAGAGATCAACTTTCACCCCCCAGTTTTGTGTTTTGTACACTGCGCAAGCCATGAGGGCATTTACAAATGCAAACTTCCAAGCACATCATTAGGGCACGAATTAGGACAGCTCTTGTGAAATCTCTGACTTCAACTGTGTTTTACCTCTGCCATTAAACTGTCACACATGGGCTCTAATCTGCAGTAATTCCATCTACCTGCACATACAAAGCAAACGGTTAATGGCTCCTTCATAAATCCTGGCAGCTGAGCAGTAAGCAGGCTACGGATGCAGTTTCTGCTAATTAAGCTGAGCGCAAACCTTCTCTTTTCAACACTAATAAATAACTATTTCCCTCGGAATGGGGCTGAAAGAACAGAATGGGAAAAGGTCCATGGCAAGCTAGAAGAGGACATCTAAAAGAAAGCAAGTTTTGGCACAAGGCGGTTATTCCTCATGGCTGCAGTGTGTTCCCTGACACAGGGCAATCCTGGCCCATGTTAACTCCAGTTAGAAAACAGATTTAGCCAAATTCTAGTCACATTTATCCTGCAAGAGAAGCAAAACTACTGAAAAATCTGAAGAACATGTAAACAGCCTTTGATTATGGATAATTACAAAACTACCCTGATCCAAGACCTTAATTTATTTTATTTTCCTCCAATCACTATTTGCCTCCTCCTACCTGAAACACCCCCACCCCACAGCAACTCCTTCTTGAAGCTCATTGCAACATCTCAAGAATTTCAAATGCCTGCTCCTAGAGGAAAATAGTTTCTAATTAAACATACTGTGTGGGTGTGAATGAAGCTGGGCCCACTCCTTGCCTCGCTGATGTCAACAGAGAAATGTTTTTCATTTTTACTGTGAGCATCAGCAGAGGTAGGGGCAATGGGGCGTTGCTCCTCGACACGGTTTTGAAGGAATGTTCACCAGTATGGACAACTAACAAGGCTTTTCTTTAGGTTTGGCAAAAAAGCCTGAAGTTTTCTAAATTCCAGACTTAATAGTCAGGTTTGACTGGGAGGGTGTGCACTGGAGGGCCAGGAGAGCCTTGCCAGAGGTCAGAGCATGCCCGATGGGCAACAGCTAGCCAAGAAGCTGGGTTGTTCATGTAAACGTTAGCTACTTACAGGTCTACTCTGGACATCAGCATCAGAGCAGAGAATCTTAAAAACCTTCCCTGTACCACATTGGAGCACAGTTTTGTGGGTTTTGAATCAAATGTAAGTATTCAGGGAATGCTAACTGACGGTTTTGCAGCAAAATAGGTTATCTTGCAGACTGAAAAATCTGCCTAAATAATTTTCAGATATGTTCTTTGTTGGTCTGAGGACTCTATTCCAAAGATAATCCTATATTTCATATCTTTTTTCTCTTTCTATTATAATCCTTCCACAGAAACATCCAAAAAAATAAAAGAAAGTGTTCTAACTAAGGACAAACAGGTAGACACCAATCTCACCAACATCACAACATACTACAGTAAGGTGAAGATAGAGCACATTTTCCTTTCATCTAGGTGGCAGACTCCTCAGGCCAGAGTAGCTGTAGGTGTTCAAGCTCCTGATCTCTAGCTCCCCAGCTCACCCCTCATCATCTTTCACAGCATTAACACAGCTCTGCACCGCTTGAGCAGCACAATAACATTTTGACCAGTGTGGTTGTAAGTTACATTTGGTAGTAACTCCTCAGAAAACACCCATTTGGAAAACTGGAGGAGAAAAAAAACTAACAAGCTGAAAGTTTTGCTTGACACCACCAGGAACTGCATAGTTTATTTGTTTGTTTGAGATAACTTAGCTTCATAACAGTGCAATGGATCCTGGTAGTGTCAGAAGAGAGATTCTGCCTCTACTCCAGATAAGCCTCCTGCCCTGTATGCAAGAAAAGCTGAGTGTGCTGATGGATTACAGCACCTCATATTCCATTTAAATTCTCAGTTATGAACACTCTAGTTATTTTTGCAACAGTAGCCAGTAAAGTAAGGGCCTGTGTGAAATAGGAAGAAATGAGAAATTTATTATATTTCAGTAACACAAAATTACATTTTCCTTGCAGAGCTACTCAGACTCTCAGAAAAAAAATAATCAGTAGCTTATCTCTGGAGGTCCATCCAGTCCTATATGCTCATCAAAGTTCACATTCCTGCACCTAACGATATATTTTCATTCAGAGCTTAGCTTGTCTGGAGATGGGAAGAAGTGATCTGGTGTTTCATTTTGATGAGGCTAGCACTTCTCAAAGTTCACCTATGAATAATGTTGGCAGGGAGATGTGCATCTAGCTGATTCAGAAGACACATTTGTGTCAAAATCCATTTCTCCCAATTTTCTCTGAAGTGCTTTGATATGCTATGGTACTTCACAAGATTGAAATAAATGCATTTCATAGCTCTCATCTCCCCCAACTTCCACCCTCCCCATAACCACATTTCCATCCTTTTTTTTTTTTTGCAGAAATACCTGAGGCTGCTTTTGTTTTTCGTAACACAAGACTCAGGGTAATTTGAGGACTTCTCTCTTGGACTTGTTTCCCCACAAGCCATAGCTCATCAGCATGGCAGCATCTTCCCTGCATGAGAGCGGCTCCAGGCCTTTCAGGTGCTGAGTTTCCCAGCAGAAAAAGAGTGGTGTCAAAACAGTATTTTCTTGCAATAATTATGTTTTCCCCCACTCCTCTCAAGTGTAAACACGTCATATTGGTTACTCTGATTTAAGGCTCAGTTGGATTTTTGGAGGAAAAAAACCCCAACACCCAAGTGTTTTTGCCTGTCTGTAATGCATACAATGGCTAAATTTTTTAATTACCACAAGATATACTTCAGCACTTTAAAAAAATCCTGCAAATGAGAGACTAACCACCTTCATGTATACCACTGAAATTGTGGCTCCAGCTGTTTTAACTTCCTATTCAGGCCTGTGGAGGAGCGATTAAAGCCGAAGTCCGAGTGATTTAGATGCAAGGCTTAAAGGTATTCCCTCCCACAGCTGCCATCCTAGCAAACATTATTTTTCTTGCAGGAAAGGCAGTAGACCAAGCTATGTGACCATCCTTTAGCCACTCTGGTTCATCACAGTCCTGATGTGATGCAAACCAGTGATCAGTGGTTTTATACTATGTTGGCAGTGCCTAAAATGTAGGCACGTTTCCTTCCCCCACCCCTGGAAGAGGAGCAAAGTAGGCGCAGACAGACAGGAGATGCTGAAGAGAAACCTGCCACAGGTTCTGGTAAAACCTTTGGTGGAAAGCACTAGCCCCGAGCTACATGTTCTTATTAAAGTAAACAGGGAAACACGTCTCCTTTCCAGACCCTGTATGACATGTGGGGACCTCCAGAAGGGGTGAGTGTGGGGGACAAAGCATTCTTTTAACCCTCAGGTTCTCAGCACTAACGTGGTTGTCAGTGCACTGGCACGGATTACCTACACTTAATGTGGCTTTTCATACTGACTGCTTGAACCCCACAGTGTATAATGTTCATGACGTTAATACTTCTTATTAGAGTAAGTTGAAGGATACAAGTGGAATAAAATAATTTTTTTTCGCATGTAAAGGTGGGTCTTACAGACAGCACAGAAATGCTATAATGATATACGAGAAAGGGGAAAAGCCATTGACAGCAAAGGACAAAAGTTTTTTATGTGAACTGAACAGCATTCTTTCTCAGACTTATTTAAAACTGAACCAGATCCATACGGATTAAAGAATCCTCCAATACTATGTTTCTGTGTCATGCCAAGAAAGATTTGCTGTGCCCCTGGGATAGAAGCTGGACTCTTACAGATGTCATGTAGGAAAGCAGAATAATAAGTATATGGGACAAACAAGAGAGAGAAAAAGAACAGAGGCATTCTCCACACCCACCCCCCGCCCCACCTCCACCCTCTTTTTTTTAAAACTAAATTCGAATTTTACTTACATAAAAGTGTGGAATGGTTCTTGTTTTGTCTTTGATTTCTGTGACCTTGTCACAGCAGAATGGCTGGGCTTTTTCTGTTTGCTGCGTTCAATCAGTATAAGACTTAATGAGTACTAGAAATCCCATGCAGGAAGCTGTGGGTCTAGAGGTTGAAATACCAGATTAATCTTGCCAGTTCAAGCATTTCAAATAATCACTAGACCTGCTGAATCCTTATTCAGCTTAGACTTCAAGGGGCTGACTAGTGGCCTGCCACACCAACACCAGCGTTGCAGGGTTGCATGCAGCTGCATGGAAAATGGGTCCCCACCCCATTCCCCATGTGCCTGAGCTGCTCCCAACACAAGATGCAAACTTTCATGCTGATCCAAGAGAAGAAATTTGCCCCTGAGCACAGAAGATATTACTGTGTCTCTTTGGTAGAGGAAAAATTATTTTTTTTTCTTTTCTTTCCCCTCCACCCCCACCCCCCCATAAAACCAGTTTAATTTCCTGACAAAAATGTGGAGGGCTGTGGCTGGGGTATTTCAGAGCCTGAGTAGTACAGATTCCCTGTGCAACAGCATCCAGGCCCCTTGGGAGATTTTGAAGACCACGGGCTCGCTGTCAGTGCTAGCCCAAACCCAGCACAAAGCATTGTCGAAGAACATGAGGTTTATTTGGTCCTGCAGTGAATTTAAAGCGAAAGAAGGGTCTGGGGAAAGGAAAGAAATTACAAAATGGGGGCAGCTTGTCAGTTGTGAGAGCCCTAGCTGAGGATGCTTGCGTGACCCTCTGATAAGCCTTGACTTACTGAAAGCAAAGAAGGACAGAGAAACAGAGAGGGGGCAAGGAACTGGCAGAGGAACCAGGGCTAGTCCCTGTTTTGGTATCCCAGGAAAATAAGGAGATCTTTCACTGGGACTCAGTACCATGCCTCATAATTTCTCATTGTAGAAAAAGTTTTATCATGTCAGCAAAATAATTTGTAGTATACAACACTCAAAATTTTGATCTGATAAAATAGCCCAAATATTACAGTGGTGATTTGATCTGACGTAGCATAAAACGGAGATAACCCACTCAAGAATCAGCTCATTTTTCTTTACCCAGAGCACCTTTTTTCACTGTCCCAGTTTTCCCGGAGGATGCAGCACACACGCACAGTTGTGTGTCCTTGTACCTCTAGTGCCAGATTTCGGCTTTGATGACCTTCACTGGACCCTGCATAGCTGCCCAGTGCAAACCTGCTGCGTCATGTACAACCCCACACTTAAACCTTCTGGGACTGAACCTATTTCATGGGTTTTCTGCTGAAATGCTGGAGTGGAATGAAATTAAACTCTGGCAGAGAGTCTCTCTTTTTCAGCATTAGTCCTTCCCAGTTTGTAGCTTCCTTTTCTCTCTTGATCCCTCTCTATGGGGGGAAAAATAGCCCAAAAAACTTACACAGAAGTTTAGCCATTGAGTAAAATTTCACAACTTGCTACAGGTTTCACAGAATGACTCAAAGAGCCTATTAATTTGCTTTTCAGATTTTGTAGGTTTAAAAAAGAAATGTCTAGCAAGTCCTACAATCCTACAGAGCCCTGCTGGTTATATTCCTCTCCAAGGCAAGTCTTTCTGCTCCTCTCCTTGGCTAGAAACCCACCACCTCCTCCATCTTAATTTAGATTTTACTTCTGACAGAGCAACATGAGATGCACCATGCCTTCCTCAAGGGGTTGCATGCTAGTCCTCATGAAAAGAGCACACAGTGAAATCTCCAGTGCTCAGGAAGAATATGGGATGAGCTCTACTCAACACTGGATGGAGATGCACTCCCTCCCTCGCACAGACCCCTTGGGTCCCTCAGTTTCCTTTGTTTGAGCTCAGGACCAGCACAGCCTTATTTTAGCTCAGGCTTCCCTGTCAAAACTAGACTAAGCAAACACAGAAGGTTCATCCAGTTTTGAAATGGAACTTAATTTTACCTTAGAAAGAAAATTGGGACAAAAAAACCCAGCCTGAGAGTGTCTAAAAAAATGCTGATTAAATATAACTTGCTCCATAAAGATTTGTTGCCATCTCTTGACAAAGATGATCTGGTACTTGCAACTTCCACTGAATTTCATTCCTATTGTAGCTGAACTTGGGGGAAGTGACAGGGGAAGGATATTAATATATCTTGGGGCTGAGAGAGAGCTGTTTTTCAAGTGAGACAGAAGAATAAGTGTTTTGAACACCTCATACTTCAGTGAAATCCAATTTTCTGTCACAGGTTTCGCACTGAAGCAAGAATGCACTTGGAAGTCAAAGCTGGGGATGCTATGTGGCGTCTATAAACTGCAGACGAGATGAATGCTTTCTGTATCTTTGTTGCTTGCAAATGTACCCTTTGGTCTGCAGCAGGAGTGAGCGTTAGCTGTTGGTGCAAGGCTTTGTGCTCAGAGGACTTCGCAGAGAATCCAAATTGCAGCTTACAGTTCCCTGCTAAGGCTGAAGAAAATATCCGTGAATTCCCGTGCTCAAGCGGCTAAGGAATGATGTCTGCCTTCCAACATTTTGAGAAGGTAGGGCACCTCTGCTGAGATAACAGCTCACGAAGGCAGGCTCAGACTTCAGCTAGTATAAGCTCTCACCAGTAAATTTCTGCATTTAACCCTTGGAGATTACCCTGTGCCACATCTGCTCCAGCTGGCCCCGAGGGAGACAGACAAGGATGAGAGCCAAGGGGTGGATGGAGGGAGCCCACGTTGATGGGTTACAAACTCAAATTGTTTGGGATGGAACATTTGACCAAATTTGTCCTAGCAAAGAACATGATAACAATAACAGCCCTCTTAACAGGATAAAGGCAAATCCCAGCACTGAGGCTGGTGGGATCTCTGAATTCTTTGTAGCTTAATCACAGCAAAGGAGTCAATCATGAGGGTAGCTCCTAGGGGGTAGGTGACAAACGTGCTGGTCTTCCAGTACAGCAAGCCTACAGCTATTTATTATTTCCTGGCTGTTCTATGGGTATAAGACCACAGCAGTGGCAGCAGCAAGACGCTGCCGCCCCTGATTCTCAAGTACAACACCCTGAAAGCATTAGTGGAAGGACTCCCATTGCCCTCCCTTTGAGGCAGAGACCTTAAGACACAGGTCTCTGCTTCTTGGACCGAAATATTTCATTAGCTTCAGCTGAATTACATATAACTAAGCCCTCAGATTGTGTCCAGAAGAAGTAATATGCATTTTACCTCCTGCCCAACTCACCAGTATAAATAAATTAGAGACACACTTTAAGCATGCCATAAACCACTCTTGGCTTAAGTTTATGCAGTCTTAGTAACACTGCATTTAGAATAAACTCCTAAGTGAAATAAATATGGTTAGAAAATAAGGCTTTTGCTCTCCTGGAAACAAAATATATTCTTTTGTCACTACTAAATAATGAGAACACCAGTACAAAACATCAGGAAACATTTAATAGGATGTAAGTGGGGATTTAAATAGATAAAAAGAATACATAGCAGCAATTTTTTTCTGTTCAGGGGAAAAGAACTTGAGACAATCCATGCCATGTCAGAGACCAGTACTTGGCCCTGGTTGTCACTTCTGCCCCTTCACCCCAGGAACGGGTACCACGTACAAGCACAAAAGCCCATTTCTTAAAATAGGGTCAGTGACCTGAATGCAGGAGCTGCTGGAGCTTGAAGCTTTGTTTTATTAATCAGTTTTCATGCATTTAGTTGAGGATTAGCATAGGCTGCCAGCTTTATCAGCATTAATTTAGAGTACCTTGAGGTATTGAGGACAGAGCTGTCTGCTGCTCATATAATGCCAGCGCATCATCCCCACCCCCTGACTGCTAAGGATTAAGAAACCATTAGGCCAAAATGAACACTTCAGATATGCACCACTCATTGCAGCTTTGCAGTCACAGCAGAGGCCAGAGGAAAATGCACTGAAAGTAGCACTTGCAGGTTACTCTGCAGCCAGGGGACGGCTGGGGCTGCAGGGCTGAGCAGGAAGCCCTGTGCACCTATGCTGCTGTAGGCTTGGCCCCTCCCCCCCCCCCCCAAGCCAAACTGTTGCCTCCATAAAAAAGCACAACCTCCTAACAGCACAGAGGCCTCCAAAGTTCATTACTGGAAGCATCACATCTCTAAACAATAAGGCTAAAAAAATACCTGAGAAAGATAAGAGATGGGTCCTTTAGGCTGCAGTACACAGACTTGGCAGGCGCCTATGCAGCTCGCTCCCCCATGTCTCACCTACCTTCTGGCTGGCTCACCACCTCTGGCTGAAGCAAGTCCAGCAAACCTGAAGGGCCAGTCATTCCCTTTTTCTCCCACTGATACTTTCAATGGATTATTATTTTTTTTGCCATGACAAAGGTTTCTGTGCCGTAGCAATCTCCATATAGCCTAGAAAGCATCTTGGGGCCAAAAGACACCATAGGACAGTTTGCCTACAGCCTGAAATAGTCAGCTGCAGCTGTAACAGCATCACAGTTAATGCCTCCCTAGCTGAGCAGTTAATGGTTCTCTACTTCAGAAGGCCACCTGGGCATAGATCTGCTAGAAGAGCTGAACATCTCCACTCATCACCTAAACCCAAGGAGTCCTGAATCGGCAACCACCACCTGCATTTGCAAACTTCTCCTCCTGGCTGAATCCAGGCAGCAGGTCAGACATTAGTAAAAAGTCCACAGGAAACCTCTGGCAGCATTTGAGCAGCTCACATATCTGTGTAGTGGAACTACCTAGTCTCAATCTAAAGCACCTGTCTCCCCTTTTGCTTGTTACATGTGCCAGAAATATGGTCAGGTGTCTTCAAGCAGAAGGGCTGGGAACTGTGATCAGATCAGAGTGACAATTTGGGTTCTGGGGATGACTGAGCACCCACAGAGACCTCTTTCTGCCAGAGCACACATCAGACCTGGAAAAGAGACTGTACTCTAGTGTTTGTCTGTAGTACACTCAAAGTTTCCTCTGGGATTCAATTATGAAATGAGAACAAATTAAATTCAGAGGTAAGTGCACCAAATGCACAGTAACATTGACACCCTACTGTGAAATAAAAGACAAAAATCTCTAGGAAGTTGGGATGAGGATGCAATTAAAAAGTACCTATGGTTTGTCAAATCCAGGTTTCTTTAGACCCAAGCTCTACTTGATCCAAGAGTCTTTTTGCCAACACCAGAGCAGAGTATAAAGAGATACCTTGGGCCTGGCACATTTCTCAGCTGAAAACCACAGTCCCACAAACACCAGAGTTCTATCTTGTGCATCCACATAGCCTGGGTTCTCCCACAGCAGCTGTGTTCCTCACTGACCCCCTGCCAGAGGCCATGGCCCTCCCAGAGTGGCAGCCTCTCACCATATCTCAGTTACAACCAGCTGATCACTCTTGTGCAGCAGCTGTTGCTGTTTTGGCTCCTTTGGATAGAAAGATGTTCGAGAGGACCTACCTGATCCCCTGCACTGGTGGGTTGGAGGTGGCAGTCACAGCATGTGAGAAGCAGCAGTCTCTTCAGGCAGCACCGCAGCAGCTGGAAAAAAAAACCATGAGATAAAGCTTTGAAGCAGGAGATACTTTCCCATGCTGGTGTACCTTCTTGGCTGTTCATGCCCAGGGCCAGCACAGCTCGGCTGCCTACTTCTTAGGGACTTCTTACGAGAGGGTGCCGTGCATTGGTATCTGGCACATCTCAGTGGGAGAAATGGCTTCTGGAGTCACGATTGTGACTTTGTACTGATCTTAGAAGTGAGGGAAGGCATTTACTGATTTCACTGTTAGGTCTAAGACAAAAGCTCCTTCAACATAATTATTCAAGACCTACAGAAAGAATATGTTATGCAGTGTTGGTCAGACTGGTCCCTAGCAGGAAGGAGTGACTACCAACAGGAATGAACCAGCAGGTACTTGATGTGTTTATCAGTGTTTTGTACAGGCAGATGGGATTGAAGACATCTGCCTTTATCAGTGCTTGAACAACAGAAGATGTGTTGCAGAAAGACACTGAAGTCCTCCAGGAGCAATTGTTGCAGAGGTATACAGAGTACTGAAGCACAAGGGCTACCTCCAAACCCTCAGACATAAGGAAACTAACTAGTCGTGGTCCTGAAAAGCAGCTGACCAACAAATCAGCTACATTATAGGGCTGGGACCGAAGTTAATGCAGCTTCTGAACTGCAGCTGGCTCTGCTCTGTCTGGCTCAGGATATGGCAGTGGCCCATGTGCCCATACCTAACCATGTCATCCTGCCCTGGGAGAGACACCGTTGACTTAGAGCAGTGAGAGTGCCCAGTGCTCAGCAGCAAATAAAGCCTTCTCAGGGATAAGCTTCCCATTAATTGTCTCTTTGAAGTCCTATCTGGGGAGGCTGCTATGAAATCCAGCAAGAGAGTAAGATGATTGCTCTCATGCCACCTTGCAACTCACCAGAGAGACAGGAGCAC
The DNA here is from genome assembly GCF_015220075.1 of Falco rusticolus. NCBI lineage: Eukaryota > Metazoa > Chordata > Aves > Falconiformes > Falconidae > Falco > Falco rusticolus. Next base: position 56,256,962 of record NC_051187.1, read on the forward strand.
AGTGGTATGGAGAAAATAATTACTCTTTTGTGAGTATGTGCCTGGTTTCAGTTTGTTTAAGTGTCTAGTTCTTGGTCATTGTATTCAATCTTATTTTTATTGGGGTCTTAAAACTTGTTCACCGTGGAGAGGTTTGTACCTCAATGGGAGCTTTCATAATACAGTGAAATACAACCATAAATGACAGAGGCACAGGTTGCTCCTTGGCATTTATGTATAATGCTCTTCTCTTGCCTCATTAATTTTGTGAGCATTTGGGTTTGCTAGAAATCGGTGTAATGTATACTAAATCAGTAAAGCAAGCAAGCTGAAATGCAAACATACTGAAACCACTCTTCCACACTGCATGTTGCTGCAGACAGAAAACTGGTTTCTTGAGGGAGGGAAAGCTGGCGAAGCTGCTGAGGCTGTGCTTTTTCACTGACGAAAACGTCACTGGACACATACCAAGGGGAGTTGCAGGTAGGGATATGACTACGAAACAGGGGCTGCAGCGGTGACACAGGGATGCTGTGGGCAGAAGAGCCACCACCCGCAGTCTGATGCATACATTGACCTGTGGCTCCAGACATTGAATAGCAATGTGCAATACCCTGTCTCTGCTATGCTTCCTTCTTTCCATGTTTCCCCCCAACTTGTTCAAGTGGTTCAAATCTGAGGAAAGAAAAAGCCCAGCCTGTTTTGCTTTGTGGGCTATATTCCTATGGGATGCTGCTCCTTAAAGAGCACAGCTGCATCGCTGTCAGGCAAACAAGCCCGCCCACCAAGGTCCAAGTTTGTTCTCTATGGGTGGCCAGATTATATTCTCTATAAAACACCCACTCACCCACCCACCCCCAACCTCACAGAAAAATTACCAACAGGCATGTAGCTCTTCCACACTCACCACTTTCTCGTTCTGCGTAAACATCAGAATTTTATTTTTCTCTGTCTTCACCATAGGCATTTTTAACCAGCTGAGTATCATTCCTGTTTTAGAAAACATTGCTTGGAAAAAAGAAGGGTGTAAAGTGACTTTGCTTTTTACTACAGGACAAATACATTATCAGGTGTGAGCTACAGGTCTAGTCCCCTTGGTCTGCGAAGAAGGCCATTTCAAGTCTTTGCAGATTTATTTTCGTATTTTCTTTGACCAAATAGGTCATTAACATCAGTATGTACTGATGAAGTCCATCCAGCCCACTATCCACTGTTCCCCTGGGAAGGACAGTAATGAACGCTAGGGAAGGACCTAAAATAAGAAAGATTATAGCTATAAGTAATCCTACCTGTTCAGCTTCCTTGCATAGGGGTGGCCATTCATGTTACCAAGTTTGCTTCCAAAGGACAGTTAATACAATATGGCTTCTGAGCAGGAAAAGTAAATTTTGGAGAGAAAAATGTTCAGCATTATTGAACACAGACTCTTTTCATTCCCCACCCCACCCCGTCTTTTTACAAACAGCTCAGCTAGAGCATCTTTAGCTGGGTAGCGATGAGAGGATCTGCAGAGAACTGATGGACTTCACAGGTCAGTTGACTCTGCATTACTCTCTGAGAATCCCTCATTTCCCCATTTCTAAAGGCAGGAAGGGATAACAATATCATAATTACCTTGGAAGGGCATTAAAAAGTTTAACGAAGTCATGTTTGTCAAGCACTGGAGGCTCCTTGGGTGTGGTGAGTGCTTTTGTGGCATTACTCTGTGCAGTGCTGGTCTTCCACAAGATTACAGACTAAAGGGGCAGAATTTAAAAGTGACTATTTCCACAGACCTCGGGTTCATGATTTTGCAGGCTCCAGCACAAAGGCACCCCCACTTGTGCAAACCTGCTCTGAGGTAGTTAATATTTGCTAGGTGTTGAAATGCTCAGACACATTTCACCCCAAGGTATTTTGAGCCACAATCTGTGGAAGCCAATGAAAGGGACATACTAGGAAACATGTTAGAGTTCTTCCTGTGATCTTGTGATTCTTTCCCTTGGCATTTTTGTGCAGCTTCAAGCTAATGATTAACTTTCCATTAGCAAAATAAGGGCTATAAATGACCAGGAGAACTTGCTAGGTGTGCTCTTGAAATAGCGGTTTGGGCTGATCTGGCTTCTGTGCTGCTCCAGCTCTGATGCATAGTGGGAGCGCAGAGGCTATAAAACGTGCTATTACTGCAGTTAAAAGTCAGGCAAAACTTTAGCTCAAGGGAGCACAAAGACTGGCTTTTTCCCTCCGCAGTAACTGATCAACTAGATTAGGAAAGGCTGGAGTCAGCTGCTTGTGTGGCAGGCTGGCTGTCCATGGGGCACAAGCCGGCAGCCTGGCAGTGGTCTACCTCCCTGAGGGGCAAGGAGCTCAGACGATGTCCCGCAGTGTCCCTCAAGCCAGGCAAGAACAAGAAGCCTCAGGTGGAAGAGGAGAGAATTTGGCAAAACAACCTCCCCAACCCAACGAAGAAAAACCCCAAAATAAAACATCACAAAAAAGCCCAATCAAGAAGATAAGAGCTACTGAGATTCCTCAGGTGGTGGTGGCTGCAGCTGACTATCATGGGTGGGAGCCAGGGGAAGCCCCCAGGGGTGGCCTCAAGCTGATGCTCCAGCACAGCAAGGAAGGAGATGGTGCAAGTTGGTGGCATGCAGAGGAACTGCATGGTTTGCACCCTCTGTTGATGCTGACCATGGTGGTCTTGGCAGCCTCCAGGATGGTGAGCAACTTGGAGGGATGACACAGGTGGCAAGTTGGCTGTGCACCATGGTTTGGTGACCAAGTGATCTCAGCTTTCAGCAGTTGCTAAAAATATGAGGAGCATCAGTAAAGTATCTATGGTAAAACTCAGCGTTTTTCTGCTTGTGTTCAGCCACACTGGTGTTCAGCACCTGTGTTAGGGCCTTGGATACAACGGGTGGCACTTAAATAAAATTGCTCACAGGAGCAAATGCTAGTAGGTGAGGATAAGGATGGCAGAATCAGGTTCTTAACAATCTTGATAGAGACTGTAAGCAGCCTAAAGAGAAGCCTAATTCAGATGCCTCGGTATGCAGCCTTTTTTATTACACCCACAAACCACCCACAACCTCTAAATTGCTATTCTTTAGAAACACCCTGCAGCATTTTCTGGTTTCCAATATACAGCAGTGCTGTAGGCTTAGCTGCTGGATTTGTGCATGCACATGCAAAAATAGCTAATGGAGAGCTTGATCAGACAGCAGGATCTTTTCTCAAATGACACATTTTAGTATTAAAGGAAATGTATTCTGTTATCCTGCTAGCATGGAATAATGAAACCGTAGCTTTTCCTTCCCAGCTTTTTTCCCTTCCTCCCCTTTGAGCCTTGCAAAGCAGAAACAATCCCTGGCTTGTAGGCTGCAGCAGCCCACAGGAGCTTTAAGAATAGCGTCAGAAACCCACAAACCCACACCGTTAATTGGGGACTGGATCACTGGTGACACTTTGGAGAGCCAGGCTGTCATTTCAACGCAGCAAGGTACTCTGCAGTTGCCAAAGCCTGACATTTCGTACCAGAGGGAGGAGGGTCCCGTACCACTGAGAAACGTTAGTTTGGCAGCTTTGTCAAGCAGACCACTGTCTGGGAGATCAAATCCCTCTTCCTGCAGGTCTGTGCCCATAATCTCTGTCCCTCCATACCTCCAAGGAGATGCACAGCTGTCACAAGGAGCGACGAACACACCACTTCCATGCTTTCCTTGTAAAATGTGCATGCATTATTCAAACCCTCGGCTTGGCACTGCTGCCCATATTGTCCAGTCGCTGTAACTCTCAAAGGAAGAGACTAAAGGAAAATAAGACAAGGCTGATATTTAGGCTTCCCTGCGAATGTCTGTTTTCTTTCTTGGGCAACTGGGCTTTTGTTTTAATTGCAATCTCAATTTCAGGCACAGGAGGGAAGATTGAGGGGAAAAAAAAACCAAACCAATTTTCTTCCCTTTCTGTCTATTGGGTGTGGTTTAAGAACAACATCTTCGCAGAGAGCTCCTGCAATCATAAATAAATCTGAACGGAAAAAGAAAAGTGCTACTCCTACTAACAGCTCCTGGCTTTTAAACATACTTTAAAAATATTTCAATGTTCTTCTCATCTTCCTATTCATTTTAGACCTCCATATTACCTGTTGTAACCACAATCCATATGAAGATCTGTGGTACCTTTTCCTCCAGAAGCTGCAAAGCATTAAAGCTGCCGGAGATATCAGAGGTAAGGAAGTATTGTTGGTGTTTTCTCCAGGAAGAGGAACACCACTCACTAGCCTTGGCCTCTCTCCCTGTAGTGCCTTCTTCAGCAGTCATATTTGCAGGTAATCATGTTCTGTCTTGTATTCCCTGTGTCCAGAGTTGTCATTGCAAGCCGTTGACACTGGTCCCCAATCTATCTGTAAGGCCACATACTGGAACAATGCCTCCTCCATGTGATGTACACCCATCTCCAACGCACGAACCATCACATTTAGCCTTGACTACTGTTTTCTGCTGGATGGTGCAGCCCAAGAAATTCCTCTGCCATTTATATATATCCTAGATAGCAACTGCTCCTTTTCTGCAATGCCCTTGAGCTGTAAAACACAGGGCACTGGCCCACAGCTTATCTGCTGTCTTTACTTTGGGTATATTAGATTATTCTGTGGGCAAAAGTGTGGTTCAGAGACTGGGAATTGCCTCATGCTCTAATGTTAGAAATTACTTTAGAATTATAACTGCATATTTATTAGTCTTTCCATCAAATGAATCTGATAGCATGAAATGCAACTTGTACTCTATTATACAAATTCATCAAAGCAAGAGCACAAGAAGCTCCTCAGTTTAAGGTCCCTCTCAAATAAAGCTCCCTCCGAGGCTGCCCCCTGCACTGCCACCTCCTCACTTCCCAGCTCTTCTCTGACAAGGACCACCCCTGCCAGCCCTGTGGCAGGAGAAAATCCCAGCCATTCTCTTGTAGAGAGTTTTCCCAGTGCAGCCCACTCTTACATGTATAATTCAGTTTCTTGCCTTTCTATTGATTCCATAAGCTCTCTCAGAGGCCAGCCACAAGAAGCTGATGTCTCTGCAAAGTGAGAATCGTTTGAAGCACGCAGAAAGGTACTATGCTCTCCTAGCAACCAAAGTTGTAAAATAATGTAATTGTATCCAAAATAATGTGATAAAAGATTATACGATGCTTGTATTGGGTTGTTATGGCAACTGAAATAAGCTTAAATGCGTGTATCCAGCATTTCAAACAAATAACCTAATTGTATGCAAAGTTACATTTCTAATTAATCTCACTCAGTTTACTGTCACCTCCATTCATTCATGTTTATAACAGGGCTGTTGTTAGGTCTTATTTTCATGGCCTTTACTGTGCTCCTGCCCAACCTGGTTTCTGTTTTGTTTTCAACTTTCTTTTCAGTGACTCTGCTGATGTAAACTGTTATTTCACCTCTGCATGTTTGAGTCAACAGATATTTGCATTTCAATGTATCATCTGTAACCTGGTCTTATTTCATTTTCCTTTCTAAACAACTTCGTTGCTTGGGGAAATGTTGTCCTAAGGCGGCAGGATTTACTTAACTCCTCCCCCCAACATATGTTGACGAATAACCAAAACAGCACTCCCAAGAGATGAAAATACTTGACCGAAGCCTGTGCGAGGACAACTCATCAGCTCAGCCACACTGCCAGCAGCCAGGGAAAGCAAGCCACCCAGGGGAGTGATGCTGCGGGCAGATGCTGCAGCCTCACCCGTGCTGGCCAAACCCAGCACCCTCTCACCGATTTCTGTTTGCACCTACCAAAATAGTGGCAAATTTCCCAAGAAAATCAATTGCCTTGCTCCCAAACTCCTGATTCTTATCACAAGACACGCTTTTAAAAAACATTTTCCACGTCTTTCGATTTCTCCCCTTTGAAACTGAATAAAACTCTAATTTCCATAGAGTGCCATCCTGAAATCAGCCCATCTCCTGTAATAGTCCCAGTGGGCTTATGTGGGGAACTAATTGTTTTCTGGATGAGGGTTTTATTCTCTGGTTCATTCCTGAGCTGCGATTTTTTAAGTGATTCAAAAAGATACAATATTTAAACTGATACCTCTGTTAAAATTTAGGGGTTTGTGCGTTTTCTAAATGTCCTCGTTCCTCCCCCATCCTTGCTGCATGTGGGGATGGTGATGATTGCCAGGGGCTCAGCCTAGCACTGCGCCAGGGCTGCGGGTATGAGGGTATAAACCACCCTGCAAAACCCATCCCTGAGCTGCAGCCTCCGCAGGCTGCCCCCGCTGAAGATGCCAGAGCGCCCTGGCAGGATGCAGCTCTGTAGGCAAAAGGAGAGCAGCCCTTCCCCCGCTCCAGAGCCCAACACACAGGAAGGTGGTTAATGGTCTTTTCCCTTAGGTTTTCCATGACCTGCCTCCATGCTGAGAGCACAACCCACATCCCAGGAGCCTCCCCACGTGCTTCAGGTTTTTTTACCTGCTACCTATGCACCTGAAGCAGCACTAATGTGCCAGTGAAAGCTTTGCCACTTTCAGTACCTCAAAAAAACCCAACAACAAAACAGCAGTCAAGAGGATGGAAAGAAGCGCATGGGGATGACAAATAACCTCAGTTGCCTCTGCAGAAGTGTATCTGGACAGGAACAGAGAGGCCCCAGGTGCCTGGCCAGTGCCCCTGTGGAGGACAGCCCAGCTACACAGTGCAGGCATAGTCCATGCTCTGTGGGATGCCTCCAGCAGCACCTGTTTTCCCCGTCTGGTGAAATATTTGGGGCAAACACTGTGCACTTCAACGGGCTGCCCATGCGATTGTAGTATCAGCCCAAAACAAAGACCATCAAGCCTAGAAAGTGCTTTGTGGAAACCAGCCATAGCAATGTGCTAAGCTTAAAAGCATCAGAGCCATTTGCCATGTAAGCCTTACACACTGCTTGGGTTTAGCCCTTCAGGTATGTTTATTTCTAGGCACAAAATTCCCCAGAGGGCATAGCAAAATATCAGGGAAACAAACCTTATGAAAATATAATTTATCCAGCTTTTCTTTCTTTTTTTTTTTTTTGCACAATGACAAAAATAAGACTGATAATGTCCTTTCTTTAAAGGTACAAGTAGCTCTTTGGATGCACTAAAAATGCTTTCACAAAAGAGTTAGTACCATAAGGGTTTTTTAAAATAGTATGCTCTATCACCAAATTACAGTAGCAGCATGTGTAATATTCCTAAAATTTACCCATAACTTTCCAGCTTCCATCACAACCTGGGGAGTAGAAAAACTGGTTTAATTTGTCTCCGATACTGTACTAACACCCAGAGAAATGCCTAAGTGATGTTGTGTACATCATATGTTTCACACCAACTGCATCATCTTTCTGCACTTGTAGACTCTATCAATTAACCTTGGGCTGCAATGCCTTTCCTCCATCTCAGCATGATCTGAGAAGCCATCCCACTGGGTTCAACAGGAACAGCCAATACATGATGGTAACGTTGAAAGACAAAGTATATCACAAGGCAGGCATTGCATGGCACAGGTACATGTTTTGAAAACAAAGACCGGGAGCTCTAAATCCCTGAACTCACGCTGAAGGTCAGCTATAGTTTGTGCAGCAGATGACATTTGCTTATTTTATGTTGTATTTGAGTGCCTCGAAACAGGACGCACCATAGCTGAGGATTACACTATTTTGTCTTGCATCATCATGTCCCCTCAAAACCAATTACTTTTGTGGATTACATAAAACATACAATTTCTTTGTAAAATTAAACGTAGTCACTGAGAGCCCAACATTTCCTTTTACCCTTCTGTTGCTCCCACTCCTGTTTCTGTTTTTACAGTGTCACCTTTAACTGATTTCCCTTCCATCCCACTGAAGTCCCCAGAAATTGAACATACCCCTATACACTTTACTCAGGATACCCAGACATTTTGCTTTCTCATTGCCATAGGGTGCAGAGATCCCTGGTGGTCAACTGTTGTATTTTTCAAATGGGGATGGGGAAAGTGACAGTACGAGGTATTGAGATGCTCCTCACTGAGTCCCATCTCGCTTTGATGGGGCCATCACATGAACTGGCTGAAGGGACTCAGGTGTGAGTGAAGGAAGGAGATTTGAGATCATGAGAGGTCATGGAAGAAGCCAACACCCCTGTGGGCTGGGTGAGCAGAGACATGACCGGAATCTTAGTGTCCCAGCGTGAACAGGTCTGGAGTGGCTGGTGTGGGCTGTGAAATTCATCTCGAAATTAAGAGTTCTGGAGTCCACTTCAAATTAGGCCACTTGGAGTCTCCCACCAGACATCCAGAAATGCAGATCTTTAATTTAGGAGAAGTTTTGGAAACGTAACATGGAGGATGACAAAGAAGATCTTGTGTCAAAGGTGACTGTGAGCTTTTGGGGAGGGAAAAGACTTTCAGAGTGAGCAATACAGCACTCAGGAGTTGGAGATTTCGAGACAGAGGCTGGCTAGACTGTCTGAGCTGGGAGACCAGGGCAAAAGGGAGTTGGAAGCCTTGAAAGCAGTGATGGCAGATGAAGCATGCAGAAGAAGCAAAGCCTCCCAGAGGAGAGGCAGTGCAGATCTCAGGCAGTATTTTTCCATTGATCTCTTACCCAGCCTCTCTCTCTCACACTTCTAATACAGAAGGACTTGAAGGATTTTACAATAAGAGAAAGTAAATTAAAAAGTGGTATTTAATGAAATATAAAGACAAAGACTTTTCATGCATAATTATGCTCTTTTGGATTTGCTAGAAAGACCCGTGAGTGTACATATAGCAGTTTTCTAAGAGGAATGAAGAATCAAATTCCATGTGTTAGGAGAAAGAACTCACAGCTTTTTTAATCTTTATTTTTGCCACTGTCAGACAAAATTTCAAGTTTATATTTATTAGGAATTTAACTAAAATGGGAAACCTGCACGTGAATTTAATTTTTGATAGGTCTGTTTTGCTGCCAAGAAAGTATGAAAATCAGCCTATGACTTTATTTGCTCATGTATAAACACTACAGTGAAAAGAAGGAGAAAGATCCATTATCTTTGCCTCCATAGAGCTCTCAAACTTCTTTTGGAAGTCCAAAATCTTTGAACAATTGAAAATAATCCTAGTGGTAATGTAAGGTAATATAGAGGGTTGGAGAAGTTTCGTACAAAACCATCGCGTGGTAGTTGCTTATCCTGTTTAGGTTCTTTGCATGGTTTCAGTGTGACTTATGCCAGCAGTACAATAATTAATCATTTATAAAGCTCGTATAAATCATGTGTTCAGAAAGTGGGTTTTTGTTCTGGTTAATAAACATTAATTGTATGCAAAATGGCATACAGCAACTCATCATACATCTGCTTTGCAAGGTAGTTATCTCCATTCAGGTAGGAAGATCATTTATTTGGATATTTCTAAGCTAGCCTTACAAGCATTTTAAGCACTTTTGCTAAGAAATAAAAAAGGTACTATTTGTCCAATTGTTATAAATACTAATAAAAGATGCAAATCTAGTCATCTGCATGATGAAAATGGGAAGCTAGGAAAGGCTGGGTTTAATCCAAATCCCTGTGCTGACTCCCTCTGCAGCAGTGAGGAAATTTTCTCTGTTCTCAGCCCCAGTTTTCCCCCTCAAGTGCTAATGCTAATTATACCTGCTTCGCCGAGGTTTTGTAACAAACAGCCTGCATGTGAAAACTACTTTGATGCAAGCAAGAGCCAAGTTTTAGTAATAAACATATGGTGAATGACATTTTGTCTCGTTTTATGCACTGGAAGAGTTTATTTAAATCAGATTTGGAAATGGATAGTGAGTCAGAGAAACACTGTGTTGTTTCTCAATCAATAAATAAATACTTGCTTGTATCCCTTGCTCTAAATATCTGAAAGCCTGGCTCTGCTCCAGGCATTAGGCAGTCAGGGTGCTCAGATTTTTTGCCCTTAGCTTCAGATTTTGAGCGCATTGTCCTCCCTGCCTATGCATGAGTTTAAGGGGAGAGGTGGCAGGTTGGAAAGTGGTGGGACCATCCGAGGCAGCGTTCCAGCACCCACGAGCCAGGGGAACACCCTCGCACAAAAAGCATGTTAAAGGCAAAGAACACCTAAAGAGGAAGATGGACCAAACCTAGATCCAGCCATCCCTAAAACTAGGCAGAGATGGGAATATGCTTTTTAGACTTTTTCCAGTGGCTGGGCTACCATGGCCAGAAAACCCCGAAATAAAATCATACTGGTATCTGTAGTCAAGAACTTCAAACTAATGTATGGATTACATTAGTGCACTTAAAGGCTCTTCATCTTAAAAGGCAGTCACTGACTTGGACAATTTACAGCCATAAATTATTTACAATTGCCTATTCATCAAAGTGGTAGGAGGAGGAGGGAAAGGAGATGGGATCGTGACACAGGCATAACTCTGCTTTGACTCTGTGCAACATTACAAGTGCATGGAGGTTTCAGCAGTGCAAGGAGCTCAAGCCCAAAATGCTTTGTTTTAATTGCAACCCCCTGAAGAGGCAAACCAGTTTTCTTTCATTTATTTTCTCTGGAAAGTTATTTTTCACTTTCAAATTATTTGAGCCGTGGTGATTTTGTGGCTGGGATCTCAGCCCTTCAAGGGCCCGATTGCCTCGCACAAGGCTGGGAGCCCTGGCCCTGCATGCATACACTCCCCCAACTGCAAACCCTTGCAAAGGCTTTCCCAACAGCTTTGCAGGCACACTGCAAACACTCAGCAGAAATTGCTTTCATTCTTTTGTTAATATTTAATGTAAAATTTTAATCTTGAAGGAGAAAGACCTTTTGATTCAGAGGCGAATCTGAAACAATTTTCGTATTAAGACTCTCAATTACTTCTTCCCAAATAAGTGTTTCCATATGGACAGTTGTATGACAAGTGGGATAGAGCTGTTTCTGCTTCCTTCAGCTGCAGCTGCTGACAATTTTCATAACACAGGATGGATTCCTTCACTTCAGCCCCAAATTAACTTTCCAAGATATGTGCATCTTCTTCCCCCCAGCCTCAATCTTAAATTACCAACACTGCAATCACAATGGAGAACTGGGAAACTGAGGTTATAAAAAATGTTTAATTTTTCTAATAGTTTTAATTACCATGTATTTTTAAAAACCTGTGACTTCTCACATTGCTGTGGGATAGCTGTTCTAATTTGAGTGGTGACAATGTATGTGGGTACAGAATTAAATTTAAACTTTTTATGGTTACCAACATCTATCATTAAGCTCTTCTAGCAAAGTAAAGGGTATATGATCTCCAGGAAGAAGCCTGCTCTTCCACCACTTCTACCCCTTATTTTCTTCTCCAGCATCACACAAGAGAATGATGGTTAGGTTTAAGGTTTAGAGTAGCAAGTCAAGTAACCTGTTGTCTCTTCTGTTGGGGATGTCAGTCTCCTAGAGGAGGTGAGGCAGATCCCAGCACTAGACCAACTTCTCTCCTGACACAGCTAAGACAGACCTAATACTACTTGTCACTGAACTAATTTTATTTTCTTATTCCCTCCACAAGCCTTTGCAATTCAGTGGGATGCTTTGTTTGCCAGCGGTGACAGCCAAATGGGTCTGTCCTCAGGAACCTCCAGTGGCTGGATACTACTGGACACGAGCCAACATGTTGAAATTTTGAAACCCCCAGTGACTGCAGAAGGGATCTGAGACTACCAAAGGTCTGGGTGGTAGAAGTAGAAGGATCTCCCTTAAGAAAAGTCATGCTAACAAAACAGTCTCGCTCCTTATCTACCGCAACTTAAAAGGACTTAAGAACAGGAACATCAGACAGTTTTCCTTCAGTAAACACGACAATCAGACTGCCGTGCCCCCTTTTCTGGCCTGGTCTTAACATTTATGAATGCACCGAAGCCTGGTGGGGAAACAGGCAGTCCCACCCATGATGTACACCAGCATCCTGGCTCTTGGGCGTGCAACTTATTAATCTTTCTGTGCATAGAAGACTAACATGGAAAAATAAAAGCCAAACAACAAGAAGAAAAGCAGCAAAATAACAGGATAAATTACTATGCAAAATAAACTTGTCCATAAATTACAGGGTTAATGTTTTATAAATTATCACTTCATAGCTGATCTATTTCTCCGTTAGAAACAGTATTTTGTAATCTGTATGAATTCTACTGCTTTATAGATGTTATTTTTTCTAATTCCCCACCAGAAAACTAAAATGCTGATCCAGATGACACAGCTGGTTAACATAGGCATTGTATTTGCAGATTTCCAAGAAAACTGTCAGGATGACTTGGAAAAAAATGTTTGGTTTATTATTTATAAGAAATGCTAGCTTTCCAATGCCAGCTAATTCACTTAAGATGCTATACCAATGTGCTAGGTTCAGCTGAGCAAGGGATTTCCAGTTTTGCACAATTATGGCTTTGGCAGCTAAATCTGCTTGCAGCAGGGCTTTTTTTCCTTTTTTTCACGGAAGTTAGCTAAATCCCTAAGTTTCTTCATATGCCCTAGAATATAAATCTGCAGGTTTCAAGGCAAATTTGTTTTCTTTTAAGTCATATTAATTTTCTCTTGAATGTAAACCCAAGAATATTTAACTGCTTGGAAATAGCCAGATCACACTGCTGGATGTGTATTTTTGGTCTGTCCTGGATGGTGAGACCTGTGGAACCAGACGATCAGAGATAGGAAGATGAGGAAGAGAGAGAGGATGGGGGGAAGATTAAGGCAGTGGGGGAAGAGATGTTGGGTTTGCAGCGCATGTGACCACATGGAAACCCTTCAAACCACATCCTGTAGTGGCACAGCTGAAGTGAGGGCAACCTTGCTTGCGCAGCTGGGCAATGGGAAAAGAGTTGGTCTGGAAAGTGAGAAGTGAGAATTTTTTTGTGTTGAACACTGCAGAAGGGTGAGCCATGAGTGTGTTTTTAATAACTAATGGAAGACAAGTAATTAGCAACAACATTAATGATCCTAAACGTCATTATCTTCAATCCTCCAAGTGTTTCTGCAGTGGAAAGTATAACCGCACATGTCAAAGATTGGAGGCATCTGGGCCCTTTGCTCCTCCATCTCCAGCTGCAAATCCCAAGCACTGACTTTCATTTCTCTCTGCTAACACCTTTCTTCTCTATAAAGAGAAAGGCTGATGGAGAAGCAATGACCTAATGCTTCCTAACAGCCTTTCTTCTGAAGATCAGGGATTAAAAAAAAAAAAGAACAAGGAAATACCTTCAGTTTTAAATGCAGGCTGACTTTTCTTTTTTTCCTCTTCATATTTTATTCATTGCATGGCACTCAGAAACTTCACGTTTGGATCCTCATTGGGCTGGTGGGACAGTGGCACAGCTCATGGTGGCAGGGACCTGGCAGCAGCTGTCCTGGGCTGCCCTGGCTGTGACAGCAGCTTCCCCTGGTGTGCGCCAGTGGCTGTGGAGAGGAGAGGTTGACACATGGAGACATCAGAGGTGGAGATGCTGCTGTTACGAACCAAATTGATGAACTGAAGGCAACAGGTTTCCTTTCCCATGCAGAGGGATGGGGAGGATGCTTTAGGGCTACAGGCTGGCAGGCGTCACAGCTCCTCCAAGTTCCTGCAGGAAAATGCACCCAGGGAAAGCTTCGAGACAGTTGATAGGAAGCATTGTCTTCATGCACCTGCATGCTGGGAGGTCCCCAGTCATCACTAAAACAAAAGCAGGTGTTTATGCGAACTGCAGTCAAAACTTTGGGATCGATCCCTCTGCAGACCAGTCTATACAGCCATTAGGAGACATCAGGCCTCAGAGAGCATCAGAGGCACTGGAGGCAGCCAGGTACCAGCTCACAGGCTGCCTCTGAAGCCAATGTGGTGGCAGAAATGGAAATGGGCACCAGCAGCACATCCCAAAGCTACCGTATGGCACAGCTCCCGCACGGCGCTCTGCTAAAGAAACCCACTGCTTCCACAAGAGCTGTCAGGCGCGGAGAGGGGTGGGCAGAAAAAGCTCCATTAGCCCCAGAAACCTTGTGAGGGGCTGGCTGCGCTCCCTGACAGCAGGGCAGGGAGCAGACACAGGTGCTCTCCCTCACCCGCTGGCCACTTGTGCGCACGCAACCTGTCGCACAAGCGCTGTGAGCGGTCACCAGGGCTCCATCCTGTCTCAGCAGAGGTGGGATGAAGTTAATTAATCCTTAGGTATTTCTCTGGTTACTATATTAGGCCAAAGGGAGGAGCCAGGAGAAGCGAGCGTGGTATGACCGGAGCTGGGGAGTCAAAAGAACCCTGCATAAATTTTTGTGGCAACTAACTCCGTTGGGGAAAGGCAGCAGTGGTGTGGCTGCAGGCGTCGTGACAGAGCGCTGCTTTCATATTCACGGATTTCATCAATGTGAGGTATGGCTGCTCAATGGCTAAATGGAGTCAGGTTCCTCCTGGGCATCCCAGCTGGGAAGGGCACGGGGGGACCAGGGCTGTAGAGGGACTGGGAGCAGGGGCCTGGTAGGATGGGCAGGCACATGGCTGGTCTATGTGGTGGGGCCTCCTGAGGAGAGACAGTAGAGCCTGCAGGAGGAGCATGTGGAGGACACATGCCTCCCCTGTCTCCAGACATCTTTTCCTAATTCATCCCCCAGGAGGCTGCCTTGCCACTGCAGCGTTTGCCGGGCCACCTGCCTCTGCCTGAAGAGCCACAGCACAATGGTCTGCTTTCATTTGAAACCATCTCCTGCCCTTCAGGCCGTCAAAATAACAAACCAACCAACACCCCCACCCCACAAAACCTGAAACAAAGCAAAAAAAACCCCCAACCTGTCGGTAGGTGGCCACCGTCCAACTGCTTTAACCATGCCTGGGCAACGGGCTCATGGAGATGGTGCAGAGACCTCAGCCAGCCAAATCTGCAGGTCACAGCACTGAGCAGAGGAAACACCTGTGGCCTATTTGTGTACAGCTTGCATGATTTTTCACTGGGCTGAGGCAGCCTGCTGAGGGACTTTCAGCTGGAAAGAAAAGTGAATAAAGCAGTTATGGACAACTTGCCTCAGGGAGCCTAAACAGACTGAAATGGTGGATCAGAGAAGAGGCCAGAAAGCTTCACTAATTAATTGACTGGCAGCGGGCACCACACAGGTAACACCAGCCCCTGCCTGCATCCTGCCCACCGGTCCCACTGGCCAAGGTGCCAGAGGCACACCGGGAAGAGGCAAAAGAAGCACCTCGGCAATGCACGTCTGCCACCGCTTCCCCATCTTCACACTCCTATTATCAATACCTGCATCCTCTGCCCAGAGGCAACCCAGGTGCCTTTATATTTCTTTTAAATGAAGGATACAATTGTGCAGTCCATCAGCATGTGAACACAAGCAGAACCTGGAAGTTTAAAAGCAATCTTTTAAGATATGGTAATCATAAAAGCAAATGCCTCTGCTGGTGCACACGCCACACAATGCTTCCCTGGGCATCACAGCAGCAGCTGCCTGTCCTGCCCTGCAACCAATGCCAGACCCAAAATCCTCCTTTTGCCCATGTGGGGCTGGGGCAGATGAACCACCTTGGCCATGCAGATGTTCCCCCACAAAAACAGCAGTGAGACACCTGACACCAGCAGATTTTGGTTCATCTCAGTGGTGTGAATGGTGGAAAGCAAGCACCGCTGCCAGCCAAACCCTGAGCCAGACAGGCTTCAACAAATCCCTACCAATAACTTGCGATCTCCCTGGAAACACACTGGCGGGCTTTGTAAAAAGCAGGACCCAGATTTATGGTGATGACTTTCCATTTATTTATTTATTTCTCTCCACCTCCCTCCCCATTTCTGTGTCTAAACAGCCCTGGGTTGTAATTAGCAGTGTGCTGCTTTCCCACCACTTACAAAAGCACAGAGAAAACCAGAATGCAGTGGGCAGGGAAACACATGCGGGATTAAATACCAGCATAAATCATTCTGAGGGTGTAGGACCAGGAACAATTTTATTTTTCACATTTCACTCAGTATTTAAAAAGCTTAACCACCTTCAAGCTCCAACAGGCACCTCCTCGCCTCCATTGTGAAATGGAAACCAGCATGACATGTGGGGTTCCCATCCTCCAGTCTCCCCCCCTTCCCCCAAATTCCTCTCTGCCCCCTTGGATGCCACTGGCTACAGCCCAGCCCTGGCTCCAGCTGCCCCACACTTGGCTGTGCACCTCAGATCAGCCTGGAGACCAGACCCAGTACAGAAGTTGGCATTCCTACTGAGGGAGGGATGTCCCCAGTGGCCTTGTACATCTGAATAATTCCTGTTGCTGGCCTCTCTCTCTGTGTGGTTTTTCACCTGCACAACTGGTGTGCCTGGCTCCTCTTTCATCTCCCGGCTTTTGCAGTGAGCAGCAGCCTGTTGCAGGGCTGCACCACAGTCTTCCTTCCTCCCTCCCTCTCTGCCTCTGCTTCTAGGTTTGTTATGTATTAGCTGCAATGGCCTCTGGAAGTTTTGCAACATCATATTTCCCAGTCCTTGCCCTTTTTTTCTCCCCATGCCTCATGCCTCAACTATGAACTATTTGTCCTTTTTCAGGAAATCTGATGATAGAAAGTTTTTGGCCGCTCCAGAAGGCCGGGAAGCTCTAGGAGGCCGGTTGAGCAGGAGCTGTAACCTCTGCCATATTCCCTTCTCCTACTCCTGCTGCGAGGCTGAGGGGGACCCTCACTTCACACCCTCTCCCACTGTGCTCCAGCTCCTTCTCACCCCACATGCACCTCACACTGCTTGCAAAGATATGTGTGTGGCTCCTGCCTCGCTACCTCGCTGGCTCTGACATCTGAGGGTAACTTTTTGTCAGTGGGGACCAGACCCCGATAACCTGCCCCATGCTGTGGGGAGCCTCACACTGAAATCAGTCGGGGGGCGGCGGGGGAGCCCAGAAGCTGCCTGCACTGAGGAGAGAGGTTTCACCAACCAGGCCAAAATAATGTTTTTTTAATCGTTATGACTTACAGCATTAGGAACAAAAGGTCCCAGTTATTTTCCTAATTCTTATTAAAACCAAAGTCTTTTGGGGAGTGCGGGAGCAGACCAATGGGGCAGAGCAGGTGCATGGTCCCCAGGTAGCTCTCCCTAGCGCAGCAGGGCTGGGACCAGAGCCAGGAAAGCCCTGGCTGCTGCAGGGACCCAGGGGCACCGCAGCCTCACATCCCACTGCTCCAACAACCCCCAGCTCAGCCTTTGGATGGACAGGTGGTGCAGAAAAGCTCTCACCTCCCACAAGCAAACACAGCCCCCGTGCTCCGGAGGGATGAGCATCACGGGGACCGTCGGATGGCTGGTGTGTGAACCTCCTGTCCCTCCTCAGCAGGGCACTACACACAGACTGATGGACACATGCACGGCAAACGCTGCAGCTTCACAGACATCACTGCATTTCATGCCGCAGCTCTCACTGAAAGGTGCAGGCAAAGGTCTGGCAAACGAAGATTTCCTTAGCCTATAATACTCCTGTGCCTGATTATTATTAGATTTGTACGTTAAACCCAGGAGATTGTCTGGGGTTGTTGCATGTAATTACAAGACCGATAATTATATCAGGTGTAATCTTGCCTTACCTCTGTTCAGCCCAGCATAGATAAGCATTGGAAGAGCTACACTGCTTTAAGCAAGAAGGAACCCAGCCACCAAGTAGTGAAAATGCTACAAATCCCTCCCTGCACTTGTAAGATAAATACAGTCCAGCCTCTTATCAGCTGCAGCACAGGGTCCCAGAGCTAGCCTGTGTGTCCTGGAGAGCACCCGGGGTGCTGCAGAAGATAAAATCATCAACCTGTAATTAACACCGCCACCACTTCAGGGGGTTTGCCCCCAGTGCAAATGTTTTCTTTTCTGGTGAACCCCTGAATGCACCTCAGCAGTTAATGCCCATGCGATTTTGGGCATCACAGACCATATTTAGAAAGCCCACTGTCACCATGGCAACGGGTTTCACTTTACACATAGCAATGTACAGGCACATGTGCTCCAAACCTGTGCAGGGAGGAAGGCGATGACACCCAAGCTCCTCACCGAGGGGCTGCATCAGTGCTTGCCACGCAGTAGGGTTAAGGGCTGTGAGATTAGTAGTTTGGCCTTTCGGAATATTTTCGCTGGACGTTCGAATGCATCGCCTTTCTTCTTCTCCATTTCCATGTCAGGAGTTCCCATTCCTTCTTTTTTCCCATGAGGTAAAATTCAGTTCAGGGAAGGTGTCCATAGAGACGTCCCTGAAGGACATACCTTGCAAGCCTCTGTTGTTCTGAGCTGCACTGCGAAACTGCAGCTCTCCAGGAGGGAAAGGGGAGAGGGCTGCTGGAAGCAACGGGCAGCTGTGCAGCCACAGACCACCTCACGCATCGCTAGGGATGGCGGCAGCTTTCAAAGAGGGTGAGGTCCTTTCCAATGGCCTGGGAGGCTGGGGCACCAGCAGGAGACTTCGGCTGGGGTGGAAAAGAGCAGGGTTGAATTTAAAGCATGACTTACATTGTTTAAATAATCTATTGCTTGTGTTGCCCATTGCTCCTGACTTCCAGTGGCACACTCTGTAACTTCAAGTAGTTTTACTGGGTGGAGAGAGGGGTCACATATATTTCATGCCTGGGCTTTCCCCCCTTGTTTTCTTTGCATTGAGGAAGACATGTGTCCTGCCAGGGAGCCTGCAGGAAATGAGGGAAGGCAGGAGAACCCCCGGGGGAAGCAGCAAGGCATGCTCTTGGGTCTAGGAAAGGGCCATGTCCAACAGCAACACGCAGCTTCCCACTGAGCTTTTCATCTGTAATTTTCAAGCCATCACATTCCACAGTCCCCTGCAGCCATTACAGGTGTAATGTATCCACTGCAATCCACCGATGGAGCAGCTGCCTGCCTGTAACCAAGCAAGCTCACCCTGAAACAGCTATGCCAAAGGGTTTAGTGCTTGAGGCAATTACTAAAGCCCAGGGTTTTATTCTAACAACATACAAATGCTCACATGAGAATAACAATTTAATTTTCAGTGCTCAGCAGAATATGTATTTTTGTTGCACTTCAGCTGTGGCGCAGAGATAAATTATGTGTTTAGATTTTTGACAGTTTTCCCAAAGCTTAATTCCTAGCTGATCTCTTTCAAATGATCCATATTTCAAGGATTTTTATCTGTAATTAATCTTGGCAACAATAATAAGAAAACAACCCTGGAACTTTTTGGGGAAAAAAAAGAAGAATTTTCTGCTATTAAATTTGTACTTTCTCCCATTCCTCTCTCCTGTCCCTCCACTCCTCCAGCCTTGGCCTTTCACTGCCCTTGCAAACAGGCAATCTTCAAGACCTCTCCAGTACATGTGATACCGCAGGAGACTGGAAATATTTCTGAGCCAGGAAATAATGACAGTTATTCCATTAGATACAAAGGTTTTCCTCCGCAAGCTTCACTAAAAAAGCATTACACAGTTAATAACATTACCTAAAATTCCCTACCAGCTCTGAATGGCCCAGATATCCTCTTGTCCTACCGCTCCAGGCTGTATCATTCTCTTCTAAGAATGCTTTGGCAAAGAGTGCCCAACTGTTTGTTATGGTGAAAATACTCTACACATGCTCTCATCATCCTGATGTAAATCCCAGCAACTGACTGGGCAGCCCTGCTGGGCTCCTGCAGGTCCAGGTTTTCTGCAAATAGGTGCAGCGTGCTCCAAGCAGGTGAGTCCCCAATCAGCTGCTGGCTTCAGTTCCTCTGTAGCATGTTCCCACCTATAGAGTCCTCTCTAGCTATTGCTTCACCTGAAGGAAGTAGGGTATGGACAGGCAAGGCTGCCAGGCCAGGAACAGCAAGAAAAATAACAATGTTACCCAGTCATGTGTTTTTTGGCTCAAAAGTGTTGTTTCCTGGGATGTGCTCTGGTTCCTGAAAAATTTTGGCTGTGTGAGCCTCAGCTATCCCTCCCAGCCCTGGTTCCCATGGACCCAGTGCCCAGGGTTTTGGGCTGTGGGTGCTGTCAGTGCTGGTGCTTGCACACCTGGGCTAAGTGGTTTTCACTGCTGGTTTTAAGGCATTGTTGGGTCTTCTCTGTGCTTCAGCTTTCCCGGAGAGTGGGGTAGAAAGTCCCTCTGTTTTTCTAGGAAAAGGCAGTGAAGAAACCCAGAGGAAGGGTCAGATTAGACATGCTGACACAGGGGGGGGGAGAAAACAGCAGACGTGGCAGTGTCCCACTTTTGTATCTTGTCTCTTGATGCCTGTGGGGTAATAAGACAGGTCCAATGTAAAATGCTGAAAAAAGATCATATTTTCTCCTCAGAACACCTGTGTTAGTTAACACATACATATATGTCTATATCTATATCCTTGCAGGCAGAGCCTGTGCTGACGCTACATTCACACTCCTGATTACTCCTGGCTTCTCACGGCTTCATTTCAACACATTAGATACAAAGGTTACACTAGGTTAACTGTGTTTAAAAACATTAAAAGCACAATCAATAAGAAAAGGAAAAAGACAAAGTATTTTCACAGGGAGTTTTACCTAAATATTTGGACTCTATGACTGGCACAAGGGCAAGCAAAGATACCAAAGACCAGCCCAGCAAGAAATTCTGGAAACTGCAGAGTAACTGTGTGCTCTGTAACTACTGCATGAGTATTTTTATCTTAATAGTCAGAATAATTTACTGTAGATCTCATACCACATATTTTCATTCATTATGGAAGACTGCCACAGTGGTACTCATTCACAAGGATGAAGCCCCTTGAGTTTCGGACAAGCAACGTGATAGCTTAGATGGTTTAAGAGACAACAAGTCATTTAGGTGCTGCCAGCCCAGGCATTGCAGGAACCTTGACTGGGAAACTGGATGAATCAGGACCACAAGTACAGACATCGTTCCACCCATTGGCTTCTTTGGGAAGCTGAAGACATGCAGCCCCAGGGAATTCTAATCCAGGTGCACCTGCTTTTACACCCCTTTAGGAGGTCTGCGTGGCTCTCACCCAGTGTTTCTGGCCGGGAGCTTTGCAGGCTCATGCCCCAGCCCTTCCTGGGCACAGGAAATAAGCCTCAACCGTGGCACAGAAAGTTTGCTCCGTAAGCACACCCAGGGCATTTTCCTCCAACTCTGGGGGAGAAAGGGAGCGTTTAGCACTCAGGGCAGGCAGCCTTTATCAGCATTGCTTCAGACCCTGCCCATCTCCTCTAACTCTCAGCCTCCACAGAAGCCATTTGCTCTGACTTGCCCAGTGCCTCCTCGCATGGGTTCTGATAGCTCAGCGCTGCTTCCCCTGCAGCTGAGCCCCCCTGACCCGCCCCCCCGGCAGCAGCGGGGCTTTCTGGGGACGGGAATCCCTGCACCCTCCCCAAAGCCCACATGAGTCATCGAGCTGTTAGAAACAGGAGATTATTTCTGGATTTAACTTTCTGGACTGAGGGAAACACTGCCGTGTCAGCACCCAGCTGTGCTTTTAAGAGGTGCGTTGTTTGGCAAGTCTTGCAAATCTATTTCCATGCGAAAGCACACACATGAATAAGAAAAAGCTTATAAGAAAAAGCTGTGGAAGTGAAAGGGCCAAGAGAAATTCTTTGCTGGGAGATAGTGAAGGCAAAAATGACCATTTATTTTTTCTCCACTAACTAAAATAGCCACGCAGAGGCAGAAAAGACTGGGAGAAGCCCTCCTTCTCCCCCCATCCAGAGCGGATCTCGCTGCTTCTCCCCACCAGCTCCTCAGGAATGATGAGTGTTATCACTTACTGATGCCAACTTCCAGGGCAACGTCAGCACTTCTCACTACACATGCAAAGGCTTTTGTTACCAATATTATTTCTTCAGCTCTGAAAAGGAAAAAATAACTGTCTTATTCTCCTGCCAAGTCACCCTCTCTCCGCAAACACCAGTGTTTTCGTAATACCACCTATTCACAAGGAACGCTCCTGACTTAAGAAGAACAGAAAGCTCAAGGCAGTGACCTGCTGTGATGCTCCTGCACTCAGAACCAGTCTCCATGGAATTCATTGTTTTATTCTGGTTTTTTGTGAGCAGCAGCTGCCTGGAC
The DNA here is from genome assembly GCF_015220075.1 of Falco rusticolus. Lineage (NCBI taxonomy): Eukaryota > Metazoa > Chordata > Aves > Falconiformes > Falconidae > Falco > Falco rusticolus. Next base: position 56,278,881 of record NC_051187.1, read on the forward strand.
ACACAGGCATCTAGGTCCAGGCACAGTGGAGGTACTGGCAGCAGCACAGGGAACTGAGGCAAGGTCACCCCCCGAGGTCACATGGAGGCGTGATCCTGGCTGCAGCGAGAGACACTGCCAGTCCATGCTTGCCTGGCAGGCGGACAGGCAGCTGGCAGTGCCCCAGAGGATCTGGGAAAAGGAACCAGTGGCAAAATGGTGGCTGTGATAAAGCAAAAGAACGAGGGAGAGAAAAGGAAAAGGAACAAGAGGGAAGGAAATTGGAGAGGAAAGGAAAACACGTGAAAGGGAGCTCCCTCCAGCAGTGATCCCTCCTAGTAATCCCCATCACCCTCCAGTGATCCTATCTCCCACTGAAAGCTGCTGAGGGTGGACAGAGAGACAGATGCAAAAGGGAAGGGGGAAACAAATTATGATGCCACAAGCATTTCTTGCCTAGCTAAATTTCTATGTACTACCTCTGAGAAACATTGTCACCACCCAGAGTGTCCTCTCCCAACACTGACAGTTGTGGTCTTCCCTTCACCTTCCCTTTCCACCTTAACTTTCACATACAGATTCCTGACATCCATAACTAACTTCTATTTGCCACACAGCACTGTAGTGAACAGCTCCTCTCACGCACATTTTGATCAGTGGTTCCTTCAAGATTTGCTTTAAATCTTTGCATGTGATTACACTCAGACCAATGGCCCTGCGGTTGCTCCTTTTTTATCTATACTTCTGAACCATATGTTCTCTAAATATATTTTCAAAATATGCCACCCAGTCAGAGAATTGCTATTTGACAAGTAAGCAAATACGGTATTTTCTATTGCAACTGCAGGAAAAACTATTGCATTTTCATTAAATAAGTGCATTAAACTCTGAATTTGTTCCCGTCTTGATCCCTATGGTTCTTGTTTCCATACCCTGAATCTCATTGTTGGCTTTCCTTCCACGGTGCTTTAGCTAATCCATCTACTTTAAACCTCTCCCTTATCCTCATTGCATCATTTCCCACTTATTTATACCTTGCTCTTTCTGTTCAAGTGTCTAGAAATGTTTTCTGCTGCTTTCCAACCACTATCACCAAGACAACTTACTTAGCTGGGCTCATGCTGATTTTCACTGTATTCCTAGCCTTTACTGGCCATCCCCAACTTGGCTTGACAGGCCATTTTTCCATTCCTTGTTAGCTTTTGCTTTTTCTGTTTGAGGCGTCCATTACCTGGTTGGTTTGCAAGTCCTGCCTTACAAGTCTAGTTGAGATTTAAGGTCCTCATAATTCTTGGCTTTTTATCCTGTACAGAGTCCAGGCTTTGGCTTGTCATCCCAGCTGACTTCATGGCAACTCCCTTGTATCAGGTCCGAATCCCTTAGTTACAGGCATCCTTGCATTTAAGATTAATTGATTAAACTCTTCAGCATGCAACACAGCATTCAATCCTGCAATCTGTGCTTCTTCCTCTGACAGGGCTGTGAGCCTGCTCATCATGGGTTTGCCCTCCAAAATGTCATTTCCCATGCCACTCCCTGCTCTCCTTTTATGCATGACTGCGCTTCAGGTCACAGCCTGAACTCTATCATCATCTTTAAGTGCACATCTAGTCTAAGGTGAATTTTATCAGCCTAAATAATTTCTGTCATTGCCTGTCCAAAGCCAAGGTATGTGGTGGAGTTTCTTTATTTCATCATCTCTGTCTTGCAGTGCAAGTGCTCAGGTCTCTGCTGCCACCACTGCCTCTTCTCCTACCTACCTTGAGAAAGTAATGAAATACACCAAGCTCTCCTGCCAGCCCCACTCCCCTTTCCTTTCTCTGGTGCCCTGGTCCATGGCTGCAGGGCTTCCTCAGACTTTTGCATAAAGATCAGCTCTGCAGCCTTGTTTAAGCTCAGCCACAGCGTCACCCTCATATTCCCTTCAGAGTGCACTTCTTGTTTTAGAAAAATACAGTCCAAGTGCAAAGCTTATTAAATATGTACTGAAACCAATAAACCACCAAGTGACAGAGAAAAAATGCATCTTTTCCTCAGGCAACCTCCTCAGCAGGTTACTCCTCCCTCCCCAGGGAGGCACAAGATCAGTCATTTATGTGATGTCCTGATTACACGTGCACAATCTGCACTACAATAATGACTACACAAATCATGTGCTTCAGGGCTTCAGCCGCTTGCCTGCTGAATCCAGGAAAGGACTATTTCCTTCAGTACAAGACTGACTAGATTCTTTTGATAACCTCTTTGTCTTCTGAAGCACCAAGGATCAGCAGCAGGCAGGACACAGTACAGGACAGTGATGAGGGTCCTCCCTCTTGCAATTGATACCTACCTGGATAACTTGCTGATCAAATTTATTACCAAATTTGGCAATAAATATTATTCCAATCTTCCACTGCCCTCTCAGACCGGTGAGGCATTAATTTTCTCTTACCTTCTTGGATCCGATTCTTAGTACATCTCAGCTCTGCAACTGCAACATACCTCTGCTGCTCCCATTTTCTGATGTATGGCTCCCATCTCTTCAACTTACAAGGCCAGAAATGTCTTCACTTGTCTTAAGTTACTAGCATCAATATATGTTTTAGGAACTTAATGGTACATACAGGGAACCAGGGCAGCTAGTTTAATTTGTGGCTCCCCCTGCTCAGCACTGGTGAGACACGCCTGGAGTGCCGTGCCCAGGCCTGCGCTCCCCAGCACAGGAACGACAGGGACTTACTGGAGCGGGTTCAGCAAAGAGCCGTGATGGTGGTTAAGGGACTGGAACATCTGACCTACGAGGAGAGATGGAGAGAGCTGGGACTGCTCAACCTGGAGAAAAGGTGTAAAAATACTTGGTGGGGGGAGTAAAAAAAGATGAAGCCAGGCTCATCTCAGTGAGGCCTGGTGACAGGACAAGAGGCAATGGGCACAATCTGAAACACAAGACATTTTTACATGTAAGAAAAAAAAAAATTTACTGTAAGAGCCATCAAGCACTTTTCCCAGAGAGGCTGTGGATCCATCCTTGCAGATACTTGAAACCTGCCTGGCCACGGCCCTCAGCAGCCTGCTCCAGCTGCCCTTGCATGAGCAGTTGGGTTGGAGGAGCCCATCCTGGTGGTGCCTGCTGGCCTCCGTATGTCTCGGTTCTGTAACCTAGTAGGCTCCTTGGGCCCAAACCACGGTGAAATTAGTCCAGGTTGCAGCATTTCGCTGCCCATTTAAAGCAAAAAGGATTATTAAATACCCAGATGTTGAGAGAAATGGGCTTGCTCAATCACACCGTGGCTGTCTGCACCAGCTGCCTCCAAGATGCAAGTATGAAATAACCACCTCTTGCTCAAGTCTTGCTGTGGTAGGAACTGCCTAACTGGGTGCCCAGACCCAAACCTCCAGCAAACCACCATGCAAGGCTCTGCCCAAAACGGAGAAGAGGCCTTGGTGAACTTCAGAGTAACTAGTGACAGCTGCTAGTGGACTCCACAAAGGAGCGGTCGTTGTCATGTCTGCCATCGTGCCTGCAGACTTCCCACTGGCAGCAAAATCAGTCCTTTAGCACATTCTTTGCCAAGTTACTTTACCTAAAACAAACTCTTGACAGGGATGACAGAGCCAAGGCAGCCCTTCCCTTTGCAATCATGTGCTGCAACAGAATCCTGCCCAGAGCACACAGCTATCTGTCAACTTGATGAAACGTCGTGGTGCATGTAAAACTAAATCTGCCCTCAAGTTATTAAAAATAATAATACTAATAAAATCACAGCCTCATGAAACACACATTTTATATGGTATACTAGGCTTGATACTGTAGCCAGCTCAGCAAGACAAAAAAAGTCCCCTACCTCTAGCTCCACGAACTCCTCCTTTTTGTGACTCCCATGGAGGTGGCTGCAAGTCCTCTGTGTTTTTACATACATATGAACATACACATATGAACACAGGTGAAATTGGATGTGTTTTTTCCTAAATCACTGAAGAACCAGAAAGTTCACCCTTTTGCAAGCCAAAAATGGCCATTTTGAGCAGAATCAAACGTCCTCCCAAAAGCAACAAAGAAAGCGATCTGCAAACTATTTACCAGATGATGGTTGCTTTGGTGCTTGTATTTTTTTAACATTTGAAACAGCCGATTCTCACATCCATCCCTTTGCGAAAGAAGTGGGAAGATTCATGGATCTGACTAATCCAAGCAACAGTACCTTGAAAAAAGAAGGGAAACTGATTCCTAAGGACTAAAATTGTAAATTCAGTTTGAACCTAGAAAGCATCTGCGAATTTCTGTTTTTTACACTTGGAACTCCACTGTTTCACTAAAAACCAGGGCTAAAGTGAGAGAGGACAGAGATCAGGTCAGTGCTAACAAGCAGCATCTTTTGGTGCCAGTTTTCAGCCCTGCTTTATGACCTCAATTTCACTGGCCAAGTGCTCAGAGAAAGCCAAATTCCTCTAGAGGCTGAAGACGTCCTCCTCTGGCAATAAATAAAGTGTGAAGAAAAATGCTTGAAAGAACTTATATCTGTGCCCGACAGCTGGAAATTCTGGCACAAGCTTAAGCAGGGTTAAACCTACTGCAGTTCTGGGGAAAACCCTGGACAAAATTTGAACATTGTCTTCAGAAAATGTATGCTAAGAGCTAATATACTTCATGTTTAATAGCTGTTGAAAAGGAAAATTATGACAGTGCAGAAATTATAATATATGTATCCAATATACTATCTCACACACTGGGAATAAAGTGGTTAAAAAGTTACAGTAAATCCTGATGTAAGCACCAATGCTATTTTTTTGCATTAGAATAGCATATTTAGTAAAAAGGAAGAAACCTGTACTGGGAGACATACTCCAGTGCTTGACATGTTACTGAGTGAGGCCATGAAATCCAAAACTCAGCCTTCAGAGGCACCAGGGTTTTTCTTCAAATTCATCTACAGCTCCTTCTGCAGCAGGAAAAAGGACGGACCACTGGAAGAGATGGAATGCCCTGGAAAAAGATAACCTTTGGAGTTTTTTTTTTGTCCTTCCAGGAACATTTGAATATAGCCTAGAGTACCCCTCAGAGCCAGTCCAGAACCTGCCCCATGGTACAATGGCAGCTCACTCCAGAAAAGAGCCAAGCCATCCTAGATGGACACACAGGATACTTATCTTGCACGCTCCAGATATTTTTCATTCTTCTAAGATATAAAAAGTTCAAAAAACTTCCTTACTGACCAGGCAGAATTTGTACATTTCCTAATGCGTTATTCAGCCTGGGCTGCCTCTCTTGCCCATAAGGTCCCTGGCAATTACAGCAGGCATTTGCAAACCTACCACTGATTTGTAGCATGGATCTTTTGGGTTAAGCCTACCAATTGAGAAGTCTATGCCACACTGTCACTGCAGAGACGAAAACCCTCTTTCTTGCTGTTACATTGGTGCTAATTGTCTCTACAAAAAAAACTTAGCTGAGGTAACCTACAGCTGTTCACCTAGCACATACACAGGACCAAACTGGAAAGTAAAGTGGTCACTCAAACTTTCACCATTACTTTTTGCAGAGACCATGCTCATTAACCAGATGAACAGCTTCACTGATCGGATGAATTGTCAGACTCTGCATGTCTCTCCCTGTGCTATATTTCTACACAATCTGAAACAAAAATTTGCATTTAAAATTGATCCAGCTTCCTAGTCCTGTATATTATGAATAGTCTTCATTTTTGCCACCTGTCATATTTTCCCAAAATTAACAGGAGCTGAAGTGGGAAAAACACATAAGAGCGCGGGCATTGAGCCAACATTTCAAAATGCTACCTGAAAGGAAGACTAAAGCAGCACCCACAATATTACACCATTTGGCATCACCCATCAGTTCTCTGCAGGATGACGGACTGTAGAAGGGTGCTGAGCACAGTTAGGGAGAAAATGAGAACAAGGCAGAACTTTGACAGTTCACCTTTGACTGAAAACAGAGAGCATTTGACAGCTGAAATTGCTGATTTTTTTTTTTTTTTCCTTAAAGGAATATTGTAATTGATATTAATTGACCTTTTCAAACACTCCAGATGAGGGGGTGGGGGGGGAGGGGGGGGAAGCATACATTTTTTTTTCTGCACTCTACCTGTGGGATACGTCCTACTCATTTTACTGAAAATCCAACTTTCTAACCAGAACTTGGGGGAAGTCTGCAGATGTTCAGTAGTCTAAAACAGTTGGGTAAGAAAATAAGCTTTTTCTTAGTAAAGAACTGACCTTGAATTGTCAAAAGAGTCGTTCTTCTCTTACACAGATGGTCTTCTGTCCAAAGCAAAAGAGAGCAACAAGTGCACACGCATGTGCCTGCATGCACTTCTGCAACTGAGCCAGCAAGAAAGGGAAGAGTGCTTAAGTTCATGCACATTTTTATTGAGTAGTAATATAAAATGCTTCTTTCATTGTTACAAGTGCATGCTTTGATTGCCAACATTTCGAAGTCAAATTACAAAGGCAAGGCTGTAGGCTGTAGTGAATTACTTGGGCACTTATACAATTGTTAAAAAATATTAATGGACTGTTTTGTTTTGTTTCTTTTTCTTTTTTAGAATGAACCAGTTGAAACCCGTAACTGATATACAAAGGGAAAAAAGTGAAAAAATTACACATTTTGTGGCACATGACAGAACAGAACAAAATGACTAAACCATTATGACATTAACAGTTATCATGCATTTAGAATTCCACATGTAACTACAAACTTATTTAAATTTCACAAGGTTTGCTAAACATGCTACCCATCTATATGTGCACTGACAAGCTTATGTTAAAAACTTTAAGAATACTCTCCCCTTAGATTTTTCAAAGCTTTTTTTGATTACAAAATTTCAAAGGCATTAAGCATTTTTTTTTTTAGAGAATATAAAGTACGCCAGTATACATACATTTCCAGTATAAGTCAGACCACTAAGCGCATTACAGTCCCATACAGGCCTATACAGCCATTTTTTCTTAAAAAACATGCATAGGCAGATTTTTACAGAATATAGATGCTTTTCACTGCACTTAATATGGTGTCTTGTTCACTATACTTAAAAATGCACCACTCATAAATATTTAAATTCAGCAAGCCACAACCAAGACTTGATTTACCAAAAAAACCCAGAAAACCCCCCAAACCAAACCCCCTAAATATAAACAGAAAAAAAAGAGAAATATGTTATCATTATTCCAGTTTTTTTTTTTTTAAACAAAGAAAAGGATAATTGCTGCCAAATTAGTAAGATAAGTGTTATATTTAAAGAAGGGCATTGAAGCACACTAAAGAAACCTGAGGTAAGCATAATCTGTACAAAATTAAACTATCGCTCTCTCGCTCTCACTCTCTCTCTCCATCTTTTTTTTTTTTGGCATTTTAAACAAATTTCCAACATTCTTTTTTTTCTTTTTTTTTCTTTTTTTTCTATATTTTTAAAGACTGCCTAATTTATCTCATAGCCATTGTCTGACAAGAGTAGCAAAACATTATCAATAAATAGTCCTTATTTAGTTTGTACATTTTGTTAAAAATGTTTTGATGTTGTCCATGTTTAGTGCTGCAACTGTAAACGTACAATAGTTAGTAAGAAATTAAACAAAGTTTTCATGTCCAGTAACATAATAAAAGGCCTTTCAGTAACATACCTAGACGTTCCCAATGCAGTAGGAAAACACGTTCATTCCCCTAACTTTGCAATATATACCAGCATGAGCTCTCATTTTTCTACAAGCATTTTAAAGGCATATCCAAAGGAGGTGTCTCTCCCCCACCCCCCCTCCCACCAAATTAAAATTGACGATCTCTTCATAGATGATTTTTGTAAACTGAATCCAAACCTGGCCCCCAGAGCAAGTAAGCTATTATCAGAGGCAAGAACATCCCACTGCTGATGTGCAGCAACCCCATCGCGCCCTGCAGCTCAACCCCCCTCCCAGACAGTGGTCACTGAATATTGCTGCTATTACTGCCGTTGCTGTCCATGCCATTAGTCTCTGTGGAGATTGCCTTGTTGATGGAGTTAAGGTTGGCATCGGATGGCACGTCTCTGCGTGGAGGCATTCGCTCATTAATTCGATCTAAGCCTTTGGCCTCCTCGAAGCTAGTGATCTTATGCTGGGGTGAAAATCCTTTGATAGCTAAATAAAGGATTATTAAAAAGTAAAATTAGCAAGGTAAAACTCTCGGCAGCTTTTCCCCCAACTTATCAATGAGTACGAAAGTCCTTCTTTGTGAAGGCGACAATGAGAAGATCTGACAACACGACCGACTCCTTACCGTACTTAGAGCTGGGGGTTAACTACCACTGTGTCTTGCAACACAACTACTTTTTTCAACAGGATCAACTTACAATATTTTGTTTGTTGCCCACTGGGGTTCAGCTTAAAAAGCTAAGAAGCTGACAGGAAACTACAGTTTGCAATCAGGAACCATGTTTAGAGCACAGCCGTGAGCTGGTGAGTTAGCATTTGTCATCATCACTTACAGCCTTAAAGACAGTGTGCTTCGCCGTAACATCTTCATCAGGCAGAACTCCCATTTGACTTTCAAAGACCAGGGGAAAAAGTGCTGGCCAGTTACAGGTGGTGATGACGCAGAGAGGCCAGTTTGCGGGATATACATTAAAGCTATGGGAAATCTGGGGTGACCCTGCAACAGGTTTGCCTTGTGCTCTCAACACAGGCAAGCTGCTTGTTGATCACTCAGGGCAGTTATCCTCCCCGACACGTCCCTGGACTTCTAGAAAGAAGCTTGAGTGAAACAGCAGTAATGCCGTGCAACACGGACCAGGGATATCGCAATTTTGGCACATTTGTACAATTTAACTTTGGAAACACACTGACAAACGACCAAAGTTCCAACTGAAGCTGAGGACTTTTCATCTGCTCTTCAGCAGCAACATTGATGAGGCCACACCAACCTCAGAAGGCAGCCACAGGCTGGGGACCGTATCTTTAGAGTGTGATTTTTATTTTATTTTGTTCTCTCTTTAATTGAAGAGTTGAAGATCTTTAGATTTAAAGCAAAAGAGAAAAAAGCACTGTAGGCAAACAGCAGGTCACAGCTCCATAGACAGTATGTCATAGCCTTCTGTGTGTTATTCTCTGATCTGCACCAAATCAATGCACTGCACTTCCAGAACTGACACTTTTGATACAACACTATCTTAACATGCCACAGAGCAGAAATGGTGTGTTAGTACCAGGAAACTGTAAACTCCCTGGGGAGAAAATGGTAGGGGAGTTTCAAAGATCAAATTCAGTATTGCTTCCCTCCCTTTATCTTCTTTACCCCAAAGTACTCCTGCTCTCCCTCCAATACGCAGTCCTGATTCTGGACAAGCTGGTAACTTCCATTAAAAAAAATAAGTGAACAAACCCAAAACCCTAGAACATCCCTGGTACCAATCTACCACTCCTTGCATTTTGGGGGGAGCGAGGAAAGTGTTTCCATGCTGATATTTTTGCCAACCGTTCCCGTGAAAATGGATAGATCCTGTTTGCCTCAGGATGTAGTTCCTTCGCCAGTTTCACAAATGTTATATTGAAACTTTGTGAAGTGCATGGGTTTTAACATGTATTATACTTCAACTCAGAAGAACAACAACAACATAATGGTGATTAGTTAAGTGAGCAGGGATGGAGCAGTGAAAACAGAACAGGCCCTACAGTGAGTTTTTTCAAGGTTTTGGGTTTTTTTATTTCTTTTTTTTTTTTACTTTATCTTCTATCACAAAAATGAAGATGTCTAACAAGCACCCAGGCCAATCCCTTAAAGCAACAGTTTAATGGATGGCCATGCTGACGCTGAAACACTTTCTGCATCCTGGAGCTTGCCCGTAGCACAGCCCAGCTGCCGTTACCGAGCCCTGAATCAAACTGCAGAGGAACAATTGGTACAGGGTGAAACATTTTCTCCATCATTTTCTTCATCTACGTAGACTAGTCATTACGACTATGGTTACGGTGTCTAACTAGCCATGATGGCAAATCAAGAATCAACTAGAAGGGTGCATATTGCTAGAATGGGGACGTTCAATCGATTGTGTTTCAAGCTGACACAGTATCATCTGTAATACTGAGGAAGGTGCTCTGCTGTAGTTGCTGGTCAGACAATGAGGATTAGCAGTTTACATTGAGAGTATACTAAAACACAACACAGTCACAGAAAATCACAGAAAACAGCCAAACTGTCAACAAGAATGCACACTGCAGATTAGAGATTGCCGATAGGAATAGATAATTCCAACATAAATAGCAGCTTACTCACTGCTATTTAGAAAGCAGTTGTATTTTCTCTTACTTGTTTGTTCTGTAATTTTATTCACTGCTTTACAAAAATCAAAAACAAATTCAACTGGCCAAAAGGGCACATCTTACCAACAGACAGCAATCATCAAATTTGTTTGTTTGGTGTTTTTTTTTAACTAAAAAAAAAATACCCACAGAAAATTTGAGGGGCAAGAACAAAATACAACTGAAGAATTTTGTTTTAAAGGGGAATTCTGAAAACTCTTCTTCCAAAACTTTATAATGCTGAATGAATATTGTGCCTTTACATTGCAATACGTGATTACTTAGGCTTCAACCATAGCGCTAAAAATTGCTTAAGGGTTAAATTAGGGGTCTGTCAATAAAGCACCATAGTTTTCAATACTAAACATTCGGAAATCTTCTGAGGCAGCCAGTGACTTTATATTTGTAGATAAAATGGTGCTAGTGTTAATGGTTGCTCTAATGTAAATATCCAGTGTGTAAACTGCCACTACCAGAAGAAGCAGACATCTTGCAGACAAATGTCTCATGTTGTTTTACTTTTAAAGAGAAACAGAAACACGCTGAACTGTAACAAAAGACCAATAATTTTTTTTTTTACTAGTGACCTAAAGAAAAGAAACAAACTGAAGGAAGAAAGAAAAAGGGAAAACCAAAATGAACAAAAAGAGAGAATACTCATAAAAAGCTGTGTGTTTTCCTTGACCAGGGATTCCTGAGGATAGTTTGAGGCAGAGACAAGACCCTGCCTCCAGCACACAGCTTTTGAGCTATGCGTCACAGAGCATTTACGAGCTGCTGCCGAGTTATGACCCATGAAATCCAAGTCCCCTGATCTCCTCCTGTGGCATTACTCAGTGTGTAGTTCAACATACAGGAATTCCAACGTGATTGTAACTTTCAGAAAGAAAAAAACACCACAACAGCAGCAACAGAAAAAAAACACCAAAAAATATTTTCCCCTTTAAAGCAATTACATTTTGGTTAATACCGAGCCACAATTGTTAGCCCAACACCCACACAATCTGTACAAGCTACAGCAAAATGAATACACCCAGCAGAGCCCTTATCTGTTGTGGCACCAACAGAAAGGGGACTGGCCAATTTACCTTCATCAGCCTCAATAGCCTCAACAGTAGCTGAAGAGAAGAAAGGGGTAGCAAAACGAATGAGAAAAATGAGCAGAGGATTTTAACTCTAAGAACAAGTCAGTGAATAGCAAAGGAGCTACAACACTAATGTTACTGTAAGTGCTGGATTTTGGCAAAACAGACAAACACAGAAATGCTTACACAAAAACAATAATTTGCAGACTAAATTAAGCTACAGTTTGTTCTGAAGCAGAAGTTTCACAAACTAAAAGCTTTTAAAGACACAGTTGAGAAGTTTTCTTTTGACTCAAAAGAACTACAAAATTAAAATGTCTTCCATATTCCACACCTGACCTGAAAAGGTCATTGTGTAATTCTCCCAGCTTTGAATAAGAGCAGTTTGATTTGCCCTGTCAAAAGAGAAGGAAAAATGGCATAAAGCCATCACACAAAATTCATACCACTTACAATGTCAGTTTGAAAAGTATTAGCCACCAGTACAAGGTAAGGGAGCCACATATACAACTTTTTAGAATGACTTTTCCCTCTCTTCTGACTAAAAGAAACGTCCCCTCAGCATAGGGCAGTTTGCTCAGACAGCTTTGCCTTTGCTTGCAATCTTGCCCAGTCTGCTGCACCTGTAAGCATCCTTTTTGTCAACCCAGTCTCTGAAAAAAAACTTTCTAGTATTATATTTAAATTAATGGACATAGGTACAAGATTGAAAGCTGTTGGACCTCCAAAATGGCAAAGCCTGGTCAGAGAGAGAATAGCTTGTAATCAGGAGGTTGCTGCAGTGTTATGAATACCATCAATCACTGTTTTGAAATCATTCATTGTTCTTAAAGACATAATTTCATTTCAATTCTACCCATCAGATTTGGGATGATTTTTTTTCTACAGTCAGAGATTTACAAGCTGATGCAAATCAGCAAATGCAATCCAATATAGCAATGGTACAGCTCAAATATTTAAAAAGAAATTATGATTTCCAAGAACTTCTCTGGTTTAGAGAACAGTTCAAGAAGCCAAGTTTTTAGGAATTCCTCTCTTCTTTTTTTGTCTTATTATCGCCTACATAAAAGCTTTCTTCATCCTCCATAAAATCCAAAGCAATTTTTTTTTTTTTTTTTTTTTTACTTAGGACATTAAATATTAATTGAGATCAACACTAAAATATGTATGCTACTATCTTGCTGCATAGGGAAGTAAAGGATCTAACCCACATGCACCAAGGTAAGCCTATGTGCCTCTCAAGCTACAGAGCAAGAGAGACGGCAAAAAATCAGGGAACGAAACCAATGCAAACTTAAGAGAAAACACCATAACTAGGATGAGAAATGAAAATGAGTAACCAAATCCGAACCAGCACTGACACAGTAGAAAAAAAAAATGATGACTAATATGTATACTTCCACAACAGAACATAGTACTCTTATTTTCTGTTAATACATATGGTAATATGAATGTGTGTTTAACAGAAACTATGTAAAATTCAGGTTATTTGGTAAATGGGGTACTATGTGTTAACTAATACAGAAGCTTGTGTATAGCATTATTTTACTGAGCCAGGATACTGCAGTATGAGGAGATTTTCCCTTTAGCCATTGTGACAAAAACTTTAGGCAACTTTCTCAAATTAATTTCTTTCCCTAATATTTTTTCAGGGCAACAATAGCAGTTTCCTCGGACCAAATTTTCCAACAAATATTAAGCAACTATTATGGAGAAAAGTCTAGGTAAAAACCACAACCCCACTAAGAAAGGTATCCTATGGAATCATATTGCAGCATTTTCAATGCAGAATGTTACTATGTCTGTAATACACAAGTCATCAAAAAGAAAAAAGGCAAGGGGGGAAAAAAAAGAGGAAAGAAGGTTTACCACCGTATACCTGAATCTTCTACATAAAAGAGATAGTAAAGGGGAAAATACAGAGAAAGAATGCTCCAGGAAGGAAACAGGAAAACAAGAGGCTGAGACTGTGTTAAAGGTTGTAAGGCATTTCTATTTCTTATATCTACTGCCAACAGAACCTCAATAAGTGAGAGACATTCTTGTGTGCCTGCAATATACTCTGCAGCAATACACACAGGGAAAAAAAAAAAAGGAGAGCTTACAATAGTAAATTAAATACTTTGCAGCTCCTTATTCCAAAAGGAATATTTCATCAAAAGCAGCCCTACTACAGACTTACAGATTTCCTGTAACAAGAAGCACTTGGTATAAAACTGAACTGACAATCTGTATTGTGTTTGTGTACAAGGCAAATGTGGTGTTTGCAAGAGCCTCCCTTCACTTGGGCTTAAATCAGAATGAAATTATTCTCATGCTGTCACCTAGAACTGCTAGGAGAGAAAATCTAATTCTAGAGCTATTTTCCATTGGTGATTCTCTGTGAGGAAGAACAAATCAGATAAAATGAGTGTCATTATCTAAGCTGCACCTTCAGTACTCCATGTATCAAAGGCTGCTCTTAAAAAAAACCAAAACAAACAGAAAGATGCTGTAAACTGTGGAAAGAGTGCATCTCACATGCAATGCTGATCTACCATTCTGAACAATTGATTTTCAGGGACCTTTTGCCCCTCTCTTTGTTTGAAAATCTGTGGCATGTAATGAGTCTTGAGAAGTGGCCTTACATGAACTGCTCACAAATGCTCCAGCACAACAAACCGCCTCTTTTATTCTGTCCTTTATTTTTTTCAGAGAAGACTGCAGTTAATTTTCTTGGGTTCTGCAGTTGAAAAACAATTGTTTTCTTTTACACATAACGACACACAGAGGCAAACACGCTTACCGCTTTGCAGTGTTTGTTTTCCTCCAGAAAGCACACCACTGGGCAGCATTCCTGTTGGAGTCAAACCTTTCAGTGTCAGAACACTTTCACTCTCTTCTCTGCAGAAGGAAAAAAAAAAAAAAAGACACCCCAGATGTAAACAATTGTCTCTTTTTTAAAAAAAAAACCAAAAACACAGAACACCTTTTAGACACCTTAAGCTACACCTGCCCTGCAATGATCTGGTTTTCTCCTCACCAGGACAGGCTGAATATCTGGTGATAACACCAGCACCAGTGCAGTTACACTGCTGTGTAAGTGGTTCACCTTTGCACCACACCATACACAGACTCCCACTATAGTCAATACTCTAATCTACATCTATGAAACAACATATGACATAATTTTTGAACATATACATATAAACCCACAAACTCGTAAGGAGCAGTTATTGCCAACAATGTATTTAGGTGTCTTACACCATGTGGTCCAAAATCAACTTAAAATGTTTTGCTTTTGTCTGCACTAGCAGTCAGGTGCATTATTTATTAATGACCACCAGCCATTTAAAAAAAAAAAGGCAGCTAAAAGTTCATTAAAATTAATAAGCAGTTCCACCCTTACCAGCACTATTCTTAATAGTTTTGTATGCTAAAAATGATACTGATTCAAGAAAAATGTTCTAGGAAATCTAAATATATTTTTACTGGTCTTCAAATACATACAGTTTTTAATATATGGCTAGAGGAGTACAACAGCTCTATCCAGATAAGCCATTAAACACAGCTTTCTATGAGCTGTAGTGATATCTGTGATGACATACTTTCTCAGCAGCAAACCTGACACCAATTCTTTAAGAGAAATCTATTTTCAAAGTGCTTTACTTTGAAATACATAACGACATTAAGCTGGAGGAAGCAATCACAAAGACAGAATTTAGTTCCACATTCGCTTGAGGATAATGTGGTTTTGTCTATCAAAACCATCTCTCAGCAATTCTATTACTTAAAATTTTCTTTAGACCAATGTGCCCTGAATTACTCATGTATTTCAAACAACTCTTGTTTACCTACTACATATACTCTTCAAGTTCTATTTTTAGTTTAAAAACAATTCTCCTTGTACATGCTTTTCTTTGTGTCATAGTCAAAATCAAATTGTGACTGTTTTCCTTGTAGGTTTCCTAAGCAATTAGAACTAATGTGACAGCCAAATATTTCCAGAATTAACACAGCACTTTCATCATCTGGAGTTACACACCAAAGTTTTTGGTTTCTCTTGATCATTTGACCCTGCAAGCAATTGCATAATCTGCATTTTCAATTCTGTCCATTTTATCTCTCTCTCTTATTTTTTTTTTTTAATTAAACCATAATGGCACTTCTAGCCTCATCTTCATAGGATAAATTTATTCACTGTATTTTTATTATCTTTAAACAGCATATTCCCATGAAACCTCTATATCACAAATTTCAAGATTATTTTTTTTAGCCTTTGGTGTTCCTTAGTTTCTATCTGATGTCCTTCACTTACATTCTAAAAAAAGGCAAACAAACTGATTAAACATTTTATTTACCTCCCTCCTGTCTAAATATATCCAAAGAAAAGTCAGACTTAAGAAACAAAGCTGGAGAGAGGCAATGACAGGGAATTGTGAAGTCTTCCACTGAGTTTATGCCAATCATTCTATTGTGGCTATTCTCAGCAAAGCTCATTTATAACCTTTGAAACTCCATACAAAGCTAGTTTGATACCTAACTTTGAGACTAAAGTGGCTGAAATGACCTCAGTTTCACATTCAGGTTACATCCTTGAGGAAAGTGGCCACTCAAGTTTGGAGAAGAGACATTCGACTGAGTCCTTTGAAGGTGGTCAAGATCACGTGCTGATCATTTGGAAAGGCTTTTCAAGAATTAGTGAAATCAGTTTCGTAAACCAGCAATGACTCTAACAGGAACTTCAGAGGTCTCTGAAACAGGTTAGTTTAGATGATGGTGCCACCACAGCCTTTGCAGGATTACACACAATTATCAGACACTCGTGTGTTATGTGTGGATTGTGCTGCCAAGACCAAAAATGTAACTCAGGCTTTCCTATAGGCACAGAATTTGCAAGATTAACCTCATATAATTTTTGCTGCCTAGAAGCCTGGCACCTTAGCTGAGGAGAATCAACCTTTTCCAGCAAAAGAGAAAAGGTACTCCCAGGGGAGCAATGATGGCTGGGATGAAACGTCATTCGTTCTCCTAGAAGACTGGTCTGCCAAACTGCCCATTGGAGGTATCTGTTTATTTGCTGACTACACCTCTGACCACAGTAAGGATGCACTGTATTTGCTGGTTAAAGCTAAGGGAGAAGAAATATACTCTTCATCTTCAGTCCTTCCTGCAAAGTTTTAAGGTCCATCAGTAACCAAGAACTGTAAAAGCAGCTTCACTGAGTCAACCTGTGGCTTCTCCTCTACCAGAAACAGTCCATTCTGGTCTTCTGGAGATGCTGGGATGCATGTGGTAGGGGTAAAAAAATCACCTCATGAACAATTCTGAGATGAATTTGACCACTTTTCAGGGAAGATCAAGACTGATTTTCATCAGTGCTTAAAATATTGATTTTCATGAAATAATTTAAGAGGGCTCACAGTTTCAAACAGCGCTAAAACCCTAAGTTATGAGGCTTATGCGTATCACTTTAGACAGGACACATGCCAAGAATTATCCTGTACCCTTCTTCCATCCCCGAAACCATTGAAAAGCTTCAGCCCCCATAGTCCCCTTTGAAAAAGTCTTTGACATATAGGTGACGTCAATCACCTGCAAGTAATCAAAACCCAGATATATCAGCTGAGCATCTAATTTCAGGACTTTCTGCCTATTAAAGTCTGCTTTCTGTTGAATTAATCCTACATTTCAAAAAGCGCTCGACAACAAAATACAGCAGATCCAGAACCTGCAGTTCAAGGTTATGGTAGAAAGCCAGGTTTCCCAAACTGTTTGCTCAACTATCATCAGAGAAAACTAATCGTGCTGTTTTATGAAGGTGGTGGCAATGTCAGCTCCAGGCTCTGTGCCAGACTTGGTACAGAGGAGCAGGTGGAAACATTTGATTGCTCCCCCGCCTTGTTTAAGGAAAAGGCATGATGCCAACTTCTCTTTTTTTTTTATGGGTACCACTTTGAAGTAGTTTGTGCATCACTAGTAATTCACATATAACACTTTGGGAACCCCAGGTAAAAGTCCTCCATCTCAGTATGCTATTTAAAGCCATGCTGCTGCAATCTGCAATGCATAGGCAAACTGCTGTGTTCACGTGAAGCCCTACTGACAACCTGCCCACTGCTTGCATGCTGCAGAAGAGTCTCAAATCAAGCAAGTTTGACAGTCTCATCTGAAATTAAGAGTGTAAGTTCTTCAAGGAACTATTTTTAATTCCCCTTTTTATCTCAATCATACAATCCTACCAATATATTCTTTGAAAATTCCTTTATTTTGTACTAACCATAATAGCCATAAACTGACTACAGCAGAGCCTGAGTGGGGGAAAAAAATAATCCCTCTGCTAAAAGGGAGGGAGAACTGTATTTTCTATATTTAGACTTCAGCACAGTACAGCATGTTTTCTGTTCTGCTCAGAGACATCGAATGGAGTGCACTAAACACTGAGTAGCAATTAGTTATGCATGTTCGTGTGTTTGGGGGAGTGCAGCCCAAGGTAACAAGTTGCTGTTGTCTGCACAATCATTTCCTGGGTTTATCATTAAAATACCCTAATGCTTTCATCTTTAATCATCTTTACTCATGGCAGTAGCAACAACTGTGGGTGACAAAGTGGGACAGTTGGCTTCCTTTCTGATGAGACATGATGTGGACAATGCCCTCTCTCCATATTTAACTCTTGCCTCCCAGTGGCTAAGAGTTAATTAGTACACTTGGCAAGCCAAAGTCTTAAAATAATAATTAAAGAGTAATTGCAGTTTTCTTTGCTGATGTCTTTTGTTTGTCTGCTTTATGTTCAGCAAAAGCCCTGAGGAAGATGATTATTCAGAGCCATAATAAATAGCAGTATAAATAAACAACAAAAAAGAAATCTTTAAAAGGTTCCAGTAAAACTTTGTTGGATGGTATACTGGTATACCAAAATATCAATTTTGCTGTTTGTTTAACAGTACTCTAAATAATCATTCAAAGATGTCCTTTAACATTAAAAACCAAATCTGAAAAAGCACAAAACCTTACCTTAACACTGAGAAAACTCTAGCCATTTTTCCTATTGCTCTTATCTTGTTCCTTATAACCTCCTTTCGAGCAGCAGCTGTTGCTCCTGTGGAAAACAGATTAAAACAGTTACAGAGAGCTGTAAACAATATGTAGCTATTCTAAACTCCAAATAGAAGAAACATCATATTAACACCATGGTTTGCCACACTAAGCCATATTTATAGTCAAACGCCAAAATACTATTTTTGTTATGTAAATCTCAAGACTGATGATTTTTTGACAATCTAGTTATTAGTACCTTTAGAGATGTGATCCTTTTCCTGCTACACATGAAGGCTGAATGTTTTTTCATCAAGGTAACATAATTTTCCATTTCAAAAACATTTTCGGAGACCATACTCTTATGAAAACAAGTTTTTTAGAAAGTAGTCATATTGCCAAAAAGTTATTTAACATGAACAGCACCCAAACCATAACAAAAATGTTAAAAGAAAAGCTAAACAACAATAGATTTAAAAATCTATTTCATAATCTTATCATTTTGAGTGAAAACCAATCACATTTCACTTAATTTTCTAAAAAAAAAGTGATTGGTTAAGCTTAAGACCAAGAGGGTCCAGTTAGGGTTTTGCCATCCCAGATAAAAAGTATTTAAATGGTTATAAAACCTAAAGGCAGAGTCCTGAAAACCAGCATGAAATGGTAGGGATTGTGCTGGCTGGCAGTGGTTAAGGGAGTTCCATAGAGCAACATCCTTCTTATCACTGCTACAGCCTGCTCGAAATTACGATCACTTTGAAATTTGGTAACTCACACAATAATCTGCCTTTAAAAAAATAATAAAATGTAATGCTGGAACAGAGACTACACTTCAGCTAAGTTTGCATGTGTACTTGTTACTTGGATATCATCAAAACCTAGAATATTATCTGTGTATCCAAGAAAGAACCACCTGAATGGGAAAAGCAAATAGTACTAAGTAATCAGAATGAGGAACATATTTTAATAAGGACCCCCATGTCCCCAAGAAAATGCCACATTATACTAAGTAAACCAGTTTCAGTTAATTATCACAATCATAACCACATACATCATGAAGATTTCTCCCAAAGGTTTCTCAGCGACAGGTAACCTTGGCTCATATGGATGCTGCCTGACAATGCCTGTCTGGGAGGTTCAGGAGTGCAACCTGAAAGCCACTACGCATCACGATAACGCTTCCTTCTTCACTGCTCCAGAATTCAAGGACAGAAGTGAAAATTTCTATTTTCAATTCTTAGCCAATTGATCCATTTTATGGAGTCCATCATGGAAACTAGAACAGCAGAAAGGGCCAAAAATGAGGGAGAAGGTTATGGCAGCAGAGGGAACAGCCCCAGGGAGTCAAGGTGGCAACAGAGACAGCCACCTGCGGGTGCCGGGCAGGGGAGCAAGGTGCTGCCAAACAGGGATGATGGGTGCCAGAGATGAAAAGCTGCAGAAGACATGGCCACAGAGCCTTGCCATGCAGACCTTCCCTATATGTATTATGAGCACAAAGTTACTTCAGCCAGAAGGGCTCATAATGAAACGTGGGCTCTGCTGAACTAAATGGCAAATGTCCCATCTGCTTCAGCAGCACCAGCGTTTCACACGCTGCTCCCTCTCTGTGCAGTCCTGGCCACTCTGGGCAGTGGTGGAGAAGTTCAGCGCAGCCACGCAGGGAGGTGCTGGGTGGCTTCTGGGAGCTGACTATGCAATAATTCTCAGTTTCAGTTTTCTCCACACATCTCTGCTGATGGCAGACCTGTGGCTCTTCTACCAGGTGCTGTCACCTTTCCTACTGTAGATTTCTCAATTACAATTAAACTCATAACAGTTTGAGACTACTGCTGGAAATGCAAGCGTTCCTGCCTCATGATATCTACTAGATGACTACGTGGCCTGGCTGATACCCTGGCACTTTAGAAGAGGTGAAAAAGTAGTACATCTTTTTTTTTTTTCTGTGCTTGACTTTCAAAACAAATAGTCATCCTTTCTGAAAAACTTTCAAAACTGAAAATAAATTCAAATCCTAGAGCTGTTCAAAAGGCAGCAAAGTAACTGTAGGAACAAATATCACAGATAAAGACATAAAAATGAATTCAGGACGAATCTCACCGCAACTTTTAGCACTGTGGGATTTAACCCCAAACAGTGCAAGGAGTGAGTTTGATAAAGCGGGAGCTCAATAGCCATGCCCAGGGAATCCTGCAAAGCTGCCTGTGGGGTTGCATGTCCCTGACCAGCCTACATACAAGTGGGTCCACACAAGCCACCTCGTACGTGCCCCCAGCTATCACAGTCTGCATGCTCAAATGTTTATAACTTGTACGCTTACGTACTGGGATATGTTCGTACACCTGCTGAGGAGTGTAAACTAGATGTCTTACAATCATGCATGACACTTTTGCATGCACCCATCTTTTGGGGCATGTATAAATGCATTATTTCCAGGCATTTCTAATGGTCCTCCTAGATAGTCTTAAATTATAAGCCTGTCTCTTGAAGTTCAAACTGAAAGAAACTACGCTCAGAATGGCTTTCAAACCTCCCCCACATAAAGATAAAAACATAAAGAAAAGATATAAAACCCAAAGATAAATAAAGTCTTAAGCATACATATCTCATTTTAGACAAGAGTGGGAGAAACAGCTGTAATTCAGCTGTAACTGAATTAAACAATATGTTCATAACAGTTTAATGAAAAAATAAAAAAAACCACAATGATTCAGCTGGGTTCTTCAGGAAACAGAGGGGACACACTCCTGCCTCAGTTACTACAATCTCACTGAACTGTACTCTCAAGACACGAGTTTCAGCCTTTTTTACCCTGAAAGCACTTAAACAGAATTTGTCTTCACCCACCCCCCGCCAAGTGGCACCATCCCTACTTCTTTATTACAAACCCACACTGTTCTAGTATATCTTCTATTTGACCTTTTCCTGTAGTCACTGTTTAACTTCCAGAAGAGTTGAGAACTGAAAAATGGAAATATAGTTTATGACTGAAGTGAATTACAATGCCTTACACTTAAGTATTAAATAAGAATGCAAAAAAAAAAATTACTTAATCACAAACCACAACAGGCTCAAAGGGAGTATTTTGTGCTCATCAATATACATAAAAGGCTACTTAAAAATACACTTAAAAGATTTTGGTCTCTACTGAATTCCCTGATTTGTAACCGATCTGTGAAAATGACTTAAAATATTCTATGTTTACTAAATATTAGTAATGATTTTATTTAGCCTATTTTTATTTTTAAACTCACAATGGTTTATTGCCCTGTTAGTTTTGACTGACTACAACTAACTGGATATAGTATTTGGATTCCTTATTTGTACATAAATCTGACTCACATTTCAAGTGTGAATACTCCCGTTTAGTATTCTGAATTCACTATCACTGTAAATCCTTATGGATGACTTCAGCTACACTTCAGCATACACTTACATGAAAGTAAACGGGTCATAACCTGAGAACTGGCTATGGGTAAAAAGGTTGATTTTTAGCCTTTGCAAACATTGCCTGATACTCTCTTAAGTTTTCTTTTAATATCTAAACAAACCCTACTGGCATGAAGGAACTTAAAAAAAAAAATCATCAACGAAGTCAAGTTATAAATTGGAGCAGAAAAATTATTAGGGAGGTAGAATAAAAGCTTGGAATCTTACTTCGGGAATTTAACAATTCTATTGGATTTTGGATTTGTAGCATCCAAACACAGATCTTGCAACCTGAATATACAGGATTTAAAGCAAAATGTAACTTAGACCTTCAGATTAAGCAGCAGAACAACGACAAAGACTATAAACTCTCAAACTATTCCAAGATGTAGGATTGAATAGACAGAACACAATACTGAGTAAAAAAGCCAAACCTTAATCTCTCACTGGTATCCTAATATATTACATATTATCTAATTAAGCATTTGGAAAATTAATGAAACTTAAGCCTTCCAAATTATTGAATACCTTTCTTCTGTGCATAAATGGGATCTTCTTATGAATTCCAAAGGGGAGGGGGGAAAGAAAAAGATCAGTGATGTTTGTAGAACGAAAATTAAAAAAAATACAGAACATTTGACAACATCAATGGAAATGCAATGTTTAAGTAAAGCCTGAAAAACAGAAAAGAAACAAATTAGGCAGGGAACATCCAAAAGGAAAGAAACAGATTGAGAATGATGGGAAAGAAAAGAAAAAAACACCTTTTCAGCTTAAAGCCTTGTTAGTAGGTTTTGCAGGAAACCAACACACAGGCAGAAGACCAGCAGCAAAGCTTTGCCTTGGTGTTACCAGCCCCATAACACATACTTTCTCCTGCTGCGTTATTGCAGCTGCGTCAACAAGGCTTAATCACTTCTCCAAGACTGTCACCCCAGTTCATGTGGGCATGCCTGCCTGATGACACCTATTTTCTTAGAGGAATCAAGACAATTCTTCCAGTTTATTTATGTCTGATATCTGACAGAACAGCTTACTATCATAGACATATCTGCTGCTTCTACCAAAAACCTGTGCTAACACACACATGCATGTGTTCAAATGGTCCAGCAGCTTACAGTTATCAAATCCAAACACTACCACAGCACAAAGTATTGCATTTTTCTTTGAGAGCAAGACAAGCATAGCACTCAGTGCCCAGGCACAACTGCACCACGACACACATGTTTTGGGGACACTGGTTATCTAGTGCACACTGCTAGGCTGGTCCAGAGGCACAGCACACCAGCATGCCATAACATGGCTCACATGCAAAATGCTTTGGGTGTGGAAACAACCACACCTGGCCAAATAAATGAATAAATACATCAAAAGATCACATTAAAAGGCCCCTCTGCCACCAACTCACAGAGATTAGGTATACACTGCAGCCCAACCTTGCTGGTTTGGAGGAAGAACGCACACAAACCAGTGGTAAAACCCCTTCATTTCTCTTCCAGTTAAAAATTAACTCATTGAAAAGCCAAGCCTCTCATCAGGTAGTATCATGAACACTCTTATCAATTAAGTAACGGAGACCTAATGACAAGGCTTTTTCTTTTGCTCTGTCAGCCTCTGTGTTAGGTACCAAGCTTGCTCCAGGCACAGTTTATGGCACTGAAGAGCTGTGTCAACTTTCGTATGCCACTCTTTACAGCAGATCCAGGACTGTTCACAGCAGAACCAGGTTTTGATCAGCAGGAGATGTTTTAACTTGGTAATTCTCTTTAGGCTTGGACTACAGCACTGTACTGGGGAAGCTGTATTCCAACCAGGGAATAAATGCTGCAGCTAGCACTGTGACAGTGGCTTCTCCACAAGAAGGATGCAAGCTACAATGCTGAAGGCAATACAAAACAATGCAGGTGATTTCGGAGTGCCTTTATGGGAAATCGTGATAGTGATGCATACAAAGCAAGCAGTGCATTTGTGTCAGCTTGTCTGTTATATTACTGCACCCTTTTAATTAGCAGCTTAGGGTTTTTTCAATTAAATGCGTGAGGCCAGAAATGTTGCTAATTAAAATAAAGCAGGACTCTGACTATATGCTGGCTAGGTAGAACTATCTGCAGCTCCTGTTGCTAAGCAATGTTTGATGCACAAACCATACAGCACGTGAGCTAACATTCACCCAAAACATTTTTTGCTGGATCAGATTATATTGCAACCACTGTAGCAAACAGGAAAGAGAAAGTACAGCAAGAGGAAACTATCAGAGACAAGAAAACCTGACTTATCAGATCCTCTCATTTTTAAAGCAAGTGAAATCAAAAGGCCAATATAGGCCAGCAGGGACATATGGGATAAAGGGCACTATGACTGCTGTGATTCTGGCTTTCTCCCACTAAGCATACACAGAAACCGTCTACAACAAATTGATCAGATCCCCATGGTGTCCTTCCTTAAGGAGAAAAAAAAAAAGTAAAAAAAAAGAATGGGAATACACGCTGTTGAGCATCCTGCTTATGGCTAGATGCAACATGCATGACTTGGAACCAAAAAAAAAAAAAGGGTTCACAAGAACACCATGCAGTGAAGTCAGGCAATACTGATGGTACTTTTGTTTTGAAGAGGAAAGTGAGAGGAGAAGACAGAGGGCAAGAAAGTGTAAGAGAAGATAACAAATGAATGATCAGTGCAAACCATAGCGATGGACCATTCTCAATACATGTGGGAACCCAGGTCAGGGCATGTTCAAACTGCAAGGAGAGAAAGGAAATCAGCAGCAAGCCCTGAAAACTACTGATGATATAAAAATAAGCAATGATTTTAAAGAATCATTCCATCAAACAAAATGCATCTGCTGTTGCAGATGTGGCATTTCCTTCTATGGGAAATACCGCCAAAGAAAAATGTCAGTGGGCAACCAGGACTCTACTGCTGCAGTCCCCCAAGGAGGCTTGACAGAAATTACTGAAGAATAGTAGAAATGTTGAATGACTACAAGGCTGTCAATATATAGGCCTTACAGAAACAGTTTTAAGTCGATAATCATTCCAATCTGTTTCATCAAGAACACAAGTGAAATACACCTTGTAATTTCTCCCCCAAAAGGCAAGGCTCTAAGGAAAAACAAAACAAAAAAAAAAAAAGGAAAAAAAGAAAAAGAAAAGAGAGAGAAGGAACTCAACTATCTCTGAGAGAAAGAGGATTTTCCTTTGTCATACAGATAATAAATCAGAGCCCACCAGGAAATGGTTACAGATACCAGCCTCTACTTGAATTTAAATCAATCCTCAAGTTTAATTTTATGCCCAAATCCTTCAGTCTCTTCCATGTGTATGATCCCCATGAGCCCACTGCTTCAAGTGGGCTGAGGTACAAGTGTGCACCCACAGCAAGCTGCAGCTCCAGCACCACAGATCCCATTTTACAGCTTTTCAGGGGATTATCCAGGAAAGCAGACACGAACATATGCCAGCTCTGGTTTTAGTTACACATGCTAAAGAAGACAACACTTCTAATATTTTTCTTTAACATAATGTTTTACACAGAGAAATCATTCATACAGGAAAAACTGAAAGCAGATTTAGACAACAGTATTAGCATTACAGTATCAAGAATGGTTTAATTATTCCTCATCTAGAAACTTTAATGCTGTTATATATTGTTATGCAGTGCGCACACATGCAAGCCCAGAGGATTTCAGCCTGTCTCTCTGCTTAGGCACCTGCAATGCTGCAAAATCCATGTCTGGAGGAGTGCCACTAGTCAAAGTCCTCGGGAGATGGGGAGGGGGTTCACCCTCCTCCTAGAAAAGCCGCAGTAGATGCAGAGACCTCCTGCAGGCAGGAAGGCTGCTGTCCCCAAAGACCCCTAATAATGCCTTGGCATTTCTGACTCTGATTTTGAAAACATTTCTGAACTGTAACTTAGGCATGGGAACACCAACACACTAAAATTTAAAAAAGTACTACAAGCACTGGCCTATTGATGCAAAATGGAAGTTTATAGTACAACTTTAAAACAAAGTATTAAGCCAATGCTAAATTAATTAAAAATCCTTCCCATAAAGCCTTTGCTTTGGCATTGCATCAGTGGGATTTCAGGCTGCGCTTAAGTGCTTTCTTGAGCCACGGATTTTAAGCACATGGGTTTGTTGCTACTGTATTTAATTTGACACAGTTTTTACTCATTGTATGCCTCTGTACTATTTCACATGCTGCTTTAATTGCACAGTAGCTACTTATTTAAATTTCATGAGAAAAAAATTGGGCACAATATTCAAACAGGTGTTTTCTTCTCTCCACTGATTACCGGTTTCAGTAAATTCAGTCTTTGTCCCAAGTCCTGCAAGATAATTGTTCACATCCACACTCAGTGGTGGATGCAGAACAGGGAATTCCACCTGGCTTTTCAGAGTAAAATCAAAGCACTATCATCCATACCCTTCTTCTCCATTGCAAAGGAAACATTTGTCAAAACCCATGATCTATCTCCTTTTCCAAAGACTAAAAATAAAGACTTTGAGAGAGAAGTTTAATTATTAATTAAAACTTCCAAATAAGACAAATATTTAATGCAGTTCTTTGCTTTCCTTGTTCACCCATTCTACCTATAAACATCTTGATTGTATTTGGTAGTGCTAGATTTTTCAAGGTTCTTTTAGAATTTTTTAAAATTTCTGTTTTTTTTTTTTTTTTTTTTTTTGTAAACACTCAAAGCATTCATAGCAAGAACATCAGGAATATGTAGAGTTGTTTTCAGTTTTGCTCAGTACTCAGTAGGGACATTCTGGAAAGCTGTACTTTACTCTTGCACAGCGTAACAGAAAATAATGGCTAATAAAATGAATTGACTTTCAAGATTCCCCAAATTGCAAGGTATAAAGTATTATTTACAGTCAAACCAATGGTACAAGGCAACTTATCATATAAACTCCAACCCAAACGACCAACAGAAGCAACCACTCCTCTCTCGGCAGAAATGTCAGGTGGGAACATTCTCTGGCTGTGTTTGCACATTTATTTTTGTTGATTCTGTTGCTTCTTAAAGCCTTTCAGATACACAAGTGCATTCAGAGGGGAGACTAATGAAATATTTCAAGTGCAAGTCTTTTAAAGTTCCAGTACCGATGTTTTGGAAGGGCCTCTGCAGGATGCTTATTTCATTGTCAGAATATAATTTTATTGATATAATTCAACTTTCTATGGGAATTCCTGGGATCTTATGCATGAAATCAACATCTGCCCCTTTGTGACAACACAACTCTGATTTCAAGGAGGGAAATACAGTTTTTTAAACTAAATGAGTGAGACCAAGGAAAGGGTTAGAACAGGGCAGAAGATCCGTTATCTCCTTCCAAAGCATGCAGTAAGCAAATCCACTGGAGTCTACCACAACAGTTGCTTTTACCAGCACAGAACTTAAACAGGACTCAGAAAATCATCCCAGGATTAGTAAATAAACTTTTAAAGTAGTTTTAAGGCAAACACTCTCAATTAAGGGCAGAAGGCTCTTACCATCAAACCCATCTTCCTCTGTCCCCAATTCATCATCTGAGCAGATGTTCAGCACGTTTACCAGCATCTCTGTCACTAAAATGGAAAACAAATGCAAAACGTTGATGTTAAGCTTCCTTGGTCTGTCAGAGAGCAAACTCTAGCTGTAGTAGTGTTAATGAAAATTCAGTACAGAAATGGCATCCACATTTTAAACAATATGACCTTGTTTTATGCATGTATTAATGTAAGTTTGAAGTGTCTTGTGTACTTTCAGTTCAACACAACATTCACCCTTGTAAGATATTCACAAAGGGGTAATGTCCCTTGAAATCCAGGACAAATAGACTAGGTGGTCATTGTAGGCCCCTTCCAGCCAGAACTGTTCTATATTCAATAGAAACATCATTATCAGTGAATTCAGAATACATTCAGCTTGCTTACTTTGCAACCTGGGCACAGAAGGGTCAGCCTGAGGCTATCCCTAACCTGGTCTCAGCTCTTTCTGGAAAGGCAACAGTGAGACACTAACCAGAGAGTACACAGAGTAAGAACAGCCAAAAAAAAAACCCAACACAAAAACCCCAGCAAAAATCACAACCAAGGAAATGTAATTTAGAGATCAAAAAAGCCAAAGTTATGAGGTAAAATGTGAAATCATTAGCAGACTGAGAAAAACTCCACTACATCTACATGTAGTAAGCATTATTAAAAGGGTTACCAGGCATGCCTAGTCTTGCACTAGCTACACAGGTTGAAACTTTAATTTTTTTAATGAAGTTGTTATTGAAATCGTCTTCTGTGACAACTATGACGGCTTGGAACATTAGAAGGGTGGGAAAAAGCTATATTTTTCCTACATTAGTGAAGGATTTAATATTTTCCTTTGACAGGATTAGTGGAAAGATTTTCCACATTAACAACAACCAGTGAAACTAACAACTTCCTACCTTAGTTGGCCTTTGAGGGAAAAAATCTAAAAAAAAAAAAGGAAATAAATAAAAAGCTGTGTAGAACATCAACTCTTACATCCATGAGTTTTGTTTTACAGGGAAAGGGAAAACATTGGTTTCACTTGTCGGGGCTTTAAAACTTCCAAGCAATTGGTAAGAGTGACCACTGGGAAGGCCTTGAAGGAGGAAACCAAAAAGAAAAAGAAAAAAGAAGGAGGAGCATCCAGGGTCTCAGAACCTCAACAGATCTGACCATGCATACCTGAGGAGGCCACTGGTGGGAAGCCTCTGAAAAAATGACCTCACAGAACATCTCACAGAACTCTGAGTATGGAGAACAGGCCCATCTTGAAAATGGCCTGGCTGAGTTTATGGCCAAAGAAAATGAAAGCATTTTATCTGTCAAACAAGAGCCTGCAACACGTGTCAGTGTGGATTATGTAATGTCTCTGTTAGTAGCAACAGCTGTCTATTCTCTGTTAATCCCTATTTCATTGTCTATTTGCTTTGTTCACAGAGACCTCGGGCGTCTCACCAGCGGCTTTCCTCATACAAAAGAGTAGCTGCAAACAAAGCCAGTCATGACTGCAGGTAAGAGCCACAGCTGGCTATATTTCCAATTGCCTATTAAGAGAGAACTGTTATTCCAAGAAACTTTTAAGAGTTTATTATAGTTTTCTGGCAGTAATTGTTGTTGCAGCAATATACTATAATGGATGGATCAAAGCAAACTTCATCTCAGGCCCTAAATAAAATGACTTGGGGTTTAAGCAGTTTGCATTATGTATTCATTTAATATGTTAGACCAAGGTGTTTTCATGTCTTTTGTATTTCAGAGCAGGAAGTTGTCTTCCGGCAACATCAACAGTATCGTGTTTCAATAAAACATCATTTATGTTCTTTAGAGTCTTCTCGCCAGTAATGAGGCGCCACACACCCTGGGCAGAGAAGGAGCTGAGGAGCAGGTTTTCCTTCTTCCTGCCGTCTCTCTACTGTCTCCAGGAACAGTTAACCAGATTGGGTCTTAGCGTCATCAGATCTGTGTTTGCTGGTGAAAAGGCAACCTACCATCATCTTATCAGAAAGGTCAGGTGGGTAAGGATGTAACCATAATGCTGTGAAGCCTGTTGTGATGTCCTTTGAGCCACAAACAATATCCAAGGGAAGGCCCAAAAGCTTATAAAGGAACAACTAGTAAGAATTTTATTCAGTGCATGCATCTCTAGTCCGCAATACCATAAAATCTGCTTCTACAGCAGAAACATAATGGCACAGCCTGGAAAGAGTGGAAATTATAAAAACAAATGAGAAGTGTGATTAACCATTGGTAATCACTTGCCCCTCTGAGGCTTGTTTCTTCAAATTTGTCCTCAAAAGCAAGTCATCTGTCTTCAAATTATTCTTGCCATTTCAAATAAACGAGGCCACATGCACAATGACTAAGAAATGATTTTGCTGTTTCTATGAGCAGAGCCAATTTACATACCTTTCTCACCCACAAACGGCAAGGACCAGGTAAACACATCCATGAAGTTTGGAAGCCAGTATGGATGAGGAGAGCAGTTGAACTGTCTGATATTCATAACATTGTTCTCGTATTTCAATACTGCAGCTAGAAGACAGAAAGGAAAGAAAAGAAGAGAGACGTCAGCCACGTACATGTCACCAGCTACCAGATCAGCAACGCTCAGAGTGTGCACAGCCTGCAGAGCCGCTTGCCAGCTTTCAGTCACTTGACCCAGCAGCAACACTTCACTGCTAGTTAGAACAGGATATAGCCTCAAAGAAGTTGTAAGCCATTTCCAGTCTGAAAGCGGTGCCACCAGCTTCCCCGGCCCTAAGATGGGTTGGCAAGTGAATTAATAACTGTGAGTAATCACGAATGTAGGCTCTGGGATCTGTCACCGGTGGGGAACAAGGCAGAGAATCCACAACCAGCCACTTCACACAGTTGTCTGAGCTCCTCATAACCATACTTTGGAGATAAGAGAGAGAAGCACTTATCACTCAGAGCCTGAATGCTGCTCTTCCAACAAACATTTTCAACATATTTCATTCATAGTGCTGGACAACAGATGATACTTTCTTCTCACATTATTCAAACTCTAGGCACACAAGACTGTGCTCCCTATAGTATGAGTGAATAATATGATTTGCCTTGCACCACCATGTAAAATTTGTATCATTCTTGTCAACACACACACATTCACAGAAAGACTAGATTTGCTAATGGGCAGAAACACAGATATTCATGCCATAGCCACTCTGTAAAGCACTACACGAAGTTCTGCGTTAACTTGCACTAATGGACTTCAGGTTTGTTGTAAACCAAAGTTTTACAAAGCCTATCAGCAAGAAACAGCTATTTATTTCTAGAAGAGACTATAGCTGTTCCCAGGCCCAATGCAGTTAGAAGTCAGACAAAAGAGGGAAAGGCTGAATGTGGCTTGGGCATAACTGAGAGGGCATAGTGTGCAGGTGGGAGAGGAAGGGTCAATATCAATTTGGTTAAGGAGGAGCAAAGTAAACATACTGAAAATGTGGCAGATGAAATAAAATGAACGCTTACTATAAGCCTAGATAACTGTCTTTATCAAAATTTATTTTCCAAAGCATAAAGTTTGCCCAACACTATGCTAACACTGTTCCACACCAAATCTAGACTTTCATGCACTTTAAAAAAAATTCTACAGGAATTAGTGGTTATTAGGTGCTGTAGATTACCCAAACCACAGGCCATTCATTGGGACTGCCTGGAAGAACACAGAATGGAAGCGGGCTCAGCAGCTGTTTGTATAACAGGTCTATTTGTTGGCTTTAGAAGAATGCATTGAGGGAGAGCTTTCAATAATAAGGTCTTTTCAATAAAAATCATGCAGTGCTGGATTTCTATTGCTCACTTTATGGACCAACTGCCTCAGCTTGGGAAACAGTAAAACTAAGTCTCATCCCTTCCTTCTTCTTTTCTGTCTTCTTGCAAAGACACATGTAATGTCAAACCTTAATAACACAATTACTCAACCTGGTAACAGTATCCCTAACTTAATTAGGGTATGTTTTAATTTACATAATCTGTTTCCTGAAATTCAGTAATTTCTAAATTGCACAGGCACAGAATACATGTGCTCTTGGATGTGAACAGAGCCATTTATGAAACAGAAGAGCAAGTATTTCTTTGCTCATGGAGAAAAAGGTAATTTTGAGATGACTGCCTAAACCCAAAGGGACTCATAACTATCCTGAACACAAAGACATAAAAGTTTGTAAACAATACAATTACAGGAGTCTGCAGGCAGGTTCTTTAATCAGCAGCGTGGAACTAAAAGAGTCAACGCAAGCCGAGGCTTCCATCCACTGTCAAAGGTGCTGGCACTTTACAGTTTTATTACCAGAAACATAAGGGTGGGGTTTCACTTTTTAAAAGACAGCCCCGTGAACTTTACATGAAGTTTGCTGGTCATCTCACTACTACCATTTACATATAGCTCTGAATGCAATTGCTGCTCAGATGCTTACTCTCCTGTAGACAGCGCTGACTTCACTATGTCCGGCTGGTCACCACCTGAGCTTGTAGCAGTTCTAGTTCTGTGCTGTAGATGAGCTGTCATCAAATACTTTTTTACGCTAGGGACAATGTACTTAACATACCAGAAGACATGTAGGTAACTTTACAGAAATCATCTTCAATTTGCCTTTTTAAAGTAGGAATTAAGCCATCCTGATGAGATCACAGTAACCTGTGACCTTCAGATGGTCCTCCTCTGCTTCAGTGAAAGAAAAATGAATCAAGGAAGCAACACCCACAATAATGCCTTCATAAACGATGAAACAGCATGAATCAAAAGTATGTCAGAAATACACCACACCAGAGACACATAGAGAAGGAGGTATATCACATTTTGTTTTCCTCTTTCCTCCGGCCTTCCCATCTGTGGCTCCCCAGGGAGGAACATAGTTCCAAGGGCTAGTTATCACTTAACAGCAATGAAGTTGCATGACTGCAATATGGCACAGCACCATAGGAAATGCACTGTATCACAGCGTTGGCTGAAGGAGGTGAACAGTTTCTTCTGATTATTCATCTCCGTCCACTGACTGAAGTGTGTATCAATCAGAGACTTTTTTTGATGCACTAAACTGTTGCACAAAACCAACAAAAATTTATCAGGTTGCTACATGTCTTCCATTTTGTGGCTCATGAGAGTCCAAAGTGACCTGGGAGTTTCTGAAGCCTACTCACTGATAGACACAGAAAAGAGCTCACTAACATTTATGTGAACCTTTGCCAGGCAGACACCCTCCATTTAAATAAACCACATTTGACTTGCCCATCCTAGTCTGACAGTTGGCAGCCATTCTGCTGCTCAGTAAAACAAAAATGGCTTAATACTCCTATTAGCAAAAATGAGAAAACCAGTGTTGATGCTCTTAATATTTCCATCGCTTTTTGGCTGAAATTATATAAGGCAGATTGTAATTCATTCTTCTATTACAGTGACACAACTGCATAATAAAAATAAATAGCTTGTGGCTTTACAGCAAAAATGAGTCAAAACCACAGAAAAAGGACCACTTAATGGTTGTGAAGATTCATTTAGATAGACTAAAACTTCAAATTCATCATCTTAGTGAGCTAAGGTAGTTCCCCTTCCCACTTTTGCTTCAATTTATCTAAGCCTATTTCTGAATTCTGTGAAAGCCAAATAAATCATTTTTACAAGGAACTTTTAAAACTGGCCTCCAAAAAAGCTTGAACCATAAGCAGAACAGTTGGAAAACATAAAATTAAATATAAATGGCTTTAGTTGGGTTTGTTTTGTTGTTTTTTTTTTTTAAAAGGAAATTTATTTTGAGATTACTGTAAAAAATATCTTCACACCTTATTAATTTATATATCTGACTTTCTTACAAAAGCAAGTTCTAATAAAAGTGTTTTAAAAACTATTCTCTGTAAATGACCTGTACAGCTCCTCTACAAATGACTTCAAAAGCCACTTGAAAAAAAATAACACTATACAATAAAGCAGGGTAATAACAGAGAAAGATGTCTTCTGAAATAACCCTACACTTAAAAGAATAAAATAAAATAGGGTAGTTACCAGTATCACAGGTACTTTTCTGAGTTTTTCATTTAAAAATCTTTCATTTAACAAGCACAAGGTACCCCAAATATTTTTATTAGGCAATTAACAAAGATGATATTTGACATTAAACAAAGCGGCTCTTGTTATGAATGTGTAGTTCTGACTACTGCTTAATAGTCAAAAGAAAACACCTAGATCAAGAAGATGCTTCTTGGGTAACAGCAGGAGTTTCCCCAAGCTTTTCTGGCCCCTTGCTTTCTTTCAGTCACAGCTCTTTTATTCCTCTCTGCCGGCTCAGAAAAGGTTTGGGGGTTTCACCTCTGCTTCATTTCTTAGTCTACATTAACCTGATGCCCAAGTAGCTGTAGGAGACCCCAGGTGCCCTGAAAGAGCAGGAATCTTTTGAATGTTATATGACTACAGGCCACGTGGTTGCTGATGGAGACAGAAGAAAGCACGATGGGTTCCTTTGGTTATAAAACCTATAACCGAGGAAAACCCGACTCTCCAACATTTGCTTACTATTACAGGCTGCAACCCCTATACTTTTCTTTCCAGATGTATACTCAGACAGATGCTAGCAGACCAAGCTACCAGTCACAGTTTTATCATGCATAATCACCAACCAGAGCAAGAATCTTATTTTATTATTCTTAACAGCCACACACATTTTAACCTCATTTTGGTTCTCACTGTTGTAAATGAGTTTTAGAAGCTAATGCTTTGTAAAGTGAAGATGTGCAGATATCCCAAATGACATTACAGCTCTTTCCAATGCTAGTAAACTGAGATATCAGATGCTGAAATCACATCAGAGTGAAATGAAACACTAAGGCAGCTGGCAAAGGGCATTCATGCTGTTTAGCTTTAAGCATAACAGGCACCTAAGGCTGGAAATACAGGTGGTGAAAAATGTGCAGGTAAGAAACCTCCTTCAGCTAGAAATGGAGACAGCTCTTCTAACCTTCTCAGGGCCAAATACAAGCAACTAGTACCATCTGAGACCCCCTGAGGTATCCATCTCCTTGGTCTCCCTCGGTTAAATATGAGCCCAGATGCCCTTGTCTCCTGTGTCATACCTGTCAGATCCAACTAGGTGTCTCAGACACCTCTGGCATCTCAAACAGCACTTTAAAAGCCATGTTGGGAGGTTGATTAAGGCCTTCAGCAACACAAACAACATTAAACTGTGTGACCAATAGTTCAGAATTACTGAAAGATATTACATATCATGCTTCAGCATCTCCTGAATCATTTTTCAGTAATGTTTTCAGAGGTAAAAAATAATAAGCATTGTAGAAATACTAGCCCAGAATGAACTTAGATGTTTTTAGATAAACAACCTCAAAATAATTTTAGCAAACAAGTAATTTTCTTGTATTTTTCACAAAACTTATCCCTCATTTAGAAAATAAATGCAGTGAAAGATTTCTCAAATTCTTCATACCTTAGAAAGAATTTCAGTTTCTGATTTTAATGCCAAATTAACTTCTGCATTAACTGCGCAACTGAGAACAGTGCCTTCTTCTCCAGCAGTGTTGCTAAGTAACCACAGCATTTTCTGCCTGAGACAGGTCAAGGATAAGGGTTCATAAAATGCTTAAGGAGTTTAAACATTATCAAATGAAAAAAATATTTTCTATTCAAGGTAATGATGTAAATGATGTACAGAAGCAGGGCTAATTGCAGTTGGGAAAATCTTCCCTTACAGAATCCTTAGGATTTTTATTTTACATGTGTAATTGCGTCTTCCAAAGAAACAGCACAGTAATGTTCAAGATTTTATCAATAGACAGCGAAAATCACTTCTGGCAAACTTCTCTGCATCAGCAATGAGATGGCCTAGATACTCTGACAGCTCCTCTTTAAGAGCTTTTGTTTCCATGACAAGGCCTCATCACAACAGCAGAGATAAAGCATTAAAGAAAACTGATAGGGCAAACAGAAGGTTATGATGCTTTTCTCTCTCCCAAAGTGCTATTATTTCTCAAAGATCATCCTTGTCTCCAGGTATGTTACTCTGCCTTTTTCCAATATGAAAATAATTTTCCTGTTAGATCCATTTGGACCAGGTACATGTCTTAATGTGTACCTATGGTATACCACACGCTGATTCTTCATACACACTTCGTTGATATACGTTAACAAGCATACTGATGTACAGCTGGTTTTGATTTTTCTAGTATCCCAGACTCCCCTGCATACTTTCTATGTTTCTTTCCTTTGTCATCTGCTTTTCCTTTCAGCAACACTATGTATATGTTGCAGCATGTTGGAAGAAACATCTTGTCATTTATTTCGATAGCTTCGGATTCTCTGGTGGTTCTCTCATCACTACAAAACCTAATCATTTCAAAGTGTTCAAAAGTTGTCTGTAGACAGCTAGTTAAAATTGTTCACTCAGCCAAAAAGCATGCACTTTCTGAAGCGACAGCCAGACACTAAAATATGAAGTATTGCAATGATTTACAAATAAATTGCCTGCCTCTGCAGAACTCTGGTAAAATCTTTCACTTTTTTTTTTTGTTGTTGTTTTTTTTGGTTGGGGCACAAAAAGCATTACAGCAAGTCCTAATTAAGGCATTAAGAAGTATTAAATGTGGGAATGAAAATTTAGACAAAGCACAAAGCCAGCAGATCATACAATGCAGTAATTTTTGATATAAATTTTTGACATATCTGTTGATATAAACAACTTCTCCTTAAATCCAGGGGTAAAGCTGTATTTACACAACTTTCTCAGGGTTTCTTATAAGTACAGCCTTCCTCCAAGACCCTGAAGTCACAGGTAACTACTGCAATCCAATTAACATTTATCTTCTTGCATAAGGATTTTTGATCCTCTCCAGAAGGAGTAGTCTTAGAAAATCATCAATGCACCAGTACTTCTTATAATAAGTTTTAATAATAGTCTTAAAGTATCCTTTTTATTTATGCCTTTTAGTAGTCCAAATGAGAGCAGAAATGTTTGAGAAAGCTACGGAGGCACTGAAGCTCAGAATTTGCCAAAAACATATGTATAAATTCCTCCTCCCCTTTGCCAATGCTCTCCATAATAAGGATTACTGAAGGCATTAACAATAATGCAGAAGGATAGTCTTGAAAGAAGAGGGACACTAGGCTCCCCACATCTAGGTAGTTTCTGTGTCTCTGAAAGCATCTCTCTCTTGTCTCCATTAACCACACAGGGAGCCCCTGACAGGAGCC
Organism: Falco rusticolus; assembly: GCF_015220075.1. Lineage (NCBI taxonomy): Eukaryota > Metazoa > Chordata > Aves > Falconiformes > Falconidae > Falco > Falco rusticolus. The sequence continues at coordinate 56,315,384 of NC_051187.1, forward strand.
TCCTAATTGAAAAACCTAACTTTGGCACCCGAAATTACGCATGTGTGTGGGCTGGGGTTGCGACAGGACCAGCAGCCACGTGATGGACAAATTACACACGCAGCCTTCACAAGGGAATGGCCAGTAACCAAAGGGATACACAAAACTCCCTTCAGTGCCAGAATTCAGTGGAGCAAAGCCAAAAGAGATTCCCATAGTGGGTTGGTACTGTGAGACAGCCCATACAGAGGGTACACAGCAGCACTATTGACAGCAGATATGCTGAATGTACTATTGTTTAGATAGTTTACCTTCAGCTACTCCTGCTGAGCCTCCTTTTACTCTGGGAATGTTGCCCCCCTACTGCTCTTTGAGGCCGTATCTGATCCCAGTGGCTGCTCTCCAGCGGGGATTGAATAAGCCCTTAGATAAAGTTGGCAAGGAAGCTCACTCCCCTTCTGAAGTACTTTCAAGAAATACAAGAAAATACATCTGCTTTAACAAGTACAAGAACTATCAACCTGGGGTAGAAAACTAGCATTCCAAGCCCTTTGCAGCTTTTTAAAAAATGTGTTTATCTTGAGCAACACTGCATTTAAAAATGACCCATTCATGTCAGCGGGAGCTGGAGCCTCTCAGGAATTTATTTAGGGTGACTTTACTAGCTAAGTGACAATCAGAAGCATACTAAGAATGCATACTAGAAAGGAAGGGACTTACTATCCTTTTCCAAGGACTGACAGTAACCAAAACCTCGAATGATCTGCAAAAATCAATCAGGTTCTGCACCAGTGCACAATGAGTCAGCTGGCGCAATTGCCCTGTAATACCCCTGAATGGAAAAGCTTTCCTTCACCTCCTGAAATCAGTCAGTCAGAAGCTTTGTGTTCTTAGTTAATTCTTCTTCTGCAAATCAAGGAAGCCAACAAGCAGCCCTGTTTTGGACTGACTCAGGATGATGGTGTTTTTCTTTCTTGAAGAGGGAAGCAAGCATTCCAATGCTATCCATATGAAGATGCATGAGCAATACAGCATGAAAAACTACACGATGGTCTTTAAATGCCAAGAGCCAGTGCAAGCAGTCACAAGAAATAATGCATCAAAACTTCTAATGAGAGAAAAGGAGGCAGTTAAACTCAGCAGAAATTCATTACAAAGCTGCTAAAGGTCAGCCTGCAAATTTACAAGTCACACATTAAAAGAGTAGCACACCACTGCTGATCTCAAACCACTGCTGATCTGCCTGAACTCGCTCAGAGCAGATATTGCCAGCTACGCACCCAAACTTCAGCTGTGACCACAGATAACCAGCACCTCTCAGCAGCTCGCCTACAGCCTTTCACGAGAAAAGGCTTTCCACTAGTTTTAAGACCTGCCTGACACAGTGCATCACCCTGGAACAAGGAAAATGACCTCCTCTTCTAAAATGGAAATAAACAGAGGCACTTCTCTTCGCCACCCAAACTCCGTGCTTTCAAATTAAAGATTTTGAATATTGTAAGTCATTGCTTTACATTTAACATTTACCTTCATGACAAAAATCTCACACTGTTCACCCATTGCCTTCATGTGCACAGAACTGCTGCCTCCATGCATTAAGAAACAAAAGGTGAACACCTTCTGTCACCTTACTTGTACAAACCTGTCATCAGCCTGCCTTCTGCCCAAAGCAGCCAACCCAGAGACTAAACACACTTTTCCACCAACAGCAATGATGCTGCCAAGAAAATTAACACATTCCTTGTTTCATCCGGCACTTTTTGGGCTGCTAGCAGAGTCCATATATTATTTACTTTTACGAAAGTGGCTACTGACAGCTTTGTTTGCATGTTTTTGCAGAATGCTTTTATTAATTTCTGCACAAGTTAATAGACATATTAAGAACACTGACGTGTATGAACCCCATTTCCTAATACTGAAGTGTTTCCTTCCCTTGCATACAGTTCATGGTATAACAGCTTTTAGATTATAAGTTTTAGAATATAAAATTATGTCAGAAAAAGTTTTCCTTAGCAAGTAAAAAAAAAAAATTTAAAAATTGCTTACTTACTTTGCAGGCAAGCACCCAAATTACAAATGTCTCTTCTCAAGAAAGATTGATCTCTTTGCAATGGAGCTACTTTCAAGAATATATAGAAAAAAAAAAATGTCTGTTTTGCTCACAGAGGAACACAAATAACTTTAGCTTTACTGGGAATAGGAAAAAGTAAACATTACTGCTCATTCCAAGATATAGGAGGACAGGTTTATTAGAATGCTTTATTTTTAGAAACATGATTTTTTCCCCCCCTTCTTTTACAGAAGATTTCAGAGAATACAAAAAACTAATAAACTCAGAGAAGCTGCAAATACTCATATTCAGTGGAGTTATAGATTGACAAGTGACTGCTTTTTTGTGCAGTAATTATTTTTTTTTTGGCTAATGATATTTCTTTTCCTACATAATAGTTTTCCAGTGATAACCCCCCCCAAAACATAAAGGAACTCAGACCATATCTATTCCATGCTTTATCCACTGATGATCTGTCAAAGTGTGTTAGCTGGCTAGAGGGTTTGCATATACAAACTACATTAATGTTTTTGGAAAGGAGCAAAGATGCAAGTAATTAATTGTAAGGAACACTTGGCTTTGAACATCTCACCCACAGCATTTCTTAATATACTTCTATTAGTTAATAGAGCTGTTTTCAGTTTTGCTTCCTGTGTAACATTTACTTAATAACTTGCAGTCAAGATACAGAAATATCCTAAGGCATATTAGAATCTACAGTTATGTTCAGAGACATACATCTGCCTGTAATAAATTTAATTAATTTGTATTGTTTAACAAATGGAATAGGCAAGAGCTAATAAATAAAGAAAATGGGCATGAACTGATAGAGAAAGGAGTGAAAAGGAAAACCAGTGTAATATGAGTTAAGACAAGTACAGTCCACTACATATACCAAACAGGAATTAAATTCTTACCTTTGTTATTGTATACATCTAGATAGTTTGGTGCTGAAAAAATTGTGATTAGTGAAGGGAAGCCTGTTGTCTGGCTTTTCCTGTACATACGATACCTAAAAGGAAAGAGACAACACTAATTATTGCTCAGTGTTGCATGTATATTTGTCACTGACCAACCATAGTGCAAAAACCCCTAGTACATTACTGCGCTGGCTGATAACAAATGCCAAGACAGAAAACCATGCATGTCTGCTTTTAAAAGCCATAGAAAAAAATATTTTCTGCAGGTGTATTCATTACATTCATTTGGGATGGCTGGGGATGCAACACCATGCTTGAAAGCTGTGTCTCCGCCTGAAACTTGGTGAGCTAGAGGTGGTTTTTGTTACGAATTCACTCAGTGCCTGTCCCTGAAGCCAGGTGGCCTCTGTGCATGCACCCCAGGACTTTCCCGGACTTTCCCGGACTTTCCCTCTGTGGGACTGCAGGTGAAGGCAAGCACCAGCACGTGCCTTGGAGATGCACAGAAGTGCCTTCAGAAGTGCACGTCCTCCATGCCCCTCCAGCTGCCTGCACTCTGCGCATGCAAGCGATGGCAAGGCCAGGGGAGATGGAAAGTATGAGAAAGGGAGGGGAAACAGGGGATCCAATATTTTCGGTGCTGTGTCTAATCTCATCCAGTCTATTAGCCAGTGTATGAACGCTTTCAAGTTTTCATTACCTAACCTTGCTGCCTTATGAAAAATAAAAGCCTTATTGGACCAACATATAATCAATCGAGCATCAAAGCTGCAAGCAATTGGAAGCAAACCAACCAAACAGTGCTTTTGTCTTACTAAGACACAAATACTGCTCTTTAGTCTTCAACTACAACAAACTGAAGAAAGTGACAAATATCCACAATAGTTGCACTGAAACTATTGTGTAGTTTCACTGCAATCCCTTCCACAAAATTTTTTCACCCTTTATTGGAAAGCAATACAATAAAAATGAAATTTCATTACCCATGAGTATTTCATGCCAGCTATTTTTGTCAGAGTAATAGCTTGCTTTTAATTGCATTGAAGTTTTTAAGTATGTGACAATTCAAACATTCAGAATAGCTTTTTATACGCATAGTGAATATCGACCTCATTCCTACAATCTTGCTACTTTATCTTTTATCACTATTCAGGTTGGGTAAAATTTCTACCTCCAAATAAACACATTAATAATTTATGCAAGATATGCAAAGCTATTTATTCAGATACTAATCCTTCATTAACATCTCAGAAGTATGGTACAGTTCAATGAATAGATAGGGTTTGGTTGGGTTTTTTTTGTTTGTTTTTTTTGGGTTTTTTTTTTGTTTGTTTTTTTTTTTTTAAAGCGGCATAAGAAGTTGTAGCTTTACACTAACAATAGTTTCATGAGAGAACCATCAACACTTGATGCTTGACCTGGGCTGTTTTTGCACAAGTGTCTTAATAAACTCGTTAAATTGATTAATGATAGTCCTGCATTAAATCATTTTTAGATATCACGCTCCACAAGTTTATTTTCTTGATAAACTGTATAACCACCAGGCCCAGAAGTCTCAGGTAGGTATGAAAGACTTGAATGGATGACAGTTATGGCCTTTGTGAGCCAAATCACTTCCAAGGCATCACGGCAATCAGTGTGTCAGAAGTCTCAGGAACATTTGCAAAACTTCTTTTTTCTGAGCTGAATTTGTTCTCCTTCCCAAGTCTGCCACTCAAGTAACTTTTGGTCATTTTATGCCACTTAAGATCACTAAGGCTAAGTAAGTGGGATATATGAGGGTTCATTAAGTCCTGTAACTCAGTAATAATAATGTAAAAGACATTCTAATGCCAGTGTACGTTTGTTCAGCATTCATAGAAAGTGAGAGCGGTTGCAACTTTAAGTTTTCCAGTTCATTCTCGCTCAGTTCTTTCTTTCCTTGCTCTGTTTGACAATGGTAAGCCATTATACATTATTAGTGCCCCCTCTCCACACACACTTACCCGGCATCCTGGGCTTCATGAGCTCGGAGTATAGATAACAAGTTATTGTGCTGTAGGAATTCACATACAGCAGGGTAACTGTTAGAAGAAAATAATAGCACCTGTTATGGCATTATCAGAAGCACCACATTCAGCTCCAGCTTTCAAAAATGTTTCATCCAACATGCATCATTCATGAAATCAGCCCCTGCTCTGCCAGCAGATTTCAGTAGAGACAACACTAGCAGCAGCACCTTCTTTAATCCCACCCCATAACTGTGTGGAGAGGAACTCTGGAATGTTGCAATTCATTGCGTAACAACAACCACCTTGTTTCTTGTCAGAAAGAAAGTAATTTCATTATACCTTAAGATTCAATGTACTCAAAAAAAAAGTGATACAATGGTTGCTTGCAACAGAAAAACGTCCTCAGCCACTAACTACAGTACCCACAGGCTGTTCATCGGCACCAGACAATGAAGTGGTGTGCCGAAAGAGAGGGAGAAATACAGAAAGGAGAAAGGCAAATCAGTCTCCAAACTGGAGACTTCTGATCTTCTGAACTTCATCTCCTCGATAAACAAGAATTATTTTTCCCCTTGGCAATTTTACATGTAAATTCTGTGACTTCTGAAATCCCCCAAATGTGCCGATTGAATTCCAAGACAAGTTCTATTGTATGAATGAAAAAAAAATATCATCAAGTAAAAATGGTGATAGAGGTATCTCTATCATATTTTTCATTGCACATGGACAGTGTTGTTTGAGGAGAACAGAGGAGCCCTTTCTTACAACCTCAGCACTGTGAAAACCACCCTTACTGTTTAAGACACTGAACACTTACGGAAATCACATACACGAAAAACAAAACATAGCACAACCTGAATGCAGCTTTGACAGCACAAGTGTGAAATATTAAGTTTTCAGAAAAAAACTACTTAAAATTATACCTAACTGTTACAGAACTTAAAATGACTCCACATTTCGTTGCTTTTGAAAATAAGTTTTTTCTGTAACAACTGTTTTCTTCTTGCTTTTAAACCGCTGATGAGACTCCATGCCTGCACTGAAGGATAAAAAGCACGATGGCCATCTATCATTTCAAGACAGGAAGCAAAACCTCTCTTCTCCTGTCATTAATAATTTAATACAGAACCCCAGAAAGCCAGATTCCTGGCTTCTCCTGTCAAAATCCAACTGTAGCAAGAACAAAACTGAACAAAGAACCTGCATGGAAGAGGGTAACGGTGAAGCGGCACTGGAATAAAGAAAGACTTCACAAATTTGACAAAAGGTTACCAGGAGCCTAAAAAAACACAACAAAACAATGCTAAAGGGTGGGAAAGACTTTTTATTCAGATGACACCTAGAGCTCTTCCCTTTCCCCCCTCCTTGGGCCAGCCCTATATGTTTTGTTTTGCCTTATCCAGATTTATTTCCCAGCCTTGAAACCAAGCGATCGTTCAGCTGATTGTTTTATATTTCATGACCTTTCAGCAGGGTGGGAAGTGGGCACCCCTGCGAGGTGGCAGGTGACCTCACCCACACCCCTGCAGCCCAGTGACCCTATGTCTGAAAGGCACTTCTGAACTGAACATTGCTCACTGGCAAGTACGCAGCATGGTATTGGCACCGTTCTGGCTAGCAGCTTAAAGGAGTCGCATTTTAAAACACTGATCTCGGGAGTAACCAAGTGTTACCGCCTCCTGTCACTATCTGAATTTACTTCCAGTCCCAGAGGCTGCCTGCACATCAGCAGCAAGACAAGCTGGCCAGGCACAGGAGTCTGAGCTGGTACTTTCCTGCACCCCCCTGTCCGACTGGAGCTTGACCAGCTCCAAGCACCCTAGCTCCAAAGCCAATGTGGTGGAGCTGCAGGCTGGCACATGTGGAGAGTTGGGCTGTTTTCTGAGCGCAGCCTGCCCCAGAGCAACATCTAACCTGAGACCAGGACCAAAACACAGCTTTTCCTGGATTTGAGGCCCAGGATGTGACACACAGACATTATAATTCCCTCTCTTCTCATTGCTGGGCAAATTGGAGAGCAACAATCAAAGTCATTGCTCAAAAAACCCCATCAAAACTGGTGGCAAAAGGTGTAAACCTCATATAGCAGCTCTGAAACATCATCTGACAGTCGTAGAAAAAGCGAGATAGACCCTACATTAACACCCATTCCCCATATTTATTTTCCACTATCGATTCAACTCTCCCATTGTTCAAATAACAGAACAGTTGGAAAGGTTTAGAGAAGGAAATACAAGGTGTTGGGGCAGACATTAAGGCATCTCCATGATCGCTCCTGTGCTGGTTCTGCAGCACAATGGGCTCACAGCGTGCCTGTAAATAACACAAATTTGCAGAGTCTCTGAATCTCCAAGTGTAACTCACATACAGGTATGTTACAGGATCGTACATACCATCAAAGACCCTGGCAAGAGCAGACCGTTCTGCAGTACCTTAGGGGCAAGATGCAGTCATACAGTTATATTACGCAAAATACTTAAGTAAAAGCTGTTGCTAAAAATACTGAGCAAGTTAAAAAAAAAGTATCTCTCAGCTAAACATTACACAAGAGACCTGCTGTCCCAGCCATGATTTCATGGACCACCTTCAGAGTCCACTTGCAATTGCTTAAGAGACCCATGAATTTCAACTTCATGCATTAAACAGATGAAAACTCAAAAAAAAAAATAATGCAAAATCTAATGCATCATCTTCCTTCAGTTTATCCAAGAGAAATGCTACGGCTTGCTTCCAGTCTTCCTGGATATTTTGCAAAGCTGAAATGTCATTTGCAGCTAGAGGCTACAAATCCAGTAGAATGGTATATTGCTGGTTTTGGACTTGACCAATCTAGCATATATTCTCAGCTGCAGGTTTGGTATTTGGAATTGTCTAAAAAGATTGCCATTATAAAATAATTTCAATACCCAAATTACGTGGGGTATCATTTTGGCAACTGCAGTGATCTCACATACACTGACAGGCTGCCATTCAAACCACTGGCAAATGAGAACTAATTTGCATACATTTATTTTCATAATTAATTGTGACTAAATGTAGACTTATGGTACATGTTGTTTAGAAATTTTTACATTAACTTCTGAAAACTGGGGTCTATAGTGAAAAATCTGATAGACAGTTGATTATGTTCATTACCCATGCAGCTGCCCAAAACGTCTAGCCTACTACCTTTTCCCCCCCTAGTATTCTTTTCATCCAGTGTTAAGTACTGCTTTTAAAGTAGATATAATGAAGTGGTAAAAAAATGCTCCTGAATAGACACGATAGGCTCTTCTTTCCATTTCAAAAGTACAAAAGTGGTGTGGGTTTTTTTTATTTCTTAATTATCTTACTCTTCATAAATCGTGGAAAATAGACTTCTACTAGCAGAATTTGGCTGATTCTACAGGTTCCACACCTAGAAAGGCAGAGGTGCTACATAGTGCTCCATGCAAATACACACACACACACAAAAATTAAAATAAAAATCTGGCTGCCATCTTCTCTTCTAAGTGAATAGCATGGTATCTGCAATGAGCAAGCACTCATATACCCAGAGCACTACAACCTATGAGCAGTCTATCTGGATATTTTATTTTTAAAAAAGAAGCAGATCAACTCTCAGGCATTTTTCTTTAGCTATTTGTTAACGCTGGAGCTGGGGAGAAGCAAAGTTTCATCGTATGCAGTTATTATATATGTTATACCAGTGTGACAATAAATAAGGGGCTTTAATTTCCAGCACTTTCTTAACATCAGTGTGCTCCTGCCCAAATGTAATTTCACATTAAACAATATTCCCTCGACACAAAAATACATGCCTTCCAGGTAAACAGCAGGAAGTCCTGCAAAATGCCAACAAAATAGATATTATGGCAAAAGTTATCAGAAACTAGCTCCAACAGAAAATACTTCTGCTTGGAAATTTTTTTCTAGTCTTTCTAATGAAAATTATCATTTTGTCATCAAATTCCCTACTAGTTTTTCTGATTGCTACCCTTCCAGAAACACTCTCCTCCTTGCCCTCCTTTGCAGAACCCAGACTGTAACTCAGATGAGCCAGAAATAAAGCAGTTGGCCAACAGGGAAAACAAACAAACAGAACCCCCCCACGCAACAGGCTTTTCCAGAACGACCCAGCCTTCTGCCTGTGCTTCATGTGTCATGTTGAATCATGGAAGAGCAGTGACTCACAGAGAAAACAAAATACCCCCCCTCCCCCCGTAAAAGCCAGAGATGTTACTCCCCGTGGAGTATGTGACTGATATTCCCTACTTCAGCACCCTTTTTTCATTAAAATGCCTCATGCATAGTGTACTAGTTCTGAGGTCTCTTTTGCATGATCACTGATTACTTCTACACAGTTTTGGGAGAGGAGCAATACTTTGCTAATGTGAACCAAAATGGCAGACGTTTTCAGATTGCTCCTCAACCAATAACAGGAAAAAACTGGATGGATTTAATTATATATATTTTTTAATATTCTTCATCAAACCATTAAACCAGAGGTGTAAATGCTTTTTTAAAAAGAAGAAAATCAAATTTAACCCAACAGCTTCTCTAAGATTACATGCACATATAAAAACAGGCTTTCAGCAAAGCCCACAAGCCTCACACTTCAGTCTCCAAAAGGCAAATGCTTTTGGTGCTCTGTCCCAGGCAGCTCCGAGCACATATCTTTCCACGTGCTTTTTCTTGCCCTTAGCTGTGCTGTCTGCAAAGCTGCACTGAGAAGCAGAGCAGAGCAGAGAACTGCATTGGGATTAGAACAAACATGTTATCTTTTTTGCAGAGTCATTCTTTAGGCTTGGATATATTCCCAGGTCTGATGGAGCACATGAGCAATTCTACCAATACAGCTATGCAGATAATGTGAGGGCAGCAAAAAGCTTCTGGCCTGGAAGAAGGAAGAGTGGAAGAGTAGTTTAAAATGCTGCTACTGCAAAAAAAACCCCAGAACATTCACACAACGCTGCCTTCACCCTGAGGTGAAACATGGTACAATCTTCCAAAGCTTTTAGCAGATATTTCTCTAGTCCTTGCATACTCACAAACTTAACAAAAGTAAACCGCTGAAATGATGTGCTGGCAGTATTATTCTGCCCCAGAACATCTGTAAAGCCGAACCATTTCACTGCTATCCAAGGCTGGCAAATGAACTTCTTGACAAGTCTGCAAAACTAGTCACTCTTTGCCACTGCTAACCATTCTGCCTTTGCTTTTGAAAAATGTAACAACATAGTCAACAGCCAAACAGCTTTATAAAACTCAACATTCCTTAAGAACTGATAGTAGACTCACTATGAAAACCCAAGGCTGGACCACCACGCCAGCAGAAAACTTCTGAATATCTGCTCTGCTTCTGAGGCCATCCATTGACTTTGGCCAGGCTCATGCCACTCTCATGCTCTTGTTAACAGTCAGTAATTAACCAAGCCTTATACACATAAAGGATCCCAGAAAGTCAGTGTTAAGCTTGCACATGTGCTTACTCCTGATAGGAAGCCCTTGATATACTTTACATATGATAAAACACTGCTAATTAACTCAGTGGTGCAACCAAACTCCTGATGTTCTTTACCAGAGCTTTGACAATAGGGAAATGAAACAAGCTGGGTGTGGATCCAATCACAATTTTTCACAGTTAGAACCATGCATGCTCATAGTAACTTTGTCCAAATGTGATGAAAGAATATTTTAATTCTTCATCCATCCAGTAAATCTTATGGGAATGATGACATTCCCTGTCCTAGTGTGGCTTATAAAGAAAAGACTTTTCCCCACACCTTAACAATTGCTTAAACCCAATTGCTTAACTTAATCCTTAAGTTAATATTATTTTCAGAGAGAGAAGTCCAGCTGACTTCTTCAAGCTTTCTGATCACTGGAAAAAAACTATTCTCAAGACTGTAAGTAGCAGGATATCTTGCTAAGTCAGATAAGTTTCTTATAGAAATGCCTGGGAGTTACTTTGCCACTCGTCCTCGAAATAAATGCAAAGAGTCATTGGCAAGATCAGTACAGCCAGCTATGTGCAACTAAGTATTCAATAAATAAATTCAAGGCAATAGTAGATAGTCTGACAAACAAAGAGGAAAACTTCTTTACCAGCTGGATCAGCTGGAAAATCGGCAGGGGAAGAGAGGGAGGAACACCACTCAGGGACAAATTAATTCCCTCTCTTGTTCATAAGATTCCCTGAATAGGACATTATTTTGGGTACGGATGAAAGAAAAGCTTCACTTCATTAAAAAACAACTCACAACTAGCACCCAGCTATTTCTACTTTTTCATAAAATTGCACCAACATGACCATGACTATGAAGGATGTACAACCTTAAATTTCAGGAAGAGGAAAGGAAATCTCATCACTATCACTCCTTGCTCACTTTAAAGTCCAGAGAACATTAATAGATTTCCAAGATTTACTTAAATTTCAGAGTTACTTTTCACTGTGGCATTATACTATTGCTGTTTTCAAGGATCCATAAATTTCGACAATCCACATGGCAAAATGCTGCTGCATGCAAGAGGCTTGCATTAAGCAGTGACTCCTAGCACCCTTGAAAATTAAGCTGACTGTTCTTTACATCTCTAAATGACAGGTTAGGCCTGTGGTTTCAAGATCTGACATTTTACAGCGCTAGCCATAACAGTTTCAAGAAGTCTTACACAAAAGGAAACTTCTTGAAGAAAAATCAAGTCAGTTTGAAATTCAATAGGCTATACGTGAGCAACCACCTAAGGTAATGCACTGAGATGCTGGTCAGACTACTGTAAGCTACAATCTTTCTACTTTCCCATTTGTATTTACCTTATACAAATGGCTCAACATTTCATAAATGAGTTTTGGCTGAATGGAGATGAATTCATGTATTTCTGAGCTGGGAAGTCCTGTTAATATGTTGTATGTACACAGTTAGAAAGCCACAAAACCGTCATTTTCCTCATAGCATTTTGTTGTAGGAAGTTTAAATCACAGAAAAGACATTTGAAACGTGCCTTTATAATGAACATGTCTGTTAACTGTAATAAATGACTTTCATTTTATTTCTTGCAATTAAGCAATCAGAATCATCTAGAAATTTTCCTGCCTCACATGTGTGTCTGAAATCTTCCTGACCTTCCTTTAAAATGCCCACTGCTACCTTTTAACTTCCCTTTCTGGAAATGACTGAAGAAACAAAACAAATTTTATTCACTGAAGAATAAACACAGTCCATCCACCCAACAGACATTCTTGAGGGAGGACTGCATAATTCAGTCCTTCCTTTACAAACGTAGCTGGCTACAAACTTAGGGAAATTCACTCCTTTTCTCAGGAAGTAATCAGAAAAGGCAAGCAAAATTAGATGTTGCATACCAATGGATACCTTTTATTTTTTTTTTTCCCCCAGGGATTATCATTAGGTGAGCAATTAACGACCTTCCAGAGAAACGAGGCACTTCTATTAAGAAGACACGAACACTTGCCTTTATATAATCCCAGATAGTGTGACTCCAAGCGTCGTCTGCTCGCATCATTAAGCAGTTACATGTCCCTCACGCATGACCTGACAAGTAGGTATCGTCCAAATACCTCCTTTTTTCCTGAAACACGCACTTTTCTCATTATGAGTCAGGACACAGACTAGATCTGGTATATTTTCAGGATAAAACTGATACATATTTTAAGGAAATTTTATGGTAATTTTAAGAAACAGAACTCTGGGGGGAAAAAGCCAACAAAAATCTAAGCGCTCTTCCAGTGTACAGTAAGCCCTGTATCTAAGCGCAAGGCATGTTTGCAAGGTTTTTCACTTTTGTAAGAGAGGTTTACGAGGGAAAACCGCTATTACTCACTGTTTGCGGTGCCTGGGAGTCCCAGGCACACTCTGGCGTTCGGTGCTGCTGAGATGAGGAGGAATGATTTCAGCCCTCAGAGTCATAAGCCCATTTATGCACCGATCAATTGTTTGCAGCAGCATAACACCTTCTTTCATAATGAGACAGAGCATGTTTATGGAGTCCCTTCCAGTCATTATTGATCCGAAGGTGGCAGTGTGACTGGCCTGCACAAGGTGCATGCCAGCAGCCCAGGCTGCACTGCAAACTGCTTCCTTCTCAGTCCAGCCCCACGCTGCAGCAATTACGGCTTGACAGAAGGACTAGGAAAACTAATTTCTAGAAGTCAAACCATCTGCTACCTTCCTAACTAACGTTACCAACAAGGAGGCGGTTGATTCCAGCGGCCCTGTCTCCTGGTTACTGGTGGAAGCCATTGATTTACTTCTGACATGTTACTAAACAGCTACAGGTCAGCTATGTCCAAGGTGAGATTTTCCAAGATAACTGAAAGAGCTGGATTCCTCACTTCTGCTGAGCTTGTTGGGAAAACTTAGACTTGCTTGTCACTAGCATGGGCTGAACCAGAACCGCACCCTCTAAAAGGTTCAACCACCCCTTAACACTTCAATAGCATCTTCACATTTCTTCCGAACAAGAAGTATTTTTTTTTAATTAAGATGTCACTGGATACATTGCTCATTTTGCCATTTAACCTCCTCCCCTGCCAGTTTTGTTACTCTTGTGTCCTTGTAACAACAACAAAAAAACCCCAACCAAACAAAATACGCAACAACAGCAACAATAAAAAAAACCCCAAACAAACAAGAAAAAATCAAAATCCCTCAAACCCGCCACACTGTCAGAGGAGGGTATAACATAATCATCGCCACTGTTCACGAGGTAACACAGGCCCGTCCTATGGGGAAGACGGAATGGAAGTACTGCTTGGAGGTTCTTCTCCACCACTTCAAGCACACCTAATGGGGTGTCCTCTGCCTGCTGCCTACAGGACTCTGTCTACAAACCAAGCTGCCTACCACTAGAAACAGAGAAAGGCAGCAGTCATCACCCAGGCACCACTGGGAGAAGGGAACAGTTTGTTGCTTGCTTTGGTCTCCCTGTGCATTGCTAAAGAGGGGCCAGGGACATGTCCCCTGGCACGCAAGGAAATCCGCTCCTTTAATGTGCAGGAGAGAGAGTCTTCTGGCTCCTTACTAAGAGAGAGAGAGAGAGAGAGAGAGAGAGAGACAAAAAGCCCCTACACTCAAAGGACAATTACCACGAAGTAGAACAGAAATGGAGAAGAAGGTTTCCTTTAAATAGTCACATTTACATTTGTTTTAGATATCCTTCTATCCCCATTACTATTACGTTTTCCAGGAACATTCTCAGTTATGTTTTAATAACAAAGGTCCATAGAAAGCAATAATTTTGAAGATTATTAATGTGATGTCTTTGCAGCATTTAAGTCATCATATGTTTCTGTAAGAATGTTACAGGCACCAACGCTGTTCAAATCCTGAACTCCTTGGGAAGAACTATTCCCAAACAAAAACAAAAGTTCGATAAAACTGAGAGAAAAAAAGTACCCGTGTGTGGGAATTCACAATATTTACTTACCCTGCAGAGTGATACGGTAGTGCGTTTTCCAATGCTGGCATCTTTCATCGAAAATTAAGTTCTAATTTTCAAACTAGAGATGTAGTTACCTATCCCTTTTAAAAAGCATCACAGTAATTCCCTAAATTACAAGAACAGCCATAAACACAACACACAGGCTTTGGTGAATAAAATTAAATAATTTTAGGGTTTCCCAGTTGTGGGTGAAAGCAAGATACAAACAAACCAAGCATGAATTTACCTGAAAACAAGGCAAGACTGCAGAAAAAAAGGCCCAGTTGTCTAGTGCCACAAACTTCAAGCAAATGTTTATATACCGCAAAACCAGAACAAGTTCATGTACAGAAACCCATTCAAAGTCGTAATACTCACCTGTAGAAGTACGAGCACCCCCTGACTGTGTTGTGAGTAAAGTGTTCCTGAGTCTTCTCATTTCCAAAGTCCTCCAGTGGGTCTGACCACAGGATGTCACACATAGGTCCGTACGCAGGTGGTTCCTTGAATCGATCTAACTAAGAAAAATAGGAGACAAAGAAATACTAACTTCTTTCAACCATGTATCAAAGAAACACTGAAGCAAAGTTGCCCTTTTCATCCCATGGGTGGGTAAACAGAGACCCAAAGCAATCTATTTTTCAGTTTTGGGCCGCTCTCAGCTTTATAGCAACCGATTTTGAGTAACAGTAAAACACTCCTTGCTAACACCGACAAAGAGGAGAAAAAACAGATATAACCAAAAACGAAGAGATACAGTAGATTGCCATTCTATATAATTTTTATGTGGAATTCCCCCCCCCCCCTTTTTTCTACTGTATTTTGCAATCATTTCAGTAGACAAAAGAGAAGATGGTATTTCTGTATTTTGTAAATTTTTTTAACATCATGGCACTCAATTTATGTGCGTGAGGCACCTCAAGAAAAAAATACTGTAGTTATTTCAAAGCAAGTTCCCATTTTTATTTAAATAAATTTTCACAAAAAAATCATATTTAAATACCAAGACAATATCTCTGCATTACAGCATCTTGCCATGATATTCTTGTTGCTCTCATAACATTAACCTTAATCAAGCAGCTAAAGCCTCCTCTTTCTGCCTGACTACTGGTATTAAAAAATTCAAATTATATGGAATCTTACTGCGAATAAGACAAAGCATGCAAAATACAGAAATATTAAAAATCAGCATTCCTTTGCAAAAATTCTTTAATATAAAAGCACCCCTTGTTAAGACGTGTGTATGAATCAGGCTTGCACTACAAAACATTCTCTACTCTGACCAGAAAGATCAAGTAATGATTTAGTAGCATACCCAACTCATACCCCCCACGCTCCCTACTCCTCCCCAAAAAAATATTTCCAAGAGAAAGAATGTTTGTATGCTTTCAACACTCAGTTAAAAAGCTGTGATGAGACCTCTACAATTTTACTTTTGTGTCCTTGTCATGAAATATTCACGGCATACCTACACTTAACTTATTTCAGCCCTCTAACAATAATGCTTTTGTAACTAAAATTAGCTTTAAATTAAATAAAAATTCATAAATATGCAGAACCAAGATGAATAAACCTGCTCGCAGGGTGTGTGTATGTGTGAAGATGTTAATGACCTTAATCTAGAATCTGAGAACTTTTTATTCTGCCATAACATTCTTGCAAAGCCAGCTAATTTTTAGGCAGAGAATACTTATGTAATGAGATAGCAAACCCTTACCTCAGAAACAAAACTTTACATTCAATAATTTTTAAAAGTGCAGTTAATCTAACTGCTTTTAAATCAAAATGTGGAATTACTGGCTCAAGTTTGTTGTTGGTTTTTTTTTCTTTTTAAAACTGCATTAATTTCTTAGTAGGCTACAAATTAACTTCAGAATATAATTTATCTTTTAGTAACTTTAAAGCTCAGAAGTATACATTCGTGTTTGCAGGTTTCAAACTGCAAGCAAGAAACAAGAAAATCTCTTCTGCTGAGAACACTAAGAATGAATGGTTTAAATACCTGCTTTTAGAAATATCAACTGAGATCTCTTTTACTGAAAAAAGATCTGAAAAAAAATTAATCTTTCATAACGTGCAGCAACACTGGATTATGTGAAGAAAACATCTGACACTGTTCTTTGAACTTTCATGAGATTTTAAAGAAACTTCTCAGAACACGAGAGTACCACTCAAGCATCAATTTACTAAGCTTCACTTCATTTACTAGGCACTCAAATGCAGTACGATTAAAAATGTGGCAGGACCTACAGAGAACGAAGCTCTTGACATTTTTTAAAATAATAATGTTGTTTTAACTATAGTAATTACAATTATACCGTAATTTTTTATTATATCTTTTAAGTATCCTGAGTTTTTTCTACAGCTACTTTTACCTCTTCTCCAAGGAAGTGCAGAGTGCCTAACAAGGCACAAGGAGTCCTCAGATGGTGTGCTTACATTGTGCTAGTAGATTAATACTTGAAAGAAATTCATGCTATTTATTCATTCATTCCCAAATACTTATATACCTACAGATTATTGGGCTTTTTTTAGAACATGAAGATGATAAATACTTTGTTTTACTGGATGCCGGTGATTCCCTCACCTCAATAAAATAAGACTAATAGCAGCCATTCCTTTCATGTTCCATTTAAAGAGACCTTTAAAAGGTGATAATGTCAACATGAACGTCAAAATGACATATGAGCATCTCACACAAATGAACAACAGTAAGAAAGGATTCAAGTTGTAGTTGCTGGTGATTAATGGTTCACTTATTAGGCCTGAACACCATTCAGACTTACTTTTCTGATGTCATCTAAGGTGTTGATCTCTGGAGATAAGCCACCGTGTACACACAGGAATTGTTGGTTCATCAGAGCAGCCAAGGGAAGGCAGTCGAAGGCATCCATGCAGGCATCATATACACGTTCTGAATATTTGATTTTACCTTTTAAAGATCAAGATGGTATCAGAAAGTGCCATCAATATTTAAGAGGAAAAAAGAAATTAGGATGCTACTTAGTTTCTCAATCTGAGGACTGTATCAAAGCTTGCCTCATGCAAAAAATTATTTCGGATTATTGTTATTCGCTGCTGGAAAATTCTTCAGATTCTGAGGTGAAACTAGTGAGAGTTCTGCCAAATTTATTACTATTTTCTAAGAAAATGTAAATAAACAATTTAATATACTGTTATAGTCTGCCATGAAATCTACATAGCAAACCTTAAGAAGTCTGTTGAGTGGTTGTCTTCTGCTACATTACCACTCAATATAATCTCTATGAAGTAATCAGAACTTTAGCACAGTCTCTTGTAATTATCTACAGAAATGCCATTATGAAATGAACGAGGTGGTACAATGAGGCTGAAATGTTAATTTACCAATATGCATATTAAACTCAGTAAACCATGACGCCTTTGGAGCCAATTAATATTTCCTTTATCCCTTACGCCAAAAGGGGAACACAGATTTATGGCAATAGCTTCAGATTACAGTGCCACTGAAACAAACAAAGCTTCATTGCGCAAGTGAAGGTCTATATCTAATGAGCTTCTACATGTCCCTGTATCCTTTCTTGCAAAACAGAAAGGAATTCCTATAAAAAGGGCATACTGCAAAGTTTAAACCTAATTAGAGGTTAAATGTGAAAATGCTATACTTAAAGAAAAAACCCAACAACACAATATAAAAATCCTTTGCATTTTTCTCCTGCCGTACAGGAGAGCCAGTGAGATGCCACCTCCTCCTCAAGCGATCGGGGTCCTGTCAGAGATACCTGAGCTGGTGTGCTGGCAGGGTTTGATTGCTAGGCGGCTGCATGGGGCAGCAAACCAGCAGCTACTGCAAAAAGCAGTGCCAACATGGGTTTACCAAGAGCATCCAGGCTCAGGTGTCTGCACAGTAGCCCTGGGCTGCTTTGCAGGCCAGGCTGGCAAGCTGAAGTGCCTTGATACCTGCAGCACCAAGTGACAACACCCCTGGGTTTGTACAGGTGGTTGGTCACTACCCACTGTGGAGGGTCCAACCCCTTCCTTTCTGCACCACTGAGGACCCTCTCCAGCCTCTGCAAGGTGACTGCCTTCTCAGAGAATGATGATCACAATTTGACATTAATGATCGTTAAGAAGAAAAGTACATTTCAAATTAAACAAGCATCAAATACTCACAAAATAACAAATCAAGTTGTTGAAAAGGGAGTTAAGAGGAGAAAGATTAAGGCAGACTTACATTCTTGCTTAAATGTGAAATACTCTGTTAAATGTCTACATTCATGATTCCCACGAAGTAAAAACAGTGTTTTGGGGTAAAGGATTTTCAAGGCCCACAAGTACAGCACACACTGTAAATCAGAAACAAGAAAAAAAATATAATTCACAATTAAGGATGTAATTCAACCACGTAAGTACAGCTCCACCAAAAATACTAGCAGAAGAAAAAGTATTCCGTGTGAAACATTTACTTGCAATGTGTTAGCTTCACTCTTCATACATTACATGCAAACATTTCTTTGCACTTTAACCTGCACTGGCTGAAACTAGTATCCTATATTCTGATAAAGTTTCACACCTCTGCTCAGTGGTGTACTGCCTTCAGGGGCCCCAGCTATCAAGAAGCAATTGCTGCACACCTTTAAAACAAAGTGCGCGCTCTCCACCTGGTAGGTTAGGCAGAAATCTGCCGTGGAAACAATTTCACCGGAAGATCCATGTTTCCTGGCTTAAGGAAATATTGCCATAGAACAATTTAACTCACACTTCAGGAAATACCTCAGCTTCCAGTATTACACAGTTTTTCAATGAATGCTTGTTGATTTTTCACTTAACATTTTTCTGTACAAACAACGGAGAAAAAACCCACAAAGCTCTTGCATTAAATGAAGTTACTATAAAGCTTCTATAAAGCCTTTTATCTTTCCAGATTTCTATTTGAGATGACATTTCTTCTAGACATGTTTTCAAAGATAAAAAAAGAGAAGCCTGGGAGAGGCTAATCTGTGCTCAGACCTCTCAAAACCACAGGATTAAAATAGTTGTTTTGAAAACAAAACTGACACAGCAATGCTGCATTACAAGACTCTTGGCAAATGAGTAAACTCGCAAACTTAATGGAAGATTTATTCTTTGTGCAGGATGACCCTGCCCAGGTACCTGGCTGACAAACCCACAGCTACAAGGAAGCTGATGGAACTAAGACCCATTCACCCCATGAGATGCACCACCATCTGCAATAACACTGTACAGACCACAATGGCCTCTCAAAAAACTGGGGGTAGAAAACTGTCTGAACAACTTCTATTCCAATCTTTCCTTCATTAAATACCCACAAACTGCAGAACTGTTGCTCGAGAAACAAAAGGTCACAATGCCCCTGCCCCCCAGACTTTCATTTGCAGCTACCTCCTAACACTCCCCTTCCTTCTATTGACAAAAATTATTTATTTACCTTAATAATCAATAGATTGGAAACTCAGAATGTACTCCTAACCAGTTTCTACTAAAGAGCAAATTCAGCATTTTTGTCAGTGTAATGCCTCTGTATTTGTACAGCATCAATTCTCTTCTACAGTTCAGAATGTCTTGATAAACAGCATAATTACATTAATCATGTCTCAACGTTTTGATTTCTGCTCCCTCATTTGCTATGCAGTCCTCATCATATAAAAAAAAGGAAAAAGGATACAACACTTATGTTTGTGCTAAGCCTCACACTATCCATAGATAATTACATAGCAACAGGGGGTTTATACTACTCTTTGTCTTGAATTTATTACATATAAACACCTGGATGCTCTGCCTGCGCTCTGTAATTTCTGTTCTTCTATTCAGAGGGTCTAGAGCCAGGTAAAAGAGCAGAAAGTACAGGCAGCATCCTCCAGGACCTGCAAAATTAATTCTCCCCCTTGGAAACAGATGGAAGGCCTCCCAGCTCACACCACCTCTTCTGCCTCCCAGGCACTATTGCCACTGCAGGAAGAGAGAAGAGACATCAGAACGCCAGGTAGATCATGCTGACGGAAGCCAGCATGAAATTATGGCGTCAGGTCACAGGAATTACCTGCTGTGGCCCAAAACAACACAAAGGGTGAGCCTCGAGAATGTCTTCTCTCTGTACAAACTCCAGCAGACTTGGGTTTGAGGATTTCACTTCAATGGGGAAGGAAGCCTGCACTTCTCCACACCACTAGCTCAACCCTCCGTCTCTTTGAAGATGACTTCTTCATTCCTCCAAGAACTCCCAGAACTTTCTTCTTCTTAGAGCTTACTGGCTAATGCAAAAATTTGATGTAAAAGCTGTGAGACAGTAAGTTTAAAGTGATACCTCCATCCATGCAAGAACAACTCCAGCTTTTAAAGTTGTGTATTAGAGCTTCTAATCTTGCCAAAGGATCTTATAATTTAGAAAAGCACAATGATTAGTGCTTTACTAAAAAAAGAAAAGAGAAGGAGAGAGGGGAGAAAGAAGGAGAGAGGGGAGAAAGAAGGAGAGAGGGGAGAAAGAAGGAGAGAGGGGAGAAAGAAGGAGAGAGGGGAGAAAGAAGGAGAGAGGGGAGAAAGAAGGAGAGAGGGGAGAAAGAAGGAGAGAGGGGAGAAAGAAGGAGAGAGGGGAGAAAGAAGGAGAGAGGGGAGAAAGGAAAGAGAAGTGGTTTAACCTTCCCTCATAACTAACCTTTTCCATTTTCATAAAGCTTTGGCAACACTGAAGTGACTACTTTGGTACTCAAAATATCATCCAGATTTGGGAAGCAGTAAAAATGAGGAAAGCTGGAAGTTTTATCTTTTGGCATTTGGTACTTACTTACAGGTAATCTCTTTAAATTTCCTTATCACAGATTTATTTTTTTTTCCCCTCTAGACTCATTGAACTAGACTGAGAAGATAAAGGAGAACCAATGCAGTCCAGAAAGTTCTGTGTTTCCCTGACAGTATTCAAGTAACGTAAGCCTACCATTCATATTTTGTGTTGTCAGCTGTACCATATCAAAGGCTTATTTTGTTTAGATAATTCCTTTAATTTTCTCCCTTTTCTGTTCAGTAGTCCAGTGATGTAACATTGTAACAGTAAACAAGAACTAATTAGCAGATTTTTTCTTCCCCATGCAAACTAAACAGCAAATATCAGGGTGACTATTTTTCATGGCTTTTCAACTTAGTCATTTACATACAAAATCCTTAAGTTCAAAAACAACATATCATGAGCAAACATTGTATTTTTTTCTAACTCTGCTTTGCATATCATGATTCTTACTGAAGTCAAAAGAGTTACAATAATTTGCCTTTGGTGAAAATCTGATCTTACAATGTTCAATTACTTGGTAATATTGCTTCCCAATAGCAAAATTTTAAAAGCTCTCTTTTTTCCTTCAACTTTTTCATCAAAAATATACTACTCATCAGCTCTGCTGTAGTTCTGTGTAACATACACAGCAGCAACCTTGCAATCTGGACATCTCTAAGGTATTTTTGGCCTGTCCCATTTCATACTACCAAAAAAAAATAAATACATCTCTTAAATGCCAGCCTTCACACTGCACCCCTGCTTACTTGCGTAGTCTTTCAGCTGTTGAAATAGCAGATATATTAAGTTTGTAACAAAGAGGTAATCTGCCCACCTCCCACCTTCCATAGTCAAGCTGTTTTCCTGCTGAGGTTCTGGCAGCCTCAGCATCAGGAAAGAAAAGGTCTGTGCAATTAAGCACAGTGTAAGCCAAAGGCATGTATTTTCAAAACAGACTTAGGATTTAACTCCACTGTTGCATGCTGAATTTCAGCCTTTGCACAGTTCAACAGTTTGACACCTCCTGAAATGGAAAACTGAAAGTCCCAGACCTCTTGCATGCATCTTAAGTTATGTGCTCAAAACAAGGAACCTTGGAAAATGGTTACCGTTGCCACTGGATTGCAACCACAGCAAAATCTGTAACACGGTGCACTCACTTCTGGGTGCTTTTGCACTGATCGTGCCAGGAAGAAAGAGATGCAGCTCCCTCTGTTAGCTGTGTGGCTTCGTACGGGTAACAAAAGATGAACTCTCCTTCCAAATGACTGTTGGCATTGGGCACTCCCCCAGCAGATGAAATTAAGTGTGAATAAATGCAAGGTAATTCATACTCAGAAGCATCATTTGAGCCATGCTTTGCTAAGGTCTGTACTGATGCTCTGTGGAACAGTGTACTAGCATAGCTCCTTCACTTGTAACACACACCTCACCTAAATATAAACACTGCATTGAAATAATTATACCATCATAGTACCTTGTACAGGTACAGCTTACAAAAATGGAATAACCACCTCAATGGAAATTGTAATTGCATTCACACTACTGGTATGACTATTTATTAGGGCTTTATTTCAGGGACAAATAAAGATACATAGGATCTGTAACCAAAATACTCACAAGAGATGCAAGTTATTGCTGTTTCTGAACTACCATCCCTTGATCACAGGGAAAGAAAACTTTGAACACTACTACAAATAAAGAAAAATTGTATTGCCTTCACTACAACAAGGACTTCATTCTTTTTGTTTCAAACTTTCAGGGCATAAAAGATGATCACTTCTCTTAAGGCTCTGCTGCAGAACAGGGACAACAAGGTAGTGCCACTTGCATCAAGCAGATCCTCAGTGAACAACTTAAAGTCTTTGTTGCAGCTTGTTTATCAATGTGCTGTTATTTACCTGGTTTTTGTGTTTCTAAGACCAGTGCTTATGCACATACAGGTTGCCTATTTAAAAATTAAAAAAGGCTACTGCTGTGGAAATAGACTTCTTATGGAGAAACAGTGAATTAATTCCTCATGGTCTGGGTCTCAGCTGTTTTAAGATGTTGTTCAAGAACTTATGTTTTGTGTTTTTTTTTTTTTTTATGAATGTCTGTTGAATATTCCCAAGCTGCTTTGGAATCTTGTTTTAAAATCTGCATGGTCCTTTAGCATCTCTAGACTTCAATTATTTTAACTCTCTTCTAGCTAGTCTCCCAGATGATTTTGTTAAAACATCACCTGCAAAACACCGCTACTTGCTTTGTACTCTTTTCTAGTATTTATTATATCTAGACTGCATCACTCCCATTTCAGCCCTTGGAAGGACCTTAAAATATCCAAGAAGGAAGGACCTCTTTTTCAACCAAAAAGTGACTGGAAGATTCTTTCTTTTTCTGAAATGTTCCTCTAATTCTTATAGCTAGAACTTTCTCAACAGGTATCTGTGTGCTGGCTCCTAGCTCTCCTCATTGGACCTCATGTCTTGGTCTCAGTTTTTTTCTGGTACAATGGGTCCCACAAAGAGATGGAAGCAGTGTGGGCTAAGCGGTGCCAGCAACCTCCAGGGCATTATCCCACTTGCATTAACCCCTGCAGCCAAAAGGGGTTCTTGGCATGCTGGGGACCCGCTTTGGGAAGAGCTGACACAGGACCAGGCAAGCTGAGAGGATGGCCCTGGTGCAAACAGATGTTCCAGTCTGGGAATCTAATACATATAGAAATAATCTGAATTTGCTGATTTACTGAATATTCACAGCTCCGAGGAGCACTGCCCAGCAAAAATAAGATCTTACAAGAAGCAAACTCTTATTACAGAGAAACATATTTGCTATTGTTACATAAAAGAAAACAGCAAGAAAATTTTAGGATAATTAAGGTGTAGAGATTTTTTTTACACTGAGAGAAGTGAAACAAACAATTGACTTCACTGGTGAACTATTACTGCCAGCCAAAACTTTTACATTTTAAATCAAGCTGTTTATTGGGAAACCTTAGCACATTAGAGCAATGGAGGAAACCAAAAGGTGTTTATTCTTCCAATAAAGTCCTAGAAAGTGCATGGAGATTTGAGAGGTAATAAACACATGACTTCACTAGCATTAACTTCACCCACAGTTTACTAACTTGAATTTATTTATACATAATTCTTTCCTTGGGAGAGACCAGTTAATAATTTCTAACAGTTTACCAAGTTCAGATGCATCTCAAGTGCCAGATGTTTTTTTAATTGATGCAAAGTCCGATTATCAAATTCCAGACTCACTCCAAACACTTCACTTTATTCTTGCTGGAAATATCCCAAGAAGAGTTTCTTGGTCTGGAATTTTGGTCTTTGTGTTCGAGAAATGAAGATGCATGCATGTTTTGAACCTTAAAACATAACTCCAGTATTATTCATTTTGAATATTGGTTTAATTCTCCGTTAACTATTTCTTAACTGTCTGCTCTATTAAAAATTATCACTATGAACCTTATGATATTCAACTGACATGTAAGCCTGTATGTTTTCATGTGGGACTGAGCAGGAAAGTAATTCCAACAATTCACTTATATAATATTATTAATGCATTCTAGTCAGTATTTACTCTGATTGCAATATTTCTAAGACTGTGATGAGAAGCAGTCTATATGTGTATACCCCACCCCCATCCCCTACAACGCATGGCATTTATGTCTGCCTTTCAAAAGAGAGTTTTCAGACTCAGGTAGAGATTAGTCATTCTTCCTTACAGTACATTCCTGTAGAATTACTTATGCTCTAACTATTCTTTGGTTTTAAAAATAGCCCTCTGTTTTGATCATTTGGGTTTCTTTCCTCCATGACCACAAAACTTACGTGAAAGTGAGTACTGAGGAGTTTCTACTCCAGAGTTTCCATTCCATTCCACCCTGGAATGGTGCACAAGCACATCAGGGAAATGTTATCACTTATGGAGCCAAGGAAACAAGTGTGTTGAATCAGATACTGCAATTTGCAGAAATTTTTTATTCTATGTGAAGAAATGCTCGGGCTCTGCTGAAAGGTCAAATGGAAAAGAGGCTGCAGCTACAGAATAAAGATTTGGTCTGTGCTGAGAAACCTTGCCTCAGTCTGCCTACAATTTTGACATTCTTTGTTTTACCTGTTTTAATTCCTTTATTAGTCTCTCATCCTGTGACACCTTGCTTAGAACTAATTTTAAAGACACAAAACACATACCACCACTGCCTCCACCGCCCCCCTTCCCTGCCCCAAGCAGTGGAGCTAACTGGTAAAACCAAGTGCACAAAACAGAGCACATACATGAAGGATGGAGCCCTCGGATCAAAAAGCTCTGTGGGGCAAGGACTGTCATTTCTTAAGCAAATACTTTTCCCTTTTCCTCTCTGCATTATCAAATGCCTTCCACCTACCTTATGCAATTTCTTCCTCTGTTCTTAATGATAATAGCTTACATTATATAGTACCTTTCATCCAGAAGAATCCCAAGTGCTTTCCAGCCCACAGACAAGGATTATCTCGCCCACTTCCAGAACTCAGCTAGGTCTAAGCTCAATGGTGTCACTTTTACGCTAGATATCACATGGCAATTGAAGGGATTTTTTTAAAGCTTATATTACTCGCCATTAGTACCTTGGACTACCTACTTAATTCTTTCAGAAAGACCCCAGAACTGCAGTAATCTTCTGCAACACACAGCAGAAAGGGGAGCCAACAGACTGATGGAATAAAAATCACTGTGTTACTGACATGGTAGAAATACACACTGAAATCAGGCTAGGACTGTTTACTACCATGACTTCTCCAACACAAACTACAGACAAGAGCTGGTGCCTGCTAGAAATGCTCAGGGCCCCTTCTTCACCAAAATCACCCCCTACCCCCCCCACCCCCCAACATGCCAAGTTGCATTCTTCACCATTTTCCTTTCCTTGTCGCTACTTACTGTTCTGAGTTCATGCCTGAATGCATAGCTCTACATCCAAATAAATTTACAGAACAGAAACCCGCCTTTCCTTTCAAAGACATTCTTTAATCAAGGTGACAGGTGGGGAGAATTAGTTATTTGACCAAAAAAGTAGTGGTCTGAGAACATCACATACAAAAAGGAACAATATAAGTGACAGCTCAGATATTTCCTTGGTACTGCCAGAAGCCAGTACTGCTTCCAGTAGAAGAGTAGCATTCCAGAACAGAAAAGCTAAATTCAGAATATAATTTGCTAAATATGTAAGTGCAGGTTGCTAAATGAGGAATTTTAAGGGGCTTATTCCCCACCCATAAGCTATTTTACTTTGTGTTATATGCCTTTCTGTTGTTTTTAATTGGTAATAGCCCTGGAGTACATTTTGGCAAACTGTCAGATAAGCACTTGAAAGCTGAAGCAAATCCACTTGTTCTATTTCTTATATTAAAAACATCTATAGAAATGAAGACAAAACCCTCCTCTTCCAGATACAACTTGGGTCACTCAAAGTCTACAGGAGATCAGAACTAGGTTATCACAACTGAAAAATGGTGGTTCAAGACTGAGCTGCACAAAGGTTTAAACCTGTGAAGCCACCCCCCAACATTCCCAACCTTCCCCAAGTGATCCAGCATGGTAATCCACAGCAATAATTCAGCTCACAGTTCACTGTGGATCAGAAAAGGAAGGAAGTAGGCACACATGGCTCAAAAATATAAACATGATCAAAGTGCTGACTTCAGTATGAGACTAAATCCTGACTACATTGACGTCTGGCAGGTGGGTAAAAGAACCTCGCAATTCTTAAGTGTTTAGAGCATTTGCACTTGGAATAGCATATTTCTATTTGTAAAATGTACCAAAAGATTCTGTTTACATTTTAAATTAAGTTTTAACGTGAACTAATAAAGCAAAAGTAGTTGTATGGAATCTTATTTTTAAGAAACTTTTCACACTGTAAATATAACACTGGCAAGACAATGCACTGATCCATTTTACAAACACATTATAAATAACTCAGCTCCTTGGGATCACATATTTTACATCAGTATGGCAACAGTGTGCTAAGATGTGGTATGTAGAACGAAACAGCAGTATATGTGTTCTCGTGTGCTGCCGTCTTATCTAGTCACAGACACATAGCCGTGTATCGTAGGACCTATATTGCTTCTAAAAGACAATGGGTATTCTCCCCTCCTCACTTGGAGTTGAAGTCTGAACTTTTCAGAGAAAGGAGTCAACCTGTAGCTCAAAAGCTGCTGCAAGGCCTTCTGACTGGCCATTCCATGACTAGATCAACTATGATCTGCATGAATAAATGCAGGTCAGGTTTTATTTGATAAACATGCACATCATCTGTCAGTTTGCAAAACCAAGCAGCAACACAGAATAGAAGAAAAAATCCAGTTTGTTTTATGAGCACTGGAACAAAAGATTTGTGCTTGGTATTTGACTTGTTTCTAGTCAAAGACAGGCAGGTTGGACAGGACACTGTTTCTTTCACAAGCTAAAGATGCTATCACTTAACCTCGACATTCTACAACATGATACTGGAGTCTGCACCAGGTCTCAGCACCTTCAGCAGGGCACCTGTACATTCTCTGTGGATTAAAGTGCTGCATCAAAAGCCAGAGATCACTTACTC
The DNA here is from genome assembly GCF_015220075.1 of Falco rusticolus. Lineage (NCBI taxonomy): Eukaryota > Metazoa > Chordata > Aves > Falconiformes > Falconidae > Falco > Falco rusticolus. The sequence continues at coordinate 56,343,081 of NC_051187.1, forward strand.
CTGCATGGAACTCAATCAGCCTCTCCAGCACAGCATGTTACCTGCTGGCTTTTTGTCCCATTTATCCCCTACCTAGTGCTTCCATTTTCATAAATTTTTGCATCCAGGAGACTCAGATTAAATAAAACTACAAGTTAAACTAAACGGAGTTGCTCATCCAGTTTTTCTGTTACGTGTCTTTTCTAATAGCTCATGTTTATTTAGCTTGTGCACACTGCAGACTGCCTTCCGTGCTATATTTGGACAGCCACTAGTCAGCACCAAGGTGTATCCTCCATCAGCTTTCCAGCATGGATACAGTGGGATTTGGCTGGATAACAAGCAACCTTTGCGAAAACACCAATAGTGACATTAACATGGACTACTTCTGCTCACAACTGGTATCTGTGAAGAGCTTCAGTATTCCCGAACTCGTTAAATTATGATGCTAAATACACACAATAGGCTGCAAGCAGTTTCACAGCCAAAACCAGAAGATACTTACTTCAATGCTGAAGTACCCTCTGTCCACGTAGTCCCCCAGGAAGAGATACCGCGTGTTGGCTGGAGAACCTCCCACTTCAAACAGTTTCATCAAGTCAAAAAACTGACCATGGATGTCTCCACAAACTAGAAGAGAAGAGCAGCAATATTCAGATTTACCATGCAAAGATCATCTTAGGCACACACATTCTGAAGTCACTGTCTTATAAGAAACACATTATGACAATTTTGTACATCATCCTCTAGTTAAACGACCAGTGAGAGCCGGCAGCTGCTCAGTAGCTGTTTTTCTATGACATGCATCCATATATGTGCGTGTAAAAGGCTACCAACTAATTATAGGAGAGCCATTAGACAAATCTGACCTACAATTATCTTCATAGGTATCTGTCTATTCTTCCTACTGCCCAGCGCAGTACACAACATTGGCAACAGTGGTAAGACAAACCAAAGTAGTCCTGAAAAAAAGAACATGTACAAGCATAGTTACTCTTTCATTTGACATTGCTGCTCTATTTCTCCTAGTCTTAAACTCAGACAAACACCGGAAGGCTTTCCACAAAATGCAAAGCATGCCTGTTTTGTGTATGCCACTGGTTAAACTGACAAACTTCTGACTTCTAGTTTCTGTATAGAAAAAATGGCCTGCTTCCTTTCCCACAGCATGTCTTCTACACGAGGACAGTGGCTTTTCATGCTTTAACCTCTACCGCTTTATTTAACCTCACATAATTATGATTTGTTTCACTTCACTGCAATGACGTAACTCTAACAAGTGGCTGCCCCAGAAAGAGCAGCCCCAATAAACGTGACAGACAGAGCGCAAGTGGTGTGCCACCGGGGCTAAGTGGGGATGCCTCCTTCTGTGCCTTAGAGTTAAGAGGTTGGCTCAGCTACCTTGTGAAATTGCAGACTCCGTGGTGGGTGATTTTAAGCTCCTGCAGGAAGGCAGGCAATGCTTGTGGAGGACCCCATGGAAGCTTAACTAACAGTGCTGTGTCAAAACCTGCATTGTTTTGCCTTGCTTTGTTTCCTCCACCCAAGGGAGGAGGAGAGCTCCACACCCCCAGTATAGGGCCAAGCCTATGCCTTTTCTGGAAATGATCCTTAACAAAGAAAACATTAACAGCCCTGACTTACGGAGGTCAGTTTGGAATGGTTCTCCCTTCAGTGATCCAAACAAATGCCTGATTTTCAAACTAGAAGGGTGATTATGACAAAACTGAATAAACCAAGGGTTCAACCTTGTCTTGCAACAGCAGCCCAGCTTCTTATTAACTGCTAACACTAAATTCAGTAGACTTCAGATGCTCTCTCTGATGCAATGTTCTTGTTCCATCACAGAGAAACAAACCTCATGTTTGTGGCATACCATGAAGAAGCTGAAGTCACATCGCCACATGGACACAAAATGACCACATAGAACAGCTGTAACACCAGATTCAACAAACTCGCAATGCAGTGTTCAGACATTATTGTCTTTCATCTCAGTCCAGTGTCACATTATATATTTTACTTGTATCACTTTTCTCTGAATGTATACAGTAATAATAGGATCAATATAATATTGTCATTCCATCCAAAAACTAAAGATAAAAAGAATCCCCATCCAAACCAAAACCAACCAAACAACTGCTCCCTGGGTACAGAAAAAACACTACTGATACCCCAGTCACTGCCCTCATGAATATTTATGTGAAACTGATGACACAATTCACCAGTACCAGCTAGGTGAGCGTTCTGTGACAGTAACAGGGTATTTTTCCCCATAAACCAGCATATAGCACTCTTACCACCACTATGTTACATTGTATAATCTTTTTCCTAGTTCATTCCCCCACCCCAAGAGTTTTAGATTACAACCTTCATTTGAAAACCATAAACATTTACAATTCCTAAGAATATCTGCTATTAATCAGGAAAAACAAATAGTATTTAAATCCTCCAATGGTATACCACCACTTTTATTTCTCTAAAAAATATTTGTACCCCAAAGGAAATTTTTGATAGCATTTTCATTTGAACACGTTAATCTACCAAACTAATACACACCGCTTGACTGTACTCCTCTGCATGGACACTGTGGGAAGATTAAAAACACATGTCGCATACTGATGGCCAAGCAATCTGCTCTCCTAACTTCCAGCAAAAAAGCTTTTAGTTATATAACTGTACAGCTCTACCAATTATCACCCGCCCCCATTTGCTCCAAGTGCAAAAACCTGAAGTTGAACAAGACTGAAAGATTTTAAAGGGATTTAACTTCTGCTCTTTCACTAAAGCACAAAGAAACAAGACTTTTGTTGTTGTTGTTGTTACATGGACATGTGTGAACAGGTAAACACATTGAGGCTTTTACAGAGAACCAAGAAGGTTAGAGAGCTTTCTCCAAGTAGCTCTATGTCCATGAATTTGTCACAAGTCAGAACAACAGAGCACAAATCACTGGACAGAAATAAGAAGTGCAGAGCTTAGCAATCCCATGACTTGCAAAATTCTGAACTGGACTTGAGAATTGATACTCAGTGGATACTCCAGGCACTTTGCACACAGGAGCCTACTCTTTTTATACATGACAACACATGCATAAATGTATCCAGGTGAAAAAAAAAGAAGAGGGGGTGGTGGTGGGGGGTGGTGGTGCAGGACACAGCTAAAAAGCCCCTCAAATCCAGCCTTGCCAATTAAAGTAGTTCCAAAAGAGAAGCTTAAAATCAGTAGGTAAAAGCAGTGGAAGGAGGCACTCGCGTTAATATTGAGATTTTAGGTTACTGTGGTCAGATCTCAGATTCCTACTGAAAGACTACAACGCTACATACAGTTAATCAAATTGGCACTTTCATGTTGCTTTGCTGTTTCCCATCACTAAGGGCGAGCTTTGCAGTACTGTCCCACCAAGAGCCCACAGGAGAGGTTCTACTATGTCCACTCCATGTTGCCTCTGCAAAGCTCTTTTTGAAGTTCATTATCTTGCCCCGTCATGTTGCAGAAAAAAAATTCTGAAAGTACACTACTCTATATTCATGTTTACTCTTGTACAAGCATTACCTTTGAATCTGTATTTATATTATTATATTATATTATGTATATTATATATTTATTATATATTATATACAAAAAATTAGTTTTGCCAAAAATGCCCTTTTTTATACTTGTGCAGGCCCTTTTTTGGTACTGGAGCATTTGGTATTACAGTTCATTCAATGAGAGATGAACACTTTTCCATCAAAAACCAACAAAATAAAACCCAGCACAGTGAAGCAGGAAATTAAATTCTTAATGAAGATCTCCAAGATCAATATACTTATGGATTTAAAGTATGAACACAGGGAATATAAAACATCATTTGTATGTGTGTGGGATTGACATTAAAAGCAGCTGTATTTGTACAAAATAAATTTATCAAAAGGAGGAATACAGGGTGGTATGTCTTCTATTAGAACTTCACATATTTTGCTATGTCATTGGTTTCCCAAAAGTGCCATCAAGTCATGGCCTTTTTACATTTACCAATTTATGGTAATTAAATAATCTGACAGGATTATTTTTTTTCTTAAAAAGACTGCTTAATTTATCCAGTACTTTTCAACTGCCTTTATATCCTGAAATTGCCAGCTGGGCAACATAAAACAGTGTTTCCACTGGCTTACCGTTTCCAGGGAACAGTTCAGGCACTGAACTTGTCTATGGATTTGTCTGTCTGAGCCTGTCAACAGTGTCTCCTTACCTAACTGCTCAGGGCAGCAAGCTCCACAACTCCACAGATCACTACGTAAAGAACATTTTTAAGCTGTTTTAAACTGATCTCCTACAGAATTCATTAGGGCAATCAAAGTTTAAGAAACACTGGTTGGTTGTGGACTCCTTAGAAATGTATCTCTGTTGAAGTTTTCAGGGAAGACACAGGCCCCTCCAAAAGATTCAGGTTGAGAGGACTGCCCATGCAATTACTGAGAAATCGTATTTCTGAGCAGCTTTTCCTATTTGTTATGATTAGTACTTCAATCCACTACACCATCTTACATTATAGCAGCAGAACTTTCCCAATGTAACTGTACAGAAAATATTATTTAAAAAAAAAATATAAAAATTGGACATTGGGGAGAGAAGGGAGAATTTTTGTTTGTTTGTTTTTAGCAACTGTCATCCCAATACAAATTAAATTATGTTTCTGATGGCTTCATTGCGAGGATGTCCCTCTGCTTTATGTCAAAGGAAAAAGCAATATAGAAACAGGAACCATTAAGTTCAAGTTGTACTAGCAGTGAAGGAAACTCAAAGCTTAGCGGTAGTATTGTCAGCTTATTTATAGAAGACAAAGCAGCAGCACAGTAAGTTAGATTGCAATGATTATTGGCACAAATAAAAAGTCTGAAAGTGCTCTTCAGATACCTTCCTTGAAATAACTAAACACTCTTCGCTACACGAACTCAGTCTAGAGATTATTCTGTGTGGTTTCCCACTCCAGATGGATATTAAGAACAAAATGTATAGTCATAGAACATTAAACACTGTAAATTCAAAAAAAATTCTATCTGAAACAGTTTGGATATGCTGCACTTATTTTCTCATTTATCCTGTATATACTTAATTAGTGTTAGCATTACAGTCTGATAGTAAAATACCATTAATGTTTCAATAAATTTCCATTCCATGTATCACAAGATTATATTCCCATCTTCAAATGTCACCAGGGATTAGGAGCAGCTACACAACACTATCATCAGCTTCAGAAGTAACATCTACAAACGCATACACGTATGACAATTAAAAATAATGAAGCGAAGACACCTTTTAAAGAAGAAACTAACACTGCATAGGGAATATTATCCATCGCTTGAAAACTCATTCTTTACATTCACTGAGTTAGGGATGTCTTTGTACTGAGGTCCAAGAGATTGTGCTTCAGCAAAGCAGCATGGAATACTGCAAAATTTAAGGAAGAAAAACACCCTATGAGTTACACTGCAGAATGCAGACTTTGAGCCACAAAGGGGTTTGCTTTGTGCAACATTTAGGAAGTGTTTAGCTGCTTACCATTCCAGTAGCTAGCAAATACTTCCAAGAGCTTACTGTTTTCCGAGGACATCCAGAAAGTAAGCCTTACTGACAAACAGATGAGCACACCGCATAAACCTGCACTTCTGAGCTGACTATGGATGCTCATTTGTCCAGGTCTACAGGATAGGACGGTGAAGAGGCTGCATACTCGCAGTGAGAAGTATGTCCCAACCACTTCTCCAGGGAAGAAATTTGGAGCAATGAAAAATTACCAAAGGCTGAATGAAGAAGACAAGTGAGGAAGGAATACTTACAAGCAACAGTGGACACACAAAGGCAAAGCAAAACTGGTTAGACAAACTTCTGTAGCTAAGGAGTCAAAGATTGGGCTTCCTTGGCCAACTGATAATAGAAGCAAAAACACCAAAAACACTTACAAGAGCTATATGCCTGAAATTCTCAGGTGCTTCAAGAAAAACTACCGCATTGCTCCTGAAGGGCTCAACTAATAACCAGAAGGCTCTTGTTTTCCCCAAGATTTAACAAGTCACATGAGAGTCACATGTCTTTGATTACACAATATATGAATTTGAATGAGCTTTGTTTCCAAGAGTATGTGTTTTTGAGGAACATTATATATCGCCACAGCAGTATGAAATGCTTGAAACACCAGAGTTTTGTTCCATATATGTATTTTGTTTTATTTGCTAAAGATAGATTGATTTTCTCCCTTACTTTTTGGAGAACAAGAAGGAAGTATGAAATAAAAGAAGAAACACTAAAAGTTTTATTTGTAGCTGCTTGCTGAAGCACAACTTAAGACACAAACTCAGTGGTTAAGTTACAGACATTGTTTTATAGTCATGCAGTTCTGTGTATAAGTCAGATGGTTTACACAACTTCCAGACTTTATTACTTACTCAAAATAAAGTCAGAATCATTTAGACAGCTCACTAAGTAACTCACCATCCTAAGAAAACATCTACTAGACTCAACATAATGGGCTTTCATATGAATGTTTGTTATATTAAGAGTATTGAACACAGCTCTGTATTTCCAAAAGAAACAAGATCTCATTCATATTCATATCTGGTTATCTAACATGATTATACTAGGCTTTCATCTATCGTTTCCTTTCAGTCACTGCATGCAAATTGATGAGTTTATACTACAAGACTGAATTTGCACTAACAAAAAACTGCAATTACATATTTTCATAAAGAGGCCTACTTCACCAAAGAAAGAGCCAGAAACTATTAACCACACAGGTACAGCAAAGGAAAATGCAAATGGACCATCAACACCACGTTTGACAATGTTGTTTCGATGCTGACTTTCCTTCCTTGTACTGAGGAAAAAAAAGCAGCAGCATCTTGGGAAAAACTGTTTTCTGTGAACACACAAGCACACTATACTGCGTTCTGCTCTGCCAGCACTTGAAACACTAGTGTCTGTAAAGATCAACCCACGCTTACTCTTTGTAAAGGGAGTGAGTGTTCTCCCACCATCCCCTGAAGGCTAGAACAAATTAATGACACTTGAAGAGGTAGAGTGAAAAAGAGTGGGGAAGGGAGAACATCACATCAGAAAAGACCTTCAGGACAACAGTCATTAATATTCTCTGGTGAAGGAGGAAGCAAAAAAACCCCTAAACCATGTGGCAGCAAGCCAAATGTTTGTTAAGGCTACAAAAATATCTTCAGCCCAAAGTTTTTAAAAATAGCTCCACAAAATTACTTTTTGTATCACAACATTATTTGCAGTGTCTCAAAACAAATTAAAACCCAGGTACAGCCTGGCCAGCAGAGGAATGCCTTCATATATATAAAAGATACCAGAAGCAACAGAATGTTAGTAAGCAGGCTCTACCAAGTACTGTAGAACCTATACTGCAGAGAAAAATCCCTTCCTTCCACACTCCTACCCTATCTGAATTTTTCAGGAGCATAAGTGGGTGACATAGCAGTGCGATGCCAAATGAAAACTTTCAATTCCCAGTCAAAGCAATGCAGCAGAATTGTAGTAGAAACAGGACGATCTGGTGAATAATTTACAGAATTTTTCCAAGATCAACAGGGAAAGGTGCTTTCATCACATATACCAGAAGATGCTGAATCAGGTCACAGGGAGAGAAACAAAATGGGATGGGAGTAAAACAACATTCACTGCCACACACATCAAAGAAACAACTGGCTCTTTCTCTGCCACCCTCCAAGGTCAGCACAGCCCCTGATCATCCTCTGCAGTAAATAGAAAAAGCAAATGCACCATCATTATCTTCTCTTAATGCACCCTCAGTATCAGGGAGCAATGCTTATTCCACAGATAACCCCATCAGAAGGATTACTCGTGAGCAAAGTGCTTCATTGGTGTACAGGTCTGGATTTCCAGCTCATATCCTTAGATCAAGTTTATTTATAGCAATAGGGAAATTCTGTTATCCTCAGTTTTACAGATAAAAAACAAAGGCCTGGGGAAGTTTAAAAATTTATAAGGTCACGAGTTCAGTCAGTGGAAGGGCAAGGATAGCCAGAGAGGATCCTGGGGCAGGAGCTAGCCCAAATCTGCCTGGGTGCCAACCCTAATGCTGCCCAGAGTCCTGTCTACACATCCCCGCATTGCTCCATGCAGTTCAATGCACCGGAAGAAGAGAGCCTTTTCAATAACAAAGGAAGGTCCTGCAGAGCCTGGCTTTACATATGATGCTCCAAATGAAATTTAGGGAAGATGAAACAAGGCAAAATGGGAAAAGGGCTTCTGAAGAGGAAAAGCTCAAATATGCTCATCTTTGTACAAAAAAGAAGCATTAAATTCATGCTGTGTTTTATTCTGGGAATACCCTCTATTTCCATAGATTGGACTATAATATCCATCTATAACATACATGTTCGTTGTTAGAATTACACACTGTTCATCCTTCTCACTAATCTTGTTGAAGAGTCTGCTAATCGTTTTTTGTTAGACAACATTATTCCAGAGTCAGCAATTTGCTATTAGAAGTGGTTTGTAGCCAGCCCATTGCAATTTAATGTGATAGGCTGGAGGTGTGTGTGTGGAGGTGTGATGATTTAATTCAACTCAGGATCAGGTTTCTTTACAGTTAGTATTTCTCTCAACAGCACAAATCCAAACCCCAGTAAAGTTAAAACAAAGGCACTGGTATTACACAGATATAGTTATATAAAGCCCAAGGAAGCCCTGGGTATTTACAAGGGCTTGATGGATAGTATCCTTGTTTGCTCTTCTTACTGTAGAATTTTAGAGCAGTATTACCCTAACAGACTGCAATCCAATTACCTTCCAAGCACCCAACAATTTACAAGATTTTATGGGTAGCAGCATTAGCTTGTCGAGCTTCAGTATATGAATGCCTAGCATCCAAACACCTAACCACAAAACCTGGATGCTCATGTTGGCTTGTATTATATATTTTCCATTTTCACTGGAGGATAACATTTGTTGTCACAGTTTCATCATTTTATATCATCGCAGATCTGCTTTCTGCTGCATCCCACCCCTACTCAGTGTTTTATTAAGAATCAGAAGCATTACTCTATGACAAAAAGCATCTTCCTTCCTTAACCACAACAAGTTGTCTTGTCAGTGGAAAACAAACATTTGCTTGACACAAATACATTTGCTCATTACCTTTGGATATATAGCACTCTGTATTTCCCAGAAACAGCTACTAAGAACAAATAAAAACACTATTTCTCAAATTTCTGGGCTGTAATTAAGCACCTGGTAATATCAACATGGGTATTTGTATGCACCCTGAGTGGAAGGAACCAATTCAAAGAAGTTCTTTGAAGTTCAGCATTTGGGCTTAACAACAAAAAGAACCAGCAGTGCAGACCTACTGAGCTTCAACCTCAACTTTTGCACCCATGTCTTGAATAGGCTTGTGCTACTATTTTAATCTAACCTTTCTGTACTACAGGTGGTCATGTGCTAGTACATGGGTACAGGGTTAAGAAAAGCAAACAATGTGCAAATTTCCTAGTTCTAGCTCAAGCCACGTAAAATGACTTTTTAAAATCATAGAATCTGAATACCATAACCAAAGTCTTACACAAATCTAATTATTGGTGAAAAATGATTACCCTTTGAGGAAAGTGCTCTTAAGAAAAGCTCTCCATAGTAATTTATGTCCTGGTGCCACACATCATCTGACAATTAGTTAGGGGAGCCAGTGCAAAGAGGACTTGCCCACATTAATCTCCTCTTGCTGAAAACATATACCTAAACATGATCTTGAGTAGGTGGTTATATTCATATCCCAATCCTAAATCAACACGAATCACAGAATGGGTTGGCTTGGAAAGGATCTTAGAGATCCTCTAGTTCCAGAAAAAAACTGCTATCGCTTCATAGCAATTATATAAATAAACACAAAGAAGTCACACTGATGAACAGAATAGTCTTAATTATGCTTCTTTACTATTAGGCATATCAGGAGTGTATGCAATTTAGACAGGACTCTGGGCAGCATTAGGGTTGGCACCCAGGCAGATTTGGGCTAGCTCCTGCCCCAGGCTCCTCAAGCAAGCTAATCAGTCTCAATTGAGAATTGTTTTCTCAAAGGCTGGCTGAGGAGGGGAAAAAAAAAAGTTAGAGGAGAAGAGGGACAAGGGAAGAAATAGTCTTCTGGCCGACAGCCACCAACCACATCACATGCAGCAGGTTGTTCTGGGAGGTAACAGAGTACTGCTATTCAGAAACAGAGGTAAGAAGAACAGATCACCATAAAAAAATAGCTTGCAAAGAGAGTATCTGGTGAAAAAAATAGGGGGGGGGGGCAGGGAATCTACTATACTGAATTGGCGTTTATGGCACTGTTCTGGTCTGTAGTCTGTCAGTAGTCTCAATTATGACATCCTTTCAGGTTTCTACTACAGAGTTATCAAACACATTTTAAATAATTACAGACCAAACATTCCAAGGGGAGGTAAATAAATATTTAATATCTTACCAATCAGCCAAACAGGATTTCAGTGGCATTTGATTAGGTTAAACTTGATATGTGAATTAAGTGTATGTGAATTCAGTATCTCTGTCCAAGGATTTCCACCCACCTTACTTTTTGCACTTGCAGGATAAAGGCATCCATTGCTTGAATCGGCTTCCGCCAAAGAGATCATACGAAAGCAAAATCATGCAATCAGAATATACAAAGTCTGAAAACACTCCCAGCTACAGTTCCAGATGAGAAAAAAATATTCTCACAGATAGGGGATTTTAATAGAAACTTGTATGTACAGATATTAAATAAACTCCTGAGTCAGCTTTTTATATTTCAGGACAAGATCTGCAGGAAGTTCAGAGGATCTAGCTACAGAGATCATTAATTCTGATGGGAGCTAAGTGATTACTTCTTCCACAGCACTTCCTGGATTATCTGGTTTCAAAGAATATGGAATACCATAATCCTCAACATATACATAATCCAAATATTAAATATTTTTAATGTGACCTTATAAAATTTTGGTTTAAAATATAATGTACATCCATTTAAATGCAGCATGTATAATAAAGGAAGTATTTGCAAATACACTGCATTTCCTCTCAAAGCAACAACATTAATAAGGATGTGCTTTTACCTGAAAATACAACAGGTGAGACCAGCAACTGATTCCCTCAGATACCAGATTTTTTCTGAGAGCAATTCCAACCCTAAACATAAACCCAGCAAATCCCATCAGCAGGATGGTAACGATGGTAACGGTGTCACACCCCCAAAGAAGCAATTACCGTCCTTTAATGCAAATCCATGCAAAGTTCCTGACCAAAAAATTGTGTAAACCCCCTCAAATACAGGTTTTTCCAAAACACAGTACTGCAACTGTGGGTGTGCATTACTGAATGGCAAAGTAGCCATATCTGTGTGCCTGTACCGAAAGACTGCTGCACCAGTATGAAATAAAGCTTTGCACTTAATGTGACTGTAAAGATAAGTGGCTGGCTTTGCGCTCTACTGCTCTGCTGACGGCTGTAACACTCAAACCAGAATGTTGTTGGGCCAAATTTCTACTACGCAATGTCCGTTGTCTTCCTGCTTACGTAGTCCTTGACTTCACAGATCTGAAGAGACACAGCTTCACTTGGTAACTACTGACATTGACTTCAAACAGTTCTTAGGCCAAATTTGGTTCCGCTCCACTCAGTTAACGCAACCTTGTCTTCTGTTGTTACACCTTCTGTCACAGGGATTTCCAAACTGCTATGAAGTAGATCATCTCCTAAATGTGCATTTTGTGAATTCATACTTACTAAGAAAAAGCTATCTGATAAGTAAATCAGTATTTCATCTGGGTTGCAAGTAAAGTTTCCTGGCTATTCTTAGAAGACTGGGAAATACCTATTGAACCCTCTTTCTCTGGATTTACTTGTCTGTATCAACACCGTAACTCATACTCTTCTTCCAGTGTTGGGACAGTATAAACAGTCTAAACTTGAAGAACTCCTAGTTCACGGAGAAAGTCTAATCTCTTTACATCTGTTAGTTTTCATAATGAGATGACAGAAAAATCAAAAATATGACAGACAAGAGAAACCCCATCATTTTCTTTCTTTTGTTTTAAATAACTGAAGTCATTTCTGAAACAATGTCCCTTGTGCTCGCTCTTCTTGGGAGGTTGGTATATGAACTACTACTAGACACAAGCATAATACTATAGCTCTGTACGACATCATGTGTTTAAGGAGCAGAGTACTGCTAAATGACTATTAAATCCAGTGCACAAACACAACTCTATTTTAGGAGGAGACACTTACTGTTGAGAACCTTACTGGGCTAGTATCGGCTGTGCTTCCACAACACACTGGGCTAAACAGACCTGTCATTATTTTAGACCACAGTGCACATACTCCTTTGAATATTGTATGTAACAGTATCCTGGGTCAAAGCATACAGGGTGTTTGTTACAAAGCTTTACTGGGGCACCAAAAGATGACCATTTCCCTGTTTCTATTCTATGCGAGTTGGGTACTAGTGATATTTTTTAACATCACCATGCTCATGCAGTAACTGAAGAAGTTACGCCCTTCTTTCAGAAGAACTTTCTTCTTTAACTCCTTTGCTCTGCAGAATGACTCATCTCTCAGAAAGAACATTGTCTACTTTTGGCTAAGATCAAATACATTATCAGTTTAATTTGTTCCAGAAAATGTTCTTTCTAGCTACAACTACTACAATACTAACCCCAAATCCATCCATAGTTCAGTTTACTTCTGTCCTGTATACACACACACAAATCCTGTTCATGGTATTAAAACAATTGCATTTATTTTTCTCATTTCTCCATTCTTTAGCATGCACTTTTTGCAGCTTTTAATACAGCTCACAGCTGTAGAAAACAAGGACTGAGGAAACATTTATGGTGAAAAATTATTTGGCAAAAGGAAACACTCGGCAATGCCCAGAGCTAGAGAGTATCTTCTACTTTAAACTATCTAGAGTGTTATTAGTCTGTGGGGTGTTTGTGACTCCTCATTAGCACTAAATTTCAGAGAGATATGTCACTTTCTACAACCTTTTACAGGCTGTGAGGTTTCATCCCATGTAGGCTGCTGATGAGCTGACCTCTGCAGCACATGCTTTTCCTCAAGTAAGCTGTGAAATCTCTGGTCAAAGTCAAGCAAAAATCCAAGGAAGTGCTCCAAACCTCAGGCCCTTATCAAGGCAGATACGGGAGTCACTCTGACCATAATCCTTGACTAGAACAATGAAATCATTGACTAAACCACTGAATCATCATTCACTAAATTCATTAAAACAAAAAATTAGTACCAAAGAGAAAAAGAAAAGGAAAAAAACCCAACCACTCCAAAACCACCTAAACCAAAACCCCCAAACAAACAAATCAAAAACCAAATGCCAAAAGAAAAGAGTCAACTTTCTCACATATTCAGGGAAAATGCACTAAACCCAGCACTTTGACAAATTTTCTTGCTGTCATTGGTAAAAAAAACAGCCAACACACAAGACTCCATTGGCTTTTTCAAGCAATGATGTTTTTGTCTGCATCTACCCTGGGTTTATAAGCTTTTATTGGTCAAGTGATAGTTCCAGATGCTTGACTTTTACATAATTTTAATTAAAATCAGTAATTATTGTTTTGATAAAATATCAGTAAAAATCAGTAATTATTGTTTTGAGAGAGCTGATGCTACCACCACCATTCACATGGTGTTAGCCAGAAAGTTTGGGCCCTAGCACCCGGCAAGAAACCATAACTCCAGCCTGAGTTCAACAGACCTTCACTACAAAAACTGGGTCCACTCAGCTTTCCTTTACTTACTATTTCATTTATTCCTTTATTAATGTCTAATTTGCTTTATTTTCTATAATGTGTAAGTATCTTAACTAATTGGGTCCTTTATAGGAGAAGAATAGCTAACCTGCCATCTTCTACACTGAAGATACTTTTTCACTACAGAATTTATACTATTTCTTTTATGCCTATTTCTGGCTATTCTATTCCTTGCTTACAAGTAAGCAAGAGGTCTTACTCCCAAGAACATGCTGCTTGATTTTATGAAACAAAAACCTTTTACCCTTGTTACAGATTCCTTTATGAAGCACAGACTACTGCTGCTGCTGCTTCTCCCTTGTATTGGTTAGTATAACTGATAGGTCAAATTTAGCTCTCAGCAGCCTGGCAATTCAAGGCAAACAGTTCTCTCATGGATTCGTTACTGTCAAATGAAAAATGTGTGCTAAGAAAAAAATGCACTATTTTCACTTCAGTGACTTCTCAGGCTGCTTGCTAGTCCCTCTGGACTGCAATAACACAGTTATTTGAAGCGACTGCAAGGCAGAAACCTTTCAGGCACATGAAAATAATAAAATTCTAATGTATTCTTAAGTTTGTTAAAGCTTGCCTGTGCTTAACTGAAACTGTAGAAATTGCTTGGCATTCTCCTTTTTTAGCCTCTTGTATCTGGCCAAGTAATAATAATAAAAAAATACCTCTTGGATCGTAAACCTGTATTTATTACACCCAAAAGTTTTCATAGACTCTGAAAAGTTTTATAACCTTCATTGAAAATCTTAAATGATTTTCTTGTGTCTATACAATTTCAATTTGAAATTGTAATGTTACTGAACTTCATAAAGAAAAATGATTAAAGACCTTCAACTGACATCGGTCTATCTACCATAAACAGCTTGCTAGAAAGCTGAAAAGCATGTGACCAAAAGAGCCAAATGAACAGAAGCTTCATACATCGTTGTGACTAAAAATATGAGTCAGTGCAGATAGGATCTTATCTTTAGAAAACATACAAGTAATCAGGTTTCAGAAGATCATCACCCACAAAAGAAAGTGATTGTGGCTCTGTGTTTTTGGTGTCCAAGAGAAGCAGGGATATCTGTGCATCACAGGAAGTGGGGCTGATGAATCTGCTATGAAAAAATGCAAGTTAAAAAGAACAGGCTTTCAACCCATTTTTTTCCTTTCTCATGCTGTCTTGGACAACACACGATTCTAAAATACCATCAAAAAACATTAATTCTCTTAACTCAAAATAATGCATGTAAAGGTAGGAAATATTTGAGGTTTTCCACCAAAGAAAGTAAAAATCTATATACAAAAAGACAGTTAGGTATGAAAATACTTATATGGAAGATAAGTATACATTCTCTGGAATAGCATCTTATCAGGACTACAAAAGATAAAATTAATCTCTACAACTGTTGCTAAGAACAAGAAGTGTCACCTTCCATTAATGTCAGTACATTTTTAGGAATTATTAAAGTCTAAAAGACTAGTTAAGAACTAAATACATGAAAAAAGTCCCCTTGGTTCATTTCAAACACCTGTTCAGCTTTGATTAAAGTCTTTAAGAAACTCACTGAAACTGGACCACATAAAAAACGAGATCTAAAACACTGGAGCTGTTCAGACAATTTCTCTTAAAGGACTAAGGATTAGAAACCCGCTGTGCACAATGTTACTGTCACCTATTCCGCCAAGGACTGACAAACCAAGCACACAGCGACAGGGGATCCCAGGATCTGGATAGGGTCTAGAAGTTCCTCCTCCAACACAGGCAGAGTCTGAGCTGTCCGTCCCTCCGAAGCTGAGCAAGGAGCAGCTTCTGCTCCTGAGCTGCAATGGGGAAGGACTCAGGACTTTCTTTGAGCCCCTCTCATTGATCTACACTTACAAACCAAACAGCAGCAGTAACACAACTGAAAGAACAAAGCCTCAACAGACTTCTGCAGTCTAGCAAGGCTCCTGCACCAGGTACAAATCTTGCAGAAGTTTTCACTTTTTTTCCCCTGTGAAAATAGGTACAATTGAGTTCCACTAATGGTATTCGTATCTCTGCTAAAAACAAACTGTTTAAATATTATATTCTTAGTGAGCCATGACTAGCATGGGTAAATGATAAGGATGAGATGTGATTTGCATGGGATCAATGATTCTTAATATTCGCTGTACTCGTTGCCTCAAGCCTTGGCTGGCTTGTTGTATATAACTGAATACAAATAGTTATCTCATATAAAATCATCTCAACTAAAGAACATAGTTTTTGCCATTTAAAGAAATTGGTGGGCAGCTCATACCCAAGAAACTTATTAGCATTAAGCAGTCCCTTCACAATAAAATCTTTATCCACTTACAAACTGACTCACAGTCATTAACTATTGTCTCTTCAGTAAAACACACCTCCAGAAATTTTTGCAAAAGAGAAAAAAATACCCAAATAAACACTTACTGCTTGTTTTCTGGGTGAGTTTTGTACTGGAGTTAGCAATATGATTATCTTACTTGCCTTTAATTATGGTGTCTTTTCAAGCACAGAAGATGATGTTGTAAAATGTCAAGTCCCACATGACTAAAGAGGCATTACAAGATATAGTCATTAAGAACTGGACTAACTCTTTCTTCTTTCTGTAGATCATTCATATTAATGATTTATGGGATTATTTTGTACCCGACTAGCCTAAAAGACTTATTCAGATTGAGATTCTGCCTCATCAGAGGTTTTTATTTGCCACCTACAAGAACAGTATTTCTGGGAAGTTCCTTTTTAAGTAAAAGATTAGAGAACCATCACTTAAGATAATGTTTCAGTGGACTGCAGGACTGTTGGGCTTTTCAAGGCAGCCCTTGAACATGGATGCTTTAATGATCTAGGCTCATTAACTAGAAATATATAAATCATTATTAGAGCAGGAAACAGACTGCAACATTTAAAACTCATTTAGTGACAACGCAAGCAAGTGCTAGCTGCAAAACTCTGGCTTTCTGTTGAATCAAAAATTTAGCAGAAGAATCAGCAGCAGGCCCTTCAGCTACTTTAGTCTGCTGGGAAATCAGGAAATATTTCTGTCTTGTAAATTGCAACAGTAAAAGAGTGTATTGGGTAACTTAAAAGGCCATTTCTATTCCCCGTAGCCTCACTTAAGTTTTTCATCATTCTTCCGTACAGTATTCTAATATTCTTTATTGGCTGATGAAGTTTTTGAGTTGCTAACCAGGATGAAGTAATTTTGTTAGCTTTCTGTTTTTTTTCTTGTATGAAATGCTATTTCATACAAGAGTGCCTCTTGGTTTTTAAAATGCATGTTAATTCAGTATATCTCTAGAAACTAAAAATCTACATTTTGGAATTGCTGAAGAATACATCCCTCAAACTGGAGCAATGGTATAAGTGGTGGGAGAAAAGAGGAAAGCACACGGTGCAAGAGGAGCACCTTACGAGCTACAGGAGGTCACTTTACAAGTCCCCCAAACTTCTGGCACGAACAGAGTGATCATTCTGCACAAAGAATGGTAATTTTGTGTGTTCAGGAGGGGTGGGTGGGGGGAGAAGACTGTGTTTTTCTTCCAAGGCCATATGTATCCCGAGCAAAACACATATAAAATAACACAATCAAAAAGGTTTCCTTCTGCTACTTAAGGTAACAATTACAGGAGGAAAAGGGCTGCCTAAATACAAATGAAAATATATTGGTTTAATCATACAGTTTAGCTGTCTGTTGTTGACCTGCCTGTTTAGGAATGGAGACAGTGAGGGGTTCAATGTAGCAGATGCAGGCTTTGCTACATTACAGAAGACATTATCGGAAGAGCAACACTAAGGAAAAAAATATGATAATGCAAAAGTACTGATATATTTGTGAAATAAAGTACAGGCACACTGTTAAAATGGCTCTAAATACATGCCTTACAACTTTTTTTTAATTCCAACTTTTACTCTGCTCTTTCTCTTGTGCTTTGTTTCACCCTATTTTTCAATACTTCAGGACAAAGATGGCAGAGCTACAGCAGGAGGGAAGGAAAGGAGCACGGCTTTCAAGGCCCCTGTTTGTCATGAAACTTGGACTGCATCAAAACCCGGGACACCCAAAATCAATTCTCAGTCTCAAGGCAGGAACAGGCCCATACTTAAGTGACAGACCAAGAATAAATGAAGTGCAGATATGAAAAAAATGAATTCCTGAAGAGAATTCTGAGACAACAGCCATCATCTAAAAATCCACTTGCAGACTTTATTTTTTAAATGATTTAAGCCAGAAAAAAAATCTGCCATTCAGAAAGGAATGAGTAAACAAAACTAGTGAATATTCAAAGTTCAAATCAAGTTTCATGCTTAGTTCAATGCATTTTTTACAGAAAACGTCCCCTATAATCATTAGTCTAATGTTACCCATAAGCATGAGTCATATAGAGATTCTGCCTCCCAGATAAAATAATTCTCCCTCATCACTTTCTTCATATTATTAGAGAAGTTTATTTCAACAGAAAAAGCAAAGGAGAAGCATATCATTGTTTCCATTGAAAACAATTGGGAAAAAAGCAGAAAATAGTAGCTTCACAACACAAAAAACCACATATGAGGCTATACATCATCATTAAAGTTTAATCATCTCTCCAAGCCTTTAAACCCTACTGTGGTCCTCCAGTTTTCATACTTTACCTATCAAGACCAGCTGCATCAGCTTGGACTCTGATCTGGTATGAATCGAGTGTCCTGAGTCAGAGTCTGCATGAAGGCCTCATTGTCATGAGGTGGTGAAATCACCCTCCCTGGAGGTGTTTAAAAAAACACGTAGATGCGGTGCTTAGGGACATGGTTTAGTGATGGACTTGGCAGTCCTGGGCTAACAGTTGGACCTGATGATCTCAAGGGCTTTTTCCAATCTAAATGATTCTATGAGTCTATCATGAAGGCATCATCCCAATTTCACTGGACTTACACTGCAGCCTGCTTCTGCAAAGTTAGCATCACAGGTGATACATTAATGACGGCACTACACTGTGGAGCCAGGTCATCCTGCCTCATGCTACCAGGCTGAGAAAGGACCAGAATGGATGGGCAGTACGTTCAAGTACCACTAGAAGAACAGCTGGTGGCTTACAGGAGGTGGTATTCCTTCCCAGGAACTATTTGCATCTCCCTTGTTTTTTGTAAAAATAAAGAAATAAATATATATATAAAATAAAAAAAGAATACTACTTTAGAAAGATTGTGTGTCATTAGTTTCTTAGTGCACAGTACTCAATGCAGAACTGCTGTCAAACCTTAGGTAACTGTTCTACAAAAAAACCCAGTATCTGCTAGTGAAACTTCACATTCATTTTTAAGGACTGTAAAGGAGAGGGTCAATAGAGTGCAGGGGTAGACACTGTGCTACGTTGGGTAGCCACAGTTACATTAATTACTAAATTAAGCAGTTTTACAGCCTACCATACAATATGCTCACCCCTCACCTGAGAAAACTCATGCCAGTTCTTTCTCTCTCCTTCTCAATTCAGCTTCATTTGATTTTGCCATTCAGACGTAATTCTGTTTCTCTGCATCTTCGCGGGAAAGAGTTCCTGATGTATTTAGTATAGACAGGGTGCGCCTGATGTTAATACTACAGGCATGGGAAGACATTATTTGAAATGTATTTATAGCATTCCCAGTTGAAAAGAAACCATGTAAACCAGCAATCACAAAATCTAACCAAAACCTATTTTCAAGCTGTCTGGGCATCAACAAAAATCAAGGAATACATCCAGAGTACAGCCTAATTTTAAACTGATTCCCAACAAGTGTCATTAGATCTTTATCCTTCACGTCACCTGCTCATCTCAAGGGTTTACCTTTGGCAGGGTGACAGCAAAAGACAACAAAATGAAGACTACAATCCACCAAATCCAAACCGATGGTCACTTAAGTCAACTTTTGGTTAGAGAGCAAGTCCACAGCTCAAAATCTACTGCATAGCACAATATGCTAACTTTAGAACAGCAATATTATTTTATGATTACACAGGGGACGACTAAAACTCCCAAAAGGACCTGAGACGCTATAAGAAACATCTACAGATTTGAAATAAAGGAAATGAAAGACCCATAAGGTAAAACTTTATTTTCATAAAGTAAAGCCTTACCATCATCAGTGGCATAATCCATACAGGCTTAAGTACGTGGGTTAAGGCCTTAACCAAGATGAGCTGTTACAAACCAAAGACTGACCAGGAGACTGTAAAACTAAATTCAGAGTTCATAGGAAGTACCCTCCTCCTCCTCAAATCTCCTTTTCTCTGGCCATTGTGCCTCAGACACTCTAGCCCATGGATGGACATCCAAGCCATATTGGAGTTTAACAGCAGCTGACCTGCAGGAATAGGGAAATTTCCTGAAAAAAAAAGGTAGATTAGCCCACATGAAGCTCCAGGCTCTGAAATCAAGCTAATGCAGGCGTCCATGCTAATCTGTTTAGCAAATTACTTCTGGTTTCTCTATAGCATATCACTGCTACTTGCAGGTAGGCAGAAGCAGGTTTCTAGGTGCAAGCCTTCATACAGCAGGTGAGGAGGGCCATGCTGAAGGAGGCACCTTGCTGGAGTGTTTGATGAGGGGGAGATGTTTTAGTTTCATTCCTACCAATACTTTGGCTTTTAAAGAACAAACAAGTTTAACCACATGTTCCAGAGCAGACTGTCAGTAAACTGACAAGCACTGAACAAGCATATAAGCAAAGCCTGGAGAAGAATTGTTCCCTTTGTCTTATGAAATACTAACCCAGTAACACCAGCTTTATCCAAGTCTGGACAGTGTTACCGAAAGGTAAGTTGCCCTTTGCAGCCCACATTGCTCTCGCACAGAAATCTCTTAAGATTCTGTAAGATGGAAAAGAATCCATTAGCATCCCCATTAGAAAGGGGTTTGAAACCAAATCTTGGGAGTTAACAAGCATGAAACATCAGCCACAAAACACATCTAAAAAGCTTTTGGTTTCCTAGGATGGTTTTGGCTTTTTTTTTTCCTTGCTATTTTCCTTAACAGCATGTGAAATAACGATAACAAATGGTTCTCATAATTAAATGCTTCCACATGTTTCTGGAGGCATTGATTTCTTTGTACTTATATACAAGTAAAATGGCTGTATGGTATGCTGAAGCAGAGTTTATTCTTCAAGAGTATTCCTTATATATTTCCTCAGGAAACAGTCACCAGATGCAACAGATATTGACAGCTCTCAATCATAAGGATCATGCCAAAAATAAAGACACTTAAACAACACAGATTAGTATGTACTAAACTCTTGATATTGAAGAAGAAAAAATGAAAGAACTATAAATAAAAAGACCTATTTCTCACTTGATGATAATCCCTAACTATAATTCTGCAGAAGGGTAAAGAAATTTCAGCAGTTCCTTGTTCACTTCCAAGACTTGGTACCTGTCTTCACAGAACAAATCACTTCTGGGTGGACTCAAAGAGGGCTGGGCAGGCTATACTGGCTTTCCAAAACAAAAACTAGAAGATTCAACAAAAGGTCACAACAGACAGCATATTGCCTCATGACTCCAAAACTGATGACTAGACAGGCCACCATAAGCAACAAGGAAAGTTTAAGTACCAAAGAAAACATTTCTTCTACCCTGATATTAGCAGGGAAAAAAAAAAAATATCTCTGTGACCTTATGATGCTGAGAGTCACAAAAGGAGAAAATAACTTAAATCTGTTTTCATTAACTTTCAGACAGAGTCTAGAAACATGCAATGACTTTGGAAACCTTATAAAACTAATGAAAATGCTTTAGAAATATCAGTGTCCATCTTCTTACTACTCTTAGCTAAAAGTAATTACTGTTAATTAAAAGAAGCGATCCTATAATGGAATTTATCCTCTATTTTCCATCTTACCAAACTCAATTAACAAATTAGCTACCAGAACTGTAATCTACTCCATATATATTACTTCACAGGTTGCAGAAAGCTAACTACCTTTCCAGCTATGACGACTGCAACTTTCTGGTTCATGACAGACATGTGGTACTAAAATAAAAAAGGAGCACAGCACACTTGCAGAAAGGAATCTATATCTCCTTCAAATCAGCTCCCTACAATTCAGTCCTCCAACATGTAATAGCAAGGTTTATATCCTCAGCAGGAGGTTATGTTAATAGCACTGCACTTCCCACATGGGAAGAGTAGCTGTAAGAACAAGTGCACTATCAGATCCAAAACATGCAATTACTGGTTTGAATAAGATAACAAAGAACAAAGTGTTAAAAGATCTTAATGGGAAAAAGCAAAAATAATTTCACACTGATATTGAATGATCCACAGGAAAGACTTTTTTTTTTTTTTTTTTTTTTTTTAAATTCCCAAATTGATAGTATCCTTTTCTGGCACAAGCTGTTATTATTAGTCACAGAAGCTTTTTTTAAAAATTTATTTACTCAAGTTTTCCCAGCCAAGAAATCACAGGCATGTAACCTCATCAGCAGGGAGAACAGATGGACATTCCCAACAGAGTCTCCTGTCCTCCCAGCCCAGCCTCCTCTTCCCAGCATACTTTATATTCTTAAGTGATGGGACCGAGGTCTGGCTGCCAGCACTGCTACCCATGTGCTCAATTTGCAGTTCCCACTCCAGTTATCTGGCCCAATCAGGCATGTCACAGGTGCCAAATATTGGTGACTTAAGATGTTCAGGCTGCTCTGCTTTTCTGCTGACAATGCACTACTATTCCTTCACAAGATACGTATTGCCAACTGATACAACAGTAAATAAAAAAATGCAATTGACCTCATCTTTTAATATTAGCTTTCCCCCTTCCATTTGAAGTTATAGAACTTGGTGGTGTGTTTTTTTTTTTTACCTCATTAAAATCAAATAAAAAAAATCCTGTGCTTGTCTACATGAAACCAAACCACAGTACTAAATTGTAGACATGGTAAAAGAGTTAAAAGAACACTTTAAGGTTGCAAAGTATTCACTACCAGAATTCAACCTTCTGTGTGTTATCATCATCTTCAACTAGAGACCACAGTATCACCTCCTTTCTCCCCAGGAATCTTGCCACATGTAGTGCAAAGGACAGACTGCAGAGACTTTCAAAGGGCAATGTTCTGGTTTCTCCTGCTCCAACATATGGCTCCATGCTGAAGCCTTGCACTCTTTCTCTCTCACAACACGATTCAAACACAGAGCTGCTTACTTTCCCCAGGGGTTCTTCCAAGGCATGCAGCACCAGGCGGCACAGGGGGGCTTCAAGATCATAACAATCTTTTCACAGGAGCTGGATTCCTGTTAAATACCTATCAACTCTGCGTATCAATTTGAGATACACAAGGCTAATGCAAACTCTCAAGAGGAAAAAATACCCCAACCAAACACAACATTCAGTATATGATGAATTCAACCACAGACCCTAGTGACTTCATGTGCTGAACTACGTAATTAGCAATTTAGCAAAATCATAAGCCAGGGTTTCAACACAGGAGCTCATATACTGATATAAACCTAATGTAAAGCCAGCTGTAGAACATCTGGGTGGCATTGACAAACAGCCTACACTGCTGGCTCTGTCAGGGGGTGAGGCCTGGGCAGGCAGCAAGCTTCCACGAACAGCAGAGGAACTACAAAAATCACACTTAAGTTTGTGTGCTTGTGTCCTTTCTGGGGGCTATCTGACTTTAAATCTCAGTTCTTACAATTACAGGTTCAGGCATGGGTGTGTTCCTTGGCTATGCTCTAATTTTAACAGCATTAGTGGGGGCTCCCTAGTTTTTGTACTACACAAGCGAAATTGAAATGAAACAATGAAGCCTAAAGATGACTCTATATGGCTAAAGTTATCCCAGATACTGTAAGTTAATGTCCCTGTCGCCTGTACCATTGCTGTACTGCAGCGATTAAGTCCAGCTGAGAGATGTCTGGTCTGATCTTTACAGCCTTTATGTTGCAAATCCGACAGCGTTCCTTTTGGACTTCTGCTGTAATACCTCCAATGGCTTAAACTACAATTTACAATACAATAAAATTCCAAACCTCTAAGTAAGCCAGCAGCGTTTTGAAAAGGAAACACTATTTATTGAAATAGATAGCGCTTTGACTCTTCTGTTTGTCATCTTAGTTCTTCTCTGTGTCCAGTGAACCCCTGTAAATCAGGCAGAAGCACTTACTCCCACCAGCACCTACAACTGGAAGTATTTACAAGAACAGACTTGTGCTTCTAAATTTTCAAGCTACTGAAGCAAGTTTTCTTTGTTTTCAAGATTTGTTTTTATTCTCCAATAGGTCCTTTCCTCACCCTATGCTAGAGCTGTTTTAGAGCTACTTTAAAGATACTTTTTAATTTATTTTTTCAGAATCTGAATACACTTCCATTTTTACACTGCAACACGAGATCTTAAAAGAAACCACAAACTAGAGCTCTGGCTCATGTGTTAATACAAAAAGCCAACATGTGGCAGCTACTGCTACTGTCCTAAGATTGCTTTCTGAAGCCCTCAGAGGAAAAAAACCCCAAACCCTAAAGACCTTCCAGTGACACCATACTATAGGAAGAATTCATTTGTGCACTGAGAACAGTTCAGTTGACAATCTATAAGTCTTGCAAGAACTCAGATGCTTTTCCCTACAGCAGTACCAGTTCAAGCCATAAAGACATATAAAGATTAAATATTTAAAAATAAATAGAAAAAATCCCCCACCTTTAGTCAGTCAAGACATTGTTACACACTAACACTCAATTACGATTTTGAGAGGAGCTGTAATATAGAATTGAAGGGGGTCAAAGCCCACGGTCCTCACATCCTGATAATTCTGCTTATGAATCCTTTAAAAAAAAAAAAAAAGAAAAAAAGGAAGGTTCAATTTCAAGTGCATTCATTCTTTGTCCTCTATAATTCCAGCGGAATCCTTCAAGAATATTTTTGCTATGAGGATGAGGAACTTGCCTTATAACTCTCAGCTAACTTCTTATCTTTATTAATAGGTGACCATCAATTCTTGTACCAACACTGACTTCTAAAGAAAATAGGTCATCTTCCATCCAGCTTTCTCCCCTCAAACCTTCTGTTTTCAGTTGGCCCCGTTACACCCCTTTTGCATCCTTCATCCTTAAGAGTATTTTCTCTATACCTGTTTCTGTTTAATGTTATCTTTAATACAAACAATCAGAAATACATGTATTATTTCAGACAAGATCACCAGGGCTTTGAACTACACACTGACAAAAATCAGCTCTACGCTTCTCTGTGTTTATTAGATACGCCTTTTCAGACAGTATGGAATTTGTCTTTTTCACACTTACAGCCATTCTGTAATTAACTACCAAAGCCAGGACTTTCTCCTCCACAGACTGATGAGCAACATGCTCACAAGAGAAACTCTCTGCTTCACATACAAAACCAAGGATTTCATCCCACTTCTACTACTGCGACCTTTAATACATTCCAATTCTTCCCTCATTTCCAGTCCTCCCCTATTTGACAGTACCTCCCACAGAGTGTCCTCACAAAATTTATTAGCACATACCCACTCTCTTATGCCAAGATAATTAATGAAAATATTATATACAATTTGTCTCCTGATCAACCTCCAAGCCTTCTGGAAAGAGGCACTTCCTTCAGCAGCGCTCAGAGCACCTCATCTTAGTGTTACAAGGCTGACAGAGCATTGATGAGAATCAGGAGCCTGGTGACCTCCATGATAACCAGACTGCCTAGACGCCTGGCCTACACCCAAGCTCTCGCGCAGCCAGTCAGCCCTTGAACAAACTGACTGCAATATTACAAAGAGAGTATCTTTATCCTAAGTTATTGTATCCTGTGATATTCTCCTATAATTATTTGTTATCCCCAGTGCTAAGTTCTGCTTGGAAGGATGTGACCTAGCGGCCTTTTCTATTGCTGTTGCCCTTCGTCAGAACTATCTCCCATCTCCAACGTCTGCACACACAGACCGGCAGCTGCACAGGCATCTGGAGAGAATGGAGCGGGCAATTTTGCAAAGTATAATTTATCAGCCACTATGCCTGCTCACTTTTCTTGCCTTTCTTTCCTCTTCTTTCTGATTAACCTGCATTTCCGCTGCTAAATGTTGAAAGGAAAATCATTTAATACTTAGCAGGAATACTGTAACCCAGCGTTGTAACAGACCAGCTGGATAGCTACACTCCTACTTACACACCTTTCCTCCCTTACTCTGCAATGTCACCCACATTGCCCTTAGCATCCTATTCCTGGTTGAGATGCCAACTGTGTCCAAACAACAAAAGAAAAATCAGATCACACAAATCTGTTCATGGAAGCAGACAATACAATCAAGTAGTCAGTGCAAAATTGCTGGGTTATCCTCCCCTCAACATATGCCTTAACAAGGACTTATCAGAATAAAGCCTGTAAGATATAGCATTGTATCAATTCTGAAACTCTGTTTAAGAAACCTGTAATTCACACTGCTATTTATAAGCCACAGAGATGGTTAACCTCCACTACCTAATGTCACCATGAAAAAAACATCTATGCACAGCAAGCTTTAATCATACTGTAGGGAACAGAAAATGGAATTGCAGATGCACAAATTGCTTTTACAGGGCATTACGAGACAGGTTTGCCTTGTCCCTCATTCTTTTTAGGTGCCAATGCACTCTCAGCCACATGACACAACAATACAGCCAACTCTGCCCGTGACTATGTGGCTGTGCATAACTTGGCTTCATTTAGCTTTCCTCCACACATGCTGTTTGGTCCCACAGTTCAGGACTGCAGGAGTCAATATTGCACTGCTGCAGAACTGCCAATACGTTTACTAATGAAACACTGTGCCTTAAATTACAGCCTTAGATTCACAAACGCAAGTAGAACCAGAAAGAAAAACTACACATCATGACACAAATCAAAACTGCAAACAAGCAATTTGTGAAATGGTAGAGGATTAAATCACTCTCACAGAGGCTGTCATAAGCCAGCAACATGCCCTTGCTGCAATAAAAGCTAATGGTTCCCTGGTCAAGGGAGGTAACTCTTCACATCTCCTCAGAACTGGTGAGCACACACCTGCAATGCTGCATCCAGTTCTGGGCTCCTCAGTACAAAACAGACATGGACATACTGATGACAGTCCAACAAAGGGCCACCAAGGTCATTAAGGGGGGCTCAGCATTTCTCCTGAAGAAAGGCTCAGACAGCTAGGATGCTTCAGCCTGGAGAAGACAAGGTTCTCTTTTCAGTGGCGCCCAGTGACAGGACAAGAGGCAATGGACACAAATTGAAACACAGGACGTTCCCTCTGAACATCAGGGAACACATTTTCCCTGCGGGGGTGAATAATCACTGGCACAGATTGCCCAGGAAGGTTGTAGAATCTCCAGCCTCAGAGATACTCAAAAGCTGTCTGGACATGGTCTTGGGCAGCTGGCTCTAGCTGTATCTCCTTGAGCAGGGGGACTGGACCAGACAATCTTCAGAGGTCACTTCCAACCTCAACCATTCTGTAATATGTCCTTGATAACCTGTCATTTAAGAAAAAGCATTTTCCACAGGATGCTCTAAACATTATAGAAATCCCTAAAATCTTGCCTCTCGAGCCCTCAGAAAAGCTCTCCTCCATTTGCTCCAGAAACATCATACAGCTGTAATGTCTCAGGTGCAGAGCAACTGGCAGCCACAAACCCTCTAATTACTGACCAGCAGTCCCCTTTGTCTCTGAAAGCAACATGCTACTGTCATCACACCTTTGGCTCAATAAAAAGCTTTACTAGCTATGGTACTACAGACTAAGTACCATACATTCAGGAAAAAATAAAAACCACAGCAAGCCTCAGGAAAACTTTAGCAGCATGTATTAATTCTGGTGAACCACAGCAGCTGCAATGAAGCACAATAAAGGAGTTCCTCTTTTTTTCTTAGATGCCTGCCATGAGTTATTCATATACAAGCTCCCAGAAAATATTAACAGCTTGCTTTACCTCAGTTTTAGTGATAGAAACCACATGCAAAATCATTGCTTGTACCTTGAAGAATGTCAAGGTCTCAAGGTTGCGCTGACAGCACCCTCTTAGCAGTGGGGCAAAGCTCCTCCCCAAAGACTCTATGCCTGCATCCAGTTGGTTGCTAATGGTTCATCTGCTAATGGTTCATTAGGATGGCCACAGTTCAGCTGGCAAAAATGCAGATGGCCTGCAAAAGCCACACACTTCTTCCAAACACCCTGCAAGGTGGTCTCCTGTTTGCACACTGCTACAATGTCTTGGGGCAGGCTCTTTTTATATCTGCAGAGAAAAGGCCCTGATCATCCTAGATGTTTGTAACCCATGTGCTCCAGATCATCCCAGGTTTGACATATACTCTGATCCTGCCAATCAACACTTATTCACAGGGGAGAGGCTTTGCCCAGGAAGATGACTACAACTCTCAACAGCTCATTGTCCCTTTTAACCTTATTTTCTTTTTGGTACAACTCTAGACATTACTGTCAAAGCTGCAGGTCAGGCTCCCTAGTGGAGCATCAGCCGTCTGGCATGACATGGTCACTACACATGGCAAACATCTGCACAACAGCCAAGCACGCCCCATGATTAGCCTGGCAAGGGAGAGTACTGTTCGCCAGCAATGATCCCTTACCTGTTTAACAAAAGCACCAGATACACAACATGAGTCAGACACCTCCGTGGGTGATTCAGGAGAGGAATTACAGTTTGGTTTGTTTTTCTTGACATCAACGCCCAGGCAAGGAATTGCAGACTCTCTCTTCACCTCCACTCCACAGCAAGAGCCACCCCATATCAGAGACAGTCATCCTGTATCGCAGAAGATCATTCAGTGGCAGTAAAGCAGCATGGGTCACCCACCCACACCGCTGAGCTCATACCTTAAAAGTAGTTTAACCCTTCCAGAAACAATTTCACACTGAAATACAGAGACTTAGAAGAGCTGCCTGCTCTATACCATTTAGGACAAAGACACTGCAAGACTCTTGTCAAAAAAACCTGAACGCTTTCCGTAGCTAACACAATGTTATTTTAAACCCCATTGTTTGGTCAGACTTGCTGGGGAATGTGCAATTAGGCTTACTGGCCTTTTACCACAAGTAAAGTCATGGACAAAGGATTCTTCTGTTGGCATTTTAGTTACTGTTTTCAGTAAATACCATGCCTGCCTCTCAAAAACCCCTCATCTATAGCCATACCAGGTAAAGGGGCATCCTGCCCCTCATATTCTGGGGCAACCCTGCAATTTCAACTGGACATCTAGAATCTGAATTGTACTCCTCAAAGCATGCATTAGCAATGACCAATCAGCCATTTGTATGGTCCTTAGTTTTCCAAGAACAGTGCGTTTTACTGTTTCAGTTTCAAGAGATTAGTCATAAATATTTGGTGTACATATCTTAACGCAGTAACAGCGTGCACTAGAAATTCAGATAAGAACGATGTAAACCAATACTCTAAGAAAAGCAAGCCTATTTTTCCATCACTTATAGAAATCCTTGAAGTCAACTTTAAAGACATGCATTTTCTTGACAGAGATCATTGTCAGGTTCCTCTCTCCATGTTGTCTTTAAAAAAAAGAAAAAAGAGAACACTCAGTCTATACTAAGAATCCCACTTTGGATAATGAAAACTTGACTTCAAAAAAACCGACATCCTTATCGCTTTTTTCTTCATATATACTTAATTTTACATTACATTTTATATAGAAATTAAACTTGCTCTATTCTTTTGTTTCTCTCAACCTAGTTTGCAGATGCTCAATTTCCCTACAGAAGTCTAACCTATCTGGACGCCAGTAAAAATCACTATCTTCAGCAACGGCTGCTTCAAAAAAAATTGTTAAAAATGTTTGTTTGAAGACATACATGAAAACCCGGAGGCTCCATTACATACTGTCAGTTGTTCCAGTAGCTTCCTACTACAGTATGTGTCTGGGGATAATGAGCTGGAAATAATTTCTCCATTAATTCATTTTTTAAGATTTCTATAATCTCTGTATCTCTCTTTGACCTGGTCTCCCGTCACACCTCTCTTTCCTCACTTCCTTCACTGTACCAGGCATTCCAGCCTACCCTGCAAAAGCTGCCTCACATCCTTGGAACCAAAAATGTCACAAGGTCCATGCTATAATTGTCACATCTTCATGATGCTGCTATATTGCAACTCTGGAATTAAAATCTGATTGAGACAGTGGAAATATTTGTAATCCAAAAAAAGTTGCAAAAAACATAGCAAAAGTGTTTAAAAAAAGATGTTAGAAAAAACATGAAATTACATTGTCATACATGCAATAGCTCTCTTTTCACTGGCTTCATACTACTGTGTGTTTATCCTTTTCCATGTTACAACTGAAAAGCAGTGTTCTCTTCTGTGACATGCTCAGCACCACACATTACTACCGTCTCACAGACAAACCTGAAAAAAACTGCTTAAATATTACTGTTAGAATTTTTTGCCTAGATAGTAAATAGTCCAGAAATGTATTTAGCATGACACAATCCCGATACACCCAGCTGAACTGAACAGCCCCTCACTGTTCTGTCTGAACATCTGGGCATCAACATCCCAACTCAGACATAAACTTGAAGTTCACAGGACAGCTGACACAGAAGGGCCACTCTTTCAGAGGGGTGGGAGACAGGGTCAAGGGTCTTACTGAGACTGGACTCTAAGTGACACATGGACTTTATTTTGTTATGTCAGCGCAACATCAACAACTATTATTTAATGCAAATTAAACACACCGAAAGCATGAAGGCTTGAACCCCCTTTTCTTGTCCTTTGTGACTTTCAAAGCATAATTTCTGTTGTTTCTCAAGAAATGTTGACAAACCAGTGTACCAGGTACACATGCTACCTCTTTCCATCTTCCATTCTCCTCCTCTCTCCTTCTCTTTATACCCTAGGTAAAGATGCCAAGTCACGTCACATGACAAACACTTTTACTCTCCTTTGGAATGAGTAAAGCCAGACCATACAACACTACTTCCTTCCCCAATATCCAGAGAACCCCAAATTCAAAGCAAAGGCCAAAGTCACTTTAAAAAAAAACACGCTCAAGAGCAAGAGCAACACAAATGAAAGAGAAGACTTTATAGGCCTTCTTTAGAAAGATTAAACATTGTCTGGATTAAAAGATGGGTATCTTCACTCTGGGCTGGTATCAAACACTGCAGTATATAAACACTGTCATTTCCTTTTATCCAGTGCACCTGCACCAAAACTGGATGGGTAATGTAGTACAAAAAGAATTTTGCCTCAAATGCTGTTTAGCTCAAATTCTTACGTTGATTACTTAGCATCACATTACTACACATAAGCAAAAAAACCCACCAACAACAAATACTCACAACAACAGAGGGAACCAGAAGTAGTGGACAGACTGATTTGTGAAGCGGAAACTGTCTTTTACTAGACAACTGCGGAGAGCTTGGCATAACGGTACCGCAATCTGATTAGCACGGCTCATTACTTCTTTTATTAAATAATAACTTACAATAATGAACCCTCAGATGGTAGAGATGAAAATAATTCAGTATTACAGTAGATTCAGGTGGTACCAAAAACATGACCAAATTTGATTCTTAGAAGAGATTCTAGCATATGTTAACTGATCATCAGGACTCTCCTTCTCTGAATTAACTGCTCCATGTCAGCTGTGTGTATACACCACACCAGGGACACTAACCCCTATCACTCCATCTCCCTTTCTGCTATCTTGCTGACACAGTGACACATCCAAACAGCTAGCAACAACCTTCCTCTGCAGTGGATATACAGATAAAATGAAGCCCACTCATCAGCCCAAGCCCTCCTCCCCTTCACACACAGCCAGAGAAGCTGGGCGATGCGGAGCCCTGCGCCAGTGCAGAAGTCAACGGTCTTTTCAAAAGAAGAAACCGGTCATCTCAGTGCATGCACAAAAGCCCCAAAGGAAGAGGCTTGTGTTTCAGCACTGTGTTTAGCGCCACAACCACCTGCCTTTTGCCAGAGTCATCTACAGTCAGATAAACAGGACACCCTCAGCAAAGTTTTGATGAGAGTCCCATGTAATACTGATGATAGCGGAGAGTACCACAGGTTCAAGCCTGGAAGAAAATGTATTGGTACTTACTCTCAGATGCTTCAGCGCAGGAGCAAGGGAAGAGTTTTATTCTTAACAGGACAACAAAAACTTGGACTTCTTTTTGATAGTCTCACATGTACATGAGCAAAAGGAAGCGTAGAAGCAAAAGATGAAAGAAATGCCCCAAGTAGAAGATAACACATGCTTATAAATTAATTATATCCTTTCAACCATCAGCTGCTTGAAAAGGACAGCTTCATAAATGAAAGCACCCTGTTACACACCAGAATTTTTATTGCTGCAAACAGAATTAAATCAAAAGGAAAAATGCCTCACTCAAATTTTAGGATAGAACAGCCATTAATCATATGGAGAACTGATGTAATGCACTCCTTCAAGAATCCTCTCCAGCCAGGGATGCTACAAGACACATTCCTTCTCGCTTTCATTCCTAGTTGAGTTTCCATCTGCTGCCAGACTTTCATCAAACCTAGCTACTTTCTATAGAGATATTAAATTAACACTTGCCTGCCTTGATAGCCTATTCTCTGAGATGCAAACCCATCCTGTCTCTCACACAGAACACTGCAAATCTCCCAAGGGTAAGCAAGATGCAGATGTGCTAAAGTATATCAAAAAATCAGCCTATGCAAGCAAGATCAAATTTCTTCTGTAGAGGCCTTTCAAGCTGTACTTGTATGTCTGTTAAAGAGACAGGAAATTTCCTCGAAAGCCAAAGAAAAAGATGCTTCCATGCTGAGAAAGGAACCACCACCATTTTGATACAAGGTACAGTTACATTATCTGCAGGAAATTCTGCACTTTAAAGAACACAACAGAAAGGAGAGGAAAGAAATCCCTCAAATAAATGTGTGACTGCAAAAATGACTGGACACTGGCTTCAGACAAGGGGAGAAAGCAGCGAACACAAGGTTTGCAGGGCTTGCTATAAGGCCAGGAATAGAAGTATTCCTTCTACATCTATTCGCATGCCAGGTGCTCAGCAAACCATGTATTTATCAAAGGAAAGGGGCTATGACTTTTAAAAGCAGTCACCTTTCCTCATTGTACTGTTTAGCAACTCAGTCGGCAAAAGCAGGGAATTAATCTCAAGCACAGTTATATATTTGAAAAAAATCTATTCTCGCCTGCTGCTACTCAAGTATTTCTTTGCATTTCCCATGAAATAATCCAGTAAATTATGTTCTGCCCCACTCTGACCTGTGACTATTTTTCATCTGTGAATTCTGGGTGGTTCCTGTTCTGCTTTTAAAGCAAAGTCAGGCAGCAGATTGTCCCGCATGGTCTGGCATCATTAGATTGCACTCTGCAAATCTGCATTTCACTCTCCTGTAGAGAACCATCTGCTCTACAGGTTTTAGATGCTGACCACCTGGGTAGAAGCAACTTCATTAAAAATATTTTTTAAAAAAGTACTTTTGTGCAGTACTTCCATTTACTTAGGATGTACAACAAAAATAGCCTATTTTTAAAAATACATTACATATACACTTTCCAGTTACTACAGTATCTAGTAACCAAGGAGTTCCTGGTTTTATTATTTTGTTTCAGTTTAGTGTGTTTTTCCACAGTGGAACATCTGCGGAAATTTGATGGATCTTTTCACATCACCACCACTGACTTCCTGTTGGAGTAGATATCTAGAATATACATATGTAGGCTCTAAATTAATTTAAAACTCATCAGGAATAGTCAGAAGTGAAGTTTGAACAGGTAAATAGAATAGTTATACCAAAGAGGAGGGATTAAAAACGTAACTAACTTTGTTTGTTTTAGTTGAAAAATAGTATATAACAACTATGCTCTGAGCTGGGAAGTGCCTCATTAATCCAGTCAGCATGTATGAACTGGGAGCTTTTCAAAACCTTTTAACATCTGCCTGATTCTGTCCCTTGGAAATCCTTTGTCTTTTTCCATTTCAGCAGGATGAAACAAAGACCTCGGCTGAGCACTTTCTAAAAGCCTTTGGCTACAGACAGCCCACTGCACACATCATCATACTCAAATCCTCAGGGGGTGGGGGTGTTGGTACAAGGAAATTAATGCAGTCTTCAAATCCTACTGGTTGCTTGGGTGTTGTTTCTTGGGAGTTCATAATCCATTCCAATTTACCGTTTTTAACCCGACATAATTTGTTTTCTGGAACACTACCATTACTATTTCTATCGCTTATTATTATTTGACACTGCTCCTCTGAATAGTAAATATGCACACTACACGTTTCATGCCTGTCCTGTTCTAGTTGTACCTTTACAGAATACTCTGTATGAGCCAGCTACTGCCAAAACTTTTCTGACAAACATAAAATTAATATACCTTTCCAAAGAATAACCTTTCCAAAGAATAAAGCATCAAACCTCCACATGCTCCAAGAGAATACAAAATGCAGTACCATGCAAAGCTCAAGGCTTTTTAAAATATGAGGTTTTTAAGTCTTTGGCAAAAAGATTAGAGCAACATATCTAGCTACTCTATGGAACAAACATGTCTTGCTGTTCCCAGAAGTATGCGTTTCTTTCAAATTAATTTCCATAGCAGCCTCTGAACCAGGTTGTTCTTTAGGTCTTCCTCATCTCTGCTGGTAAGAAACAGCAGCCCAAATGAACAGAACTAACAAAATACACACACACATATATATATATGCATGTAGTATAAACCAATAAAAAACAGTGGTTAAATACCACTGAGGGTTCATCTGTTCTGAAGTGACTATACCAAACATTGTAAAATAGCATTTGCAGTCTCTGACTGTGCTTGACACCAGTGTTAAGGAAGGGTAATAGCAACATGCCAAAGAGCAGTACCTCCAGGCATGTTTAGACTAAGGAATAAACATAATGACCTATGTTCTTTCCAGGTCAACTGCACAAATAATGTTTTGTTCTTTAGAAGCACCTTTCCTTAGAAAACTTCCAATTAGTTTATTAACCAATAAATTAAGTTTCCCAGTGATTACTACCCACCCACCCTTTTGCCCTTCTCCAGAAACTGGTGTGTGAAGATGCAGTGTCACCGGCATGATCACAGTAGTGATCAGCCATCATACCTCCAAAATCTCTGGAGCTCACAGTTTACAGCTCAATCCAGCTACCACAGGCTTAACTCAGCCTATCAGAAATAACTGTTTTCTTCTTCTGTAGACAATTCAGTGACAAAAATATCATTATAAGCAAGGTGTTCAGTGCTACAATACTACAGCCGCACTGAATTGTGTTAGGGACAAACACAAGTGACTGCTTCCATAGCTGATGCTGTTGCAAAGCAAAAAACCCAAGTGGCTGCCTATGAGCTGCTTATGCTAAGAACAGCAACCTGCCGCCAAGAGCAATTGGCCTGCTCAAACAGTATATAATCAGCTAACAAATGAAAAAAGGAATGGAAAAGGCACATTAGATTCCAGAAAAAGGTTCTACTAGTGCATGAACTAAAACAGTGTTAATGCCCAGTTCTCTGTGGTATTCATTGCTACATACTGTAACTATCTCATGGAATAAAAGATTAAACAGTATAATTTTCTCTGACTTCTAGAAACAACAAAGCAGGAAGGCTGTACAGTACCTTGGGACAACAAGTAACCTAAGGAATACAGACTTCAGCCTTACTTGCACATATGCTATTACAAAAATAGAAGACACCTAAAAGGTGCTTGCCAGACAAAATATTTAGAACCAACTGTTAATAAGCAAATAAAAGCACGGCTGAAAGCTCTGCAAATATGAGCAGTGACACAGAAGAGAGGAGATTTGTGCTCCACTCTGTCAGAGCACACATGGGTATAGAGCCCTTAAGCTGTTCCCGAGACCAGAGCCCACTATATTAAAACTCTCTTCAGCAAACACTCTGCCTAGTTATAAAACATTAACTACAGTGAGAATCATTACTCAGGATTAACAGCAGTCACCTGTTAAGCAGAGGGTCAAGCTTTAAGTTTCCTTTGAGAACTGCAGCACACTGTGCTCGCTGCCATTCTTATTTTCAAAAGCCATACTCAGTAAATGAATTAGAAGTTGAGTCTTCCCAAGTTGGAAGCAGAGAACACACATGCTTAATTCCAGAGCAAAAAGGCCATTTAGTACCCTTAAAATGAGATATTATACTAGGAACTTCAGTAGTGTCACACCTGTTACTGCAGTCTACCCTGGACGTAGCA
Source organism: Falco rusticolus (assembly GCF_015220075.1). NCBI lineage: Eukaryota > Metazoa > Chordata > Aves > Falconiformes > Falconidae > Falco > Falco rusticolus. Next base: position 56,379,041 of record NC_051187.1, read on the forward strand.
TCTAAAATCACTGCATACCAGTATTCCAGCACTTGCTGTAGTATCAAATGCAGACAAACTGTATTTCATACTATGGGATACCAAAAACACAGATCTAAAAGCTTCATGTCCAACCAAGGGCTAATGTAGTTTTATCTGTTTAAATTCCAAAGCTGTACAACTCATAAGAAACATCTGAGATGAGAACTGTAATAAGTTTAAGCTCCTTTGTGAACAGAAGTATTTTTAATAAACTATTAAATCCCCCCCCCCACACACACACAATCATCCCCAACTCAGACACATCTAAAGCTGACCCCATTTTCCTTGAAGGAAGAGACATATTTGTTCCTTACATTAAAAATTCCTCCCCCACTCCCCCACCCCCCTTTTTTTTATAGCAGTGCTGCATCTCTCCCTAGAAGTGATTAAAATCTTTTAGCAAACATACTTGAGATAACGAATTCATCTTCACATTTCCTCGCATCCCAGGAGTCAATTTCAACAGCTTGTTTTCAAACTAAAACTTTGCATTTCCTTCATGCAGATGGATATTCAACAGGTGCTAATGCAGCTCTGTGAGATTCACTGTACATGAGCCTACTGAAGTGTTTCTGGATTAAAGACAGACCTAAAATGGGGTTTTCTCTTTCTTTTTCAAATGCAAGTCCTTTCAACATTGTTTATACTGGGCCTTTGGAAAAAAAAAAAAATAATCTGCATTGCTGCAGATATAACTAGTGGCCTTGCAATAGAAGGGTGGCAGGAATTCTTCTCCAGCAGTTGGAGGGGTGTCGTATGCCTTGAGGCTTCACAAGGCACCTACATCCAGAGCAAGGGCATCGCAGCCACCTGGCCTCCATCCTGCCTCCTATACATTCCCCAGACTTCAAAGGGAAACTACAGGGCAAATCTGACTTTCCAGGGCTGGGCAGGGGTTACCACCTTGCTCCTGACATTAGGCTTTGGAGCTGACTCTGTAGGTGAAAGATCTCACCCTTCTGCAGAGGGACCCCGATGTTTTAATCTCACATATGAACCACGATAGCTGATAAAGAGCTGACACACTGGTATCAAAAATCTGCAGCTGTTTCACCAATCTAAAAAACTTCCAGAGGAAGCTCTGCATTATCCGTATATCAGCCCTCAGACACAGCATTTAAAGGACAGCCAAGATAAGTCAAAAAGTCTCACTGGTTCCACGTGTTTCCAAGGAAAGGAAGTGACCAAGAGAGGAAGGGAGCTCCAGATGGAGCAAAGAGAAACAATGGGAAGAGCCAAGGCCAGATGTGTTCAGAAAGCAGAGAGAAGCTAACAAAAGGTCACAGAGACCTGTGAAAACTGATGGGGGAGAGAGATACAGAGGATGACTGGATGAGAACTTGCACAGGGCTTTTGACAAGGCAAAGGTGTTGCTGTGCTTTCAGTATGTGGCAACTTAGCACAACACAAATTGCTTCAAAAACACATTGCATGATGCATTAAAAAACAGGAATCTTAAGTGATTTAGATTTTCTTGATTGAGAATAACCATTTTCTGTAACCTGAGATAATGTGGTAAATTGTCCCCAGAATCAGAAGTTTAAACTTCTCTCCCACCATCACACTTTCAGCAGGAGGTTCTGGTGAAATAAAATGAGATTTAAAAAAAAATAAAAATATCTAAGCAGGCTTAAGTAGTTCTCAGCCCCAGTATTCAAGCAGTCTTCACCCAAACGTGAAAAGAGAAACAGGTGTAGTGTTGGATGTGTGTCCCAGGAAGGCTAGGAACACCACATCAACCACTGAAGATTCTGCAAAAGGAAAATACACAGGGAGGAGGAGACAACACCAAAAAAATCACCTCTTCAGGTCTCCAAGTCCCAAATGAGAAATACAGCTAAAAGCTTCCCACCAGAAAAAAATACATGCTAGCATTCCTTATACAAAGTTAGCTGGCTCCTTTAAGGACAGCATAAAGAGGATAAAACCAAGAGCAAGCAGAATTTTCATCACCAGAGAATAAATTTTTTTATAAACAGAATTCATGATTGAAGAGGACAAAAACTAGCAAATGGATGTGAAGGCATCAGAAATTACTTTTTAACTGATACACCTTGGAGTACAACAAAACAAAACTTGCAAGGGTAGAATTCAAAACCCTGGGAAGACTGCAGCAAAACAGAGTATGGGCATCCCTCCCTGAGAGGTACATCTAGTACATAATCAGCTAGTATTTGTTATATAACTGAAAAACACAACTGCAAACCAAGCCATAATTTTGAGCACTGGCAAAAGCAATGTTGCTACTCTTTAAGAAGAATATTAGCTTAGTTACTGTAAATGCCTTAAATACCTTTAAAATCTATGTCAAATGTATATACTGTCTGATGATTCACCTGGATAGAGTACAGCATGTGTGCACATACACACAAGTGGATGAAAACTAACTCAAAAAGTAGGCTTTGTATCTGATGTGTTCATATACACATACCATTTTCAGATTTTCTTTAAGCCTAGAACCAAATCATTGACCTCCCTTACACTGGTTCCACAGAGAATTATTTCAATGAAAACAAACACAACCTTTTCAACTTCTGAGCAAATTTTGCAAGTATAATATAGACATATTTACCAGATAGAAATCATAGCAAGGAAGCATCATGCTGTACTGAATTTCTTGATGACAAAAGCATCACAGCTCATTTGACACAGGATGACTCAAATACTGATTCTAGGATTATTCCACAATAATCAGTAAAATCAGCAGATTTTTCTTATAGTAGCAATATACAGACTATAACAAATAATTTTTCAAGAAATGCTGCATTTCTCCTATAATTTAAATATCATACCATAACAAAAAAAATGAAAAAAGCATTACATGCTTTGGCTATGCATATTAAACATGCCCAGATTATATACTTGACTTGACTTTACCACGTCCTGGTATTTTTTCTTTCCCAAGCATTTAGGAAAATACTTTATTTCAAAGAAATTACAAAGTACCTTTAGCTTCCCTCATAAGCAAATGTAATTTCAGCCTGAGGGTTCATGGCAGTCTCAGTTGGTCCTGGCCATTGCAGTCCCCCTTGCTCTGGCTCCTGGTCTCAGACATCCTCAAGCAAACTGAACTGCTTCAGCATACTAAACCAGCAAAAAAAACCAAGCACTATATTTAATTATGTAATTTTCGTGAGGTTAGATTTCAGTGGGCTTAGCATGCTAGAACAGCTGAACAGGGATCCAGGGGAGCTCCTGAGCCCAGGAGGACAGGACAGCCAGTGGGCAGGTCAGGCTGCTGCCACCGAACACCCCCCCGATACGCCCAGCTGACCACAAATGCCGCTCAAGAGGTCACCAGCCACACTGGAGGAAAGGGTCACTGACCTACTCAGCATTTCAGAAAGTGAAAGGAAAATGGAGGACCCAGGTGCCCAGCTCTGCTCATCTGAGGAAACATCTTCTGCAGGACTTGTTCCAACCTTTTCAACCAACAATACGTATGACAGTGGTACTATAATAATTCAATGATTGTCTCAGGCCAAAACGGATACTTGCAGCTACATGGCTGACAAACTAACAGTAGTGACAGTACAAGAACATGCTCTAAATTCCTTATGTAATGAGACAAATTTATTATTACAGCCAATTTTACAAAACTGCCTCAGAATTTTAACTTCAACGCCGAAAAAGCAACAGCTCATATTCAAACTATGAAGAGCAATCTCTTCATATAACTCAAAAAAGGAAGCAATTAAGACTTGTACTTTTTCCAGTATCATCAAGGACACTGGAAAATTGCAGAGAAAATAAGAAGATTGCCAGGAATTACGCTGCTTTTGCAGATGAAAGGATGGGGAAGAAGTGGGAGGAGAATGAGCTACCTTCCATATTGTGTAGTTCATTTTCCAATTGAATTGTCATAGCAGTGCTTTTACTTCAAAGTTTACCACACAATTGCAGAGACATGAACCACTATTAAATCTTCCAAATGCAGTTCAGATTTTCAGTCCAGAACTACATTATCATCTTTGTACTAAACTTTACAAAATAAGCCATTCAGAAAACTCACAGAAAGGTGAGGTTGCTCCAAACCCCAATGTAACAAGCATGGATTGACCAGCTTCTCCAACTCTCTCTCTGCTTCTTCTATCCCCAAACTGGGTTACATTAAGATTTCTTGCTTTTCTGTATCTTAAATAAAGATATGCAGTGTATCAGCCATAACCTTCAAAACATGCACTTGTCAGACTGCAGATCACATCTTATTTTTTGGATGATGGGAGTTCTCTCTCCTGCAAGAAGTATCAAACACTACTGAATTTGGTCTAACAGATGCATTGCACAAATGGCTTCACAAGTGTATTTATGCAATAGAGAACAAGAAAGCAAGGAGGACAATCATAAAAAACCATCAAGCATTGGTTCTCAAAAGCCTCCCCCACTAGACACACTCAAACAGCTTGACTTCATCTGTAGAATAAGAACCTACTGAAAAACCACACACCTCTGCAATATTTTAAGTGTATTACTGCTCCCTTCTGTTTGATCCAAGATTCTTCCCCTGACCATATCTCCCTCACTGTTTGATGAGTGCACTGAAGTATGAACGTACATAATAGGTACAATGGAAACCCAGATTAAGAAGCCACTGAAATGAAGACTCCAAACATGGAAAGCAGTGATATTAATATACTAATCCTATATTTTTTCACATCTATGTTTAAACCATCTAAAACAGCCACAACAGTTTACACCATCTTAAACAGCTTAAGGAAAAGACAGGAGACATGCTACATTGCAGGAAAGAAAGCCAAGTTCTTCTGCATGATTAAGCTAAATGGACAGCTGTCATTTGTCATAATGTCTAACAAAAGATTTAAAAGTCACCAGAAGTATATGATGATAATAGAGAATTCAGAAATTCTTATCTCAATCTTTCTTGCACCACCTTACCCATCCTTTTATCCTCAGAAAGAGGATAAAAGGCTCCCACATCCTGGACAACATTTACTAAATAGGTCACTGGTTTCCCTTACATAGTTTATTAACTAAGAATGTAAATATAATCTCTAGTTTTAAACTTTATCATCGCCCAAAAGACTAGGCTTTTCCTTTTTCATGTGATTTTCACTATACATTTTTTCTGCTCATTTTATACCGATGCTTTCAAAATGAAACAACTATTTGTGACATGAAACACATGGTGTTCCAGCAATTTAAAAATCCTATCCTTCCACCTAGCTGCATCATAATGAAGAGTTTTCTTCTCTTCTATTGCCAATTGCTACAGCAGTGCAGGAAAAGATGCACTCTTGGAACATCTGATGGATCAACATAGGAAGGTGTTGGCCAGAAATTGTCATGTATTAATTCTTCCTTAAGTAGTCTCATAAGATAAAGGTTTTTTGAAAAATTTATAAAACTATAAAATTTTACTCTTCAAAGTATCAAAGAACATCATATAGTTTAACTAAAAAAAAAAAAATCTCTAGTGCCCAAATTCTTGTGAGCAGGGTTCCCCCCTCTTCCCATTAGTTGACCTCTAGTATAAAATTCTCACTGGAGCATAACTGAACAAGTCAAAGAATCACCTCTTGAATTTCTATTGGTTCAGGATTCTAAATTATTCTCCTCCACTTTCTCTTTTCTAATATTTACCTTTGAACCAGGCTTCCCATGCCTGTTTCTAAATGATGTAGATATCATGTGAGTAACATATTCTGGTTGAAAAGGTACTTTATTTTAATTGGAATTGAAAACCTGTTTGAGGGGTGGCAGAAGAAAACTGTTCCTATCTCCTGCTATAGTTCTCTCAGCATCTAATTACACCCATAAAGAAAAACAATGGGAGGCTGTGTGTTATTCAGTTTAATGTGGTTAATTACACAAATTCTCTGTATGCATGCAAATACACCAGAGCCTCACAAATGATACAGCACCCACACAGCACATTTATCAGCTGTAACAATTGTGCTTTGGGATTGCATATGGTGTACGCTCTAGGTATAAAAACTTATTTACTGGAAAAGGTTTCTAGTGCACAAGAAAAAAAAATGGAAAATGCAGCAGAACAGACATATGAGAAATTATAAGCATTAGCATCTGTATTTTCCACAAAAGTCTTGTCAATATTAATGCATTTCTTGCAACTAGAAACATACCCTTCTTACTGAAATACCTTTCTCCATGCTTTCCCTGTAGATAGGTACTTTGGGGAGGTCCTTTTTTACACCCCTGCAGCCCAAAATACTAACGTGAGTTGAACCAAATACTTCACTTCCAAAGGTTTGAAGAGATTTGGGCCACCTCAATATGGAATAAAGGTACCAGTCAGATTTTTGTGCAAGCCAGATTCTGTGCCCAGGTACTCCTGAGGACACAAAAATCTATTTAAAATATCACCTATCTGTGAGGCCAAGGTTTCAGTTGAAACAATGACACATCAGGAGGATGGACCCTCTTCATGATTACTTTTTTTTTCAAAGTCTTGAGTAAGCAATACTTTGTGAGTCCAAAGACAGACAGAGAGAGTAGGTGGTTAAGGAGGGTGCAGATGAGGCAGCCGCAGGTACTCAAAACAGCCTTTGAACACCATGCTCTCCTCCATATACTTCAGTAAGCTTAATGGGGAATGATCATCAGTCAGGCACTGCAGAGTAATAGCTCTTAGAGATAGCTCATGAAAGGACTTGGTCTTGAGAAAAGACAGATGACTCACAGCTCAGAGAGCAACTCTTCAATGGCCAGATTTTCAAGAATAATCTCACTGGGGTGGGGAAGGAACTGCATATAGTCCTCCTATGAAGAGTCAAAGAAACATTGCAGAGGCTTAGTCTGATGAACTGGTCTGAGATCAGATGAGTCACTGGGGTTCTTGGAGCAAAACGCACAACGTGGATAATTGATAAAACAGGCTCAGACATTAAGAGGGATAGTCTTGATGTCTGAAGGATATGATGGCTTTTGTGAGGAGTTAACCTCCCTCCCTCCCGATGCAGTTGGAACAGTAGGAGGTCTGCTCAGAAACATGGTGTTAACAGGGAAGGAGGAATGTGTGCAAGTTAGAAGGAAGAAGATGGATTCGTTGAAAAAAGCAGCAGCAGAATTTAGCCCTGATCTATCTTTGAAGCTGGCTCTGCTCTGAACAAGGGGCAGAACCATGTGACTACCAAAGGTACCAGCCAAGCTAAATTATTCTGTGATTTTAAGGAAAGGGCTTAATGCAGGAAGAACATAACAAAAATAACATTATCTTCATTACTGAATTAAATCCTATGCTGAAAAAAAGCTTTTGTTTGGAGAATAAGTCACTGATGCCTAGGGAAAGCATGTGATGAAATAAGAGCAAAAGAACCTGGAAATGTAAGAGAAGACAGGTATCTTTTGGCAGACTAATGCTTTCATTTTGTTTAAACTAGCTAAAGTGAGTCATTTAGCTTCAATAGCACAGCGAATAACTGCTATTGCTACAAAGTTTTAACCTTTACACATTCGATTAATGTTAAACCTTAAAAGCTCTTCAAAGAAAAAAAGCTTTACATAAAAACTAGGAATTCATATTCCTGATATTGTTATAGATTACAAAAATTACAGCCCTTGAGGTTTTAGAACTCGCACAAAACAAAGTTCGATCAACTAATGTAAAAACTTAAAATTTTTTGCTTATGCAATTGAAACACACTTCCTTCTGCCATAAAAATCTGTACCAAGTAAAGGTAGCAGATCATCATCATTTCATTGCCACCTCAATCCCACACAAATCCAGTTTATTTTTCAGTGCGTCCCCAAGTAAGATAACCTGAAATTTTTCCCAAATGCTTGCTCAGAAAATTAGACTTCAAAATGAAAGGCTAACTCACATTAATTGCTTCTGCTTATCTCCTCTCCCACACTTGTGGTAGTCTGGCCTATGCCTACAGCAACACCTGGAGAGCTTCGTGTTCTGGCCTTACCATAATGGTTATTCCTTCTCTCTTGCACATTACAGAATATATAGTCTTGATGGCAGGTACATCAGGAAGCAGCCAGACATACCAAACACATACCACCTAGTCTCACATGAACACTCGTTTACCATGTATGTATGGTTTACTCATATCAAGTAAAATTTTGGTGAAATGGCTATCACCTGTCATAGGCGCTAATAATTAATTGCGGTTCAGGGACACATTTTCTTATTTGTTTAGAATCTAAAGATGATTTTCTCTTCAAAAGGAGCTTTACCCTTCCAACCGGAGTTTTTGTGATTTTTTTGGAGAAAGAAAGTATAGCCTAGTTTTAGATACGTAGGTTGATCTCAAAAGCAGCTCTTAAGCCTACCTCTCTTTACTTTTAATTGTTTATCTGCACTGAGGCTAGCTTTTTCCCCTCTTCAAGCCTGCTAAGAGCCAAAGGAAATGAAGTGGAACAAAGAAGCAACATTAGCTTTCATAATTTATTGTTACAGACAACTCCGACTATTGCCCAAGACAGAAAGTAAGCCAAGCAGAAACAAAATTGAAGTGTTCTCGTACTGCCACTTCGTCAAAGGCTGAAGTCACAGGATTGATTTCTAAGGCCACTGGCAACATCCCCAGCCCACGCTAGCACCCTGCAACTCTCAGGCTGTATGTACAAAATGGCACTGAACACAGAAGAGAACATACATGCATGAAAGATGAACTGAAACGTGTTGTGGGTTGTCTTCTTTGTTTGTTTTTTTTTAATATTATATATTAAAATCCTATTTTAAAGTGTTGTTTATTAATACAGGTTAATAAAGACTAAATCTTGATACAGTTCGCTCAATTTTATCTCCTTGAGTTTTCAGAAAAAAAAAAAAAATCTAGTTGGATAAACTCCTGCAGTGAACTCCTACATGCAATTCAATGGGATTTCTGAATTCAACCCATTTTGATTAAAGCAATACTTTTGTGGTGTTTTCCACTTGTAAAGGTACAATTTCTTGCAGAAGTGCATTTGGAGCAAGAAGGGGGAGTAAGAGTGAGTGTCAAATATTCAACATGGCAACTTACAGAAGTTGCATCTGAAAGCAATGGTGCTGATACACCTAATGAGCCAGAAGGATTCTCTGCAGCACGTTCCCTTGTGCTGAGCACCAAAAGGATGCTTTTGATTCTTAGCCACAGGCTGTTAAATTGGAACTTAATCCATTACCACTGTTCTTGCGTTGCCTGCTTTAAAGATGACAATGTAGCTGGATTTAAAAAAAAAAAAAAAAAAAAAAATCACAAAAAGGAACAACACTGACTTAAATCAAGTGATCCAAGAGGTTTAGACAACTGCTGAGCTCAAGGGATTATTTACACAATAAAGAAGTGGAATGACAAAATTCAGATTTAGATTCCTCTTGAAAATTTAATTCTTGCTGAATCTTTGGCAGAAGATGAGGAGCACAATCCTCCTCACTTATCAAGAAAATTTTCTCAGGAAGTAATTAGCATCCCGAGTGGTATCAATACATGAATTTCAACTAGATTTAAATGCCCAAATTTAAGAGAACAAAGAAGCCAACACAGTCATTCTGGAGACAGCACCAAAGAACCATTTGAAACTTACCATTTAACAATTTGATGCCCTAAAAAAGGCACATAATGACCCCTGGGTCAGAAGAAGAATGCCATGGCTTGACACACTCTAGTATAAATCACATACACTATTTCCACAATCCCCTATGACACTTCCCAAGACTTTCCAAAGGCAACTGCAGATTGAAAACATGCTCCTGTTCAGCATAATTAATTTTCACGATTGGAGCATTTATTTAGTAAGCATAAATTTTACAGAGTTTAAACACAATTTAAGAATATGAGGGTTTTTAAAAAATAATTAAACTATTTAAAACTATAGAGGGTTGGGGTTTTTTTTCATTTAAAAAGGCAGTATCTTCACAGAGGATACCATATACACTTGGGAATTATTCTAGAAATGTTTTTTCTAGATAAACTGTAGAAAACTAAACAGAGAAAGTATCTGTCTCACCTCTGGCAGCATTTTTTAGAAAAATTAAAATGCTTATGAAAAAGCATCTAAAGGCAGGACGAAGTAAGGAGCAACCCACCCCAGAATAAAATCCTTCTATAAGCATGATTTACAACTTCTGATGCTCTCTCAGTTATGCTCTTCCTAAGTGATGACAGGTAATGTTTATAATATCTCTTGGGAATTAATTTACTAATTATCTCTTTTTCACTTGCCAGTGCTTCACAGTCAGGTTTTGGTGAGAGGTTAGACACACAAACATAAAGCACAGAAGAAGGCAAGAGATGGCTGGTGTTAAGCTCCAAAAGCACTGCCGGGCTCTAAACAACAGGGGCACACATCTGTACAGTGACTCCCAAATCACATCAACATAGTGGTACCTCCACCAAGTGGCAATGGTCAGCTGACACAAAACACTGTTTGTCTCTGTCTTGCTATCAGTCCACCCCCTTGCACGCTTTAGTTCCTCCTCTTCTCTCCCATAGCTGTTCCTGGCTTGACTTCAACACTACAGCTGCTCTACAACTGTTGCAGGTAAAGTGTGATTAAGACAGAAACAATCCTCCTTCCAGCATCACGCACACACGAAGTGGGGAGTGCAGGTTCATATGTGACTGGCAGATTTTTGTTTTGCTGGGGGGGAAGGTAAACATATCCTGGAATTTCCCTCTGCCCCCTTCTAGGTCTTACTCATTTCAGTAGCTCCTCCATCAAAAATGGGGAAGGAAGGAATGTGGGTGGCTGCAATTTCAACAGTGATCCCACTGCATTCCCACACCCCTTGCCAATATAAACTATGACCTAAGATTGAGTTAAATTAACCTGAGGCCAGAATCAAAAGGAGGAATAACTAAGCAAAACTAAGAGGACATGAAAGGCAAGAACAAAAGATCTCTTTCTTTCTAATGAGGATTACACAGTGCAAGCGTCATGGTTATTTTCAAAAAATAATCCAAGTGTCTAAGACCCAGAACTACCCAGTCCTAACTAAAATTGTGCCACTGACTACACAATTGCAAAACAAATAAAAAACCTGATGTACAAGTTTCAGAAAAATCTTCGAGAAACTACAATAGTACATCATAGTAATGGTGTTTATGTCTTCTTGGAACAGCCCTACAAGAAATGCTAACATGCTATATTGTTCCGTCAGTATTTTTACATGATGAAGCAGCACCCACACGGTAAATAAAAGGTAAGACTAATGAAGTCCTAAAGACTTAGATATTTGCAAGCAGTTGTGGGTTTTTTTTATTTTTGCTGGTTATTTTTTAATCAGTGCAATTTCTGTACTGACTTGAAGCCCAACACATATTTGTTCCTCCATTTCACAGCATCAAATTAAGCTCCATATCTGAAGGGCATCTCAGATTCCACAATTTCACTCCAGTTTATTTGACTATGATTTTTGCACCAAAGCAAGTTAACTATAGATGGATTATTTGTAAGAACAAGGGAGGTAGTTGTAGAGAATACGATCTGTAGTGTCCACTGTCTTGGCAATAATGATAGATTTAAGCAGTCACTACTAGAAAACATCAGCTCTGCCAAAATGTCAGATGCTAATGTCTGAAGCAGCTCAATTAAGCTACAAGATGCAATCACTTTGTTCTACCAGGGATACAGGCAGGCATATTTCAATCTATATCTGGAACTGACAGAAGCATTTATGGAAGGAACAAATAAAAAAAAAAACACACCTGAATACGTACAGCCTTACATCTTCACTTTCTTTCCGAAGTCACAGTTTTTAAGCCACAAGTGATTTGATGTATTATGAGTTCTCAATAAAGCATGCAAAATAGCTGGAACAGTGTCAGTTTTAATCAGCAATCCAATTAAAGGATCCAATCAAATTCACTTTAGCTGTTCAACAGTATGTTTATATCACAAATTATTTTTAACAGGAGTTTAACGTGCAGGTTCTCTGTATTTTAATAACACATTCAACAGCAATATGTAAAGAGAAATAATTATTTGAACAGCAAACTGTGCTCATGCGCACATTGAGAAAAAGAGTATATTAACATTTTAAAAAATGATGGGAAATATTTCTTCATAAAGTCTAATTCACTATTTATGTCAGAGATTTATTTTTAAGTCAGAGAATACACCTGCCTTATACAGGCTTGTAAAAAGATTTAGACTATGATTTGTTTTCAAGCAGGATGCAAGAGTAGATGGTGCTGTTGATACTTTCCCCTTCCTCCTCTTGGAGGTGGTTTCAACCTGTTCTGTTGAAATGTCATGTTATTTACACAAATGAGATTGTGAATTGATACTAAGAAGAAACCAGTCAAAAGTTTATTTCAAACCGACAGTTACCTCAGGGCAGCCAAAGTTCATTTTCCTATGATGCAGGAGAATTCACTGCAAGCAATTTCTTCTGAGAGCAAGAATAATTTGCTGAAATGTGTGTGGTGCTCAGATGTTACTGGTCCACACAGGGAACGTATACCAGAGTAACACAGAAAGTCAAAATGTTGTAGTTATACCAGAAACATTTGGGACTCATGCCTTAAAAGGCTTGAACAAACAAAATTCCAGGACATTTTCTGAAGGAATACCAAAGCAGTTAAAACAGCTAAAGAAGTTATTCAAAACTGAAAGATACCATTACTTGGCTAAGATACAGAAAAAAAGTGTTGAACTGTAACCTGTTTGGAGGGCAGATGCCATCACTTACATACTCTTAGTATAACAAACAATATTAAAGATTTTTTTAAAGATAACTAATGAGTATGCGCATTATGGCAAAGAAGGGAAAATAATAATTCTTCTGGTTAACACTTACCCTCAGAAGCTGCAGGCATCTAGGCTTCAAATGGGCATTAAAGCTTTTAGATTTGGGAATGTGAAGACACAAGCCACTCAGGATGAAGATTTAAAATTTGATCATGTATATGCTATTTTCATGACACGTAAGTAAATATTTTAGTTACAACACTGTCCTGGAAATTCAAAAGAGTTGCCTCAACAGTAATCATGGTATATTAAGTTTAGAGTATAAAGTAAATTACTTAAGTGAGAAATAGAGAAGTTTTAACTAAACGTGCTTTTACTGAAACATTAATTTCAGACAAACTTTGATTTGTGCTAATAGGCTTAGATCTCATAGGACATGTAGGTCCCTGATAAGAAATCTTGTTTATTTTCCATACTGGAATTCTATCTTAAACTGCTTCAAAGGTAAAAATCAGAAAGAACTGTTTTAGTTTGACTCTCCATTGCATCAGATTATTTACATGTGCTACAGTTCAATGCAATTTTAAACATGATTGTCTTTTTACTATAATGTGGGCATAAATGCTTCTAGTAGCTTGCCTTAGCATTGATCACTTTAGCTAGACATTCTTGATTTTTACAAAGTTGTAATTTGCACAGCACTAGCAACCTACTAATATTATTTTATGCTACTTAAGTAGAGAAATTAGGCAAAGGAAAAATTATGTGGAACATGAGGAAATGTTCAGGCCTAGGAGACCCTACCATCCCATGAAATAACATATCCAGAGAATACCTGGACGCCTCAAAGACCTCAAAGGCACGTGCTGGCAGGAAAGGGCACTCCCTCTATAGTTTTTATGGGCCTATAATGCAGCAGAGGTTTCTGAAGGTCACCAGAGTTGCTGCAGCTCTGACAGAGGCTATCCCCAAATGCCCAAAATGTCTCCCTTCCCATCAATTTAGAGTTCAACTTGCAAAAACTCTCAGCATGCTTATGACAATACAAACATTACAAGCAAATCAAGTAAGTTGTAAATCCATACTGCCGCAACATTCAACCAATCCAATAGAATTTTTACTCAAAGACATTACAATGAAACTGCAAGTGGATGTATTCCCCCTTAGTACGCACAAGGTTAGTTCTTATATACCTACTGGAAATACATACACACCCTACCTTACACTACGCAATGCAAAGAATAGCAAGGAACAGTGGTTTCCTTGTATCTACCACATCCATAAATGCATGAACTGCAAAACCAGGAGTTAGTAGAGGAATATATGGCCAAGGAAAAGACCTGTAGAAACTGAAACTTCCTACACTGCAACAGTAAGCTTTTATTCTGTCTTTATCCAGTGCTCTCCTATCCTCACATACCAAGCTGCATGCACCTGGCATTTCAGGAAGCTTTGAACACAGGACAGCAGAGTCAGGGCTTTCTCAGTAAAGTACCTGAAGGTTCAGAAGAAGATTATATGCTTGTTTTACCTATTTCCTATTTTTTCTAAATGAGGGACTGACAGATGCTGCCCCCTGTGCCTGCACATGGCCTGACTATTGTTACCAGGCCAGAAACCATTATGGTTGCCACTGCTGTTGGTGGCACCCACAGAAACAGAATTGAGAACATCTGTACACAGGCAGCTGCCTTGGTAATGTTCATACATTACAGAAAATCATCACATGCAAAAAAGCACAAGTCTATAAAGATGAATATGACTTAGGGTTTTTTGTTCTTAGTTTACTGGAGGAAGGTCTTGTAAATAACTATGGGCAGAGACTAAGCAAAGGGAATGCACACTGCGTACAAAAAATGAGAGATGTTAAATGTTACAAGAAGAAACAGAGCAATTACTTTTTAAATGGACATTGACAGGGAAAAAAAAGACTTACCTGAAAAACACCAACACACACCTCTGACTAGCTTATTCACTTGTGCAGTCATATATGCAAGAGATATGCTATTTTCATTCAGTATTTTTTAAAATCTAACAATATCCTCAAGAAAAATAATCCAAAAGGTACAAACACACACAATAATAGATATTAAACAAACATACCACTTAGAGTTCTAGGTCTACCCTCTAGTTAAGTATGTTATTTAAGGAGGTATAAATTAAAAATCACAGAAAAGTTAAGGTGGAAATGTCATCTAGAACAACCTCCTCTGCTCAAAACAGGGCCAACTTCAAAATTAGATCTAGCTTTGAAGCTGGAATTGGCTGGTTTTTTAACACCAAAATAGCTGGTGACAACAAATTCTGCAACACGACCTTTGGGTTCTTGTATTTTAATCCTAGCCCCTCCAGATTAGTAAAGCCATTTAACCTCCTGTAGCTGGTAATTTTTGCAGATGTTGGAAAACAACAATTTACCATGTTCCAAAAGTGCAGGTTCAGTTGCTTTGTAAAGGACCACTGAACTGAGGCCCGCTAATGTCAATAAATCACACACCTAGTAATTAAAGTAAACACTACAAATTTTGGCAAAAATAAAAAATATCCATATTTAGGATGTGACAGAATTAAGGTTTCAAGTACAACCTCTCCTGCATATGCATCATGCTACAGATTCCTTAATTATATAGTCACTTTCTGCTCTTTTCCATGCAGTGGACAGAATATTCACCCAGTGAGCAACTTTCAAGTTGTGTTCTCTTCATTGTGTGAAATACGCTTTAGCTACAAACTGTTTATGAACCTTACTCTGAAGACAGCATGATCAGCTTGCTCACAGTCTTGCAACACCACCCAGTATAACAGTATTTCATAATTACTAAAGACCTGTGTTAATTACTGTGTTCAACACACAGGTGAGGTAAAGGATCCATTTTACTGGGAGCCAAACAAGGCAACGTTGCCGTCAAAACTTTACCTAAATTCATTTTTCTGACATAAAACATTCAAAAATCCCAAGAACTTATCTTATAGATAGTTCTTGAATATACAGAGATATTCTTGTATATTCACGCACAGAGAAAGTTACCCATGCACTGAAATCAAAGGGACACATGTTTGGCATGCAGTTAAGAGTGCTCAGTACTTAAGAACAGCAGGTTTTAGATCTGGAAGTGAGGGTCCACAAAAACAAGCAGGTAATTACTCGTCATGCAAAGGGTAGCATACATCAGTTACCCAGAACCACTCTGTTATAGTTATGAACCTATATAATAAAGCCACATAAAGCTATCCAGGTAATCCAAAATCTTGCATTCCCAACTGTTCTTTGGAGCGTGACTTTAGTAAATATTGCCATCAGGGAGGTTCAGACATATACTTCCTTAGCTTTCTAGAAAAAAAAAATCAATTAAAAATGAGCCCATTTCTCCATGTGTCATTATACTGTTATGAACATAAATCAGGACTGGAAATTCTAAGGCTGCCACAGAGAAGTCTTTCATCTGAACACTGAACAGCTGTAATCTGGTGGTAGATCAACCTCATTAAACCCACAAGCTTAAGACAAAGACCACATGCCTCCAAAAGAAGAGGGTATAGATGAAGAAGTCAGGAACAATCCATCTGTGAAAGGTGGTTCCCTGTCCCCTTGCCATCTGCCCATTCCCTGGTGGGTGAAGGTCGGCATGGACACTCCCCATGGTGCTGCAGACAACTGGAAAGCATCCTGGTAGCCCAGGGTGCCTGGCTCGCTTCTTCCCCACACTGGAAACCCAGATTACTTCGCAACCCTTGTGCCAACCCCTCACTGCTTCCAGTCATGAGACAGATCTATACTAGTAACTGCTTCTACCACAGCTGTTGCTCTACAGCCAGGCCCATTCCACCATATGCCCCTTCACCTCCCAGAGCAGGTGACAGAGCAGATGCCTTGCCCAGCTAGTCCCAATACTAGTCCAAATACTGTCAGCCTCTTGCTGATCCTCCTACTTTGCCTGCCCAGCCATCCCCTGACAACCTCTGACAGCCTCTTGGCCATTTTCTTGTCTCCCAAGCTTTTCACCTCTATCACATACTCATCTTCAAGTCAAGTGGCCAGTCTCAATCACCTCCTTGTCATCTCTTGAGCAGCCTGTCACTACTCACCCCTACTTTCAGCCTCCCACTCAATACACTCACTTCTTTTGACCTAATTCTCTCCATCCTTCCCAACTCACATGCACAAGTCAAGACAAAGTTGCCTCAACACTTCCCAGATGCAAGAAGAGTCCTGATAGCAGAGGACTGAGTCTTTCCTTAGTCCCAGCTCTGTTGAGATTTATACCCAGTGAACAGCCAATCTGTCTAACAAATGCAGAAATAGTTCACCTGGGTTATAAGCCAGAACTGTAGCAAACCATCCATGCATGTACATATGTATGTAGCAAATGACAGAATTTGAGCTAAAGGTTGCAAATTAATTAGCAATAATTCAAAAGGCTTATAACCTTGCCAAATTTGAAAACAAAATGTATTACTTCAAAGTGAGTGTCACATTGGTGCTTCCAGCTAACTACAGACACAGAGTAAGTTTCACACATAAATGCAAAATAATGGACTTTGCATTCCACATTAAGGCTGTTTGTATGTCTCCCCCCATCACACAAATCATCTCCTTCAAATCCAGGTCTTCTATGTACCCACTTTGTTTCACATGACTTTGCTTATAAACACAACTCTGATATTTTTTCTGAGGACAATTATATCACCCCTTAAAATAAACAGAATAAATTTTGAGCTGAGGGATGGCTACACAAGGCTTTATGAAAAAACTTTGCATGTTCTTTACCATTTATCAAGCATATCACTGTACTAACCCACAGTGCTCTTATTTCAACAGTTTTGCTGTTATACCTCCCCTTTTTGATGATCACCATCTCATTACCCAGCTATAGGGATATGTTTCTAAAAGATGAATGCATCTCACACAAAGCACCCCATATTAATGATTTATGACTGTCACTCCAACAAGACTGTTTGCCATGCCTAAAATCTAAAACTTATTTTCTTCTCCACTCTGTCAGTGATTTTGTTTGTTCTTCCATACATTTGAAAAAAGCTTTCTTGTACTCCATAGTTATCTCTTGATTGCCTGTGTATCTTGCACTTCGACCACATCATTGGTCAACTGATACTCTCTTTATCTAGTCACCTGCTGTCATACTACTCATGCAAAGAAAACTGTCAGGCCCACAACAACATGCTTCACAAGCTTTCCCAACCGCCCCCTCATAATTTTTTTTTCTTCTTTTGATGATTGCTTTCATAGCTCCAGCTTTCATGTTTGTTCATATAGAACATTAGCGGGGTAGCTGAGAAGTGCTAACAAGCATTAGGAGCCCAGCTTTCCTATGCTAGTTTAAAAGACAGTAGCCACCCCGAAGACTGCTGATCACAATCACTGCATGAGAATAATTTCAAAAGCAGGAACAAAGCAATGTGTAGGCTCAACTGAAAAAAGAATCAAAGACTTAAATTATACCAGTGTTATACAATGGGGTAACCTTCAGGAGATTAATCTCCAAAATATAATTCAGAACAATTCCGATACCTTCAAAAGCATTTAAGAAAAAAATCTAAAGAGAAAAATTTAAAAGACAGACAGAGAGAACACATTAAACATGGACTTATAGAAATCAGCCAGGACACACCACACCACACCTATCCTCCTACAGTCTACACCACTCAATGGATTTTAAAAAATTACACTCAAATAGAAGGAAAAAAATCTACAGAAAAGTAGAATTTTCTGAATGTCTGCTACTCAGTTATGGACATGGTATTGCACACCTCTATGACTTCTTTCATTTATCCTAAAGTGTCAAAGAAAACGTCTGCAGAGCTTCACTCCTAGCCTACTCAGGGGATCTTTTTATTCATCCTATTTCCTTTATTCATACATAAGCCACAACATGATTGACGTCTTTTCCATCAGAATTGTATGGCAGTATGACAAGCTAATTATTACATAAAAGATGATACACATTACCTCTCCAGGTCAATCTACAATCCCCTATTTCAATGTCATTTTTAAAATTACAAGCTTTAATAACTTGTGCATCATTCTAGTCTGGATACTATGCTCTTCAGAGATTTCCTGAAAATGAAGGTTTTGCTGCTTCCGTATAGTTTTTGGTGAATGCTACCAGTACTAATGATAAAGACAGGTAACCATTCTTCTGCAGCAGATGAACCTATTTCTTTAATCTTTGTTAGGTCTCTCCAGAAACAAAAGTGACAAAAAAACCTGCCTTCTTAAACAGAGTTTTGTACTTCGTTTTCATAGTTCAAGCTGGCTGGAATCAGTTACTTTTTGCCCCACAGCTAACTTTCTATGCCACAGAAAATTTCTTGCCAAAAATCCATTCATATCCAATAACAACAACAAAACAGAGGAGGAGGCACATTACAGCAAGCAAATGCATTCATACATTCAGAATGCAGTCAGAGGCAGGAGACAATTAGAGAAGGAAATTCAAAGTATAAGGCATTTCCTGAGGATTAATGAGTGGGTGGTAGTGTTTGATAGTCAAGGGCAGGATGGGTTCTGCAACCAGCAGAATTCATTAATCCCCCAGGCAACACAAACTGGGATTCTGCTAATTTTTTTCCTTTACACTGCACTTGTTATTTTCCTTTAGCATTTAATTAAAATTTCCATTTACTCTGACACCATTGTTCCTTCAGAGCCCAACACTGTCTGTATGTCTGAACAGTGCTACTATGGTAAATTACATCTATAAAATCACGGAATTAATACGTGGTGCGAAGCCCAGATATTTTCTGAAGTTTAAGAAAGTTCTGATCTTCTAACAACTAAAAATGTTCTCTGCCTTAGAAACAGAAGGCTCAGCAGATGTGATCCTTTCCTCTAATTTACAAGCTGCTTGATGGCCTCCATTATCCTAGTGGTAGCAGACAAAAAGAGAATCAAATACTGGAGAAAAAAAAAATATTTTCAAGCTGCCTTTCAGCTCCTTAGGAAGCCACATACACTAATGTATTACTTAACACATCCCAAACCAGCAATCATCCCGTCCATCACCGTAACTCCATACTAACCTGTGACTGGTGCATCTATGTCCAGCAAATTTTTTTCCTGACGGAGAATTGAAGCTCCCTCTGTTATTATTCTCAAAGCAACGCTCTCTTCCAGTCTCCCTTCTTTCATAAGGTGTGCCTTTAAGATATCCACACGAGGTTTTCCATCATTATCAAATACTTCCTTAGCTGTGAGCCGGTGACTTGGAGGAAATGGGACAGCTGAGTGGAAAAAAACAAAAGTATCTGGTCACTTTTTACAGCAAAGGCTCTATTGCTGATAATGACACATTTCAAAAGACACCTCTGCTGCAAAGCAGTGTTAACATGGATTTTCTACTGTCTCATAATTTGTAGTTTAAATTGTACACAGATTATCAAAGATACCATTAAAGTGCATGTATTCTGCTGGCAACATTATTCATGCATGCAAGAACAACTAATTCATCCTTATAAAAAAAACTGAGAGGAAGATTTAGGCCATATTTACAGGTAGATACCTTCAAACAAGCCCCCCCCAAAAGGCATGGGAATATCGGGGAAAGAAGGGAATAAAGCTTAAACTGCTCTAGCAGCACTAGAGAACACTGATATAACACTTCCTTCCATTAAGAGCATAAGATGCACAAACAAGTGCAATATTTAATTTCCCTGCATGGACATACATAGATACACTCCAATTAATATGCTAAAATCCAAGACAGACCTCTCTCTAACAAGTTGGGACAGGGAGATAGAAGATGTCTTCCCTGCATAATAGTTAGCTACTCAAGATACATTTGAAGCCCATCAAAGCGGTCCTGAGTGCCAAACAGACCACTCCAGCAAAGGCAGGGCAGAGGATGCATCAGACTGAAGTTGGAAATAAATGAATAAATAGGCAGGTTACCCTAGCAACATGGCAGCAACTAGCAAGCTGCGTACTGCTGTCACGTAAGGTCTGAGGCATACAGCAAACTTCAGATGCTTCTGCTCTCACACTCTTGGAGCCAGCTGGAGCGAGAAGGCTTGAAGTTGATGCTGTCAGCTGCCAGGATGACGCTGGAGTGTTATCCCAGCTTAATCCCCTTTCCCTCACAGTTCAATCAGAGTGGCATTAGGCACTGCCTGCCTCACCAGCCACAGGGTAATTACACTGATCCCTGCCACAGCTGCGGGAGGGTCAGGTTGTTTGGGAGCTCCAAGCAGGGAGCTCTGGGCTGGTCCCAGCTGGCCACATCTGCAGTGCAGCCCTGTCCCTGCCAAAGGGCCTTGTGTCCCGTGGAGTGTCTTACTGGCAGCTCTGTCACATTGTGAGACACAAAACCCTAATGCAGCAGATCAATGTATCTGTGAAATAAGAAGGAAACTGAAGCTAACAATCAGTGTACTTCAGAAACAGCCCACAGATCGCACACCTCATTTAAAGCCCAAGCCAAGAACTCTTCACTTACACTAGAAGTAACAACAGAGCAGATAATAAACAATTTCACTTCATGCAGTTATTTTCCACTGCTATTTTAAACACAAGCATCTTCAGAAAATGCTGGGCTTTTTTTTTTTTTTTTTTTTGGGGGGTGGGGGTGGGGCGTGGAGCTCAATTTCTTTTTTTTTTTTTTCTCCTTTTTACTGCACCAGCTCCAGCAATCCATTTACTGAAATAGTCTGGTGGGACTAATGAATGTGGGTCTTACCAATACACTGAAGTCCAACTGCTCTCAGACTTAAACATGGCACAAAACAGGGAAAAGGTGAATGTTTGTGATGTCCCAGACATCACTGGGATTCTCCTGAAGCAATGAGACCTACAACCAACATCGAAGTTAAAATACAGTCCTCAGCTCTGGAAAGCCCTGCCACAGAGCCATGGCAAACCTCTCACTCAACTGACAAGAACTAGACCACTTGAAATTAGTTTATGTTTTAAATGGTACTTCTGCAAGAGGTAGGCTGTTAAAGATAAAAACCTCACCCCCTTCTCTGCAGCTACTGCAGTTAACCCCATCCCATGACATTCACAAAAAATAGGTTATATGCTTTGTCAATCTTTCATATATCTGCAGCAGACCCTCAAAAGCAAGATACCTATATCACAGAACCACAGAATGGTTTGGGTCAGAAGGGACATTAAAGATCATCTAGTCCCAACCCCCTGCCATGGGCAGGGACACCTTCCACCAGATCACATTGCTCAAAACCCCATCCAGCCTGGCCCTGAACACGGCCAGGGATGGGGCATCCACAGCTGCTCTGGGCCACCTGTTCCAGTGCCTCACCACCCTCACAGTAAAGAATTTCTTCCTAATATCTAATCTACATCTACCCTCTTTCAGTAATAAGCCATTCCCCCTTGCCCTGGCACTACAGGCCCTTGCAAAAAGTCTCTCTCCAGCTTCCCTGTAAGTCCCCTTTAGGTACTGGAAGGCTGCAATAAGGTGTCCGCAGAGCCTTCCCTTCTGCAGGCTGAACCACCCCAACTCTCTCAGCCTGTCTTCACAGGAGAGGTGCTCCAGCCCTCTCATCATCTTTGTGGCCCTCCTCTGGACCCACTCCAGCAGCTCCATGCCCTCCTTATGTTGGGAGCCCCAGAGCTGAAGGCAGTCTGCCAGGTGGGGTCTCACGAGAGCAGAGCAGAGGGGGAGAACCGCCTCCCTTGACCTGCTGGCCACGCTTCTTTTGATGCGGCCCAGCATATGGTTGGCTTTCTGGGCTGCAGGCACACATTGCCTGGTCACACTGAGCTTCTTGTTACTTCTTGTTAATGATCCCCGCCACCCCCCCCACCTCCCCCCAAAAGTCTTTCTCCTCGGGGCTGCTCTCAATCCATTCCCGACCCAGCCTACATTTGTACTTGAGATGGCCCTCACCCATGTGCAGGACCATGCACCTGGCCTTGTTGAACTTGATGGGGTTCACACGGGTCCACCTCTCAAGCCTGTCGAGGTCCCTCCGGATGGCATCCCTTCCCTCCAGCGTGTCAACTGCACCACACAGCTTGGTGTCATCAGCAAACCTGCTGCAGGTGCACTCAATCCCACTGTCTATGTCACTGACAAAGAAATTAAACAGCACTGGTCCCAATACTGGCATAGTTTCCAGGAGGATCAGCTCCTTGATCTTGCTGGGCAGAGAGATGAGACTGACTGCCCTGTAGTTCCTCAGGCCTTCCTTATTTTCCTTTTT
Source organism: Falco rusticolus (assembly GCF_015220075.1). Classification (NCBI taxonomy): domain Eukaryota; kingdom Metazoa; phylum Chordata; class Aves; order Falconiformes; family Falconidae; genus Falco; species Falco rusticolus. Next base: position 56,401,853 of record NC_051187.1, read on the forward strand.
AAAAAGGGGGGTTACGTTTCCCTTTTCCAGTCAGTGGGAACTTCACCTGAGTGCCATGACCTCTTAAATATGATGGATAGGGGCTTAGCAACTTCATCCACCAGCTCCCTCAGAACCTGCAGATGCATCTCATCAGATCCCATAGACTTGTGCATCTTCAGGCTCCTTAGATGGTCTTCAACCTGACCTTCTCCTACAGTAGGTAGTTTTTCATTCTCCCAGTCCCTGCCTTTGCCTTCTTCAACTTGGGCAGTGTGGCTGGAGCACTTGCCAGTGAAAAACAAGGCAATAAAGTCATTGAGTACCTCAGCCTTCCCCATATCTCAGGTAACCAGGTCTCCTGCTTCCTTCCAGAGAGGGCCCTCATTTTCCCTAGCCTTCCTTTTATCACTGATGTACCCACATAAGCTTTTCTTGTTGCCCTTGACATTCCTGGTCAGATTTAATTCTAGCAGGGCCTTAGCTTTCCTCACCTGATCCCTGCTCAGACAAATTCCTCCCAGGCTACCTGTTCTTGTTCCATCTTCTGTAGAATTCTTTTTTGTGTTGGAGTTTCTCCAGGAGCTCCATGTTCATCCACACAAGCCTGCTGGCACTTCTGCCTGACTTCCTCTTTGTTGGGACACACTGCTCCTGAGCTTGGAGGAGGTGATCCTTGAATATCAACCAGCTTTCTCAGGCCCGTCTTCCCTCCAGGGCTTTATCCCACACTACTCTACCAAGCAGATCCCTGAAGACGCTGAAGTCCGCTCTCCTGCACACCGGCATAGCAAGCTTGCTGTGCGCCCTCCTCGCTGCCTTAAGGATCTTGAACTTCACCATTGCATGGTCACTGCAGCTTCACATTCACCACCGGCCCCTCCTTGTTGGTGAGAACAAGGTCCAGCGTAGCACCTCTCCTCACTGGCTCCTCTAGCACTTGGCAAAGGAATTTATCATCAACACGTTCCAGGAACAACCCCCTGGATTGCTTATTGCCCTGCCATGTTGTCCCTCCAACAGATACTGGGGTGGCTGAAGTCCCCCATGACAACCAGGACTTGTGAATGTGAGGCTGCTCCTATCTGTCTATAGAAGGCCTTATCTGCTCACCCTTCCTGGTCAGGCAGCCTGTAGCAGACCCCTGCACGATAATGTCCCTGCCCTCCCTTTAATCCTGACCCATAAAGCTCTTGGTCAGCTCCTCACCCATCCTCAGGCAGATACATGAGCTATAAACAATAATTCATTATGCAACATGGAGAAAGAATAATCACTGCAAGGAAAAGGAAGGTGAATGAGAACTCCGCAATTCTCCAAGCAACCATCAAAAACAAAACCAAAAACCCAGAAGGCTTGCTAGTCCTAATGATCCAATATTTCCTGTGTGGAGGAAGGAGAGGGAAAACTTATTACTCACGTCCAATCAGTTTGGCTAGAAGAAGCACATACCATTAGCTTGCATTCCTTTGCAAGACAACTGCCTCTGTTCTTCCCAAAGGTATCGCAGTGTTAAAAAACCCATGCAGCATCCTATTATTTTGCAGAAACTACTCTATATGCATGTGTGATGAAAGTAGATTTTTATATTTATAAAGACAGAGCAAAACAGACAAGCAGTCAAACAAACAAAAGCTATGAAATGTTACCTACTGATTAAAAGAAAAATATGGCATACCCTGCGGCACTGTAAGAGCTCTGCAGGCAGATTTCTAACACATACCAGTGGATAATTAAAGAAAAAAGATACATTCCAATAGCAGGTGATTAACGATTAATTAGAAAAAAACATGAGAAACTGAATAGACCACAACTTGCATCTTCCATTATGAGAATATTAATTCTGTATGTACACACACACAGAGCTTCCACAGAAGAACAATCTAAGAAATGGTCATGTTCATGTGGAAGTCAGTTAAACATCACTGTTTACTGGTATCACCCACAAACGCCTGGACCAACCAAAATCCTTTTATAAATATAACATTTAATTTCCATTGCTTTATATATAGCAGCATTACCATCTCAACACACAGGTATCCATCAGCCTCTCCACACCTGCCTTCTTTTTCTGCTTTTTCTAAATCTCTGCTATTAGCCCTTCCACCAAATCTTTCGCTCCCAGTGGTTTCGCTTTTATCAGAAATAAAACCCGAGAGCCTCATCAGACAGCAACTGTGCACATAACATGCACAACAGGGAAGCGTGTGGAGCTGGGAGAGGCAGGAGGGGGAAGGAGCGGCGGGCTGAACTGCCAGCACAGAGTTCCTCACCACAGCACAGGCTCAGGAGACATTTTTGTAAAAAGAGGTGGGAATCTGTATTAAGCAAAAGCCATAAAAAAGGCAAAGACAATAACATTTGTGCATACATACCACATGTATTTTTAGGAATTTTAGTGACAAATCCCACTACCAGACCACCACACAAAAGAGTCATGCCAGCTTATCCTGGACTGGTCTCCATATCCATTTACATTTATTTCTTTATATTGGTATTAAGAAAAACAAACTAACAACTATTCACCATGTGGTGAATATACTATACCCTGGTGGTTTGGTAATAAAACACAGACCACAACAAAAAGCAAAGAAACAAAGTTTTTAACCCTTTACCTCAGCCTGTCAGTACCATCCTGACATCTGAAAACACATGAAAATACTCTTTAACCACTTAGGCTTCACCCCCACCCCCGCCTTGTTTGTGTGTGCGCGTGCTTTCAGGTCTCTTGAGCATATTCCAGCAAATGGAGAAAAACAATCAACCTATTTTTTTTGCAGGCTCCTGCAAAACCCATCTTACCATTAACACAGCCACTGCAAAGGTCAGGCACATCATTACTGTTTCTCTCAAATATTAAGCAGCCTCTCTAGAACAAATAAATAAACCATAAAGAGCTGTGCTTAATTAGTGGACCATGTGTGCACACATAAATAAAATACAAGCATGCAGCAAAGCAAGAACGATTTTGTTTATATATTATTAATTTTAAAATGAAGCTGTACACTAAATTAATACTCTCAGAGGAGGCTACCCGTAAGAAAAGCTATTCAATATTCAAGTTCTTGCAAATTATCTCCCTCTAATGCTTCTCCTGTAATTTCATACAACTTATGCTGTATGTAACTATATTTATAGCACACCATACTTTCATGAAAAAAAACCAAAACCAAACAACCCCCCCAACCAACAAACTTTCCTCTTCATTTGTAGGGAAAACACACCAATGAACTGTCATCACCTCAATAACCCAATGAATTGCATTTGTCTGATGACAATTTGCAGTTTTGCATTTTGAGAAACATTGGCACTACAGCAGTGGCTACAGCACAAGTTATTAAATGGTTTGACACTCCACATGCAAAAAAAAGTCAGGTCACTCTGCAGCTTTATTTTGTTTTTACATCTACTTATTCATAACTTTTTAGACTTGCTACACATAAAATTTTCCTGTCATCCCAGAAACTCCAACAAAACTGTATTTTTGAAAGCCAGGAACATTTTTAATAGCTCACTAAGTATTTGCAGGCTGACTGAAAATCTCCCCCCTCCATTTTACAACATGGTTCAACACACGGCATATTCTTGGGCATTCCTGCTGAACAATAACAGCCACCGTACTAGACTATTTACTTTTTAATCAATCAGAGTTTTGCACTTCTGTACCAGGCCATGTATGACCAAAGCTACGGTCCAGTATATAAAGCAGCAGCCAAAGACCAACTTTTTGACCTAACAGCAACAGTTTAACACTCGTTAATTCTGAGTGTGTTCCTGTGCAGCTGCCTACAAGCTTCTGGCTTTCAGGGTTACTATGAGCTAAAAAGGAAGGAACAATGAAAAAAAATTATTTTTTTTTTTTCCCCCCAAGAACACTAACTACTTCAGGTGACAGGAACAAGAGGATGAGTCACTGTGATCCACAGCTGCCAAGGGGAACAGAGCAAAGCCTCCCAGGCAGCGCTGGGCTCACCAAAGTGGTAGCAAAGGGACAAGGTGCTGCCAAAAACGTTCAGCCACCCAAAACTGAGTTTTCACATGATAAACATCCCCCTCCACAGATTTCCTCAGGCAGTACATGGACGCTGCTTTCATCTCTATGAAGATGTTACCTGGCAACACATTCACCATTCAGACACATTGGATCACTGGGATCTTTTTTTAAACTACACATTTTTTTTCTTAGCAGGAATTTTTTAGGAGTAGCATACAGAAGGGCGAGTAATTTAGAAGACAAAATTTCTTTTCAATTTAAAAAATTATACTATAGCATTCACAACATGTGCAAGTTCCTATTAGGTTTTTTGTCCACTTGAATTTTAAGACATTAAAATATGTTTCTACCTGGTAAAAAAAACAAACCCTCAACTATTTATATGGCAGCATAAGGCTCAACCCAAAATTTTATCAGTGGAACTCATGTTCTGTTGTTTTCTAACAAAAACTATCAGGTTTCATTTTACATAAGCTACTGTCATTAAATTAGGCACGCTTGATGATGTAAAGCCTGCCTGGAACCTACTCCTGACTCTGAAACATCACTGGAATAAGCAACCCTTGTAGCCAACTGGTTCCCAGCTGCACGATTAATAGAAGGTCAGTATTATTTAACTTGAAATTTAGACAAAATACGTAAATATCTACAACTAAACACAAGAAAGTATTTGAAAAAGAGAGGATGTTACAAATAGTTAACAAAACATGGCCTTGGGAAAAGAAACGGACACCATAAATATGTCAAGCTGGGGCACAACAAGATAAGCTCAAGAAGAACCAAATGGTTAATAAGACCAAACAGAAAATTACTTGAACTATGTATGAACTATCCAAATCAGCATACTAAAAGATCCACCCTCGAGTAAAGAAAGCCTCCTACTAACAAAAACCCTCTCGCCACTGATCACTGTCAGTGAAAAAAAGAATTCTGTACCTTTAAATGGACACAAGGCTCCTCAGAATCAGTGAGAATTAAGTGTGACTAAACATAATTGTTAACTACTGTTGAAATTGTATAAAATGTTTTACCATGTGTTAAGAGGTGTGCTAGCTTTCTGCGTTTACCATCTAGCCCCCATCCCTGTACAGACACACAATAAATGGTATCTCGGCTCTGCGTGCGAGACTGGCTCATTGCACACCCAGTAACAAACTCCCTTTGTGAGACAACACCCTTTTCTAAAAGATCAGGGTTTCATCTGTCATTTTAAGACATGATGTATCTGAAGACCGAGGATGGTTTTTTTACTGGATCTGCTCACTGGATGGTGGAAGAGTCAGAAATTAGATTCTGGAAAATATACAGTAATAAGAAATTATGAGGATTCTTGTAGAAATTTAGCATTGGTTTTTTTCCCAGTGGCCAAGAAGACCTTGCAGTGTAACCTGAAGTGCTCACAGCTGTACTTGTTTAAAGGCTTAATGTCACTCAAGGACAAGGTATGTTGCTTCACAGAAAGCTGGGGGCTCACACTGGAGGAACTAGTCAATACTGCATAAAGAATCCATCATAAAGAAGATGCTGATGCATGAAGTCACCTTAGAATAACAGCACTTGTAAACCAAAATCAGGAGTAGACAAGAGGATCGTGCCTCAACAAAGCCCACGTATACCAAATTTACGGAGAAAATAGGAGTTCCTTTGACAGTTATCTCAGCTGGCAGCATGGAAAACAGGCCACGTGAAAAAAGGCAATAGCACCTGCGACCCAGAAATAACCATTATAAAATAGACTTGGCAGCCAGTTGCAGTAGAAATGGTCAGTATTTACTAAAGATCACTGACTCCTCTTCATGCAATATGTTGGGGGGAACATCTTTATCAAACAACAGCTGAGGCCAATAAAACCCACCACAACAGAGCCCCCAAACTGCTGTTGAAGCCATTAACCAATTCTAGTCCCTGGTGTCATCGTCAGAAGGTGCTACAGGCTGGCAAGGAAACTGCTTCACAGAAGACTAAGATGAGCCTTGCTAGCATAATTTCTTGATGTATGAAGGCTCAAAAGTAAAATAAATAAAAAAGAAGAAGAAAAGACACTTCAAATATCCCAGCTCTGATGACTATTTTTAATATTTTCTGACATTTCAATCATAACTGGAGAACACAACAGCAAAGACAGAACTGCCTCAGAGAAGCTCACCTAACTGTGGACAGAAGTTACATTAGGAAGGTGTCTGTAAAAGGAAGGGCTATGTCTACCACGTAGTGTCCCCAGTATATTGCCACCTTGTTTCCAGATGCTAAGGCACTTGATGTGGCCTTCTAGTTGTACCTTCACCCTGTCACTCCTCAAATGAAATGCCCCGCCTAAGCCAAAATCCAACCCATTTAAGCACAGTACAAGCAGTCCTCATGCAGCATAACTCCATGATACCTAAGGGAAGCCGATTCTTTACACAAAACACTTTTGCAGGATTTAAGCCTCAAACTTGCAAAGGAAAGATTGCTTCACCCCCTGTAGCACCTTGTAACTTTACAGGAGAAGGCTGCATGCGACCAACTGCAAAGCCAGGTCTGCATATTGTGCCAGGAGCTATTTTGTTACCTCTCAATGATGTGGATAACGTTTTTCACAGGATAACCTTGTCTCAACTACTTCCGCCATTTCAATGAACACACAGGGATCTTTTTGCAAACAGACGGGTGGCACAGCAGAGAAGAATGGCACTGAGACTCACCATTAGCTTGGAACCACAGAATGGGGCTGAAATCCTGTCATTTCTGTCGAATTACCCAGCTGAAGTGTGGTGGATTTGGTGCCCACCAAAGCTGCTCCAACACTACCCTCCTCAGCTGGACTCCGGAAAGAAAATATAATGAAAGGCTCATGGGTCAAGACAGGGAGATCACTCAGCAACTACTGTCATGGGCAAAACAGACTTGACTTTGGGAAATTAATTTATTTCAAATGAGAAAAAAACTAAACCTTAGAACACCTTCCCCCACCTCTCTCCCTCCTTCCCAGGTGTAACATCACTCCTGAATTCTCTACGTGGCCCCCTTAATGGTGCAGGGGGACAGGGAATGGGGCTGCCATCAGTCCATCACACTGTCTCTGATGCTCCTTCCTCCTCAGGGGGAAGGTCTCACACTCACCCCTTGCTCCAGCATGGGGTCCCTCCCACAGGAGACAGTCCTCCACAAACCTCTCCAACGTAAGTCCTTCCCACAGACCTTCATGAACTGCTCCAGCATGGGTCCCCTGTGGGGTCACAAGTCCTGCCAGCAAAACCACCCCGGCCTGGGCTTCTCTCTCCATGGGGCCACAGGTCCTGCCAGGACCCTGCTCCAGCACAGGGCTTCCTAAGGGGTCACAGCCTCCCCAAGGCATCCACCTGCTCCAGCATGGGGTCCTCCATGGGCTGCAGGTGGATACCTGCTCTACCGTTAACCTCCCTGGTTAACCACAGTAGGCTGCAGGGGCACAGCCTGCCTCACCACAGTCTTCAAGGTGGGCTCAGGATAATCTGCTCTGGCACTACCACTGTCACTGAAGGTCTTGGCCTCACTCCGCGTCAGGTCCGTCTTGCAGCTGGCTGGCATGGGCTCTATCAGATACAGGGAAAGCTCCCAGCAGCTTCTCACAGAAGCCACCACAGTACCCCTGCCACTACCAGAACCTTGCCATGCAAACCCCTTATACAAGGTAAGGGAGTATTTCAGTGTCCTTAAATCTGCATTCCTAACTCTGTCCTTCCAACAAAGTTACCTGTTCTCAGAGGATTCCAAGATCACAGTATTACCCCTTCCCACCACTTCAGAAGTTGCTATGGTCTTTTCATTACACTACTGGCCTTCTCCAAGACATACAGTTCCTAACAATAAGAAAAGTATGTAGCAATACTTTTCTCCAACTCTTTAACGTTACATAACCTATCCCCTTATAAGCTCAGGTCAAACTGTACTTGAAAATAACAACCAGAAGTAGCTATGCCACCTGAAGTCGTCCGTCCCCATCACCACCACCCCTGCCCACCTCAAAATGCATTAAAGAAACACCCAGCAATATAGGATATGATATTCTTAATATTCACCACAGGAAACCTTAAAAACCCTCAAGAAGAATTTACATAAAGATGTTCTTCAAAAAGGTTAGAGCAGTGACACATTAATTCTTACTCTGGGCTCAAATGAAGAGTAATAAAATACACAAAGGCCTGGATAAACACACAAAATTCCCTTGGTGGATTGATTGACAAGTACCCAACCCAAATGCTCTGAACACTTTTATAATAAAGCTATCAGTAACTGTTATCCAAATAAATTTGGATTACTGTAACCAGCCATATCTAACTATTTTTCAATCATTGTCAAACAATCAGCAATAAAAAATGTTTTCCAGTATCTCAAAAAAAACTAAAAAAAACCCAACCCCAACATCAGGACGTTTACGGAAGAACAATTACAGGCAACAGACACATCAGAAAGCATACCCTGAGAGCCTAGGAAGAGATACAGGTTAGAAAGGGGAACAGAAGGAGGTGCACTTTAAGAGAACTGCATGAAACAAAAGCCTTGTAATTCAAAGAAACAGGTATGTTTGAAATATCAAATTGTAGGGTATGTGGTTATTTACTAACAGCATTCCCAGAGTATCTTTTAGCCAACTATTGGAATAAGCAAACAAATCCTAACATCTTATAGAGCACAAAGCAATGTGTCCCTATAAAATATTACAAAAATATATTCTTTCCCTGTGTTCAAGATCATATGCAAGTATGTTTGACATTTATTATCCCCTCTTGTCCATAATTTATGAATTAAAAAAGCAACTACAAAATAAAACAGAGAAGAACAACTCAGTTTAGCAGGAAACATTCCCAGTTAGGACCAAAACATACAGTTAAAACTGGAAAATGTGATCGTAGCTTCCTGGCCTCATCAGAAAAGTTTGTTTTTCTACTTTGTGTGTTACACCCAAGTTTTTCCATAGGCCTCCAACTGCATACTGTTGAGCTTTGTTTTTATTAGCTTTTGGAACAGAGAACAATAATTACCCAGAGTTTAAACTCCCTTATAGGAACAATTCATTTGCAGAAAAAAGTCAGGGGAAAAAAAAAACCCTGTAACAACAGAAAATACCAAAAGCCTTCCAAGACTTAGGTAAGGAATCAGGCACACTCCTCCATCCCCCAAAATACATGACTGCTGGGTATTTTATTTTCTACGGTAAGACTTCACTATTGTTCATAACTGGAATGACCGCATGTGAAATTATTTCAATCTACTGGGGAAAAAAAAAAAAAAAAATCGACTCTATGACTCGAATAACCTTCAGGTGACAATCCAGATTTATGGCACCATTTTCTTCTGACCTCCTGGTTCAACCTACTTCAGTCAGTTGAAACTACCAAATTTCAGTCTCCTAGCTGGCAACGTAGCTAGAAGGGTCTCTGCAGAAAACTCTTCACCTAGAAACTGAAATCTTAGTCAAGACTCTCTCACACCTTTTGAGCATAACGGGGTACAGTTACCAAGTTCGGTCAGAAATCAGCTTCGCTTTGAGATCTCTGGCAAAGTCTTCAGTGCCACGCAAAACGGCAGAAAATCAACCGCCCTTTCCTTTCCAATGCTGCTCCATCAGGACGAGGTTTAAATACAATGAAGATGTAAGCTTCCAAAAACTGACCACTGTGCATAGTCTGGCCTTAGTCACATAAATTTTTTAAAACCAGTCCTAGAAGGGCAGATGAGGAACTGCAGGTAAAATAGCCTTTATCTGCAGACATTCTGTCTTCTAACACTGCTTAAATGCTACACTACAGAAGCTGCTCTACTTGAATGTTCAACTCTGCAGACGTTGCTTCCTGGAACAAGAAACACCAGCTCAACTCTTGCTGCCACAAGGAAAAAAAAAAAAAAAAAAAAAAAAAGCTATTCACTGGGCAGAGGAAGTGGAAATTCCTGCTAGCGTTACAAAGTAATCCTTTAAAAAAACCCCAAAATCTTACATTTCAAATATAGGACATTTTGGCATCTAGCAATTGATATCTTGCCCAAAAAGCCTGCAGCCTACAGGGCAAAAACAAGAGGATAGGGACACTAACAGAGCTTGGTACTTTACTGTGTGTATCTTCCAGGCTCCAAGCTGCTAACCCTGACCAAAGGACTTGTCAGCATCATCTTTTAATCATGTAAGTTTTAGTTTTAAAAAGCAAATCTTGGGGAAAATAAACAAAAAACCCAAACAACTTACCTAAGCTAATAAAGATCATGATGGGAAGAACATTTAAAACATTAATGTCTCAACTATTCCATGTGAACTAAATCAAAAAACCACACTGATCTGTAAATGTTAACCTCATTTAGTATTTCGCTGGTCATGAGACAAGAAGTAGCAGATCTACACTAGCACTTCATAAATAAGTCAGGCAAGACCTAACCTGCGTAAATTAAGCAGTAATGCCTTACAAATACAAATATATGCATAGACTAAGTGCAGCAAGAGCCAAATTAAACTTAAAAAGTAGTTTGAAACAGCAGTTGATGATTGGGGTTGTCGTTGTTGGTTGGTTTTTTTGTTTGTTTGTTTTTGTGTGTGTGGTTTTTTTTTTTCATTTTGGGATTTTTGTATCATTATTATTTTTAATCCCAAACAGCTTTGCTTGTTTTAGTAGCATTTTCCCCTTTGACAGAAATTTTAAATCAGTATACTTCTGCACAAGTGAATCTATACTGACTCATACTGGTTTATTCTGTATGAGGAAATGGCCAAGTTCTACACATATTATTGTGAAAAACATCATCTCACAACTACAATAAAACTGAACTCTGCTTATTCAGCCATAGTCAATAGACAGGAAACACAGGACAGACATAAAACCCCCTCGTAATTACTTAAGAAAACTAATTTGTGCCATGTTACACCTACTACTGATCAAATAACAGCCCTTTCTTGTTTAAGGGCTCAGGCCATATACCTGGAAAAACAGGGACATAAATAAGTCTGAGTAATTTTTTATTTTTTTTTTTTTCCTCTGTAGTTTAACAGCTATGTACCAACAATTTTCACAGCATGGTTTGGCTTTGTCTAGATTAGGATTTAGGGACACACATCATGTTACACAGAGACATGTTAAAAAAAAAAAACAAAAACAAAAACAAAAAAAACCACCCAAAACAAACAAACATCACAAAACCACCAGTCTTTACTAAATACCCAAAGACAGTTTAAATGACTGGCTTCTCCTGGAACTGAACTTTAATCAACCCAGCACATGCTCAGCACAATTTGTTTCATCTTGCCTGATATGAGAGATACAGCTTGCCAATTCAAACTAATTCTCCAGTTCATTTAATAGAGAAAATCTGCCCTTTGGTTTCAGAAAAAGCATGAGCAGAAGGCGAAGGGTTCATAAAACTTGCACAGCCCTGTAAGCGACTTTGCCTTTCACTCCTGATGAAAAGAATTTAAACTCTTTCAGTACATCGTAAGAACCGATTGTCAAAAATTACTTCTTCCAACACGCCCAAAGAACTAATTTTCCTGTGATTACAAGTTATTACAGTTCACATAGATCACTACTAAAGATTATGGACTACATTCACCTTCATGCTATGCCACTGTAATGCCATTAAACAAATGTTCTTTCTAATCCAGCATTAACGGATCACACTGTGAGCTTTGAAACAGGGTTCAGCCTGCTCTCGTTGTCTAAATAAAACTCACCAAACCCAGTGACACTGGCATTAATCTGAAGTAACATGGCTGTGAATCAGCCCCGGTATTTTTGTTCAGTTTTCATGACTCCCCTCTACCAGCGCTTACACCACAGAGCATCCGCATGGAAACTCTGCCTTGGACTCATCTGCAAAGCATATTTGTTTCCATCAATTAACCTGAACTGCTGCAGAAAGTTGTTTTTATTTTAAAAATAACACATGCAGGATTGTAAAAAAAAAAAAAAAAAAAAAGGCAAGCAAATTTGTGTTGATTGGACCATTATGTACTTTAATAGGCTTGGCTCTTTTTTAAACTGTTGCTCTGGTTTTTGTCTGGGTATATGTGGCAGCAACAGTTTCAAAGCCATCAGTATAAGCTTCTAGTCCTGTATTTAAAAGGATCTCTAAATCCTCATTTCATTTATTAAAGATGCTTTTATATTTTTGTAAACCATATCTTCCCTCAAATCTCAATTGCTGCATAATAAACACGTTGGATAAAAATAATTCTGTCTAAACTTACCATTTTGCTGATACTCTCTGAAACATCTTGTTCTTTAATTTTTGTATTTTTTTTTTAATTTAAAAAAAGCAGCTTTATCAGACTATGAGAGAACTAGGAGACCTGTGCTTTACTCCCAGGTCTGTTGGGTGCAAGCAATTTAATCTTCACTTGCCAATGATTACACCCAGAGACCCCTCAGCACCAGGGCGCACAGTTTGGAAACATTCACTCGCACATGTTGGGAACGGCAGCTCTGTGAAGGATGCCTGCATGGAGAACAGCATGGCACAACAGGACTTCCAGCACTTTTTCAAAAAAATCCAGCAAACAAGCACAGTTACCAGAAGGAAACCAAGAAGAGAGGACTCTCTCATCTGCTAACATCGAGGTGGAGGGAGGCCCGTTTGGTCACACCTCAGGTTTCAAATCCCTTACTGCACAACAGGTAGCTTATTTCAAGCCAAGAAAAAAAGTTATGTCAGTCAGCAAGAGCTCGCGGAACTCAGCAGAGTGTTGTGGTATTGAGCTAAGATCTCTCAGCCACCTCCTCTTCTCTTTGCGAAGATCTCAGCTGTAGACCTGTCCAAGCTGAGTTTTGGAGGTCCTCTCCCCTACCCTGACAAGGCCCAAAACTTTTCCAAAGATGACTCAAAAGCCCTGGATCAGACAGGAGGAGAGGAAATGTGATGCTGCAACCTTGGCAGATGCAGGCAGCACAGAAACTATTAACTCATGCCTTCTGCTCCAAAGACCACTTCCACATTTGACATTCAGTGGTTGCTGGGCATAAAAAGAAAGTGACCTCATCTGTCTTATGGTCAGGAATTTCAATGGCAGCATTCCTCTCCTGCATAAGCAACATTTCTCTGGTCCGAAGGAGTCTGAAAAAAATTTCACGCTAAGCAGTTAAGTTTTCAGGAGAAGCTAGGATGTTGCCTTTTCCTCCAGGAAGAAGTAACAGAGTTGTAGTGCACCTTCCCAGAAGGCAAGAAATTTTACTCCTCCTTGACCTGCAAAGTTTTACTGCTATGCAAATACAGCTACAAGATTAAGGAAGGAGAAGAATGGAGGGACAACTGTGCAAGTTATGGCTGCAGCACAGCAGGCTTGCCGTGTGCATATATTTATAGAAATTATTGATAATGAATGTTAGGACAAACAAAATTAAGATGTTTTCCACATAACAAACAGTAAAAACCGGAAGTGGTGAACAGCAGTCAATTGCTCTAGCAAAGATCTCAAGTAAGGTTTTCTGTAAGATTTCTACTTATACATGAAGGTAAGCACCGTCAGCCAAACGAGAAGCCACAGTTGATATTTCTCATGAAAATATAAACCCAGATCCATTCACCAACGGATTGCACATGATAAAACTAGCCTATACATTTTCATTGGTTCTTAATCTCTCAAGATCATTTGCTCACTGTATTACCAAGGGAGAAGCTTACCTGTAAGGTTCATCAGAATTTTTTGATTAAATGACTTTAGCAAGAAACAGGAATTTACTATATGAATCATCATTATACTGACATTACTGATCTAATATAGCTGGCATACTAGGCTATTACCATAATGAAGCAAAGTAGTACAAGGCAAAGCAGGACCTAGAGTAGCAAGCCGTAATTACAACATAGCACCAAAAAGCAATCCAGCATACACACCCATCCAGCATACACACTCCATGAACATGCCGCTTTTTTGTCCCCAACGCAGTGCTGCACTGTTCTGTTTTGTTAGATGTGTTACTTCATTTCTGCGTATCATCTTGACTCAAGGAAAACAACTCTGACTTAAGTGGAACATGGGATTGTTAGTGCTTTTATTCAAATATCAAGGATCTAGTTCCAGCTACTTGTAAATGAAAGAAGCATCTTTCCAAGACTACAGTTACTTCTCAGACTGAACAATGGGCTTGCATTAAGTGGATAATAAAGACGCACAGATAAAAGGCATGCTTCGCAACTCAAAATGAGGGGGCACAAGGCAGCACGAGGACAGAGAATTCATCATCTATTGCCCCATGCAGATTGCCCCACCGGAGCAAGAGAGGCAGCAGGATGGACGGAGAAGCTTGGGGGAAAAGAAAACTTCACAGCCTGCACAAGCAGTTGGAACACAAGCTTTGGGGGTGGGGGGTAGAGTGAGGAAAAGAGCTTCAGGGCTCAACACCTCCTGAAAGAGATCTGTAACCGTGCAGAAGACTTTCTCCTGTTTGATTCAAGTCTTTTAACTCTTTTACATTTGTATGTACTCATGCAGTTTTAATAAACTGCCTTAGGAAACAATCAACAAAACAGCTCCTCACACACTTTTTATTTCTCCTACACAAAACAATTTTCAAGAACTCTGGTGTACAGCTGGCCTCTAAAATCAATTGGGGTAAAAATACATAAAACCTGGCAATTCTGCAGGCATCCAAAATTTAGAAATATTCAGGGTTTTTTCACTGTTTTAAAGGCAAATTTCTGATGTACCACATATTCAAAACCTCTGGCACAGCCTCCCTGTGTTGTGAGCTTGACCTGTGAATTGGTAATACACATGCAGCAAAACCTCTGAGGTGATGCTACATGCTGACCAATGGCCTGATGCAACCCTGACTGTGCTGGGTGAAAACACCACAGAAGGAGCAAAATATTTGCTACATCTCTTCAGCTGAGCCTCCAGCAGGGATCCTGCACATGCCTGGTATTTACTCGCAAGACAAGTACTTCAAACCATCTCTGCCAAGGCTTGCTAGGATTCTCTCCTCGGTAAGAGGATGAATGCCTTAGCAAAGTGGTATGTTGTTCAGGGAAAGGGCAAAGCTCACCTAGTTTTGAGCGTATGTGGGGATGACATTGAAAAAGGGTACATAATATAATTAACTGGAAGATGGAGTTGAAATATAGACCTTACTGACCTGAAAGGTATATGAAGATTTGCATAGCCAGTAAGTACCTCATCACCCCTTCTCTGGATATGCTGCGACCAAGGCAACAGTTACTCTGGGGGACAGTGTAACAGAAGGAAGCACCTTTAATGTGCACAGAAGTAACTCAAAGTAAGCAATTTGCCCTACATGTTTTCAAAATAATCATGTTTTGTGGTTGGTTTTTTTTTAAAAAAACCCACCTGCTTCACACAATTAAAATTAATAGCAAAAGTTCCAGAGATTATGCTTCTTGAAGTAATTTCTAACTTCTGTTAACCTGCACCATCTGCAGTGAATGCAGAAGTACCTGTAAGGTGGACAGGGATTGCACACAGACATGAAGTATTCATAGTACCTGTCTGTGCACAATTATTCTTAACAAAACAGTGATACATTTTGTATCTAACAGACAATCTATTGAGGAAATAACACACACCACAGTGATATCAAGACATATGGCTAATGCCCTCATTACACTCTCTTACATGTTTAATAATGTAGTGAATTATGATTACAGAAACTGTAAATTCCACGTATCTGTGCTTGTTTACATGTTCATGCACATAAATAAAACCTATACGGACTATGGAATTTGTCTTTTAAAGATATACAGAACTATAAAGAATTACTAAAAGCTGTACCAACTTTTATTTCCTTTCCACACTAAAAGCATCCCACATGACATACAATTGAGAAAGTAAAAATGCTTCTTTAAGTTTGCTGACAGGTAATGTTACATTGTGCAGGTGTGAACAAACTATCACTTCTGAGAGTACTGCCCTAAGAAATTAACCCAACTTTGTAACAGTTTGGGGGAAGTATACATCTCATAGTCTCACCGCCTCAGATGAGAGATTCCAGCTGAATTCAAAAGGTAATGGACATTAATGTATATGCTCCCCAAAGCCTCAAGGATCATATCTAGCAAACGCACTGAACAGCTACAAGGCTTCTAAGCTATACTAACTCTCAATCAATATAAATTCAAGCACAAAGCCCCCAAAGCACATTGCCACCAGAAATACCCATTCCATTTGAACAAGTTTTTGAGGGAGTGGGTAAAAAGAAATGTGTCTTGGGGCTGCATGCACCCCAGGCAATTTGGATCCTTCAGAAATAATGTGTATTATATCCAAAGTGCACGCCCAAAGAAACTTCTCAGTACAGGCTACCTTCATTTTGACCCAAATCACTACAGCAACCTTGCCTTTGTTCAAAGAGTATCTTCAGCAAAGCCATTATCTCCAGAGGCAATATTGCTCTGAGAGGAGAACACAAAAAGTCTTTCATGTTCTATGGGCAGCTAGTGGGTAGCTCCAGGTCTGAAGTATTGAAGTACCCTCTTTTATCACCAGAAAACTCGAGAGAGAAGGTAAGCCTTCCAAAAACCCTCCCCATTTCACAGTAAGTTCTGTACAAATTAAACCCAGGCAGACATTGCAGGTAAGTGCTCAAATGAGGGACAGATGTTTGTCTCCTCCTTACCCTAAGGAGTAATTTTTGATCAGGTAAAAAATGTGTGCCCTGTTATGAAGGTCTCCAAAACACAATCAAAAAGGAACAGAACCCCTTTGTTTCCATTTTAATAATCTATTTTTAAGTTTTCCAGCACAGAACAAATAAGATAGATGGTAGCAGTTCCCAACCCTCCCATTCGGCTAACTGTTCTTCTGGAATACCACTGGAGACCTGAAACAATACTTAAAACTTGCTTCCACACTTTTCTAATGGGTTTTTTTCATATTTGTAATGCAACAGATACTAAGCAGAGTGGAATGGCTGCTTTTCTTGACTTAACTACAGCTTTCCAAAATTGCCTACAATAGTATTTCTTCGAATGCAGCCAAGAGCTGCATTATTAATACATTGTATGCACATCACCAGAAAGATAAAGTATTCCAGTATAAAAAGAAAATAGCTTAAAGATAAATAAATTTATAAATAAAGAACAATAACCACTTTTGCACAAGGAATAACTTCTATTTTTCCCCAGAGCATGTTATGACTGGATACACAAAAGCATTTTTCTGTACTTGTTAAAACCAGCTCCTTGTACACTGTTATAAAAGTCATACGAAAAAAAGGCTCTCTTTCAGTCCAGAATGCTCCCAATCCATTAATCTGGTTCCAGTTCTGACATTGAAAAAAACATATCTTTTACCATTCACTTCACACTTCTCTAGTAACATGTCTAGCCTCTCTTATTCTGCTCCCCCCCCCATATACTAAAACATACTATAATTATGATTAATCATCTCAATTACCATAAAAGCAAGCTGTATTTTTCATTATGCTTATACTGTATTGCCTAAGACTTACTTATCAGAACTAATTCCTGTCATCCAACATGTGCAAAACGTCAATAGGAGCTGCAAAGACCTAAGTGATTTGCATCTAATTTGGTTTTGAAAATATGTCACTATCTTCTGAACACTGACATCCAAGTTACATCTTTTTATTACAATGCAATAAACTACCATGGCTTGGAGGAGTGCAGTGCGTGGTGATGGTGGTGGTGTTATGAACTCTATAACTGCTCAAAACCCAGCTAGCACTCCAAGTGTAACTAGTTCTATGTATTCTGCCTACCACCATTGGTGGCCACCACTGTTGAAGTCTATGAAAAAAAGTTGGTGATTGGGTTGTGGTTGGGTTTTTTCCTATTTGGAGGAGCATATCCAAGAAGTAATCCATCTTTGAATACATAACTATCAAAATTTAGTTCTATGTATATTCAAGCTCCAGAGGGTTTAGGTTTTTGCTCTTTGTTTCAGCACGCCTCATTTCCTTCTATCACAGTTTGCAGAACCAGTAAGGTTTCCGTCAAAGCAAACAAGACACAGCACAGTGTCCTTCAGCTCAAAGTAGCTCATTTAAACCATGCATGCCTCACATCACATGCACAGAGCCTTTGTTTATATTACCTCTCTGCTAAGAAAGTCCACTATACTAAAAAGAAGGTATTCTGGTGCTACACATTATGGCAAAAGCTTGTCCAAGTCTTTTTCCAACATAACTTATGCATATTCATTTCCAACAGCGCATTTCCAGTGAAATACACTGATTATGCCATATCATCCCCTGACTTGGTATATCAGGTGAAGAGAAGCTATTGCTGGAATAATTCCAGCCCTACCTGAGCCACACAATCATTACTTGCTTTGCTTTGCCAGAGACCTGCCAAGAGCTGTGGGAACTCCTTGGCACGGCAGCTCATTGGTGCACTCCACCTCAAGTTCCTGACCAGAACTGGTAGGCTTCAGTTTCTTGAACCATTTTCCAAATAATTTTATGGAATTCTTTAATTAACAAGGGTTTATGCCGTGCAGCCACAGACTTCCCTCTGTCTCTTTTTAGTATAAGTGAAACCCCACAATTATCTACTATATTAATTCTTCGTTAATGCAAAGAAATAATGCACAGCAGCAATATCACACAGATTGTAGAAGGAGTATCTTTCACCTCACAACTGGCAAGTTATTTTAGACTTTGAACTACAAAATAGTAGATTTAATTACAGTCATTATTTCTTAGAAGTTGTTTCCTTTCACTATCTATCTCCTTCAAACTTGGTTAATCTCTTTGACTGCTCTGCTCATAAACCATGTCTGATCTTTCTTTTTTAAGAGACATTTAGGTTTCCTGAAAAGGTTTAAAGAACAGTTGTTAACAAAACCATCACCATTTTGTTAGACAAGGAGGAGACAACTTTATTTTCTAAGAAAAAGGATGGTGAAAGACAGGGAGGAAGTTTGCTCTGTTTAAGATAGGGTAGTATTTCTAGCATTGTTGGCTGGGGAAAAACCAGAACACCCTACACATTGAATTAGAAAGTCAGTACAAAAGCACTGACAACAAAAAAAGGAGACACCATTTTTGTCTTTATTTAAAAAGAAAAATTTGGGACATGCAAGTGAGACAGAAAGAGCTGCCTTTTTTACTGTTGTCACTATCAAGGTGATTGCAATGACTGGAATGATAACTGGTAAGGAACTCACCTTACAGAACCAGCACCCTGATCAGCCTTCCAGCAAGCTATTGTCTGTGAAATCAGCAGCAAAACCAATCCTAACCTTTCATGTGTTCTCCTGACCTGTTCCAAGTTGCTTCACAAACGAACAAAGAGAGGCATGTTAGAAAAATCTAGAACTCATCGGATATTGAATCATTTATTGGCCACCTCGCGGCCAGCAATAACTTGCTTGGATTAGCAATTCAGTATTCCCACTGTAAAACAGAGAATAATGCAACAACTATGTTTTAGATGCACATTTAACTAGCTGCTCCATCAGCTCTGGACTGAATTCATAAATGGCTTTTTTACATTACAAGGAAGATCTATTGACCTTTAAGAGGGAACAGTAGGGAAAAAAGAGCAAAGCAAAGACTGGTTTAACTACAACTTTCTGAAGCACAAGTTGAGGCATTTTCAATTATCTTTTATCAAATACTCAGTGAAACAGAGGAGATTAATTTAAGTGCACTTCAACTGAATCATTTTCTGCAGAATCAAGCAGTCTCAAATTGCTCAGCAACTTGATAAAGAATAGAAAATCCTGCCCTTCTCTCATGTAAGTAAAAGGCAAGTACAATGTATTACATATTACATGCATATGACACCAAGGCTTTTCTAAGATTAATACTATCTTAGCATTAAGTACATAAAGATACTAATGTTTACTTAAATAGGATTTAGCATAGAAGAAACAAAATCCTTTGTGCTTAATTTCTTGAACGTGTATTAACAAAGTCCAAGACCACCTCTGGGAATTTCCTGAAGCAGCGAAGAATCCACCCCTTATCCAGATGCTGGCAAATCAGCAAGCTCAAACTCCAATTTCTCAAGTTTTATCATTTTTAGATTGTGTTGGTCACGGAAGAATGTTCACATTTTTCTTTGTTTAAAGATTACCCTAACCATAACCTCAAAGAATGCTGGACTAATTGCACTGTCATCCAAAAAGCAGTAACATGGGTCTAAAAGATTTGTCCCAAACTACTCCCTGCTCCCCTAAATGCAAATAATGTTATAGTTTCCACTCTTCCTCATGCTAGTTCAGTATAACATGTCAGAACTAAACCTTATAAGCTAAATAATCATATTAATTTTTAGTAATATTCTTGACTCCTACATCAATGCCATTTTCTAAGGCATCATCACACAATGTTCTTTGACAAAACCTGCATCATCATCATCATCAGGCTCTTTCAGACCCCTGCTTTAATGTCACCTTTTATAGACTAAACCTCATAGAAAGCCTGTCAGCCTGAAAACCAAGAGACTCTGCTGCATGAGGGCAGTTATCTCACTTTTTAAGGTCTCTGAGTTCAAACTTAGACCTGTTTGACAGTTGTGCCCTGTGGGATGCATTAAAGAATCACAGTATATGGATATCCAGTCTTTTTTCATTATCTGAAGCTCCTAAAGCCCATGTCACTGCCCTAATGATTTAAAAATATTTAAACACTAAAATGGATACGTAATGGCAAATTAAAATGGATAAATTCTACATTTAAAACTTTACGGTTAAACTTAATAGCTTCTGATTTAACTCCGGGGTGGGGGGGGGGGTGGGGGGAACCACAAAAACCCAACAAACCCACCTACTTACTAAATTCTCAGTCTTACAAAAATGCTATTTCTAAATTACCCAAATCCTACGCTTACACTTCATATGTTGGTAGTATCACTGTCAGAATCTATCCTGCCTATAGTCAGGGGCAGGTACACGGGGAGATCTGTTAATTTGAATCACAAGCTCTTAACCCGTAATCATCACTTGAATCTGCAACCTCAGCTGACAGGACAAACAAAACAGTACTGAATTTATGGTTTTAGTGTTTCCCTCTTCTGCAGGCAGCGAAAATGCTCCAACACATTTATGCATGTCAACTTTAGCAGCAGATGTCAAGTAAGTTAAGTTGTTTGCCTATTTCCCCCCTCTTTGCCCCACATGCTTAAAACCTTCTAAAAGGAAACCCAGAATATTTCCTGGCTAGAAGCTGTGTATGAAGCTATGTTTTCAAGATGAAAAAAAGTAGTTTGGGCTAATCCAGTAGGCAAGAAGAAAATGCTGTTCCTCACAGCAAATGCAAGGCAGGAGACGATGAATGGGTTTTCTGAGGTTCACAGAGTCCCAGAGAACAGAAAGAAAACACTGCACATCCATCTTTTCTGTACAAGGGACTGCACTTTATAATGCCACAAAGCCGAAAAAACAAATTATGCCACCTTCAACCAATGAAGGGCTTTGGCAGAGATCCTGCCAAATAGAACTGATCTAGTTTCCACAGCAGTCCCACTTTCCTCAAACTTCACCTTGAAATTTTTGGGATGCACGCTGGGCTGCATATCCAAAGTTGCTCTTCTCTTTGGAATCCCCCAGTAACAAGATGAAAAAACTGAAATCACAACTCCATCAATGCTCACATACAACTTCAAAATGAGTTAGATTTAATTGATCTGTGTTACAGCCATATGTTTCAGCACAAAAGCAAGAGGCCTGTTTCCCCATGCACCGGGTCTATAAACAGTAATAAGACATTACTTACAGCATGCAGGAGAGCTGTATTGTGCAAAACACCAACAGTTCCCTCATTTGAACTAAATTCATATATTTTCCAGCAAAACACAATACAGAAGCATGCTGAAGCTGTATTTATTGCAAAAATCTTGCCACAGGGAAAAATATCTACTATCAAAACCCAAAATAAATACTTCTATATACACATGTTAATGGGGAGAGCTTAAAATTATCTCCTCTGGAATTCAGAATAAAGCAGGAGATGCAATCACACTGCATTTTGTATTCTTTTTCCAGCATTAAACGAAGTCTGCCATCCATGCCATTTAACTCTATCTGGTTACCTGAGAAATGACATTTCAAACACAATACTTAAAACATTCTCCCCCTCATCTTCCAGTGTTCAGAAGCACATATTGGAAAAACCCTAAGGGCAAACCACAAGCACAGAATAAGCACATCTATGAGGCAAGGATAGAAGAGGGCCGTGCATGTTTCTCTGCTAATAGGCTTGTATAGTTAATTCAAAATCCAAAAACCAAAATAAAACCACCTCCAGAAACAACAAATAATCTCTCCTGCAGCTGTAACAGGCAACACACTATTTCCAAATACTTATTTTGGTGTAAATACCTAGCAGCTCTTTAAAGTAAGTTTAAACATAACACATAGACAAGCCGTTCTTTCAAACAGGAGGCTGTGTTGCCTGCCTTTGCCTCTATGTTGTTGATGTTTTTTCTTTCCCTTGCTTCCTTTTCATGAAGCCTTAGGCCCAAGGAAAGGCTCCTTCTTTTCCAGAATTGAAAATAACCCCATAACATCTGGTAGCTTGCATTAGCTAAGCTCTCCAAGGTTTGCCATAGAAGTCAGGCAATATTCACCCTCAGAGACTCTGCCAAGAAAATTCTGAACAATTTTTCCCCCCTAATATTTCTTTTCCTCTTAGGAGCAAGTATTTGTAACATTGCAAGTCAGTCTGCAGGGCTTCATAGCTGTCATGGTGTGGGGGTACTTGGGGTTTGTTTTTTTTTAATTTGTAGGGGGTTTTTGTGTGCTAAGATATCAAACCAGTATCTAACATCTCACTACGCTAATATAAACAAGCAGCAGCAGCGTAATCCAAGGAAGCTTTTTGTTATATTAGGATTCACTCTTACTTTTAAAAACAGAGGAATGAAAACACCTGGAGTTGAGGAACTTTTTAGCCAGATATGTTTTTGTATTTGCACTCAATGGATTTCTTCCCCTCAATTTTTTAATTCATTTCTTTAATTCTTACAAACTTTCACCATAGCTTACCACAGCATTCAGAACAGCTTGTGGTAGACAGTTTTATAGCTTAACTACACCGCATGGTAGTCCATAACTGCTCCGAACATTTCAGATGTAGGCACAACGCTGTACAACAATGTCTTATGACTTGTCTTTCCCCTAGTGATACTTGCCATTCCCTTTGCTGTGCACTACTTAGCCCTACTGTGCAACAAGCTGCTGCCTTTCCAGAGTTACCCATGGGAAGATGATCCTGGAGCAACAACTAAGCGACAAGAGCCAGGTCACAGCCTAGCATGGTAGAACTGTAATTTTCTCATGTTTCCCATTCCCACGTGTGTACTCACATTTCTCTACATCGAGCTTCATTTACAATTTTGTGGCTTAGTTAAGCAGGGTTGTAAGACAGTTGCACAAATCTTTAGAGCTGGCCCTTAAATACCCTGAATAAATTAGTACTTCATTACCTCACTGTTCACCTGCTCTTCCAGATAATTTATACAGCCAACACAACAGGGAGCAGAAATCTCATCTTATTTTTCCAATACGTATTACAAGGTTTCCAGTTTTCCACAGTTGATACTGCTTATTCCAAAGTGTATTTATACTTGGAAGTTACCGTTGAATTTGACATTTAAGGCTACAGAACACAGTGCTTTTCTGCAGGGGAAAAATACCCCACTGTCTTACTCATACTCTTCATTTTTGGCATCCTCTCTCAGAAACACTTTGTCTCATCACAGAGATCATTATCCTGAGATGATGCAGCCTGCGTGCAGGAATGAGCTATGTGCCATTATGTCTCTTGCAGTAACAGACCTGATTCCAGTTTCACACTGTTACAACACATCACACACTGTCCTTATTTTATTGCTCTTGACTCTATTACAAATGACAGTTTGATCTATTATCAGGGACTTGGCTCAAAGGGAATGTAAAATGAGGAACTCCAACTTCAGGGCAAGTACTGAGCCATGCTACTTAGAAAACTAGAGTGAGATTGTTTAAATGTCATTTCAGCACAAGAAGAAGCTTTTTCCATGATCACAATACACATTCTGGCTTTTGCCAACAATCTTCCATTCCATTTCATAAAATTTCAAGTCCACTAGCTACTGCAGTCTCACGGCAAGATGAACTAATAATCTGGTGGGCCTCTTGCCCTGATGACATCTAAAGCACAGGGATTTATTTTTAAAAGAGTTAACAAAACACAGATTGGCAGACCTGGTGAGACTTCACATGTTTGAGCAAGGCAGTAGTTCAGAGGAGAGAGGAAAGGCAGTGAAACAGCTGGGTGCTTAGACTTGAAAAGAAATCTACCTCAGTAGCTTGTGCCTAACAAGGAGATGGTGCAAGGCTTGCAGTTAAGTTACTAAAGATTAATAAAGGAGGAATTTCTCATAAACCTGAAGTACACAGCTGAAGCTTAGATTAATGTCTATGACCTAAAAGACAGAAGATGAAATCAACAGCTACAGAAGTCAGGAATAAAACTTCCAGCCAGCATATCTTGGTTGCATGCAATACATAGTTACAGTAAAAGATAATAATGGATTTATCACTGTCCCCACCAGTTTCAGCAGCTGACACTTTTTAAAAAATAACAAAGATCAGGTACAAACAAAAATCTGGGTCTAATTATAAAAATATTACATGAAATTACAACCTGCATAGCAGTAAGAGCTCTTCCTGAAGCACAAAAGCAAAAAATGTGCATTATATGCTGTAGCAACTAAGCCAGAAGAAAAGCAGGTCTCAGATCAACTGAAAAAAGTCAGGTTTTGGGTACATAAGTAAATGCTTTGCTAAGTGTCCACATAGGTCTGGATACTAGGATTATAAAGCTGTGGGTGTGGGTGTGCGCGCACGCGTGTGTGTGTCAGCACAGAGGGGATGACATTATTTCCCTACACAGTGAAGTATCCTAACAGTTCCTGCTTTTACACACGTCTCTCTACACTACACATTGTTAAACACTTCATCAACATTTGAGGGCTGGGGTCCCCCTCACCACTGCTTATCACGTCTAGTAGCTAGAAACTGGCTTAAATACAGAAACACAAATTTCTATTCGTAAAACCATCTCTGTATTGCAGCCACATAGCACCATCCATTACCATAGATTTCCTGAAATAGTTAAACAGGAAGATAATGTAGGATAGAAGGTAGAGGCAACAAAATATGAGCAACCAGTGTGAGTTACAAGTTAATACAATATTTTTTTTTAATTTACTGAAAAAAACCTCTTCCTTCTGTGATTTTCTTAGTGTTTTTTTTTCAGTTTTGCCTACATTTTCTGATTTTACCAGAAATTATTGCTTGTAGCAGAATGCAAGAGACAGTGAAAGACCTTGATTAGAAATTCAAACACTGGATTTGAGGAAAACTTTTTTATCTTGTAACTCTGAAATGTAGATTTGGTTTGGTCTGTGCTTCTTCACAGGCTTCCCCCCCTCCCCTTTTTGTCCCCTCCCTAATTACAGAAAGAGAAGAGGGGTGCCGTACCTCTGTGCGCCCTTTTTCATTTGCCCAATTGCTCTTTCTGTTCAGACTCCTACTCATGAGCATTTCAGAGGCCTGCACAAAACATTTGGCTGCCAAAATATTTATTTTAATGACTTTTCAACTCATTAAAACATGTTCATCATGGTATCCTTAATAATCTCTTCACATACCACGCTTTTACAGTCTTGCACCAGTAGTGCATCCTTCTAGGTAGTGTGTTTTCAGCACTTCGGTATTGGAAGGAGGGGAGAAGAAATTACCTAAGAACTGTAAGCCCATGACATCAAGGATTTGAGCAGTACTGGGTGTCCAGACTTTGGCCTGTCAGAGGTGCAGCTCCTGCATGGTTCTCTCCCTGATTACTCTGAAATTGCATGGCTTCTGACAGTTGCCAAGTGATGCTGCTTCACTTGCATATGACAGCTCTAACAACATGAATCTGTCACTTCAGTCCAGCAGCGAGAGGAAGATCAGCTAAGGCAGACTGCAGCGGAGGATGCAAAGAGATCAACCAGGAGGAAAGATAAAACCAGAAAGGGCGGCAGCCTGGGCTCCAGAGTCTCCCATCCCTCCAAATACAGTGGTTGCAGAAGACCCAGCAGATCAGCATGAGCTGATAAACATGACTAAACAGCTTCACCTAAACCTAAAACCTGTACTATACTAATTTTTAATCTTAGTTGTTTTAGAATTTTCATCAACCTTGCATTAATTCTCATTTATATCTTTAGATTCTCACAGAAGGGAAAAGTTCTGAAGCCAAGGACTATGTCCAGCTGAGTTGCTAGCATCTCCAAGGATGGAGACTCTACAATCTCCCTGGGCAACCTACGCCAGTGTTTGATAACCCTCAAAGTTAAATAATTTCTTACGTTTGAACAAAGTTGTCTGTATTTCAGTTAGTGCCCACTGCTCTGGTCCCATCAGCAGGCACCACTGAGAAAAGCCTGGCTCTGTTGTCTTTATTTCCCGCTCCCCACCACCCTGCTGAGATATTTATACGTACTGGCAAGATCCACCCAGGCCTTCTCTTCTATAGGCTGAATAGCCCCAATTCTCTCAGCCTTTCCCCGTATGAAAGATACTCCAGTCCCTTAGTCACCTTTATAGTCCTTTACTGGGTTCACTCCAGTATGTCCGTGTCCCTCATGTACTGAGGAGCCCAGAACTGGACACAGCACTGCAGGTGTGACCTCACCCCTGCGGGGTAGGGTTGATCCTACAACCTGGTACTTCCTGCCTGTGCCAAGATACCCCAACGCATGACGAGATGTTGGTGGAGAACCATCAGCTTTACATAACACATATATATGCTCCTCACTTCACTGCCTGGTAAAGCACTGAATTTTGCGCATCTAAGTAATGTATTGCATGTTGGATAATAAGATATAGATTACACAGTTACAGCAATATAAATCTATGTTGCAGCATATCTGTGTATAAAGAAGTCTTCTTATCTGTTGGCTCCAAAGAGCCATATGTGCATCATTTACACAATTGATACAAATCAGTATCAATTGATATTTAAACAATGAGCACAGTTCTGGATTTCTACAGCTTGTCCTACAGCACACAGTGATCTGATGCACTACTGATTTGCAGGAATTTATTACTACTCTAATGGAATAATGTCGTCACAAACTAAGATGACAAATGAACTAAGCTTTCATCTCGAAAGAAGAATTTGTCACAAAATGACAAAACCCATGAAAAAAAATGAATGACAAACATGGATTTACATTTGAGTTAGCTATACTCTGGGTAACCAGAGCATCCATTTGCACTCAGATTCAATTGACAATCTCAACTTTTATTCTGACACATAGAAATACCGGTATTCTGACACTGAGAACAGCTCACCAAAGGAAATTGGGCAATGAGGAACTTCTACATTTTCTTAATAAAAAGAAGAGTAGCCACAAGAAAGTGGTCAGCTCTGCAGAACAGTTCCTCCCTCACTCAGCACGTGGAACTTCATGGCACAAAAACAGGAGTTAAAATTCAGAGGCAAAGGGAAAGTGTATCACAAAGGAAGAGAAACTGGGAGGCCACAGCAGCTAAAAAATAAGCCCTCTGGGGAGACTTAGTTGTGATCGCACAACTGACAGTGGTACCATGATGCATATGTAAGCAGCAGCTGAACAGGTATTCACACTTTAGGAAAGCTTGGTCTGTAAGCTCCAGTGTTTTGTACTGACTTCATGTCTTCTGCTTTGTCAAAAGCCTGTGTCCCACTATCCCTACAAACAACACAGAACCATCAGCTGAAACCTACAGGGGTAGGTGGAGTCTCTTCTGACTCATGAATCATTAAAAAAGCTCTTAAATTTAATTGTAGGACCTCTACATAACAGGAGTAATGTATGTACTAAAAATACATATTATATAGTGTGGGTTTTTTCATTTTCATGCTCTAGGCTATGATCAAAAAGCTGGCAACTACAAGCCAAGGAAAAAAAAAAAAAAGCATAACTCAGTCATGATCAATCATACTTTAAAAAGCATCTGCTGATGTACTTTTGCAAATAAAGTTCTCTGATGTTAATTACGGGGAAAAAAAAAAATCTCACCTCTAAGCACCAAAAATCCTCTTTTGTCACACACACACAAAAAAAATTACTTGAAAGCACTAAGGGCTAAACAGGGATATGCAATCAGTCTCCCAGTTGTGACTTTCACTCAGCACATACTTAAAACATTACATAACACACACACTAACTTAACAAACCTAGAACTGCTTTGTCCTCACTATATGTTAGACCACAGGAAAATCTTAAAAGAAGGAGGAAAAACAGTATCAACACCCCCCCAAAAAAGTACTAATGTGTTAGTAACTGGAACAAAATGCATTCATTACCTACCCCATCATACAGTGCAACCACACAAAAGCTGCAGCATCAGCCTGATCCTATCAGAAGCTAACCAGACAATTCTTTTATGGTACAACTTGAGAAAATGTTGTATTTTGTTGAGGTTTAAGCAACCCAGGGCTACCTACAGCCTAAATAAACCTTACCAAGGAGAAGTGCTTGGTTTGTGCAACTCTCAGCTGTGACTGTGCCATTATTCTTCCAATAACTCTCAACGAACAGAAACAGCAGCTAATTTTGATTAAAGCTTACCATGCTCTCATTCCAAAGGCCCAAAACCTCTAGATTACTATCAACATCCAAACTAGACAGGGCACACTCAGTACATTGATCAGTTGGTTATCAATACCTAAAATACCTTTTTATGTCTAGCATATGATTGAGAGGAAGAAATCAATTTGCAGGTTTCCCTAGAAACTTGATAAACTGCCTTTGCTCTTGTAAGAAACAGCTTTTGATTTAAATATACCTACAGAAGAACAGAGTGAGGGTAGCATTACTCTTAAAATGTCTATATTTCTAAAATAAGAAACCCACAAGCATGTTTTTCAAAATTAAAATTAGCTGATGACAGGTTTCAGGGGTGATACTGCTACATCAGAACAAGAAGGCCAGTCAGCATTTCTCATTCTTTGTTTTAACATATCTTTGCAAGCAGTTACAAGAAGAACAAAAAGACGTATGAGTACATTTCACTGAGCTATACTCCCTACTGCCCTAATTTCCTAATATTTTGATTTCAGGGAGTTACCAAGAGAGCAAGATGAGGTCTTCCAAAACTTTTCTCTTCAACACTGTATTCTCAAAAATTGGAAGACACAAACGCACACAGAAACAATGGAAAAGCTTTAGCACTTGAATACTGAGCCTCTACCTACTTCGTCCTTTTGATATTCTTGTTCTTCACGGCTTACCACCATTGGCCTTCCTATTCATATTTAATATTGCTATCCATATGCCATGAACATCTCTTTAAATGGAACAGACAGTTGCAAGAAGCCATGAGAAACTTCATTCCTTTGAGTACTGGCATTACTGTCGCTGAGAAAAGAAGCAAGAAGGAAGAACAAATGTCAAGTACATTGCTCATTCACAATCAATAAAATTAATCCCTGCACATGCCCTCATTGGTCATCATCAGAAATCAGTGCAAGACTGAGGGGGGAATGGCATGCCCACCTCCCACTCTGAACACAGCAGCTGAAGAACACGCTGCCTGAGGGACTGCCATGTGATGGCAGTGCTTGCTTGGGCAGTAATTTCACATCTACTTTTAAGATCTCCTGCAAATCCCGGCCGGGAGGATTATACAGCTTTTTATCTGCTTTACAGCAAACAAAGCAGTTGCCAAGATAAAGCCATTGTGCGCAACCCAGAAGCGTTACAAATGCACAACGGCTAACTTGAAAGGTAACAGGAATACCAATAAACTACTACCGACCTCTCTCCTACCACTGTACGACTATACTGGAGTCAAAGACATAACCAGGTTTGAAGGCGAGGGATAAGAAGTGGATAATCTCTGGTTCTTTACGCAGTTCTGACGTGCAGGCAGACCTGTCTGCTACCTTCTGCACCCTGACATCAGAGCTTGACTCTGCCAGGGACTCTCTTCCCCTCCTATGTACTCCTGTAACACTCCCACGTACAAGGGATTACAACAACCCACTTCGATCAGTCACTCTTGCTAAACATTAACACTCAAAATTAGCTTTAGATCATGTAACAAATCACAAAAGCACAAACACACATATTTCATCTACTAATGTTGATTCCAGCCATATTTTTTGTCACTTTTCTTTTTCCTTGTCATATTTCCTGGGACTAAAGGCAGGCTGAAAGAAAATCAGGTTTTAGCCCAAACCCCAACTACACTTCTATCTGCAACTATGAAGTCTTCCTATCTCTTATATCTCTTGTTATCCCCTGTTAAGGACAGGGATTTACAAAGCAGAAATTAAATGTCTGGCTTTAAAAGTTACAGTTGTACATTGGTTTCAACATGCTTTTGTCATCATAAATCCATTTAGCTTGTTGCTGTCCCCATGATTTTATTGCAAAAGAGGGTTTCCAGTTTTGGTTTATGTCTAACAGTTGCAAGAGTTGTCTGTTCTCTCTGTTGGGAGACAAAATATAGGACATTATGCATTTAATCTATAGATTAGCATAAGAAGCATAATCATCTTTTCACAGCTCTCAGGAGAAAGCAGCTGAAATTCAGATGAATACATCAGATACGTTCATTTCCAAGTAAAATACAAACAGGAGGAAGTAATGTTTTGGTCTGAGTTCTTTTACTTAGAAGAGGGGACTAGGGGGATAAAGTCAGGGTTTTTTTCTCAAAATATTGGACCTCCCTTATTTTACTGAAGACCACTTTACATTCGCTACACTAAAACCAGTATGAAAAATAATTCCTCTAGCTCTGCCTGACCCAGTTATAAAATTAGTCAGGTCATATTTAGACTCCCAGAGATTATTTAATACACTGAACATCAAAGCTAGACCAACTTATTCCTTCATGCTTTGTTAGACGAACCTAAAAGTTAGTTCAGTCCAGAGGACTGGCTCTCATATGCTCTAAACATTTCTAGCTTTGCCATGAACCTGCTCCATGACTGCAAGCAAGTTTCACCACTTTCCCATACTCTTTGCTTGCCTACTCTGCATTTTGTCTGAGAACCCAGGCAAACCAGAACCCAGATTAGGAAACCACTTTGGTGACCATCCCAGACAGAACTACGCTGAACACCTTTTCCAGTCCCTTTGAA
Source organism: Falco rusticolus (assembly GCF_015220075.1). Classification (NCBI taxonomy): domain Eukaryota; kingdom Metazoa; phylum Chordata; class Aves; order Falconiformes; family Falconidae; genus Falco; species Falco rusticolus. The sequence goes on from NC_051187.1 coordinate 56,432,858, forward strand.
TTTTCCGTCAACGTAACAAGTGCTGAGATGCTGTCCTAAAGCAGAACACTTTCCCAGAGCAGAGACTTCAACTGCAGGAACATCCCGGCAAAGCTCATCCCTAACATACGATTACCTACAGATGTGCATGACTAACCAAGTATCTTTAGACTCCCTTTACCAGCATTTTGATGGCATGATTGAGCTCATTCTACAGGATGAATCTTAAATAGGTTGGATTTGTGCCCCACATGCATGTTGCTCTCCGCTGCCTAAATGAGATTAAGCTGAGGTGGAGACACAGGGCAAGATGAATCTAGCCCCAATTCTCTATACATACCTCATGAAATGGCTTCTCCTTTTCAGCTAAGGCTTCTAGCTGCTACCACCACACAGTTTCAGCAATAGTCGATTAAAAGATTTGAGTCAGCAGAACAAACAAAACTAAAACAAAAACCCCATCAGTCACAGTCCATCCTCTGCTTATATACAACACGACAGGGGCACATGTAAACCTCTCAGTGACATAGCTGGGCTGTCCACCTATTCTGTTTGAATGCTTACATGACAGTAATCAGAAATGAGAAGCTACAGTTCTTTTCTGTGAATTTCTTTTGAAAATGATGGCAACCACACTACCCACATGCATAATACCGACAACAGGAGAAACTGTCAACTTCCACCAGGCTCCCACCAACACAGATGACACCATCTGAGCTCTGAGGTTTAATCTGATTCAAGTCAACCAACCTTCCAAGCCACACTTGGCAAAACATATTTTACTTTTTCCCTTTCAGGAACCTCTTCTTCCCCCCCCACTACAAGCATGTCAGAACATTGCTCAGAGTGACTATCTTCAGAAACAGATTTTTTGAAGTGACATGACAGACTGATCTGTGAAGAAGGCAAAAATGAATGCCTCCATTTTCAACCCATATACTCAAGTTGTAGCTTTCCACATGTCTATTGCTAGACAGCAAAAATAAGTATAAAACCCTGACAGTATGACAAATATCCATTCGAGGTAATGGGTACATTCTAAATGCAAACTTAATTAGAGTGGAATCAAAAAGTTAAGGCGCCATAAAAAAACATTAATAAAATATTGCCAAGGAGTACATAATGGATAAAAACTCCTAGTCCTCCCTGTCCCCTCCCTCCCCGCTACTTCTCCCCAGTCCTTCTCTGAAGTCTGTTGCTTCTATAGACATATTTTGCTTAGTTATGCATTTGTTAAACATTGAGTGCTGTAAGGCTCTGCTCCTGCTATAAAAATCTGGACTAATTTCTTCTTCTGGCATAAAAGCTTCTACAACTAAATAAATTCTTAAAGGACAGAAGCAATTTCCTCCCCCACCTTGGTAGGTTTTCACATACATATCCCCCAGCTGCGGAAGTCTAAATGACTCCTAAATAAGAGGATGGCAAGGCCATCTGTAGAAGCAATATGGTCAAGCTCACACCATTAAGGTTCAAATCACTGCCTTAAAAAGACCTGCTGATGTAACTCCACATTTGAATTACAACAAGTGCAATATTAAAAGGTGAGGATTGTACCATCTACCAACTTATGCCTTGAAAACAGAAAGCAAAACCAGCCTTGATTATGAAATACCTTTCAATCAGGAAACGAGTAACTGACCAAGCAGCAAGTTTTCTCAATATTCCAATTTTACTTTTAAATTTGTTTTTATATTTTATCCTTTAAAGGCAATAACAGATATTCAGTAACCAAGGCAAGTTTTTATAGATGCTGTCAAGAAACAGTCTCATTCCAGCTTTCCTCAGAACTGACAGGAAAAGTTTTCTGTATTTCTGCCATGTAAAGTTAGAGTCACCATGCTTCCCCCAGCCCCAAAAGAGACTCCTGCATTTACTGCGCACTTCTTCCCTTTTCTGTATCCAGCTACTACAACCCAGCCAGACTTCAGAAGCACCACTGCAAGTAACTGAAGGCATAGTTTATTAGCACCTGCAATAAGTAAAATATTTCATCTGTAGGTCACTATCCATTTCATCTGAACATCTCAAAGATCAATTATTCATTTTGTTTAGTACAAGACAAAGTATTGGAGTAGCTGCACATTTGCTTATTCTCAAAAATCAATCATGAAAGTGTTCTTTTATGTGAATCCTTTATTTAATCTCTTGCTCACTGTTAAACTTAATTGCCAAAAGAAAAACAAACACAATTCCCTGCTATCAGGGAATACTGCACCGAGAACTTTTGATATATTTTCTTTATACTTACATTCTTACAAATTATGTATGTGAGAAGCAGATGATGAGTGGCAATTTGGCAACACTTCACCATCTGCTATTTGCAGATCTAGTCAAACTCGGAGAGTTAATTAAAGATTAAAGACAGGGACCAATACTGTTGAAGCAAAGTGCCATCTTCTTTCCTGTTATGACTGTAAATAAATAACTTTGTATTGAAGTGACCATGAACAAGCTACCAATCATAAAAACGCAACATCGTTAAGGGTGACACAACTTGCATTAGTAGTATGCCTGTACCTCTTCTATTTTACTTGACAAAAAGATGCTAAAATCACATCAGTTTTATTAGAATACCACAATCACAACAGGCTACCTAAAGTCCTACTCAGGAACAAAGTGTAACTATCTACCACTAAGAAACAGAAACTGTAACTGGAAGCCTTTACATGAAGCATTTATAGAAAATCCTAGCTATTTTTTTTTAGTCAGCTTGCAACAACTTTGACCTTCTATTTCATACATATTTAAGCAAGCAATACTTAATAAAAAGGGAATGAATAATTAGATGATCCTGACAGTTCCCTTTCATTACTACCTCGGTAGCAGGCTACCTCCTTGTCCTCCAGTCTACATCTCTTAAACCACTTCTGCAAGAATCAGCCCATGTTAGAATACCACCTTCCCTCCTCGGGGCTCGCAGACCCTCCCCTCTGCAGCCTCACTTCAGTTGCCTCCCCCGTTTACTGCACCCCTTCTGTCAGGGCTGGGAAGGAGCAAGAAAAAGATGCAAAACTGGAATGGGTGCAAGAAGTCCTTCCGAGGTGCTGATTCAGGTGTATGAAGCAAAGGTTTCTGCTCAACTCCGAAGAGCAGTAACCCGAGTTCTTTTCACAATGGCTTGGAAAGCACCGCTTTGCTTCCTCTGCTACCTGAGACTGCAGCTGTGCTGTGCCAAGTCCAAAAGCAGCACCGGGCTGCTGCACAGCAGCTTGCTGTGGCTGGCTGCCAGTTCGAGCAACGCTGGTGGAGCTGAGCTCCCTGAGATTCCAGTTGCCAGCTGCCCCTGCCTGCTGCTCAGGGCTCCTCTGCCAGCCGGAGAGCAATCAACGAAAACCGTCACGACCGCACGGCTGCGGGACGCACAGGTAGGGAAATTATTCAAGGATGGGAAGCCAGCTTGGAGGATGTTGTGGGAGACAGCAGGAGAGGCCTATGAGCTGAGAAAATGGCAAACTCTGTCCTCCCCCCATCAAACAGAAGGTGGTGATGAGTTAAGAGAGAATTACCGAGCAGTAATTATACTAGAAACAGATTACTTCTGTAGATTGCCAACAGGTTGTTGGCTTTTCAGTTTTGTTTGGGTTTGTTTTTTTAAATTGAATGCCATCAAACATCAGCCTTACTTTCTCCTGTTCATTTTCCCTGCAATAAAAATTTTCAGAACTGGCTGTGAGAGCATCATGACAGCAAACAAGCTCTGATTCACTAGCACTTCATTGAAGCTCACCTCCTATGAGAGTGTTACATAGGAAAAAGGGCAACCAGGAATTTATGGAGCCTGATTTGGGTTAAATAATATCATATTTAAGAAAACCAATGGAACTTTTACATCAAAATATTTAATTTCTTTCTAAATGCCAGGATTACATTCTCCTCAGCTTTTGAAATATCATCTATCCGCAGGAGATAAACCACTGCATAAAATCAAAATGAATCCAGAAATACTTAAGTGTTTCTAAAAATCGTACTTTCTGCCACAAACACCAACTGAAAATTCTGCCCAGTTCATATTAGGTGTTGAGCTTTGAGTTTATGGGGTGAAGAGTGTCATGGCTTAACCCCAGCCAGCACCCAAGCACCAGGCAGCTGCTCGCTCCCCCCACAGTGGGACAGGGGGGAGAATCAGAAGAGCGCGAAAACTCATGGGTCGAGATAACGACAGTTTAATAGGCAAAGCAAAAGCTACATGCACAAGCAAAGCAGAACAAGGAATTCACTCCCCACTCCCCACGGGCAGGCAGGTGTTCAGCCATCCCCAGGAAGGCAGGGCTCCATCACACATAACGGTTACTTGGGAACACAAACGCCATCACTCAGAACATTCTTCCCCCCCCCCCCCCCCCCCCTTCCTCCTTTCCCCCCCAGCTTTACATGCTGAGCATGACACCATACAGTATGGGATATCCCTTTGGTCAGCTGGGGTCAGTTGTCCCAGCTGTGTCCCCTTCCAGCTCCTTATGCCCCCCCAGCCTACTCACTGGTGGGTGAGAGGCAGAGAAGGCCTTGGCTCTGTGCAAGCGCTGCTCAGCCATGACTAAAACACCCCTGCATTACCCGCACTGTTTTCATCACAAATGCAAAACACAGCCCGATACAAACTACTACGAAGAAAAATTAACTCATTCCCAAGCAAAAACAGCTGATGATTCCCCTCAAGCTAGTTACTGCACTTAAGAGACTTGGTGTACCACATTCAAGACCGTTTTTGTTCCGCGTTTCCACTGCACCCTATTTATTTCAGGCTGCCTCTGTACCTGAATTCCTGAAGTGAGTATCAATGGTGTATTACAGAAATATTGAGGTTAAAAAAGGAAATGTTGATTGCATCACCCAGAGCATTCTCCTGACAGGGCAGGATTTTGTTCCTATTAGTAAATTTAGGATGTTTTGCACATTCCAACTTGAAAAATATCAACTAGTAATTTTTTTTTAACTATTCTTGTCACTGATACCTGTTTACCAGCAGAGGTTTGAGGGTCTTCTGCTTTCTTCCTGAAAAACTCCACTAAAATTTTCCATTTAATTAGTCCAAGTTTTACATTTCTATTTCTCAAGATTTGTAATTTCAAAACTTGCCCTGGTTCTAGACCCTCACAATCAGGTTACTCCTTGCTTAAACTAGCTACACACATTCAGTCTTTCTATTTCTAAATACACTTATGAGATAGGAAAGAAAGGCAGTAAACACCACAAATTATTTAATATGTACAACCTTGGAACATATGAGGCAAGTCCAAGATGCAGTAATTGGGAAGGCTGTGGTGAGCAATCACCAGGAACACCATATACAGCTCTGGCCACCTGCGATCAAAAAAATAAATTCATACCCTAACAGGTACCCTAAGATGATAACAGCAATCCTGCGTCTGTTTTATGAGAAGCTAAAACTGTTTGTCTCCTCCTGCTAGGCAAAATGAAAGCAGGGGGAAGGGAGGGAGATGGTTGCCTGCTGTAGCAACATCAGAGCCGTAAAGGGGGAAGTTGGGCTCGAGAGAAACCAGTGGGCAGTACTGACCAGACAACAAGTGGGTATAAACTGGTTCATAAATAAGAAGCTTGCCAGACATAAGCACTGAAAAGGTCTCACACAGTCTTTGAATCCAAGTAGAGAGAGAAACAAATCTGAACAGCGTTGAAGTGGAGCTTAAACCACTTCTGCAGAGGGCTGCGAGAGTGCTGAAGGTACCAGATGAATGGATTCAGTGCTCCAGGAAAGGTCCCTCCCTGTCCTGCAACTTCTCCTTTTGTGATTTTAAAATAATCCCTCCAGATTCTCTAACAGTTGCCATTACCGTTCTCCCAATTTTGCAGCAGTGCCATGCTTACAGTGCTCTGCTTTCGCGAACAAGCCACAGAGTTCACATAAGCAGCTTCCCAGCGGATTAGCAACTGCTAGTTCATTATCGACCAATATTTATATATGCAGAAACACAGGGAAGAGCCCTAACAGCAGTAAGGCAGCACTGCTACAGGAGGGAGAGAACATCAGCTCCTGACTTGAGAGGCAGAAATTTCTTCCAAGATCAACATTTGCAGTTACGGTTTGGGTTTCGGTAATACTGCCCAGCACAGGCAACCCTTACACAGTGGGCACTACTAGCATTACTCAGTGGCTACTATATAAAAGATATCTTTATATTTTATATAACATTTAAATGTATTTCATATAAATTATTTTAGTAATTTTATAGTGTGCATACACACGCTTATCTATGTGTATGTTAATGTATATATTTATATCACACATTCCTATCCAAAAGTTACTTCACATAAATACTTAGGAAAGTACTACTGCACAGTAGCCTCTCAACTAAACATAAGGCTGAAGACTGCTCACATACAGTTTCACTGTTTTCTAATATTTCTATGTTTTCTTATTTGGTGCAAAAGTATGAATAAAAATATAAATAATTTTACAATGTAGTTTAAATAACATTATGCCCTGTGTACCTTTCCACATCACTTATCTTACAGTGCTTTCTGTAAAGGAATCCATTTTGTTGAGCGAGGCTCTTCGGTTTTGAGCCATCAGGTCTCTTCTGGCTCAAAAAGCCAGAATAATTTTCCTAATCATTGTCTTTTTTTCCCCTATTGATAATAAGTTATCTTCAGAGACACTCTGGCAACTGTTTCCATTATGAAACCCTGCTAAGTATTAGGCACTTTCACTTCACAAAACGCACATGGCTAAAGACAAAATAGAAATTGTAATAATTGTCCTTATCACACATGTTATTCCTGCAATTTAACATCCAGATGCAAGGAGGGTTTATCATCTAAGACCAGTATTTTATTTACCTATAAAACTAGACTGCTTCCAACTTGTATTTAAATCTACATGTTGGAACTTCTCTCTTCTTTCACTGATACATTTTTATGACATTGGCACATCACCTCTGTTGATCCCCATATGTAAGGTATTCTTCAGGCATGAAAAAATATATATAGACATGTCTCAGATGTCATTAAGACATCAAATGCTTGATATGTAAGACTTTCTACAACATTATTATTATTTATTAGTTAACTTCAATTAATCTGCCCAACAATTCAATTACCTAATATACAGGTCAATGTATTTCTAAAAAGCAGTTCAGCAAGCAAAATCACCATGCTGTTTCACTCAACCTAATTTCTCTAAGATAAACTAATAGTAGAGGAAGTACTAGTCAGAGGCTTACACATTTGCTTAGAAATGCACAATTAACTGTGAGTCTTGCTAATTCCCAGCTCAATTACTGAAAGAAACGTGATGATTTAAAACATATTAAAAAAGCTTAGCTATGAAAACAAAGAACATGTTAACAGATGTGAGCTTAAAAATCTTAACAAAAAACAAATCCAATGTTCTACTGTTTGGGAAGGATAAAAAGCTTTGAATTGGACAGAAAAACACACAGCCATGTTTCTGAGAGAGTGGCTGGTTTAGGGTTGAGGGGCTTGGGTTGTTTGGGGTTTTTTTTTTTGCAATCTTTTTTTAATCACTAAGATGGCATTAAATAGTTTGAAGAACACTGGACACCTTTGGTTTAGGAAACAGCAGTGTTAAGTATTTAAAGGCTATGAATGCCAATGGTTTTGTCCCATGTATAAGCATTAAAAGTTCCTAAGCATTCTTCTTGAAAATGCAGAAGTCTTAACACCCTTTCTTTTCCTGGACTTTTCCACAGTAGTTGTTTTTTCTTTGCTACTGTAATATCATCATCATAAATATCAGAATTAATTCTAAGTGTAACTAAGTTTTAAATGGTGGCATACGTTTGAATCTTCATCACAGACTTCAAATTTGAGAGTTCACTTTCTGAACTGAAATTTTGATGGACCTTTCAATAAGATTTAAATCAGTCCCTTAGTAAGACAGTAATACAGTAAACAAATCACTCAGATTTGAGAATTTTGGTGTTTACAATTCACATATTCCTTTACTGCCTTTTTTCCCCCCTTACCTTTGCAGTAGGAAGACTGCACACAGTTTTAATAATAGATTTTCCATGTTTTGGGTTGAGCATTAAAAGGTTAGTGGTTTACCAATTTAAAAAGGAAAATGAACCATACTTCTGCAGAACAAACTGAACAAGTTTCCTATATGTTCTCATATTTTGAACAGTCCTGTGAACTAAAATAAATGGCAGACCAAAATGATGGCCTGCACGCAGTGACAAACAGTAAGCAAATGTAGTTTTGGAGCCCATACACTGATCAAGTGTCTTCCATCTTCCATGGGAAAAAGCCTTTACAAAACACACAATAGCAATTAAACCCCACAAAACAGTGAAATCACACAGGTTTGTTTTCAAGTGTGCAGGGAGGAAAATAAGTCTCCCTTGTGAAACACTTTCCAGCCAAGGCAGCACTATGCTACATCTGACAAGGATTACAAAGTTCAAGCTATATGGAGTCCGAAACTAACAGATGGCACCAGACTACTTTTTTGAAACCCAACAGGAACAAGCAAATTATGCTAGGAAAGCAAATACTTAAATTGTGCTAACAATTACCTGAGTACAGAACTAACATGGACCAGAACACCTACACACACTCATGTCCTGGTGCATACACAGCATGTTACAAAAATTTGACATTAAGAAACCAAGGGGAGGGGGGGAGGGGAGTGGAATTGTTTAACTCTAGTTATGGAACATACTAGAACAAAGGCCAAAAAGAAAACCAAGCACCAGAATTCAGACTGTGAGACCAAGTAAAGTCTAAGTATTTGATTCTGTAAAAGACTACTTGAAAAAATACATTGAGAAATCACTCCTGGTTTTTTCCCCTCTGGCAGCAGAAAGAGCTATCCTTTGTGCAATATGGGGAAATATATTTTAAAGTTTTAATACACCATCATGCACATAGCTTAAAAAAATAACAACTGCCTTTACTGCAGAAAAGCACTCGTTATGTTTCCATGTGTACAGACATTAATCCTGGACTCCAGAAAGCATACAGAGCAACAGCCCTGCTATGGAGAAACCAGTACTAGATCGTAACTGTCACACAGGCAGCTATAATGCAGCCCTGAATGCAGATGGCTCAGTAACTCTTCCTTACAAGCTACAGGTCCAAATATTTTGACGTGAAAGAAGGGACTGCCAATTTGTTCCATACAGCATGTTTTTCAGACATTACTAATGCAAAATACCACAGAATGTCCATACACCAAAGATTCAACACTAAAAATCATTAGGAAAAAAAAACATTTACATCAAGAAGAACCAGTGATGGTACAGAGGAGATCCCTTCATGCCAAAAAGGCTCAGTAGTGGTTTTTTTGGAAGTTACTTGTTTGAATTTCCAAGCAGTACAGAGCTTTAATGTTTTTCCTTCTCTTCCATCCTAACACAACTACAAGCAAGAGAAGAGCACTAAACGAAAATTGTCAAATTCTGCTTGTTGGAGTACATGAAGGTTCACAGCAGTTCTGTGCAAGTCAGTGCCAATCTCCTTGCACACTTCCAGTCAGCAGTTAGGCAGCCTTGCATTCAGGCAGTGCTTTGAACTCATTCAGCTGGGGAGTTTTCTCTCAGGTACCACCACTCTCTGTGAACACATGAGGAGTTCATGCACACCCCAACCCCATTAGTCCCAAGGTACAATAATAAAATTGTAGAGTGACACACTGCTTAACAGACTCAGCTAATTCCAAGCAGACAGCACAAAAGCCAAACCCAGCTTATACCTGCAGATTTTCAAAGACAAGAGTAGAAAAGACATCCCCCTTTAGGTCTTCACCACCATCCATAAATTCAAAAGGTGGGAGAGTCTGAAAAGACCTACAAGCAATTTTTACTTTCACTCTGCATAGTTTATGAAACAAAATTAAAGATTTAGTCCTGTTTTAGAAAGAAGCCGTTTTTGCAGACTAGGTGCCAGTGCCAACACTTTTACTGGATGCAGAAAAGCCTGATCTACATAAAGGCACCTGCCTTCAGACTCCAGTTTCCTAATTTTTTGAAGAATTTACATCTCTCAAGCCAAACAAAAAATAAAAACAAAGACAAGACAGAAAAATAAAAGTAAAAAATCACTCCCTTTTTCAAGGGCATTTCTTTTATCTGTTTCAACACTATTACACTTCACCCAAAAAATCAAACATATTCTGAAACAGTACTACTAGTTTACATTCTTATTGGCAACTATACCACCGACCTCTGAAGAAAGTCTACTTTACCCCTCCTTTCTTTTAAAGTATTTCTAGGAAGCACGATGTATGAACATGCAACTCCTCCTTGTGATGTTAAAATGATGTTAAAAGATTTCACAGTTTGAAGCAATAACACATTAATTTAATATTTTAAAGAATGCAAAATATATTAGCCAATGATAACATCAGTACTCAGAACACTTACTTTCATTTTTTTCCAAAATGTTTCAGAGCCAGATACTATTAAAAAGTGTAAACCCTAAAAGGCAGCAGCTCATCCTCAAACCCATCCTTTTTAGTTTCAGACCAAACCACACTGTTGTCTTTCTTTTAAATACACATTAATCTTATTTCATGTGATCTCCACTTACAGTTTTGAATACAAATGGTTTGTGAAAACGTTCAGATGATTTGACTGTGTTGCCCTCCTAAAAAACGTGATAGCTGCTGCTACACTCTTAAAATGTTAAGCCTGCCTGTGCAGAGCCCAGTCACCTTTCCACCTGCACAGGTAGCTTTCAGAAGTTAAAAGTTACAATTCTGCTGAATTCCAACCTTGGACTCAGTACTTGCAAGTCAAACTCCAACTTTCTAGACTTTGCTGTTCTCCAGCATCATAACTGGGAAGACATAGCAGAAGACAGAGAAGGACTGATGCCAATTAAAGATGAAGTTATACAGTCTTTCTTTCTCATAACAATTCAAAAATCACCTCTGTTTAAAAAAAAAAAAAGAAAGTTAAGTGTGCTTGCAAGACTTATTTATAGTTTAGATCACGAAGAAATACGCCATGGTCATGTGATTTAACAGCCCAGTTATGCTCAGTTACTGTCACATTTAGCCCCTGAACCCAGCCTCAAAATTATTGCATTCTTAGTACATACAGACCAGAAATGGGTCAAAGAGCTAGACTGAGCTCTTACCACACTTAGAGCAACAGGACCACACGGTCATTTTAATCCTGCTGTACATGAAGGAGGCACACTAAACTAAATGCATTTTGTACACTCAAAGAATTATCTCCCAAAACCTGCCTACAAAGCTTAATCCCGTATGTGTGTATTTAAATAAAATGCCCCCCTCAAGCTGGAAGTAGATGTATCTTGTCAACGGGTAGCTTTATTTCCCTCATTTCAAATATGCAACTTTTAGAGGATAGTTTAAGCACAAGCAAAACTGATACTGTGTGTGGCTTAGGGCTTCCTGCCCATGGGGCTGGGGACCCCCCCAGCCCGCCCCCTTCCCACAGGCACACAGCACCTTGCTCCCCGTGCTGTTATGGCAGACATCACTGGGTGGCACTGTTAGACAATGTTTGTGTCCTTGTCCAGGTAAGCAATATCCTGCCTCTCCCCCAGCCTCTGCCACTTTTTAACTGTTGGTAGTTCAGCTGTACAGGTTTCTCAAGGATGCTGTTGCAAGCAGCAGCAGCATTGCTCTCCAACATCCCTTTTCCAACTACAACACACTCTGAAACAGCATTCGCTCCTCGTGGAAATGAAACCTGGTGCTTTGCAAAAAATCCAGAAAGTAGGTTTTTTCCTTGCATAATGTAGGTGTATAGTGTTGTATTTGCAAATCCTGAGATAGAAAATAGCTGCAGTAAAATTCCAACATCATTCCCTGTAACTATTTTTACTGTCAATGAAGTCACTGTCCTAACAATCCCAAAATCTGGTTTCAGAAGGGTCACATGCACTAACACTGTTACAGAGGTGCTCCCAACCTTGCCCTGTCTGCAACCAAAGTCCAATTTTGCCCAACTAGAGAGAAAAATACTTAATGTGTATTGCTGAGCTCTTTAAGGCACTGTCAACTACTAATTACTGAATATGACAAGATACTAAAACCAAAGCAAAACTCAATATAAAATAATAAACTTCTTACACAGAGGTAGGTTAGTGGCAATTTTTTTATCATTATTATTCTTCATTAGATTAATGTTCTTTACAGATTAGTATATGTTCAGTGATATGCTCAAAACTGCAGAAAGATATTTATTGAAAGGTGGGAAGGTTACACCTGAGGGCCCCAAAATGTGTGGGCTAGCAGTTAACAGAAATCTCACGCAGGTTCTTCTCCTTCCAGCACAAATTGCAGAGTCAATGTAATATTACAGGATGCAACATTACAGGATGTGGAAAATTGGAAGCCAGTGCCTTGACAATGACATAGGACTTCAAATATAGCTATTATTTGACTAAAAGCAGTCTTGACTCACTTAAACACACAAAAAATTTTCAACTCTACAAATATGTCTTAGGGTCAGAATTTAGCTACTGTATTTCAGTAACACAGATGGTACAGTGACACTTACGAATGCTATTTAAAAGCTTACTTAGTACTATTAAGTATTTGGATCCACATTGTACAATTCTGTAGCCATAATCAACAGCTCTGCAGAAAAAACATCCCTTTTCAAAGAAACAGGATGGGAAGAAGGAGGTAGAAAACTGATGTTAAGATATAATAATTTTACAGCTTATGGATTTTCAATGCTGCACTGCATACAAGGAATTTGGAGTAGTCAAACACTGAATTCAGAGCCATAGAGACCTCGTAACACAATGCCACTGTGAAAAGGGATATTAGGGATGTGAATGATGGGGGTGTGACAGCCTGGGTCACCCAAGGATTCCCCCACACCTCCCACAAATATATGTATTGGATATCACACATGGCATTCAGCTTCCACAGAAGAAAGCGGCAGCTTCTGTGTGATTGAATGAGACAGAGCTGGTCAAGACTTCATTCTTCGCATCTTCAACCTTACAGGCTCAATTATTTTCTATTCCTGCATCTTACTTCTGGGGTTGAGACAAGTCACAGCCACTGGGAAGAAAAACCTAGGTGTAGCCACTCACTCACCATGTTTAACTGATCCTGAACCAGTAGTACATGGCCTGTCACACCTATCACAATGCCACTGGCTCCTGGCACCAGGAAGACTCAAGGCCATGGGGTATGGACCCATTGAGAACCCCCTGCAAATAAATCCACCCTGAAGAATTATTCTGTAGCTGGCCACCTTCTGATGCTTAAAAGCAAGTTCTACTGCAGCTTTGTCTACATGGCTTTGGATGTTTCAGCATCTCTGCATTCAGGAGATCATACACACTGGAGTCATGGCAACCTGGGGCAGCAGAGGAATGCCAGCGTTAAGTTAACCCATAGCATGAACATTTTTTAGTTCATTCCCATGTTGTCAGGGCCTGGAAGCTAAACTGGAAAGTCAACCAAAATAAAGGAAGCAGTCCTACCAAACAAGCATCACATCTGAGCTGCTGCCTGTGACATATTTCTCATCCACAAATTACGATCCTGAAATCCTAAGCAGATGTTTGTTTTAAAATAAAAGCAAAATGTGAACTTTCACACCAAAACAGACACGGCAATGAAAAACCAACCTTAATTCTCAGGTAAACTGACCGTTACTATCTGTTTTATTCTGTTTTTCCCCATCATCATTCAGTCCCCAACATCATGCTAAACAACAGAAGCAAAACCAAAACCCCACACCATTAGTTTAATAACTGGGAAATTTAAATCCTGTGTAGTGTCTCCAACCCTGGGATTCACCCTTTAAACAGTCAGAAATTAATATGCCACATCAGGACTGAATTCGGAGGGGTCCAGAACAGCAGCTTGCACCTAAACACCAACATGAATCGCTTTCCATGACAGTGTCTTCATTAACTCAAGACACTACAAGCAGGAGTTGCCTTTAACGGGTATTGAAAATATTTAGCCCTCTTTCTTTTCCTTTTCTAATTGGCAGATATGTTTCTCTTCTGCCTTACATTAATATTGTTTTCAAGTTGATCAAACCCACAAAATTTCGACTCCACATAATTGTCATCAAGAACAAAAGGGCCCCTAGCAGAACTTTTTAATGAAGCAAAGACTTCAGATCTATTAGCATACACACATTCAGGTCTATTTTAAAAATAGAGACATTTACAGGGAGAGATCTTTGTTTAACCAGAAAGCAGTACTACCGCACATTCACAAGACCCAGCTAGGCAATGCCGGGCTTCGCACCAGTAAAAGCTGTGCTTTGGGCAGCTGCATTTGTCTCTTCTCTCTTTGCTTCTTTACCTCTTCTCACATAAACAAGATAAAAGCCTAACTGAAAAAATTCTAAGAAGCTGCACTGTACGCGTCCATTATTCCCTTTATTTTAAGGTTGATGAAAACATCAGTTCTACGCAGAGAAAATGACTGGGCTGCACGTTATGACTAATGGCCCCAGCTGAGGACAGCACTCCAACATGCACTCAGCCCCAAGCACACACTCACAGCCCAGTGATATGAAGAGCAACTAATTGTTTTCCTTCCTCAGGATGGCTGCCAGCGAGAGTGCAAAGCATGCAATGTACATTTCCAATTTCACTTGACTTAAATGACCAGTATACAAACGGCAATAACAAAACTCCTGCTGATGTGCTTACCTGGTCCTTCTCCCTCCTTCCCACTAATTCTAAAACCAAGTAAATTAGGATCCCAGACTGACAGGTCTCTGCTAACATTTGATGGGAATTAATACATTCTCTGAAGCAGTTAGCAAGGTAAGAAAGGAGAGTTAATCATGACTGGTAGTACAAGAGTCTGAACACACGCTTCACCTTAAGCAACTAAATATTATTTTGAAGAGTTTAAAAAGGGATTAAGCAAAGTGAGTTTTTTATTCTGACATTTTAAAAATACATATATTTCAAAGGATATACAAGTCACTGTGTTAAGAAGTATAATCTACATAGTAAGTTTTCCTTCCTTCTACAGCCTCTCCTACACTAGACACCTTCCATTTACACAAGCTTAAACCATGCAGGCGTTTTGCAAACCGTGTCCCTTTCTTCTCTTGGGTACAGGCTTTTATTAAAAGCTCCAAACTGTTGCCAGTGTGCTGGCTTAAACACTGCCACAAATTACATGGAGGAGACAGAAGATTTCTTGTAGGGCAGATGGCCAGGGCAGGATCCCCATGGGGTGGCAGGGGCAGCCCAGTGTCCCCATCCCTCACAGGCACCAGGGCTGGCCACTGCTTTTCAACCAGGCTTGAGTAAGGAGGTCAGCTGTCACCTGCAACAGGGTTCAAGCTTCTCTCAGAAGAGCATGTTATCAGCAATATTTCAGGATCAGTTTTCAACAGCTGAAGCTGCAATCTTTTTTGCCAGTATTTTTCAGCCAAGAAATTGTACTGCTTCCCCCCTTGGTTTTGTAAGGGCAAGACAGGAGCAGGAGGAGCGATCCAGCTGCTGCGTAGACCACCTCTTCCCCTAACACACCTTTAGCTGTCTCCTTTGCAGACATGCACAAGAATCAAGATGCAAGAATAAGTCATTTTACAGCTAACAAATCAACATACCCAGTCCAGTATCTTCAAGTTGGCTAACACATTCTGACTACAAACACTTCTCCCTGCCCAGCTAAGCAAATCACTTCGTGCCTCAAAATAGAATTGAACTGAGGAGGGAAGCAGGGAGTCATACTTGCCATTTTAAGTAGCTTCCTGAATACCTCCATTTGATACATACCTATACACTTCTGGTCCTGCCAGCCACAAAAAAGCCATAACATCAGTCATATCAATTAACAGTTTGTTTTCAGAAAGTACATCTCCCAAACTACTTTCTTTTCACATGAACTTTTCTGAAATGCAAAAGTCACTGGAGGTATATTAAAAAGAACTTGTTTCCTCTGCATTTTACTGGCCACTTTATTCCTTATCTGATTCACCATGACTAAAATCACTAGAGCAAGCACTACCTTGAACTTGAGTTTGCCAGACCACTGGGGGACAATGAAAGGGAAGGTGGGTTGCACTTCAAATATTCTGGCACTGAGGCAAGAGAAGTGGGGATACTGTTAGTCAAGTTTCAACAGCTCATCAGCTGCAACTCCAGCCCTGCTATACTGCAAATTAAAATCCTTCTGGGGAGCCCGAGTGCTGCTTCTGCTACGTGGTCACTCACTCTCTGCTTATCTGTATTACCTGGGCTCAGGGCTGCAGGAAATGCAAGCCTCAAATGCAGAAAGCTGGATCCCATGCCACTTGGGTTTTTAGTATTATTCTTCAAAAAAAAAAAAAAGCACCCATGTCCACTCAAAATCCTTATCTGCAAGGTGGGACAAGAAGGTTTATCCTCCCTCCTCAGGTACTTGGAGTTTCCCAGATGACGAAGTCCATACGTAACTTGTCAAAAAATATTCTATTGCATACCATGAACAGGAGAAAATGCCAATTTCCCTTTTTCCCCCTTAGAAAGTCTTTTTCCTCCTCATAAGAAAAAAATATAAGTGGCAAATAAGCTACCTATGTGCCTCATGTACATTCACTTCTCATGGTGACGCTATCTAATCATTGGATATGTAGAAGGAGGGATGATGAGTATCCAAGAGGTCTAAGAGACAATAAAATACATATCCCCCTTATCCCTACATGCCCTGAATGACGTTCCATCCAATTCGTGTTCCACCATTTGGAAGACAAGGAAATTGGAAATCTCTTCTCTCCTCTGCTGCAAAAAGCTTGAAAAGAAATACAAAGCAATCTTCAGGACAGAAAAAGAGTGGGTGGACAGTTTAAAAATTCAAGACCAAGCCTGCAACAAGAGTTTTGAGACATTATTTCTTCAGGCAGTATGAAGTGGTGAGATACTACATCTCTGCACGTATTCTCTAGAAAAGGCATTTTGCAAGCTCTCTTATCTCATCTGTAGTAAAGGGTTTTCCCCTCCTTGCCATGCCAGCAGGAGACTGCTGTGCAGACAAGATGATGTCACCTCCAGGAATCACCCACCCCCCCCCCCAAGCCCTGCCAGCTGAGTCCTCCCAGTAACAGAGATACTGGCTATAAATAGTTATCTGGGGAAAACAAGCCAGTTAAGGAATTCTAAGGAAAACAAGAAATAAGGAAGACTTTAAAAAAATATTTTAAAAGATACTGTTTCTTCACCTTTGGACATCTTAATGATACTGAAAATTCCCACGAAAAGGAAGGAACCACTGGGAGAACCTTTCTGCCACACAGTAACTCTATAAAGCTCATTATCCAAATTTGCCTCTATTCCTAACACTATCCGAAAAGTGGAAAACAACATGAACATATACAAGGTTATTTTCATGTAAATGTGCTTCTGTCATATGAATCTGCTATTTAGAACAATCTCTGGCAAATACAGATATTGCATGCTAAGTAACATCACTCCATGCTTCACAACCTCGCAACACTGAAAGCTGTAGATTTCGAAAGCCTCCTTGTGGGGAGTGCTATATTGTCTTCCCAGCATTGCACACATTTCAAACATTAGCTCTGGGTGCCATAAAGAGTATTTTGAAAGTTCTGTGGTAGTGTAGACATGGGGAAATTTCTCAAAATATGAAAAGCTTCAGTAATTCAGAAAGCCGAGAATACATGCTGCAGAGATTTATTTAGCCTACACAGAATTACAAGTTTAAAAGCCCTCCTATGCAGTTGCTTTTGTGACTACAAATTGTCATTGAATACGTGATGCTCAACACAGGACTGACAGTGCCACTAGCAAAGAAGTTCAGCAAACCTCTGTCAGGAGGTGCCTCAGATTTGTCTTACTTTAGGATGCTCAAAGATGCACCAGCCGAAAACACAAAGCATATCTTGGGTAAGTATTAAGTTTAAATCAGTATATTAAAGCATGTGGAATATTTAAGTAGTATACTGACATCCTGCAAGAAGTAGGAGGTACTGCCAGTATGTAAAATCCTATCAGATGAAAAATAACAAATGTCTTTCAACTAATACGGAAAGTGTTTGGAGCATTTTGTCAGAAGTGCTGGTGTGTGGAAACTGATGCTGAGCTCTGCCTAGGCTGGTCACAGAACACTAGTCTCAGTTTAGTGCAAAAAGCCTGTGTCAGATACATATAAAATACTTACAAAGCCTGAATTTACAACACTGAAAATTATTACTTCAGGTTTTCAGGCAAGTCAAGTCCCATTTCTGACACCACTTGATATTACACATGCCAAACCCCTTGATGAATACCTCCTGCACCTCATACAGTGACAGCAGAAAGTGCCACAGAGAAATAAGAAAACAGACAGCACAGAGAAAGCAAAACAACAAGCCAAATGAATTAATGAGTTAGTTTAAGAGCACAGTGTCAGGGTAGTAAAAATATCCTCTTTAGTGCTGTACCAAATAAAGGAAACAGCTGTCTAAATATTTGTGTTTTTCTGAAAAAACATTACTATACTATGGCAAACAGTAAAGCTAGTACTTTCATACACTGAAGAAAAAAGAACTGACCAGAAGCAGAGGGAACCCTAACAGTGATGTTAGCCAATTAACAAAGTTATTTTTGCTTGAGAAAAACTGCACAAGAAACTTCTGTAGATATTCTGTCAAGGAAGGAAATGGAATTAAAACAGACTAGGCTAATGCAAGCTGCTAAACAAAGGAGCTCAAGTGAAACCAGCATCGCTGCCAACAAAGTGCACTGAAAGAGCTCACTGGAAGATGACTGTCACTTTATCATTTAACCTGCAACTCAATGACCACCACAAAACAGATCTAGGAACTACCTGAGAAAGTCTTTATGGTATTAATTTTACTCTGAGCAATAAAATGAGCTTCCAACGTAATCCTTGAACCAGCTGAAGAGGCAACTGCATCAAGCATTGTACAAGATCGGCAGCTGAGATATAGAAACCCCAATAAAGAGAAAATGTAGGTATTAAGACTAGTCTTCTTTTCATACCAGAAGGCACGAAGTCTGAATACCACCAGGTGCAGCTGCCCAAAGAACAAGGTTTTCCAAATGAAATGCTCCCTTCTCCTCAAGAAGCACCTGAGTGACAAATTAATAGCAGCAGCCTGGAAATCACAGTGTGCTAAATTATAATAATCATCTTCTGTAAATCATCTGGAATGCGTGTCACTTCTGTACAGGGCATTTTAACTTGACTTCCCTGAGACTGATATAAGTGATCAATGTCCTCGATGTTGAAAGCCAATGTTTTGGTTTTGTATGTTTTCACTTGACCAAAATAAAATAATACAGAACGGCATCAATGTCATGCTTGTAGCACTTAGAAAATCAGGCCCTTTTAAAGCATCAAACTTACAGGAATATTGGAGTTTCAAAATTTTAGCCTCTGCAAGTTACACAATGAGAATTTAAAATTGCCAGTTTGCTCTTTGAATTATTATAAATATCACCATTTCACTTTTATGTACTTTCCTCCACCCTCAAGAATAAAATCATTTCACAGAAGGCTCAGATTAACCTCCCCCCTTCACTTACCAAAAAAAGCATTCTTCTCATTTAGCACCTAAATTAAAAGTGAGCTCAAAAGTCAATCTCCAGTAAAATCCCGAACTAGAGCTCCAAAACTTCTATAAAAACTGTTAATCTCCTTTTCCCTGAAATTGCCTCATCCCTCTGTCTGCATGCAGGAGTTAAGACATTATTTTCAAAAGTAGCAAGCATATTTAAAAAGCAAAAAAGTCATTAGGATCTGTAATCAGGATTTTTTTTTCTTCCCCCATGATGTTCAAGCATAACTAATTCTTTAATCTACAGCTTTGTTGTTTAAGGCTAGTGGGGGGTGGGGGTGGGAAAAAAGAAAGGAAAAAACCCAAATCATGTCTTATTCACCAGTGCAAGCAACTCCTACTACAAGTCACAGCAAAAGGCAAGTAAACAATTTATCCAAGTCCATTGCTCTGTGCAGCAGGATAGATCTGGACAGGAAAAGAAAAACATTTTGACTCTAGTAACCACCTAATAATTCTCCAAATACAGTAGTTAACATAGTCAGGCTGGCTCAAAATCAGTAGTTCTACCAGAGGACTACATGCCCGAAACTCAGGTAGGTCAGTGCTGCAGAGACTCCCACGGCACTTACCAACACGTTAGCTCAGGTACAAGAACCAATTTAGCCCTTGTATCAGAGAGACTTGTAGGCAAGTTACCCAGCTGAGAAGCCAACTTGGATTGACTCAGATGGTACACTAAAGCTCACTTTGTTATTTTACCTGCTTCTGAACCTGCTAAACTAAAGGCTTCTTAGGAATCTGAGACTTGTTTTAAAGTCACAAGCAAATCCTCACATATTCATTTTCCTAACTTTGAAATGCATCTTTAGATAAAACTGTAAAACATCCAAGAAATAATCACTTGGTACTATTTAAAGAACATGAAAACTATCCAATTGAAGTATTCACACGCACACAGAGGGAATCCAGAAGTACATGCTGTACTCTTCAGAAATAAGAAGGGAAGCAATAAAGCTACAACTTGCTAACAGAACGTCAATTCATCGCACCGCTGCGTGCAGCTTTACCAAAGCTAAAAAGACACAACCTGAAATCCCAGGACTAAAGAATCTGGACAATTAGAAAGAAAACAAACAGCATTTTTTTTTCCTGGGTAAATTCAAAAGAATATAAATTAAGTATCACATTAGCTTACCAAACACAGTTCAGAGGGTACTGGAGAGAAAGTGAATGTAATCTTTGTATACAAGAGTATAAGTAAACATCAACATCATCTTAAAAAGCAATATTATTAGTGTTAATACTTGGTAGATGAAAGATGCTGTCCTGAAAGAAGCTAGTATACAGAGAAAAGAAACCGAATGAGACAGGTGTAAGGTTTCGGGCTCAACCAATTGCAGTCAGTCTTAAATTACACAAAGAACTGATCATTTTAACAGTGAATGACAGAAAACCAGAACGGAAAAAATAGCCCCTGGCAATCATCTAAGCCTGTTCTTCCCAACTTGTGAGGTGTAATGCACTGTTGAAGCACTGCAGAAAACAAGTGAGGCATGAAGACCCTTCCCCATTCCATGAACCACATAACATAATGAGACAAGAATGTTTAACAGGAAAAATTGGGTATGGACTAGAAAAGCTGTGAAGCCCTGACTAACACCAGTCCCTGCCTCCAGGACAGACTCTGGCGCCTCCAGGCCAGTTCTACCACACACCACATAATTTCCCTGCAGAAGCATCCCAGGAAGCTACATGAACAGAACTAGATATCCCTGGTTACGTCAGTGCAGCTCTAAGGCTGAGGTGACAGGCTCTCAGTGAGGTTAACTTGCTGCTCTGTTGCTTTCAGAGTCCATCTACAATTTCCTTTCCTGTGCTAGGGGACGAAGGGGGTTACCTGCTTAGGCCAGCTTTTACTTGTGCAATTTTGCGATGGTGTCAATGTTGCATCTAACTCTTAAGTCTCTGGAGAATTTCTTTCAGCGTACAAAACATGTTTAGTACTAGAAAATTTCCATCCTGTGTAATCTAAAGCTCTACCACTGTAAGTTAAAATAATTTATTTTAGCCTCAGAAATGAAAAATAGTTGATCTCCATCTTCCTTACACCACCTTTTCATATCACTGAAGATTCAGGCATTCTGCAACCTTTCTGTTTTCTAGCCTACAGAAACTCAAGGCCTTCAGATTTTCCCAAAAGGCTGAGTTTTTCAAACCTCATGCCCTAGCTTTGCTGGAGCCATTGAGACCCTGCCCCCTTTATCTACCGCATCCTTTTATAAAAAGTCTACAGCAGAGGCTAAAAGTACAGTGCTGAACACAGAAGAAAAATTACCTCCTCCACTATTTATCTGACATGTTTCAGCACCTATACAGCCCTAACAAAATCTCAGTGCTATGCACAGCACCCCCAACAAATTCCGTTTGCAACTCACTGCAATTACTGGGCCCTTCCTGGCCAGCATGCTGCCTAGCCCATTTATATTTGTGCATTTGATTTCTCCTAAGTATAACACTTCACAGTTGTCTTTATTAAATTTCACCTCATCGATTTCAAACCATTTTTCCAATTCATCATCTGAAATTCTAAATCTGTCCTTCTAACTGTTTATAATCCTTTCCTGCTTTGTCTTCCAAAAATGCTCAAATTACCCTCTTCAACAGTAACAAATGGTGATGAATACTGAGAGTATCAACTAGTAAACAACTTAAGCCAGCCTCCTCCAGGAATTAATAGTCTGACAGCAAACAACAGAGCCTAGCTCAATGTTTCAGCCTGATTTCTCAGTGGACTGCAGTGTTGCCTGTCATCATCCAGGCAATGGAAAGAAATTATTTCTTCAGCATCTGCTTTAATCAAGCTGATCTCATCTCATCACTGCAAACACTTCTTTCCTCACCAAGTTTGTTGATAGACTGTTAAATGCTAACATTTATTTTGGTGGTCAGGGTTTGAACAGGGCCAATTTTTATATGCATATACCTATTTACTGTCCTAAAAAACATTCTCATTGCCAAAAGTATGTAATTAAGCAGGAAACACAAAGATACCTGGAAAAGAAGTCACTATTTAGGAATGGAACTAATTATATGAGCTGAAGACTCCTTGCCAAGTTCTCAGATGTAAGGCACTTCTCCCAAAACCATGTGCTAAATGGGAATTCACCCTTCCCGAGCAAATAGAAGACACAGGTAAAACTATAGTGTATGATCCATGTACTTCAAATAAAGTAGGAACACATCTAAGTAGATTAGAAGAATATTCACTTGACTGGGAAGCTATTTCATGTTTGTGAAGTTGTACAAAAAAACAACTTACTGTTTAAATCCCAAAATAGCAGCTACTCTTCAGCCAAAACACCATGTAAGCTTTGTAAACAGAGATGAAAATAATTTAATTAAAAGGCCTACATCTTCAATTGGAATTACTGAACCTTAGAGAAAAGACTATATAAACAAACTGCAGTTTAATCTATCAAAATTCTGTAGCATCAGCAGTCTACTGTAACATTATACAGATCGCTTCAGTAGGACAAATGCCAGCCTTTTCAAGAGCTACACATACCTTCCTGTTGCTCATTCTGCACACAAATACTCAGCTCTTCCTTCCAATGCCCATTATTGGTACCATTTCTTAATTCTACAACACCCTAGATTTGCTTCTGGGTTTAAAACGAGACCATTATGAATAATATTCTTTCCCTTAACTCTGCACATTACCTGGAAACTCTCACACTCTTCATCTCCTGCATGGAACGTACATGGGTGCTTCTTCTTCAATGAGGAGACTTCATGAGGAAGCCCAGCTGCAAATGCCTTCTACAGCCCACCTAGGATCCAGCACCTCCAGCCAGGGCAAGGTTGCACCCTGCCAAACACCACTCACAAGCTTCCTTGTGTTGGAAAATACAACAGAAGAGAACTGGGGAAAAGAAAAAAAGATGCTAGATATCATCTCTCAGCCTGAGATGGAGTCATGGTGTAACTGAGACACATATGTGGGCCTGGGAAGCTGCCTTGATCCCACTGCTTTGGGGAGTTCCAGCACCATTCATCTCCTCCTTCTACCTCACCACCAGACCTTCTCGACAGTTTTGGAGACTGCTGAACAAAAACGTTCCCAAAGGGAAACATCAACTTGCAAGTCACACCATGCTTTCAACAGCTTTTATACAGTGTAGCTATTTTATAGTTTGAAGGAAAGCTTCGCATCTTTTTTCTTGTTTCATGCAAGAGTGACCAAGGGAGAACAGTAACATATCTGTAACACTCTAAAAGGAGGCAGAGGTTTGTAACATTAAATCCTACTCCTTAGGGTATCAATTGAAACCTTGTTGTTTATTCATACAAAAAGCAAAGTGTAAATTTCCCAGGCTCAGTTCATACATTTTTTTTCCAGTAAGTTACATGCCAAAAAGTACAAGGACCACCTACTACTAACTAAATAACTTAAGGTATTCCATACTGCATTTCCTTTAAAGTGAAATAAAATAAAGCAGTATTTGGTAACTCACAATATATTGCAACATAATGAAAGTAAGCTTCTTCATGAACACACTCAGGATTTCTTTGAAACACAGAACTAATAAGCACAGTCATTAAAGTTGGCAAATTCCTTCAAAAGGATGTTTTGGGTCATGTGAATCTTACCACTGACAAATTAAGCTCAACACAAAATAATGATAAAACAGTAAACATGAATACCATCCTCCTTTTCAATGGTTTCTATTCCTTATCACTATGCTTCTGTTAAACAAGGTTTGCAGGTCCATTTTCAAAGAAAGGGGGGAAAAAATAAATCTAACAGCAGCATGCTTCCAGTTGAAATATTTTTCTACTTTCAGTTTTTTGGAACTTCAGTTTAATTAACAAGTAGTCATCCCAGCAATCGCAAAAATTGCAAGAGCACTGCTTCTTCTTGTTGTCAAGCACTAGTCAGAATTGCATGAATTATTCAGGTTTTATTGAGCATATTGAGCATAGTAAAGGTGAGATATCACAAATGAAATGCAAACCCCACCTTCTGGATCAAGCCATGTTTTTCATTCATTACATGCTTCATGCCAAGGCTCCCTCAGGCTGCCACTATCAGAGCCTGGTCTTTACACCCCACTTGTGAAATGCACATAGTAAAGATTTATTGAGCAGAAGGCTTTCACAAATCTGAAACGAATAATACCCAAAACTGCTCTGAGAGCAGGTTAGCATCTGCATTAATTTAAGGCCAAAAGACCAAACATTCATCAGATTGGATACCTGGAAATACCCCCAAGAGCACTAAGAGCCTTCTGCTGTGCTGCCAGCAGGGCCATACACCACTGTCACCATCCTGCTCCGTTCCTGCAGGTACGGCCTTCAGCCTGACTCCCCCTGGCATAAATACCAAAGGCAAGACACACCTAACCTTACACTGCTGATGGCCAGCACACTATGCTACACTGCATGTGAGCAAAAACTCTGCCTCCCTTACTTTTGCTTCCATACTGCAATTAAAGTTGCATAGCCACAGCTCAAGAAGACATGGGGCCACGTACTAAGAGACATGGTCTAGTTTCAACTCTGTGACCTGGGCAAGTATCTCCACATTTAGAAGAAAAATGAATGAGGAAACCTACTGAGGCACCATCCACACCCAGGTGTGGGAAAAGGCTCTGCCTTTTGACTCCATGAGCACAAAATGATTATCTGGCCAGGTACCAGAGCACACTCTGATCTCCAGAGAAGGGTGGGAGATA
The DNA here is from genome assembly GCF_015220075.1 of Falco rusticolus. Taxonomy (NCBI): domain Eukaryota; kingdom Metazoa; phylum Chordata; class Aves; order Falconiformes; family Falconidae; genus Falco; species Falco rusticolus. The sequence continues at coordinate 56,457,978 of NC_051187.1, forward strand.
CCTGGGAGCAGTTCAGCAGTGCTCAACAGCTGACACGATGTGCCAGGAGGAGCTTCCCACCACACTGCAGTACTGGCAAGGAGTGCTGGGACACAGAGGAACGCAGCCACCACCCTGTGCCGGCCGTGCATCCTCCAGCCTTTCAGGAGTTTTGCACTTTTCATGCTAGTCTGGAAGATTACAAAATATCATATATTTAGCTGATGTTACATTAGCCTGGGTTAATTATATTGTTTCCATTTTGCTGTTAGTACTGGATCTTTAAACAACAAGAGAAATAAGCAAAAGAGTAAGACAGGCATTTTATCCATCACATTCACGTCTTTTAAGCATTAGCAATCAACTCTCTAATTGTCTCTATATACAGTATCAAAAAAACCCACCTAACATGTTACAAGAGGAAACCCAGCAGATTTTAAAATATTATATGAAATGTATTCATACTGCACCTGTACACATACAAGTATCGTCATTATTTTTTCTGGACTCCAAGGGAAGGAAACTCAGTGACTGAAAACAGAAGCTATGAGAAGTTGTCCAAGCATTGTAATGCCAGCAGAAAACAGTGTTGGTCATCTGTTTTGTGAACAGCTAAATATTATAAGTGCAAGAACCAAAAATGATGAGTTCTATAGTTTCCCTCGCTCTATTTCCAACATACTAATTACATATAGACTCTGTATTTAAAAAAATGTCAATTCTAGTGAGGCACAAAACATTAGGCCTAATTTAACTTTTGTTCAGCCTACATTCTTTGGGTCCCAAAGAAAAGAGATGGATACAAAAAAGCTCAACCTGGAAGCCCAGGTCTATATCCCCCCACTCTTTAACCTCTAGGTCAAAATGTTTGGAATCACAGAACATTCCTACGAACAACAGGACTAAATCCTTCACCCCTCAATGAGCAGGAAAGCCTTCCCAAAGGAAGGTGGAAGTCACCACAAAAGGTCCACAGGCAATGGTCTGTCCAGTGGCTCAGCTTTTTCCACTACTAACAAAGAACAGCACTGGGGTTTCCAGCTGGGGGAAATTCAGCTGACCATGGGCAGTGGCAGGGTTGCCACTGGTTTCTAAATAATCAGTAGAAGAAGCATGTCTGATTAATTCAATTTTGCAGCTCTTTGAGCAATGCTAGGGGCACTGCAGCTGCTTGTCTTAAGACATCAGATTAAAAAAAACCCACCATAAAACCTCACATGCTCCTGCCCACAAATATGGATTTGAATCTATTTCCAGAGGCCTCGTTCTCACTGCTGCATTCATAAACAGTATGGATCATTTTTTAAAGTCACAAGAGCCTATTCTCTGCACACAGCTGGAGAAAAGTTCTGCTAGAACAACACTGGTAAGGAGATTTGCAAGGAAACTTCCCTACCCAAGGACAAACGTTCCTGTGCAAGCACAGCTCTGCATCACTTCAGGACTTTCCAGCATTGGGGAGAGATTTCTGTATGAATAAACAACATAAAGAATATTGGATATAAACGCAAATTCAGATTACAGCAAGTCTATTTACTCTTTCATTGATTTTAGAAAGCGCTTGTGACTTCCCTCTTACACTTCATCTTTGGAGAATCTCATAGCTGATGCACTGTGCTTGGTCATTTAAAAAGCTGAAGTGTTCAACCCAATGAAACCTTTGAAAGAACTTACTGAAGTTTTTCAAATACACAAAAGCCACTAAAGAGGGACAAGTAAATCCACAGCTATACTTTATGAACTCCAGATGTGATCTCAGATGTTCTGCAAAACAGTCTTAAGATTCTTCATTTTAGAATAGTATTTAACAGTAACTTTAATTGGTTATTGTGACTTTTGCCTTGCATCACAGATGAATGCTGTAAGTTTTAGTGATCAGCTAATAAGCTTTTTCATGCTGGAAAGGAAAAAGTAGGATCAGAAGGACTCTGTAGAAAGAAGAAAGAAAAGGGAAGCTGAAAGAAAACATTTAAACTGGCACAGAGGCTTTGAAGAATCCTACAACATACAGAGGACCACAGGCCCTTCCCACCCTTAGGTGAGAAGTTCCCTGATATGCCTGATGTTACAGCGATCATGGCAACAGCACCAGAAATGCTGAAGCTGCTCTGTCTGGATGGTGGATGACTACAGAAGGAAGCAGGCCATCAGCAGCATCTCCTCCTCATGTGGAGGGCAACAGTAACCAAGACATCCTCAACAAGCAGAAGTGACTGGTATTGAATAATTCAGAAACCCTGGGTAGTCACCCACCATCCCCTCCAGAAGGATAGGTGGCAGCAAAATCATATTTTAAACAGACTTTTTTACAAATTATAAAGTCAAAAGGTTCTCCCAGGTCAAGCAAAGCAAGCAAAGTAAGATTTCAGAGATGTTCCTAGCATTTTATACCACAAGAGGATGACAAAGTTTAAAAAGAACTGTAATTTTTATATTAATCACCAAGATATCATGAGCTGAACAAGACCTGGCAACACTTATAAAAAACATAACATCATTAAGTTACTGAACAAGTGCTCTGTACTTGGCTTTAGGCAAGACCCAGAGAAAACAGGTCATCCTCTAGCTTTTAGTAGAAGATGTCAAGGGTTGTACCTCCCTCACAGCCAAGACACCATGCCTCTTCATTACCCTTCCAGCTGACCATGGAGCAGCAAACGAGATGTCAGCAGGAAAAAGCCTTTTGACTCATCTCCACTTCTACAAAATGACAAGGTAACAAGCTTCAGTCTCTTGCAGATATTTGCAAAAGCACCACACAGTTCTTCTACTCAGTCTGAGGCGATGCTGAAACTTCTACAATTTCTAGTAACAAGTTCTGTAAAACACCAGTTTATATAATTCAGGGGGGGGGGGGTGGTGGTGGTGGTAGGAAACAACCAAATAACATTTTAAGAACAAAAAACTAAGGAAGAGAAATCTTGGTATTTCAATTTGAGTTTAAGATTCCCAATATATTTAATTAGCCCGCCTCAAGACCACCCATACATGATTTTGTAACTTATTTGAGAACTTACCGTCACAGACAAGTAAACTCTGGCTAGCCTCTTGAAGTAATTTAAAATTAAATACTTTATTTTCATAGAAGAACTTAGTCAAGATCATTTACCACCAGCCATTTAGAGAAACTGTTTAGATTAACAGAGATAAGGCAAACAGTATTTACCAGTCCTTAAGTGAATTTCCTCAGCCTTCTATAAACCATTATGTTTATCTGATACATTAAGACAGTACCAACTGCTGATACAGGGAGCACCACAGCTGACTCACATGCTATGCATTATAAGGAACAGGCTCTTCAGCCACACTGCAAACCAACATTAGCAAATAAAAAAAAAAAAAAAAAAAAGGGCTGCATTTTGCCACTTTAATAAGCTGGCTCAATAACAAGCCTGTGAACTGAAAAGACTCAACTGGAAGCTTGTTGCCTTTCCCTGAAGAGGCTTTCTTGCAACAGGTGAGCTGCTGAGCCTGGGCTAAGCCATCCTACCTAGCAAATGCTCCACAAGCCCAGCAGCCAGACGCATTTCTTGCACAGAAATCCATCTACCTGATAGCTTTCGTTGGCTATCATATTAGTTGAGTTGAAGACAAAACATAGTCTCCATACAGCTGAAGCAAATACTTCTAATTTTATTAGACAAGGCTGAAGACAGTGGTCCGTTTCCACCCCTGACCAGTCCAGTACACGGAGGTTTAGGAGCTCTGGTATGAAATATTGAAAAAATTCTACATGACTAGGAATGATTTAGACAAATATCCCCTTCAGCATACTTCCATTTAATTGTGAGTTTAGATGGAAAGTCAGTTTACATATAAAAATAACTGCAATTTAGAAGTGACATATATGGGGAATCTCATCCTAAAACTACACAACCTGCCTTTCTCACTTTTGTATACAAACGGCCTCAGAAGGACAAGACTCCTGACAGCCCGCCTGAGCTAGAACACTGTTACAAGAATATAATTTGTTCCTCCTTTCTACTGACCAAATGAAAGCAGTCTCCCATAGAATATTTCATCTGACTTTCTGTATGTGCTAGAATTAGGTATTTTTTCCAAAAGCCTTCTGGCACCAGATCTCAAAGAACACCAACCTGTCAACACACTTCGTTTTCATCGTCTTTTGGATCATGTCACAAATCAACACAGTTCAGTTAAAAATCAAAAAAAAAAAAAAAAAAGAAAAAAGGAAAAGAAAAAGAAAAATTAGAGGTAAGGGATAAAAGTGGAAGTAAAGTTAAAATGGGACAGGGTTTCTTCCCCAGATGCCACCACCTTGCAAGCCAGCATCCCTAACCCACAGCATGAGCCATTCTGCAGACAGGACAAATACTCGTGGTCCTTCCTTTCATTAAATGCACAAATTAGAAGCCATTATGAACAGCAATGTCCATTTTAGATTGAATTGCAAAACTAGTTTTTTTAATTGCTGCAAGGTAAAAACATAAAAAAATATTTCTTAGCTGCCCTCCCTAATGATGTAAATTTATTATGCTTTCAATTTTTAAGAACACTTTCTCCCTCTGAAAAGCTGAGAGCAATATATTCTCTATACACAGCTCTTCCGTGAATTTCACAGATTTTCTTGGGGGAGAAAAATCACCACAGAAGATTCAGATTTTATAGAATAATAACTTTGCCTTAGGACAGTATGTATTAGAGAAAATAAGGCCTTTTTTTTCGAAAATATTAAGAGGCTTTTCAGAGGTTATTTGTCTTAATTCATCACTGCTATATAAAAACAAATTACTGCAAACTATACTGGTATCCAACTAGTTTTCAAGGGTCATGATAATCTTTACTTGCCTGAGTGCCCAAGAACATCCTCAAGGTCTGAGGATACACCAGAGTGATGCACATACTGTTCTAAGATACAAGAAAGCTTTTGAAAAGTTAAGTGACCGCACACCTGAGTTGTCCAAATGAGACATTTTGGCCTTTAACATTTACATCCCAGAGCCACAAAGACCCTGGATTTTGACAAAATTAGATCAGAGAGAGGAATAATAAAAAAAAAAAAAGGTGCTGTGAAAGCAACAGACTCTTAAAATACACTGTAAACCTTTAAATATTGTGGTGTGAACAGCTCAACTACTTTCTATCCACAACAATTCAAGTGAAGTTATTAAAAGATAGCAAATATTGCAGTAAAAAAATGAGACTGAAATAAGAAGCTATGACTTCTCTGGAGAAAGATATTTGCTACTGAAAACTTAAGGACAACTTACTGTATTTCAAGTCCAAGCTTCACAGTAATAATTCATATTCTCATTTAAAGGTTAATTCTTGCTTTTGTTCTGGGATCCCAGCTGTAGAGAGAAGGATCATTTTTGGGTTTGTATTTTAAGGTTTTAAAAACAATTTCTGGTAGATTACTGTAAGAAAAATAAACATCCATATCGGATTATATTCTGCACAAGAGGAAATTAAAAGTGATGTGTGGCAAGTCTTCCTGGCTGTTTTACAAGGCATAGGAGTGAACAAAACTGAAAGGGAAGCAAAAGGAATACCACTGACCTCACTGCACTTTCCTCCTGGGAGAACTAGCGGGCTTGCTTCCACTATTCTTCAAGAAAACCTTGAGGTAGTTTATGTACATCAACATAAAGGAGACAACTTTTGGGGGAGGGGACTGGACTTCTAAAAAAAAGCCTGCAAAATGGAAAATCCTCAAACAGACCTAAAAAAAAAACAACCTACTGTTAAAACCTGTCAGGGAAGACAGACTGCACAGCCCGGCACTGCAGGCCAGGTGAGTCAGCCAGGCACAAACAGAGACGCCCTCAGCTCTGAAGAAAGACAAAAGCTACATGGCCACATATGCAGGCATGATTTGTTCCTACCACAACTTCTTTTCACTACTTGTTCTTACATCATCCTTCTTGCCAAAGAACCTGAACCAAATTAAACAACAATGTGAGTTTTGAACAATTTGCTTTTCCACAGAGGCGCACAAGCAAGAAAAAAAAAAACAACAGAAAACAGACCTTCACTTAGGTAGGAGTTATATCAAATCACCTAGATTTTAAACAGACAATGGACAGCATGAGAATATGAAAGCTTACAGATAAACTCATTTTACACAGGTGCATGGAGCATAAGATCTAGGACCAGCCTTCATCCCAGTGGAAAAAGAGGGACTTACCCCACAATTTCAGCCTAGCAATAAAGCAAAATCCATATCCTCTTGCTGTGGGTATTTCTCTATGCCAGAGGAGTAAAACCATTTACAAAAGCCTCATTTTGGAGCTCTAGGTTCCAGCATAAAGATTCTATGAGACCCCCAGGAAGGAGCAATCCAAGAGGGAAGGTTTTTGCCTATCTCTGGGTGGGCATGTTCTTAAACACTGCCTCCTCCGGGGCAGCCAACAGATACCTGGCAATCCAGTTACAGGAGAACAACATCTATTAGGGCCACCATATCCTCTCCAACTTCATGCCCTCAACTCAACCCAAAACACGTCCAGTTTAAAGTATGAGATTCAAATAAATGAGTCTGTAGTCTGGGTTTAGAAGATTTTATGTGAACTTTGCCTGTCAGACAGGAAATATTATAGCTGTAATGGTTTTAGGCTACCACCACTGGAGTGACTATCAGGGTCTGAAAGAAGTAGAAGTTGCTTCCAGAAAGCACTGGCCTTTCCAACCAAGGATGGCACTAACTGTTCACAGCTTTTGCATACAATCAAAAAGAAACATATCAGACTGCAGATTCTTGCCCTGAAATTCCTCTGCATCTCGTACCTACTGAAAGTAACATGGTTGGGCAGTTCTTCATGTGTTGGTCCCAGCCATTTGAGGTGGCCTTCCAAACACAGAGGCCTTTCCAGCAAAACCTTTCCAGGTTTTACCTCCCTGATGTTCAATTCCATTTGCTAGACCCATGAAAAAGCTGAGTCACTTGACAGACAATCCCCTGATCAAGAATTTGGCAGCTTCAGTAGATGCTTGAGAGTCTGGTTTTGGCCTATGAAAAGCTTCAAACTTTGCATGGCTGCTCCTTCCTCCTACTTATTTCACTAGGATACTTTCTAAGCATCTCCATGGCAAACCTCAGATGGGAGATAAGTTTTTATTTTATGCATTTTTGCCAAACACCTTAAGTTAAAACAACAAGAATAGGAGACAAACTAGAACATAAACTTGAAAGGCAAAAATACATAAGGCAGCTACATTGTGTGTGTGTGTATATATATAAGTAGTCCTACAGTAATCACAGTATTGTAAATATTTCAAGTACCCTGATTATAGAAGTTGACAACATGCATTCCAGTCATCACAATTTTCTTGGTACAGAAGAAGGGTATGACATTAGACAGGCCACGTTAACACAGGTTTTATGGCAGCTATGTCACCAAAGGAAGAAAACATCCTCTTTTTCATGAGGAGTCCGAATTTGCATATAAAGAAAAAAAAAAAGTCAGGTACAGATGCATACATTTCTCTAAGGTGTGTGCTGATTATTTTTTTTTTAAATAATTGAAACCATTCATTTGGGTTAACTCAGGAACAAATTTATTCATTTTCAGGAAGATTTAGCAACATGTGACCTAAGATTTTTCTGAGGTGAAAAAAGACAAAAAGTTTTTTAAAGCATCAAAAAATTGAGCCAGTACATAGCACAAAACACGCTAGTACCTCTGCAAGACCTACCTGGCCACACAACTACCCACAGTTATTTACCCATCTAAATGGGAAGTTAAAAGCTGAAGAGGGAATTGCTGGGGTTTCAAGTAGAAAGCTTTTAAGTCTTACCTTTTGTTTAGACACTGGTTCTGGTTTGAATACCGCCCCTTCTGCTGCAACACCAGTGAAATCAGAAACAGGTACACATACACGGACTAAGGATGCTGTTCTATCCAGAACAAACCAGTAGCATACCTGGTATTTACCGTTCAACAGCAAACATCCAAACTCTTTCTATTTTCAGTTTTGAAGTAAAGGTTGGAAGCACCCGTTGGTCTCAGCAAGAGGTTTGCAGGGTATTACAGTCCTGCCATATACAAGCACATCACCTAGATGGACCTGTTCGCTTCTGGCAGTTTCTTTCAAGAGAAACCAGCCCCCCTGATGGAGACTTCTAGAAACATGAATAACTAACTAACCTCCTTAGCCCATTTATCGTATTTGGCACTCCTCGCTCGTGAAGGCTACTACCAAATAAGATTTCTCCTTCAAATTACATAAATGTAAAGTTTACACTAAATAGCACAATTCAAGTGGAGTGTTCCAGGGCAAGCTAGTACAAAAGCCACTTACTTTAATTCAAAAGTGCAAAAGTAGGGCCTCCCAGGTTTGTGGAAAATAGTTACATTGTTAGTAGTATGGTAGCAAAGCAGGCAGAAGGCATAAGGATAAGCTTCAACACAGATGCTGATGCAGAAAAGGAAAAGTAATTTAAACTTCACTTGTGTTATCCCCTAGCTGAGCACATCCTGACTGCTGTTGTGTACTGCACCACAAATAAGTTTAGCCTGTTACTTTTCCAGCCTCCTACAGCATGGAAAGTTTCAGAGCTAACCCAGCCTGCTCTTCCCTAGGTCCCTACTACCCTGAAACTCTCAGAAGGCTGACCTTACCTAAAATATATCTGACAAAGCTTGGCAGATAGCATCAAGAAATTTGATGTTGCATGTCCAGAAGGTGAAAACAAACAAAAGCATTACTTTCAACAAGGACTCCAGCAAAGAAACAGTTGCCATGTATTACTCCTGTGTTTACAAATTACTGTTTATAAACGCTCTGTTAAGCTTTGTAAAGAAAATACAGCTTTTCTAAAAGACCGATTCTCTGAAGGAAAAAGGAACACTTTGAAAGGAATGTTTTTCACCTAAATAATCCATGGTACTGGATTAGCATAAACTCAGGTGAAGGTAATTCACTCTGCAGTTAAAATACAGAGTGAAAGGATTTTGCAGCATTCCCTAGCTAGACAGAACATCTGATCTCACCAGCTCTTCAAGTTCACGCAGCTGCTCTGCACATTAGAAAAAGTGTTATTACTGCCAACAGTTATCTTTGAAAAAAGATGAAACCTGCATTTTTGAAACTAAAAAATGCTTCTGCTAAACCTTTAGGGAGGCAGTCAAAATTCTTGCCCCTGCATGGCATGGGAAGAATTCACTGCCCTCACACAGCCCTCTATTTTCTGGGAATCATGACAGAACCAGGGTTTAGTTTTGCCAGTTTTGTTATATTAAGACTTTGAGCAAAAATTTTAGAAGCCTTGTGAAACCATGGTAATTTGTTAATATTTGGTGATAAAATTACTAATTGGAAGCAGCGTGCATCATCAGTTCAGACAAAACATGGTACAAACTGAAGTCAGCTTTTAATCTTGCCCAATATATCAGAGCATCATGATACAACAGATTCAACAATAAATCCCAGCATCATATATCTTCCCTCACAAATAAAGACATGTTTGAATAGCTATAGAGTAACTTTTCCTCTATGGCCACTCTGAAGACGTTTTTTCACTAATATAATCCATAGAAATAATTTCCTCTGGTGACTTATTTGTGACTATGGCAGGTGTCCACTTTACTGAAACAAGCCTTCTCTTTGCATGGCCTGTACCTGTGCAGGAGAAGATGTCATCATCGTCAGAGCCACTTTGGAAGAAATGCCCTGCAGCATGGCTAGAAGAGATATTCCTGGAATAGTCATTCATGCTTCAGGGAGATGAAGATGCGCTATTAACAGCACCTGGAGGTTGCTGGGCTTTCTCATCTGCTCTTCATTTCCATCTATTCAAAGCACCTCTTCAGCTCCTTTGGTGTGTTTAGTTGCCAGGGTCATACGTCCAGGTCATGATATCTACATTCAACTGTTCTCTTTCCTTTTTTTAAGCATCTTTGAGGCAACTCTTCAGCACTACTTGCATTTTTGCAAGCAGAAGTTCTCCAGAACAAGGGATCTTTTGACATATGCTTTTCTAACTACAAATAATTAGGTCAAGGGTTTATTAGCTGCACTAGTAAGTCCCCTTTCCAGTTGTTGTTCAGTGTGTTGCAAAGACAGTACATGGATTTAAGCTTCTTTCATAGGTATGTATGTTGCCCCAGGTTTTTATTATACAGTATGATCTATGAGCACCAAGGCAATTCAGACTTTTAAATTACAGTATATGTCTATCATTTTCCTCAAATGTATCTCATCAACTGAGCAACCCTGGAAGCTGCATTTTCACTATAAAAAAAATTATCTCCATTACCCAGATTAATTATCTATGAAGGTGATCCTACCTAGAGAACTTACTGAAGTTTCTGGTGTGGTAGGCTCTAAGTTTTCTGAAGCAGCCAGCACATTTTTGCCACAGTCAAACTCTTCCAAATACTTATGTTTACTTCCTGTCACCCACATCAAGAGATCCCCTTATCACAGGTTTGATTTTATTTTCACATGTGCAATATTTAGGTATTTCCTAGTCAGCCTCACAGGGCAACATGCATATTCCGAGGGAAACGAAAAAGCACAAGAAAGCAGCAGAGAAAAAAAAATATGCCAGAGAATATTGGAGCTGAAAGGCAATTGCCATCACCCTCAGTTTTAATTGTCATGCCACTATGGAAAAATCAGATTAAGCAAGGACTAGTAAAAGATAACCACTTCCATCCAGTAATTAGAGAAGCGACCTTTCTGATGGTCATGTCAGAAGCATTAGTAATAAGTATGAAAGATTTACATAAAAGCATTTTTCCATTTTTCTTACAGCTGCTCAAAGCAAGTACAGTGGGCATACTATCTGTCCCTGCTTTCAAGGTACACCAAACTCCAGAGCTGTATGTGCTCGGGAGATTCTGAAAATTGTCAAGAGTGATCTGTGCAAATGTTTTGCCAGGAACACTACCAGCTACATATGAATGCTTCAGTTCAAAAAATATGAATAATTTCCCAATACAATATATCTTGCTGCTATATCAAAATAAGTATTTTCAATATATCTTCAAAATAAGATCCTCATAAGCACACAAAGCATTCTTCCTGTAGAATACCTCGTTAGCAGACAATCTTTCATTTTTGAAGGGAGATTTCTGTATTTCATGTTTGGTCAACAGGTCTGTGAATTGAAAACCACATTTTAATTAACCACTTAAGAATTCAGCAGATGATCACAGAATGGTCGAGGTTGGAAGGGGACCTTTGGAGGCCATCAGGTCCAACACCCCTGGTCAAGCAGGGTCACCTATAGCTGCTCAGGGCCACCTCCAGATGGCTTTTGAATATCTCCAAGCATGGAGACTCCACAATCTCCCTGGGCAACCCGTGTCAGTGTTGAAAACTCACTTACTGTGAGAACTGTCAGTTTGAGCCCATCACCTCTTGCCCTGTCATGGGGTACTACTGAGAAGAGCCTTCCTCCCCCTTCTTGATTTCCTCCCAGATGAATGAGATCCCCCTGAGCCTTGTCTTCTCCTGGCTGAAGAGCCCCAGCGTGCTCAGCCTCCCCTCAGGTGAAAGATGCTCCAGTCCCATCGTCATCTTTGTGGCCCTGCACTGAACTCATTTGGGGGGCTGAGCAGGGTGGGTGGGGAAGAGTCTAATGCACATTCAGAAGTCATTGCCATTGAATTATAACCACAAAGATAAGTGCAGAGTAACTTTCTGACTCACAGTACTTTCAAGATTAGCCTAAGTTATACAAACAATATCCTGCAGTGATGTACTGTCTGTGCCAACAGGATACAAGATGTGAGGTCAATACTGCACAAAAAATTCATGCACATTTAAGACTTTCATTAACGGAAGTGATAATCCCTCATCTTCTATGTGGGACATAAACAGTATTTGCATGTGAGATAGGTGTCACCTGAGCTTCAGAGCTCCAAGGAAGCAGCAGTACCTTGTTAAAAAGCAAAGAAGTATGCTTCTCCCTCATGTGCAAGTTCTTCATACGTATAAAGTAACTTTTATTTACATTTAGATTTCACATAGAAACTGCGAGATATGGAACAACTGCAGAAAGTCCAGCAAAGGGCCACTATGATGATTTAAGGGAGTGAAGCATCTCTCCTGTGATGAAAGGCTGAGAGAGCTGGGGCTGGACCAGATGACCTCCAGTGGTTCCTTCTACCTTCAACCTTTCTGTGCTTCTGTGAAGCTGTCAGAGCTAATACCTTTTAGTTACAAGTTGTTGAGAAAAGTTCTTTGACACATCATTCATCAAAATTAAGGATACACTATTTCTCCAGTGGAGTGGTGAGCAGAAGGTTAAATGATAAAGAAAACAACCTCATACCTGCTAAGGTGGTCAACAGCCCAGAAGCTGAACTAATTTGTCAACTGAAATGAATGCAGGTTCTTCCTGTTTTGTAGCACACAAATACGGTGGTTTTTTTTTAGCTCACTCCTCCTTTCCTCCCTCTACCTAAAGTAACCTCACTTCAGCCCAAACAGCTTAAAAGTTGTCATGGTTAACAGAAACAGTTAAGCACTTTATCTCAGGAAAATTTTAAGATGCAGAAAGGCCATTCATTGACCATCTAAACCAAACTTTAAAGTTATACGCACAGAATATGTAACTAAAAATTTCACACAACTACCTTTGCCAGTTCTCTGCTCACTGACAGTCAAGCTCCCTAGTAGCTACTGCACAGCCACCTCTAAGATATTCAGCTAAGCCAACATAATTCATCAGGCAAAGCACTCCTAAAACAGCTCTCTGCTTTTAATTTCTAAACTAGACAGGATTCCCTAAATAAAACTTTACTGCACTGAGAACACATACCCTTGTGTACTGCGCCCTTCACTTCTTCCCTGAAGTCCCCAACTGTACACCCAACACACCTTGTTTATGCCATTAGGCTCCTCTCTAGTAATCACAGCCACCACCGTTCGTGTGACACAGAACAGTGGGTCTCTCAGGGAAGATTATGTTCCTGCGGAGGTCTAAGAGCACATCTTTAGTACTACCAGTGTGATTTTAATATGAAGAGTTACTCTATTACACCAGAATAACAAGTTTGAACAGATTTTATTTAAGGCAATGCAGATGTGTTCGTTACTGAAGAAAACTCATTATAAGGGGATCCAAAAAAATTGCACATGAGAAAGGTTCCTACTTGGTTTTCCACTGATAAAACACAACCATACATATATAGAAAAGATTCCAGACTACACTTCTGAAGACACAGCAACAGAAAAGCAAATGATTTCTTGGGAAACTAGCCACCTACAAACAGACAGGACCCTTTGCACTTGCTAGATGACAGCACTGCAAAGTAGAGTTGCACTCAGCTCAGTGTTAAATGAGAGTTAGTGCTGTCCTGTCCTAAGCTACGTAAGATCAGATATAAAAAGCGGTTTAAACCAAAGAGAAATCATGCATGGAAAAGGAAAGCCAAAATTAAGTTCTAGGATGACAACTGGATTCACAGTTTATTCAAGTTAATGAAAAGACTCCAACTCCCCCAGATTTCAGCAGGTTATGAAGCAGGTCCTGCAGAGGGAAATGTTCCAAGTCACAAACAGCAGCGACATATTTTGATACCTAATTGCCACCACTGCCTATGAAGAAATCCCTGGTGTAAAATAGAGAACAAATACAATAATCTGACTTTCTCATTTTGAAAATGGCATGAAAGGAACAATAAAAGAAAGTTATTGAAGAGAACTAGATTGTTCCCAGCTGTTATAAAATACTACAGCTGTTCGTGTCATTGCAGCTAATGACCAGTTGCACTTTTTCAAAGACTGTAACACAGTATGACCATTGTAATCTACATCAAACTGAAACTTGGCGTGCATCATGGAAAAAAGACTAAAAAATTATTTTAATCCTGTTTGATTTTTTTCTTAAAGTTCTGTTCACGGGTTGTTTTTTATGTTTTGTATGAATTTTGATTTTGTATGAATGGTTCTGCATTCAAGTTGTCAATTACGTTAAACTGCTTAAAAACCTATGGTAAAAAAAAGTATTAAATTGTCTTTTCCAGTAATAAAAGCAAAATGCAGGCAAGAAATTCCAAATTTGTTATTGAAAAGAGGTGTTCTGAGTAAAACTATCTCAAGTCCAAAAGGGATGATGAAACATCTTTTCTCTGGAGCCAACAACTGGGTGGGCTTCCCCATCTAGAAGCTTTTACTTGTTTTGTTAACAGCACTTAATATGAACCAAATCAGATTTTTCATAAGGATTCAAATACACAAATACAAAGAAAAGGTTAAAATATAAAAAACTCCACACAGAGGCAGAAAGAATTTTCAGGTATAACTCTCTCTACTGGCACATTACTCCTTGACAGATGGAGAAAAAGCTAGGGGAAAGCCTGTATTCCCACAAAAAATCTCCACAGGACCTGAACATACTATTTCAAGTAATTTCATGTTGTTTCTAGAGAAAATACATGAGTATATGTTCCTCTCCAGCCATATGCCTTCCCCTGCAAAATCACCCATGTAGATCTATAGACCAGAAAGAAGTCACAAGCTGCTGCACTGTTGGTTTGTTTTTTTTCCCCTCCCTGTTACCAAGGAAATCACTAATTTATTAAGAAAACTAGCATTCATTTTACCAGTCTCTCCACTTCAGGAGATAAAAACACTTCAAAGAGGAATTCCAAACACTTCAGAAAGACTACCACCACATACACTCATTTTCATAGGAACCAATGTGGGATTCAGTAACAAACACAATAAAAACAGAGCATCCCTACCCAAAGAAAGAGAAAAGCAATCGTTAAATAGGTACTTAGAACCAAATGCAGCAATGGAAAAAGCTCTAGAAGCTGCACCTCTTTTTCTCGCTTTGGGCCATCTAACTAGGCTGCAAAGGATTTCTTTCCAAATGATGGCTACTTCAAAACATAAACAACTCGGGAACTTTGCTTGATGTGGCCATACAATTACTGGGCTGTCACTATCAGGCAAGTGAAAAAAAATATTAAACAAAGTTGTACAATCTATGTCACAAAAGTTTCAATTAAAAATTAAAATCCAATCACACACTAAATTAGGCCAAAAGCCTGTAGTTTGGATTCTATTAATTAAGCCTACTGAACAATGCCCAAAGTGAGTGTTAAAGACTGTCTGCAGAATCACATTTGCATAACCCATTTTTTTCCAAGTATTACCAACTTTACCAAATCTTACCTGCAGTTGCTAACTAACTTCTATGCTGGGCTACAAAAACACCAAAGCACAAGTGCTGACACTGCCTCTCTTCTCAAGTTAACCAAAACACACCACTGTCTCTGCTAGCCCTCACAGCTTTCTGCAAACTACATGAGTTGAAACTAACAGTCACGCTGTGAGTTTTCAATGTTACTGCTAAGTAACCTGCAAGCAGCAGCTGAATTGCAAAATAGAGACATCCTTCTGTGACAAGTTGGGTAGAGCTTGAGCAGCACACTGATAGCAGAGTTATTCACTGCGAAGAAAGCCACAGAGTCAGCAGCTAGCTGCAGAATTAACACAAAAGTCTGAGGAAGAGGCAGAACACACTTCCCCTATTCTCATATGCTTCCCCATGGGCCTACAGATGCACCAAAGGAAAGACACCACGTTTGATGAACCTCTTGTGTAGGTACGCACCCCCAAATCACAACTACCAGCACTTAGGCTGCTCGAGGTACTTAGCAGTAAGTGTGAGAATAAGGAGAGAAAAGTTTACAGAAGTATAGGAAAGGAACAGACAGGAAAAGAAAGGGCATATTGAAACACGAGGAAGTATTAAAAAAAAAAAACACAACACACAACTTGCCAAAACGAAAAGAAAGCTGCAACAAGTTGAATATAGCACAGCTTTATTTTGAAGTAAGAAGAAGTTTGAGTGGTAGGCAATCCTCGAACGACGTGTTTTCCAAAACTTCATGAAGTACACCCTAAAAGGAAAGCACACCACCTCCACCTTAAGCACATGGAATTAACTTCTAACTAAAAACACTGGGCTTGACCTCTGGTGCCTTTCCACTCTGCTCCAAACATACATGGTATTAGCTGGAAATTAGTTGGAGATTATGCTGGCATGGTAATTCAATCTTAAATAAGACAGTCACATTCTCCCCATACAGCAGTATTGCCACATGAACATTAACATGACTAACCTTGCTTGTAAATATAGGTATCATTTTTAAAATGCATGTAAATGGCTGTCAAGGAGGTAGTATTCTGGAGATGTTATTTCAACAGTAGCAGCTTTCTGGTGGAACAGTAAATAGGGTAGGGGTAAGTAGTTCAGATTTTTATCTTTAAAAGAGAAATTTATCATAGCACTTATTGTCTCCCTGTTTCTGCATATATGATCTTTTACCTCTTCCTTCATTCAATAATTAAAGGAAAACAAGAAAAACATACCCAGGGTACAACATCCAGCAATAATACATCTGAATCTACAAACCAAGTGGCAGATCACTCAATGAGCTGCGCACTGATGTGAACTAGGCTGCACATACGCTATAATATTTTTCAGAACTGGGATGATACTTTCCACCACTATTGATTGAGTAGCCATAAAATGATGTTTTATGGGGGAAAGTCAGGGTAAACGACTGATTATCAGAACAGGAAATGATTTAAGTGTTCAGCTGAAGAACCATTATGCAATTGTAACTTGCATTTGACTCCTGAAACCACATACAAAAGAATGTAGGAAGGCACCTTTTCACAAAGATGATTTGAAGTGGCTTTTACTTCAAAAACTTGTGGCTTCTTTTATGGCATGCTTGAGAAAAGTGTTAAGCATTATCTCTGTATTTTAAAATACTCTTAAGGAAATACTTTTCTCCACATTCTTTGAAGGTATAAAGAGGGAAATATCCCCCACTACATGCTGCTTCAACATTACTGGGAAACCTTGGATGTATTAATATTCATATTTAAATGAAGTTGCAAATTTTAAATTACAGTGCTGCCTGTGTAATTTAAGTAGGAGCCACTCAGCAAAACAGAATACACTGGGGGGGGGGGGGGAAGACGTGAGTTTGGAGTTTCCAAGCTACAGGTACTTATTTATTGACATTACTCAAAATTACTTTTGACAGAAAAACCCTTCAGAAATAACAGACAGAAAGGAATGTGACAAGTTCTGGAAGCCACGGAACTACAAAAAAATCATTTAAAATATCAAGTTATGTAATCAAAGGTAAATATATTTTGCATTTGGTCTTCCTGCCACAATCTGCACAGAAAAGCAAGCATCTATCATCTCTAACCATGCAACATCTATCATCTCTAAGTGGGATGCATGCAATGGAAGTAGATACCATTCAATTTGGGAACAGATAGGAGAGAGGAAACAACTGTTCTCTACAACATCCCACTATGGAAAATGACTTCAGCTGGCTCACAGTTTCCAATTAATGTAAATGCTGATAACATCCAGCACGAACTCCTCTTTTAAGTTTCTTACCACCACCAGCGGTATCAAAAGCACCAGCTCTCCTCCTAGGCTCAGCCAAAAAGAGCAGGTAACAAAAGACAGCTTTAGCCAAAGTGGAATTTAGTAGTATACAAAAGGTTTTCAAACAAACAAGGCAATTTTGTCCCTCGCCTCCTATCAGTCCTGAGACTCAGCACACTCAACAAGCCACTCATAATACAGAGCATGAGAAAAGCCACCCACCCCTATAGCGCAGCAATAACTACATAAGGCAGGCAGCCTTCAGCACAAGCATGGTTTTTCCCCTCTGCCTATACAGCAAAGGACTTGTTTCACTAAAGGGCTTATTTACAGAGTGATCTTAATGACTAAGAGGCTCAGTGAGTTCACAAATCAAAACAAATCACCAGCTTTATTACACAAGCATAACTGTCAAGCTCTGCACTTTGGTTTTGTTTCAGTTTCTCATTACCACATTCACAATAATTTACAAGTGTTATACACCCATCCCACATATCTACAGGTTTACCTGATGTAAAACACAAGACGACTGCAATACCCAAGCCACATTCAGCTGACAGAATCCACTAGTCTTACACATATTGGCTTAGTTTTGACCACGAGATAAGGACAAAGCTGTTACGTACAAGAAAATAACAAGCTAGCCTCATTTTCTTTATTAAGTAACCATAAAGCCTATGCAAGCTCATTCATTAGTGTTCTGCCCTCAGATGCATCTCGTATCACTTGCTTCACAAAGGTACCAGGGGATCTGCAATTACTGAGTTACCAAAGCTGAGATGGAAGCACACCCATCCCTTCGAATGAAGGTAAAAGCGAATGGCGAAGAGCAGATAATCCCCACCTGTAGCAGTGCCACCTTTCTGGCATAGCTGAAGGTGGATTCTTTAGCTAATAACACTCCTTAAACACAGACTAGGCTTCCTCAGAGCAGGTGAGTACATTCCTAAGTACTATGAGGATAAATTAACTAAAAGAAAAGTAGAGTCAGCTTTCCTGTGGCAACAGGAACAGCTACAAAACAACTACTTCCTTTCCCTCATGAGGATCAGGCAGATACTGAATCTTCAGCACCCTCAGAAGAGGGGGCACACAAACATTTACTTTGTTGTTGTTGGACAGCTGTAACTATACAAGTAACACTGGACCTTGTCATACATTTCCTAACACCCAAGTTTACACCAAAATACATACCAAACTCACCAATGCTACTGACATTCAGGTCATCACATAATTACTCAAAAACTTCTGAAGAGCAGTCCAGCACCACGCAGGATACGTCTATGCTGGAAGAATTACACTCGATTCAGAGACACAGAGGCAGGCTTCTGCAACACACCGATGCAGGACTCCAGCCCAGAGCACAAGCCTTTGGCGAGTACACACAAGTCTCCCTGGACTAATGGAAACTCTAAGCTTCACTGCTGATTCCCATTATTAACAGCAATTTTACCTTTCACGAACCTGAAATTAACACTGATGGCTAACCTATTGATCATGACCTGGCATTCAGATTATATTACAAACAACCAACAGCATGAACACTACAAGACCATTAACAATGACACAGTTTGAAATTCAGAGGCAGCAGAGGCTGGTGTCTAGGTTTTTTGGGTGTTGTCAATTGTTGATATGCGGACACTTCCGCACACACTGCACAAAAGGAGATTACCAAGACCAAGGTTCACAAGCTGTGGCAGCGACCCATCTAAACAGCTGAGATAAAAAGATTTCATTAAAACTCCACTTTCTTTCAAGGGGTGAAGGGGGGGGGGAACCCCAAACCACTCAAGAGCACATAACCATCTGCCTAGAATAATCACAACAATTATTGTACCTAGTTAGCAGGATTTCCAAGAAATACTGACTTTACTTCTTTGTATGACTACTCCAGTTCACTTTCAAAGTTTTTATTTGGGATTACTCTGCTTTAGAGCAGTATTTCTAGAAGGCAGTAACGCAACACTGAATATTTTAAGGAGGTCAAGTAACACGATACACAGCTTTTCCCTCCAGGTCGGTGGGGTTCAAATCTTGCTTATGTCAGTAGTGACCAAAAGTTGTTGACATCAGACAGCTGTTATGTGACCCATGAGGAATGAGCTAGTATCCTCAGTCTAGTTTTTCCTGAACAGGTATTACTACCTTCACAAGAAGCACCTAGCCCACACTGGCTGGCAAGTCTCAGGAGTTAACAGCAGCTTAGATAAGGAATAGCTTCCTCAGTCCTAAAGGAGAACAAGAACTTAAAAACAGCTCTGTCCAGGTGAAGGGTGCATCATCCCTCTAACAAAAAAGCAAGGAATTTCAATTTGTAAGTACATCAAGTCAGCACTTGCTGCAACAGTATGTTGTCCTGAGCCTTGCTCCGGCAAACTTCTGAATGTACAGGTGACTGTATTTGCAGTCAGACCAAACTGTTACTGCTCTACAGGATCACAAAATGCAGAGAGTAAAGGTGAATTGTCTAGTTCGCAGCATAACATACATGTCATCTTCAGAAGGGCACAAGAGTACATCAAAGAATTACTTCTCAAACCATAACTGCATCCTCTGGATTCACATACTTTTCCTTTAGGTCAACAGAACACAGTTGTGTCAACTTCAACAAAAAATAATTTGCTTTTGGAAATTTCATGTCACACACAGGCTTCAACTTCTTCACACTGCGCATTGCACAAAAGTGTCAGATCCAAAAATTTCACTCCAACCATCAAAAGTAATAGTGCACCAGCTGCATAACAGAGGTGGGAGAAGACCAGGACCATATAAGCATTAGGGACTCCTAAGGTTTTTTTTCCCCTTCTCCCAAAAGCATGATTTATTTTTGATTCAAATCAGTTTAAGTACAGTTCAGACAATTCAATAAGCAAAGCAAAATAAGTATGAGATGAGGTCCTCACCTATGGAAATACCCTACTTCTCAGTATATTCGAGCTTCTTAAGCATGAGAAGAGGGGGGGAAAGAAAAAAAAAAAGCACACCCACAGCAACCCCCCGAAGAGCCAGTTCTCAGCCACAAGCAATCTGCACAAAGCTGCTGTAACCATAACCCCCCCAAACCCACCTCACTGTTATGTAACAGTACCAAGACAGGATTTTCACCAGCCAGCCCAGAACTGTTGTTAGAAAGAGACATCTCCTGTCATGCAACAGCAAATTTAAAGGGTTTAAAAAAAATCCAAACAATAAAAACAAGCAAAAAAAGCCCACACATGCAAACAGAAGAGACAGTTTAATCCACAGCCTACATCCATATGTTAAAAACATTTCCTTTCCAAGTAAGGTTTTATGATATTACAACTTAAAAAAATAAAAAGTTGTTTTCACAGGTTCTCTCTCACCAACACTGGAATATCTGGTTTTCCTCTCTAAAATACCAAGGCCCTCCAACCGCTTGTATAGATGCTTAAAAGGTGCCTTTTTCTTTCTTATAATTATTCCTTATTCATTTAACCTTGCAAACCTATTTCATCAGTTGCTTATCTCAAGAAGGTACAAATCATGTCCTATAGGAAAGACACAAAGTAATCTTGTCTTGTATCTATTAGTATTACCACCAATTGTTTTCTTACTCTATTTCCTTACAACCTATACAAAGGCAGTGTGTAAAGTCCCTACAATACAGCAAAGAATAATCCTATTAAGAATCTGTTTACTGTGTACTACTCTTTAGATGCTATTTTAAGACCTTGAAAGGATTTCAATATTTAATAAAGGACTGAACCAGTTAAACAAATCTTCACATCTCCACTGAAACACTAACATTATGAGACAAGTTACCAGGTGAGATGGACATTTAAGCAGCATGTATGTCCTGTTCTTTTTGTTCAATACTTTAACTCAGTTTTACAAAGTTGATTTCTGTTTTAGTTGCATTATAAAAATATCTAACTATACATACTGTAAGTTTTCTTTAACTATACATACTGTAAGTTTTCTTAGAAATAGTGCCTTCAGACATTTGAGACATTACAGGTGTGAAAAATGCAAAAAGCAGTTACTGACAAAACACATTAAGATGCACTGAAACTACTGAGGGTTTTGTAAACATAGAGATAATTCCTATTCATAATGAACATGGACTTAAGCCAAAGGAAGTTCTGCCACAGCAAAGATCAGGACATTTGGTCACGTATTAGGACCAAGGCAGATCAAATCAAATAAATAAAAAAAATATAAAAAATAAGTTAGGCATCCCATAATTGTGAAAATGTCTTCCCAATGGGATGGTCATTTGTTATTTCTACAGAAGATAAGCATCAGTTACACATAGATGCTTGAGGCTTCTAAAGCCTACACTTAGTGTGATACAACAGTAGTAAATATTCTAGATATTAGAAAGAAGGTAAGGTGAATTCCCAAGCCATTTTTTAAAAATTGTAATTACATTTCTTACAGCATCGTAAGATCTACAATTTCACTTGGAGGGAAAAAAAATAAGTAAGAGGCTAAAAGGCACGAGGAGGTAAGTACAAATATAAATACAAAAATATAAGTATTATGCCTTTCCAAATAACACACTGAGTGTTCGGTTTTGGTGTACACTCACGTAAGTACAAAAGCGTATATATACACCAAGGCCATTTCAATTTACAGCCTCTTGGGTTCTGGAAGGATGCATACTGCATCTGGGATCTGTGCTTTTCCACCATAGCATGCTGTACTGGTGCACGAGTTATAACCCAACCAGGTGAAGTACACGGTGTCCAAGTGCACCCTGCGGTGCGGCCGGGGGGGGGGGGGGCGGCAAGCAACTGAACACACACGCACTTCATGCACATGTGCGATTTCAATCGGGCACTGCCCCAGTCAGACCTTGATCTGTACCGCAGGGCACAATATGTTGTTAATCCAAACTCTTAATTTGTTTACAGGGCCGCGGCTGGCAGCGCACGCATACCTCCGACCCCGAGCGAGAATCATGGAGCCGGTCCGTGCGTGTGCCAGGCGCCCCCACGCACATCCGCACGGCCGCGGTACGCCTGCGGGATAACTTCACATCCCCGCAGGCCGGGCCAGCGGTAAGCGCCGGCGATGGAGCAGGAGGAGGCGGCGGCAGCAGCAGCCTTCGCCACCTCCCACAGCGCCCGCGCCCCGCCGCCCCCCTGCGCCCACGGCCACGGCCCCCCCCCGCGCCCGGCATCCCCGCCGCGGGTGCCGCGGGGGCGGCCCTGCAGGGAGCGAGGGGGGGTGGGACGACGGCACAAGGGGGGGACACGACACGACAGCGCTGGCGGTCCTCCCGCAGGGGGGCTCGGTCGGGGGGCAGCGGAGCCCCGGCTGTCTGTTTCCAGGCATCCCTGCTGCATGCGGGGAGCCGAACGGCTGTGACAAGCGGCGGCGCAGCCTGCGGGGGGGCTCCGGGCGGCGCAGTCCGGAGGCGGAGGAGGAGGAAGGGGGGATGCCCGGAGGAGCAGGCGGGCTGGGGGAGGGGGCCGAGCCCTGCCCCCCTCTCCCCCAGGCACCGGGGCGGGTGAGGAAGCTGGGGCTCCCCCTCTCTCTCGCGCCAGCCCTGTGCAGCGCCTTCAAGGCGAGAGGGGGAGGCGGCGGGGGGAGGAAGGGGGGGAAATGCTGCAATGGAGCGCCGGGCGGGCAGGCGAGGGAAGCCGCAAACCCTCCACTGGGGCCCGGCGCAAGCCCCCGGGCCGAGCCCGCCGCTTCCAGCAGCCGTGCCGCCGGCAGCCCCGCGGTACCTGCCCGGGGCGGGGACGGGGGGGGCCGGAGGCGACCCCAGCCGGGGGCACGGCGGGACGACCCGGCCGAAAGGGCGGCGGGGGCGCAGCACCCACCTTTCACCACCCTGTCCGTCGTCGATAACTTGGGATCAACGGCCTTATGCTCCGACATGTCCGGCGGCCGGGGAGGCGGCGGGGCTCTCCCCCCTCGGGCAGGGCAGGCGCGGGCTGAGGCGGCGGCCGCCGCTGCGGTCAGGGCTCCGGCTCCTCCGCTGCGGCCGAAGTTGCCGCGTCCCGCCGCCGCTCGCTGGCTCGGCTGGGCTCTGCCGCGCGGTGCCTTCCTCCTTCGTCTTCCTCCACCCCCGTCCTCCTCCTCCTCTTCCTCCTCCAGTTAATTATTGCTCGCTTTCAATCACGCCTCCGGGCTGCTGAGAACGGCTCGCTCTTTCCCCCCCCGCCAAGGACCCCGGCGACAACACCCGCGGCGGGCGGCTGTCAGGCGGCGCCGGCAGGAAAAGCCGCGAGTGGACGCGGGCAGCAGGAACAGCCAGGTTGCACAGGCAGCGGCCAGCCCTGCGCTTCCTTCCTCCGCGGCGCGCCGCCGGCTGCTCCGGCTCCTCCCGCCGCCGCCGCACTGGATGGGGATCGGGGTCCGGATCCGTCTCTCCCCCCCGCAGGGTCTCTCCCCTCACTCGCACCGACACCGGCCGCGGCCCCGCGGCGCTGCACACGCTCCGCGGCGCAGCCCCCCTCGCGCCGCCCGGCCCCGCCCTCCCGGCTCCCGCTCCCCCGCGCCGCCATTGGCTGCCGCCGAGCTGCCAGTCACTGTCAGGTAGCCCCGCCCCTCCCGCGCCGCGCCGCCCAGGTGCACCGCCGGGGCCGCCCCGCGCAGCGCTCCGCCGCCGTGCCCCGCGGGGCCGCGGCCCGGCAGGCGCGGAGGGGCGGCGGGGCCGCGGGCGGGGCGGGGGAGCCCGCGTGTGGCCGCGGGGGCGGCCGCCACTCGTCACTCACGGCGGCTGCGGCGCGCCCGGTGGCCGCGCCTGCGTGCCGGGCCGCCCCGCGCGGGTGCCCCGGCTCCGGCCGCCGCCCCGAGAGGGGGCCGTTTGCGACGGCAGGCAGGCACCGGCTGCACCGTGAGCGAAAGGGCAGCTGCTCTGGGTCAGTCTGGGGGTAGCGAACGTGTCCCCGGGCGTGTCCCCGGGCGAGCGGCCCTCCGTGAGGGGCGGGGGGAAGGGCCGCCCCCCGCCCCGGCTGTGCCGGCGGCCCGGCGCGCCTGGCTTGCAGCGCGCAGCCTGCTGCGGGGGCCGTCCCGCCCCGCCGTCGGCTCCAGCGGCCCGGCAGGGACAACGGAGATGGCCAGATGTGGGATGGGCAGCGGTCGTCGTCCCCTGCTGGAAGACGACGAGCCTTACTTCATGTTTCTTGGGGGATTGGAAAGTCATTTTCATCCGTGATGGTGTCCCCCATCCTTTCAGACAACATAAATATTGTTTAGGGCTTGTTTATACATGTAGTTGTTCAGGAGGAGTTATTCCTGACTAATTTCATGACTAATTTCCAGAATAAGGCTGAGCTGTTCTGGTTTAGTTTAATACTGTGATTTTTAATTAAAGAGGAAAATAGGGCACACCTGTCCTGGAAGAGGGATGTTTACAGAGCTGTTGGACAGCTTCTGTGTAGATGAGCCAAGAATCAGCAGACACCTAACCCGGCCTCCCGTTTCCCTCCAGGGTGATGTGCGACGTGCTTGCTTAGCAGACACTATTGCTTTAGAGAGCCACAAAGAAAACAAGATGGCAGTTATACATACTCTCTGCTTTGATTTGCCCGACGTTTTTAGGGGTCTTTTTGTTGGCTGGCCTTGTGGTATTTTCACTGAACATGGGAAGATGCAGTATGCGACTGACATTCAGTACAGCAGCAGGAGTTCTCAGCCTGTTCTGACAACAGTGGTGAGCTCCATGTGGTGTGACCATCCTTCGGCCCTATAAGCACAAACTACCTGGGTAACAAAAGTTCCCATTTGAGGTTCCTGTCACAATGGTAACGCAAGAATATGAAACAGATCTAGGGCTCAAGCAAGGGTCTTTTATGTATGCCCAAACAAATCCTGAAGCCCGTGACACGTATGCAGAAGGCTACCCATATGTTAGGCATACTCCATGAAGCACCAAGTGCACAGAAGAATCTGGGCAAGAAAAACAGGCTACATCTTCATCCCCGCTGCTGGGAAGCACTGGCTTAGCGGCACTCAGTGCTCAGACACAGAAGGAGAAGCAGCATGTTAGGAATGCAGTATGGCCAGTAAATTCAGCTCTTGCCTACACCTTGTGGGCCACAACTTCATGAGACGCGGAAGACCAGTTTGGATCTGTCCTTCTGTGACTGCAGGCTGTTTGCATGAGTCATCTGGATTCTTCTCGATAGGCTGCAATAACAGAGACTCTGGGTCTCTCCAGCTTATGCTTGCTCCCCCATTAGTCACAGGACAAGACTTCAGCTCTGATGTTTTAACAAGAGAAGGATGTTCACTGAAGGGCATTCAGTGTCACAACTCCAGCATGTTTGTATTAATTCTGAAAGCTGTCTAGGACTTCTTTGTTAACAGTTTTCCTTTGCTTATAAGTTTTTGATAATAATACGCCACCCAGGCTAGGTAAAGTTCTCCCATTATGTTTCATGGAGGGTCTTGGTTAACTTCTGCTGAACGCATTCGGTCTTCCTTTCCAAGGCAGAATCCCTATTTCAGTTAGTTTGTTCTTTAGGAGTTTTCATATAAGCTTTCATAAGACAAAGGTGAGTACTACTACCAAATAACACATATCATGCCACTTCTGCAAGGTATGATATGGCCAAGATTCAGATCACAGGTATAAGACCTCATGACTACTCTGTCACGGTGTGGTGCAATCTTAACCCCATGACTTCATTCAGGAGCATTCGTAAAATCCTTATCCTTGCTGTGAGGGAGGGAAAGGAAGAGAAAGAAATCGCCGAACACCATCTTTGTTCTCTCATAATGGTAACAGACTAGAAAAAAATCTGTATTTCAGATCTATGTCAGTAGTAAAGGTTGTATAACTATCCCATATTACTTAAATCTGTCCTTTTCCCCCACCTACATAGGCGGTCCTTCAGCTTTTTCTCACAAAGACCTCCTTTACCATAAAGGGAATTCTTTTTCATGGGATCTCAGTCCTATTAGATTCCTTTTTCTCATTTAACAGTAAGAGGAGGACATGAACATCACATCTTTGAATGGAAAGAACACAGTCCATGGATTCTGGGAAAATTCTAATACACTTGACCTCTTGCATTACCAGACCCTAGTAACATAGTTAGTTGTTTTGCCCCCCTAGAGAATCAAGCCCAGCATGATACATTGGAAGCTCTGATCTTGTGGAGAGCAGTCACTTCTGATCACAGATTTTGGAGACAAGGTCTGTGAGAGCTGGGGAAGAGGGATTTTTTTCAAGTCTGAAATAAGTCAGTCCCCACCTCTTTGCCTCAGATGAGTGATTCTTTTCCGTTTTAGCTGAGACGTGCCAATTCTTTTAAGCACACAGCAGCTCCAGAAAGCAGGATCATCCAGCTGAAGTGGAAGGAGGAATAAATGCCCATACAATGAGAAGGCAGTAATTTTAAGCCAGAGTTTCATAAAGATGTACAGACTAATAGATTCCAAATTTTGTTGTATGTCCCATTAAAAATTAGCAATCAAGTTGCCTGGGCTTTATTTCAGCAGCAAGATGAAGACTATGTTCTAGAAATGTAATCATGCATTTGCACACTGACTCAAACAATGAAGATACTGTTTTAAAGTACTGATTATAAGAGATAACATTTAAAATTTTAATCACTATTCTTAGAGAAAAACTGTTCTAGCTACAGGGAAACTATCCTTTATGCGTTAGCTTTTAGCCCCTAGAAGTTCTGGCTTCACATGTAACTTTGACAGTATCTTGGAAGTAAAGAGGAGTTAGAGAGTGCTCTTGAGTATTATGATGGCTGCATGGAAAATAAGTGTAATGAGTTTAGTCTGGATATTGCTGCTGCCTTAATTGATTATTTTCCTGATTTTTCTTTTAAGAGAGATTTCAGTTTACTTCAATATAAAAATTAATGGGGATTCTTAACATCTGTGTATCTAAGTCTATTGCCTAGGCCATAATCTCAATGACACAGTTGTCTACAAGATTAAAACCACTAGTTGCTACTCTGTGTTGCCAGCGCATCTCCAGGAGATGCACCATAGTGGAATCAATGTTCTGTTATAGCCCACGCTCACAGCGTTGACTACAGACAACTACAGAGACCTAAAACTCCTAAAAGAACTACACTTGTCTACATCTGATCAAAATAAATTTGATAGCAAGTGCTGTATACCAGCCTTGGAAAGCCAATATAATTTATCAGTACCCCACATGCCATTTTGTTCTATCTTATCCAAGACAGGAAATTCACCCCCGGGCAGAGCGCCTATATAAAGAACCATATACCAATTTAGATCACCATCAAGGAGCACCGTCTGAGGTTTTTCTTGACAAATGGTATCCCACTCCTTTTCTACCTCAGTACACAAGAGGGAGCTAGATAAAGGGCCTGCAGCAGGTAACAATTCTTTGTATCATCCAAATGCTTTCCGGCTGTGTTTGCAAAGGGATGGAAAGTTCAGATGGCAAAACATAGCCATCACCAAGTGTATCCTCTCCTTTCCCCACGTGTGGTCTTCATGCATCCACTGCAGGCACTTAACCGGTTGCATGTCAGCCTCTCTGGAGCTTTGCATGTTTTCCCCTTGCATACATCTGTTAGGCTGTTGGCTCAGCTATTTATACATGTCCTGGATTTGGTCCTGAGGCTTTTAGCAGAATTTATACACACTGTTAATGGTACTGTGCCTGGTTTAGAAAGTGAAGCAAAATTCTACAGATAGTCATGGAATGGATGATACCAAAATGAATTGTGTTGGAATAAAATGCAAGCAATGGCATCTGGAATACTGAGCAGGGAAAGCAGGTTAGTTCCAAATTCCAAGATGCTGAATCAACACAGAAAACAGTAACAAATGGTTCCATGAGCAATTAATTATATAGAGCCTGATTGACATTTGAAAAATCAACAGGTAGTTAAAAGAAAAGAACACAAGTGAAAGGAAATAACCTTGAATCCTGGAAATAGTTATACCCCCTGCCAAAACTGGCCTGCTTACGACAGCTTTCAATATAGAAGCAGCGTAACTTTGGTCATCTAAGGCTGCAAATGAATATTTGTATTCAGATTAAGCCTCTGGTGCAAAACTGATCCAAAAGTCTTGCCTGTAATCCTTAGCAGCACGCAGACTCGAGAGAAATTGTGCAAGGGAATTCCACATCTGTCCCCTTTCCAATACTACAGATAAGTGAGCTAATACAAGTTTCCTCTGCTGCAGTTTCAGATTTCTTAAAAGTTACGTACTTTCATCAGACTACACTAGCAAGCCCAAAGGTGAAGAGCAGGTTAGAATTAAGTTTGGAGACAAGTACTGAAGTCAGCATAAGAATAAGTCAAGACATCAGAGACACAAAGAGTCATACCAAACTGAAGAGCATAGTCAGAAAGTTACAGAGACAGAAGTTTGAAACCCAGAGTCCCTATTATAAGTCAGGGCTGGAACAAGGTGAGGTATAGGAGCATAACACAAAGGAGACAGGAACCAGGGATCAAGACTAAGCAAACAAGAATGAAAAGCAAGAGTCAGAAGCAAAACTACAGCCAAATGGCACTGCAGACTGCCAAGAGCAACTGGTGGAGTTGCCTGACACATCTGCTATTAGAGGAAATTAGCCAAGCCTTAGCTCCTGCACAGCTGGGCCACAGTCCCAGTTGCCCTATTGCATCCAGCTGCAGGGCCAGTAGCCCAGGCAGAGCCCAACAGTGTGGATAAATGTGCTCTGGCTTAAAACTTGACCTGCAGGAGTAGCTTGTCCCTATAAATGTACTGATGCAAGCAGCAGATTTAACTCAACTTATGTATCCAGTAGAACACTGCTTAAATGTGTGATGTACCTAAATGTGTTTAAAAATACAGTTTTAATTAAGCACTGCAAGTCTATGCAGTGGAAACACCTTAGTGTAGAAGAAGTAGATGTATCTGAAGGCAGGCAACAATGCCAAGGCTCCCAGAAGTGGAAAGACACCCCCAGACCTATACCTGCTGGTGTGTGCATCCCCAGGCCTCGCCCCAGAGGCACCAAAGCACCAACCTCAGCAGCTTCGCCTATGCCTGTACTTCATGAAACTGAAAGAAAGGACCCTTGGGAGCAGCTTCCATCATCAAATGATTCTCAAGATGCACAGCCCTGCTATCAAGAATTAGTCACTTGCTCCCAGAGAGTTCATCCTGCAGGATTTGGTTCTTAATTAGACATTGCTTTTAATGGGAGACTACAGAATACTGATTTTGCAATGGGTCTTAAGATGTTATCCCAAAGAATATTAAAATCTTCCAGAAAATATAAATTAAGAAGGGAATGGAAGGAAAGCTCACTGCTTTTTTAAGATATTCTTGTAGTAGCATCTTAGACCAATGCCTGTTTAGAGGGAAAGGAACAGTATTTGAAGGAAATGGGAACAGCAAAATAACAATATACATGTTCATTTTATAAGTATCTAATATATAACTGATTTAACTCTGGTGTGGTATTAAAAACTACTCGTAGCAGGAACAGCTGAAGAGGTCCTGAAGTAAGACTAGATACTCAGTATGTTTAATCCCCAGGATGTTTTTCTGCCTTCTTTTTCAGGAGCAATGCTGTTCTCAGGGACATAAGAACAAAAAGGAATGTGTATAATTGTTTTTGCAAGAGTAGAGACTTATTTGTTTTCATAAAAGTGCCATGATTTTTTATTTTTTTTTTTTTTGCACCTTTATGGCCAGAAAACTATAGATTAAATCCCTGCTACTTTAAAGGTAACGTGCATGGAACATAGCCTGGAGTAAATGATTTATTCAAGTGCCATCAGTGCCAACTGAGGGCTCAGTGGTAACAAACAGACCAGAACTGGTGTTAGGGGTGAGATAATTAATCACAATAAGTTACTACCCAAGGAACAAACAATGAAAACTTTAATTTAATTGCCAAAAACTCTCAGAATGTAAAGTGTCTTGTGATCTATTATTTAAAGAAGCATAGTGAATATGAAAAGGAACAATCACCTAGAATGTGTTTTCCATACTAACATCCTGTGCTATTTCTTTCCCTAGAAACTTTGGAATGGGAAAAAAAGGACAAAATGACCTGATCTCTGAGTGTGTGTCTGTAAAATTTCCAAATATTTACAAAGTAAAACACTGAAACCTGGACATTAACATACAGTTCAAGGAGCTGTAATGAACACAATTGCTATATTGAATTAAATGTAACTAACTTATTCAAGTTGGCTTAGTGGTAGCATTACAAAATACAAAAATTCAATTAATTTTCAGTCAGACTGGCTATAGTTTATACATTGGGAATCCAGATTCTCACTTACCCCAAGGCTTTTAAACTGCTGTAAGACACAAAGCTGCTTTATAACGGTTATAAGTGACACTTACACTCATTTAAAATCCGTTTTATATTCCTGGGGTGATGAAGAGCAGCCCTAATGCAAGGCAGAACCAGGTTTCTAATTGACTACAAACATTCTCAACTAAGGGTGCAAATTCAGGGCTGCCATCTTAACCAACTGCTGCAAAGGGACTCCTTCACTGTAGCAGTGCCCTACCAGTCCCACAAGGCTTTCCTGCAGGGCAGCTTGCAAGATTAGGTACTACTATCCTTAAAAAAACAACAAAAATATCGGCAACAAAGCTCCTCTCTTCTCCCCCATGCATGTACGTCATTTAAAAACATCAGCCTCTGGCATGCCATAGAACATCCTTTCAATCATATTTTAATCAAATTGCTTTTCATCTGCTTCTCAAGTTTTATGTAAGAAGCACATGAGCTGCTTTAGTCTTTCCTCCTCCTCCCTCACTCCTCAAAAGAAAGTTTCAGTGCTCTGTGCTTACTCAAAGAATGGCATTCAGCACAGCAACAGACACGTAAATCTTCTGAATTGCTAAAAAGGTGCTATCCAGAGGCTGGTATGGCTCTAGATGACAACAATCAAGTGCACAGGACTGGAGAACACAGTTGAAAAGCACTCATATAGTATATTTTCCTTTTAAAAGATCTATATTGGTACAGAGCACATCCATTCCATAAATAGATGTGCTCTACAAGATGGGACAATTTCATCATCTTGACTTTAATGGTTTGTGGAAATAATTTAAAACATAAGCAAGGAACAGACATTAACATTATTCAAAACTATGAAGATGTTGCTTATTAAGTGTAAGCAAATATTTTTCGGTTACTCTTGCTATCCTAGCATTGCCAATAAGCCCAGAACTCATGTTAGTTGTTTTATATGACACTGCTTTCTGCCTAAGAAGGAAATATTTCTCTAACTCTCCTGAAGTTCACAGCTATCCCAAGAGTAATGACTTCTTGCTGGTTGTCTTCCAAAGGATGTTGTCAGCCCTTCAGTAGTTCATTTCAGGCGAAAATAACCTTTGTGCCAAGGCCAGGCCAAGATCATGTACCAAATAAGTCTCATACAAATCTTCAGATAAGGCCTAAATTATATTTAAGCACTACAGTGCTGGCCTTCTGCTCAGTGGTGAATTCATCTCCTATCTGCAAAAATGGGTTTGCTCTGAGTCAAAAATCAACAAGGGCTTATCCTGACCTCAGAGTGGGATTGGTGAGACTTCCAAAATTGAGTAGCCCAGGACACACATACTCTGGCAGATTCTCGGGAGTTTTCCATTTAAATACATCAGCTGGCAGAAGGCTGATCACAACTATATCCGTGGAGGATCTGGATGCCATTGCAATACATCAGTCCGTGGAGGCTTGAAGGCCGGGAGCATCCCTGACACTGTGACTGGTGCCAAACACAAGTCACAGAGAATGCTAGCACCACATGCTAGTGTTGTGTATTCTCCCAGCTGGGAAACAGGGTCCTAAAGAATGTAACCATGTCATGTCATCTACGTATCTACCTATTTTAGTAATTAAGCTTACATCAAAGAGAAAGGGGCAGGAGGTAAGACAGAAGGATGTGACTGCTGCTATGCAGATACACAATTAAAAGTGGTCTACCAATACACCAGCATCCTACCAGAAGACAGATGACTTGACCTCTGTCACTTCACTAAAATGCTTTCCTTTTGTCTCTGTCTTGTCCAGACTTAGCTTGAGCTGATAACTTCTTGCTCAATTTCTTTTAGCCATTGGGTCAGCTGGAAAAAAGGTCTTGTTCATACTGGAAAGAAACAAGACTAATGGATGTTTCCAGCACCATATAATTAGAGCGCAAAGCATGGCCACAGATAAAATATAGATGCATGTAAAATATGGGAACAGGACCTTCTGCCTTACTAATGCAATTATTCATACGCATGGCAACACAAATATGCTGTGGAAGGGAATCTGTGTCAGTGATAATGTTTGCGCAGATATTCACTTGCATATTCATGGGCTCAGATGGAGAATATGCGGTGGGGTATGACTGGTTCACCTCCTTCCATTTCTGTGTCCTCAGAATTTTCCGCCTTTGTTTTCCTTTCTTCTTTTCTCTCTTTTTATTCTGGATTTTTTATTCCCCCTCCCCTCTTATTTCAGAAGTGCCTGGAACAATATTTCAGAAGGTTTATAAGAGCATGTTTCCTCTTAATGATGTAGGTTGCACCTTGCGGTACCATACACATTCCCTTTCTCCTAGAAAAACCTTTGCAATACCAATTAGAGCTACTGATCCCTCCCTCCCTTTTCCTCTTTCCACTCATCTTCTTAGCTCTCTTGCAGCCCACGGTGGGTAGTGATAGGGAGGGATGGATAAGTCCCTGCTGTGACATTTTCCAGTGGTTCTGTCCCAGGAAGAAGCCATTCTGTAGCATTCCCAGAATATACTCTCACAGTGTCCAGAAACACTTTCCAAAGTATTTTGGAGATTCTTAATGTTAAACTCCATTATTGCAGGTGGTCTCCAGTTTGTCCCCATCAGAGTGTGTACTTAGAATGACTTCAAGCTTTCCCTGGCCACTGTCTGTACCCACCTAAATACATTAGGGTAAAATCTGCCTATGTCACTCACATAGGTGAGCTTAGTAAATCTATTGTTTTCCCATTAAAAAAAAAGAAATTGCTAATACTGCTCTAAATATATAGTCACTGCCAACAGTAACACACGTAGCAGCCAGCTTCCATCTGCATTGAGATTTCCCAGACAAGCAGTACAACATCACTCCAGAAACTGCTAAGCCTTGGCAATAATCAAAAGATTGGTGGGGAGACACTGCAGAGATGATGGATAATCAGGCAGGCCAATGAAATAAATATTAGCACAAAACTGAGGAAGAAGCAGCTGCTGATCCACTAGGGACAGACACCAGTCTTTTACCCTGAAGTTCTGCATATTTTGCATATCATTCATATATAATATTCACATGTGAAGATCATATAGGGAAACTTATATGAAATAATGCTAAAAAAAATGCATTGACTTTCTCCTAAGAGCATGATGAATTTCCAAATGAGGGAGGAAGAAGAGAGAGAAGGTTTATAATTTCTTGGTATTTAGCAGTAAACAGATGCTTTCTAGCCTTTCACTTTATGTTAGACTAAAACTATATATTTATTTTAATTCAAGGCCTCTCCTGTTGCTTCTGCCACTTCCTGCTAGGGCTTACGTATCCTTTTAGGTCTTCAAAAGCCACTGCTTGGCATCTTTCATAATTGCTTGTGCAGAAGAGCAAGAATGCTAACACCCTTCTGTCCACCCTACTCACCAACCACAGCAAATTGTTTCCTTTCCCTCTGCGGATAAGCTATGTAAGTCATCAACAAGGGAGTTTCACATTTCAGATTCAAAGACGCACAGCCTGGAAGCTGAACTCAGCAAAATTCAAACTGGAGACAAGACACACATTTTTAACAGTGCGGGTAATTAACCATTGGAAATGCTTACCCTGGAATATGCTGTGACAATTGGAACTTTTAAATCAAGTCTGAATGTCTATAAAAAGATGCTGTCTGCTTCAGTTGCAAGATACTGAACTCGGTATAGAAACCATTGGCCCTGTTATGTGGAAAGTTAGACTAGACTGTCCTAAGGACTTCAGCGGCTAAGAAATAGACTCAGAAAAAGTCAACTGTAAAACACAACTTGCACAAATACTGGTAATGCACACTCTTTAAGAATTCACTTTTGCTGAGAATAATCAAGCACTTGAACTTAAAATTAGCTTTCTGTGGGTGCACTCATCATACTGGAATATAGAATGTATACAACAGAATGTGTACAAGTGGAACAGAGCATGTCTTCAAGTGCAACCAAACCAAAATTCCCATAAAATGTGAACCCTATGTTTGCACATTTTTGTTCACGTATTTTTTTTTTATCAGTTATTTTTAATAGCCTGAAAATGAAGAACTGTATTCCAGTAAAATAACATAGTGATCGGCTACAGCTAAAGAACAGAAGTGTAGCTGCTTGTCAAAGCCACGTCGCTTAACCCTGCATTGACCAAGACTAACCTGCTGAGACCACCAAGGCACTGCAGTCTGGATTTCTTCTGATACACCTATATGTCATCATCATTTAATTTGAATAAGCCACAGTAAACCTAAGCATAATTACAGTTCTGTCAGACAGTCTTAGCTCCCTGCAAAGCAAAACCCTTTTTGGAGGGAGTGAAGAATAAAACTCCACTCTGCTTTTACCAGCCATTGCCAGAAAGAAACAGCTCCCACTGATGGAGATTTTCCTTGGAGCACTGGTCAGCCAGACTAGGCAGCAAGAAAGCAGTGAAGCTGTTTCCATAGCTCATGCCTTTTTGGTTTGCATAAAGATTTGGGGTTTATCCAAAGAGTTAGAATCCATGGCAGCTTCTCATTCCTAGTAATCACATATTTGAATGCTGAATGTCCTATGTCATCCTGCCACCTCCGATTCATTCAGAAAGTTCTGTATGACATTTTATGCCATCAAATTTATCAATCCAGCCTGCTGACTATGCGAGCCTTTTTCCTAAATACTCTACACTGAGTACCTGTAGGCAAGTAAAATATGCCAAGCATGAAAACACAGAACTGTTTTTCTTAGAAACTCAGTGACAAAGTCCCTTACCTGACTGCTTCATGGCACTGGCCCAATAGGATATCTTTCTAGTGACACTAGTACAAGTTATTGCTTACAGTCCATCATTACTTTGCTCAACTTTATCCAATTATCCATTTGATTTCCAGATAAACTTCATCAATTGGACTAGCTAGATGGAACATTTTAACCAGAACTGTGCCCTAAGATGAACCTTGTTTATAATTTTATCAAAAAAAAAAAAAAAAACAAAAAAGAAGACAACACTTAGTCCATTCAGCCTGTGCATGAAAACCACTAAAGCCAGTGGTTTTACCTTACTCCTCAATTAGTCCATTTATTTCAGTGAAGCTCCACAAGCTTCCACAAGAGCTAAATATGTGTCCTAGGATATTTTTACTGCCCAGAATAGTCCTAGTGTAATTCAGAGCCCCCTGAGCTAGCACTGAAGTGAGGTAACATGGTGGTCCAGAGAAACTAGGCCTCTTAGGTGATATGTCAAACTGAGCTCCCTGGGACTGCATTTCCAAACAGTAAGACTAAAGTGAACCAGCTGGGGACATCACAGTCCCGCCTGCATAGAGGTCCTGTAGCCACAAATGAGCTAGCTGTTCCTCATTTTGCAACACAAACTCTCCTCTACTGTGTCTGCATTTTTGATTTTGAGAATTTAAAGGAAAGCTTGGAGCTTAGTGCTTTTTCAAAATGTAACACGAGATGTGTATTTGTCCATCACACATTTATGGAAGAGTGGATCAACATGTCTCTCTGCTTCCCCTTTCCCATGGCACAGCAGACACAATTTAAACCCCAGTCTGCAATGTTTGCTGTATGCTGATGGCTTTTCCCATGACAGGTTTCAGATGTCATAAACCACAGGAACACAGGTAGGCAGCTAGCTATCGGTGCTGCAAGTTTTTCCTAGTCTATGACTAGATATTAAATAGCTATAACAAACAAGAGACCCCAAATAGTCTTTCCTTAAAGCTGAACTCCTCAGGCCTGAAAACTGCATAGCACGATTCTTTCAGAATTGATCTCCCCCCAAAAAATCAGCAGACTTGTAGGAAATTTTGACCTATGAATAAACAAAAGCTACAGAAGAAGAAGAGACATACATGCTTTGATTTAGCTGATTTCTTCTCTTTTTTGTCTTTTCTCCCTCTTCCCCCTATTTACATGACTTTTTAAACCTAGATGATCAAAGCAGTACCTATTGTAGCAGTACAAGAAAAAGAAAGCCCTTCACTCTAGGTGGTTCAAGCCCATACACTAATGCTGAGGTACCATTTTGATGTCCTGTTCTAGTAACCGTGTAATTTCGTCTCAACTAGCACAATTAGATTCAGGGTGCATGCTCACTGAAAGAGAGATAAACAACTGCAATGGCTTTCAAGATAAGATTTTTGTACTGATGCTCTTTCTGCCGCTGTACCAAAATTCTTGTGGTGAAGTCAGTGAATCACAGTAATATATGTGTTGACAGCTATTTATGTTATGTCCTTTTGAATTTGTAAACAGAATACGACAGAACTAAAGCAAATGCCGAGAGGTTATTTTACACTCTGCTGAACTACATGAAGTGATATAAAGACATTTCAGAAAAGTTTTGCAGAGCTGGGGGAAAATGCTGCACAGTAGGACAAAAATTCAGATTGTGTTGGAGAAAAAATCCCAACATGGTTCCCACAGTGAAAGTTCATCCTTGTAACACCATGCTAGTTCACATTAGCTTCCTATCTGTATAAAACAGATAATTAACGAACCAAGTGTGCACAGTACATGTGTACCAACAGTAAGGATGTGGTGCCAAGGCACAGTCTCTCTCTTAATGATAGATGCATATGCCATTGCAGCAAAGCATCGTCTAAGGACCTAGCACAC
This sequence comes from Falco rusticolus, assembly GCF_015220075.1. Lineage (NCBI taxonomy): Eukaryota > Metazoa > Chordata > Aves > Falconiformes > Falconidae > Falco > Falco rusticolus. Next base: position 56,495,034 of record NC_051187.1, read on the forward strand.
ACACATAAAAACAAACAAAAAGGGTGTGCAAGTTCTGGCCTAGCCACAGGCAGGATGTAGCCCACAGAGCATTTCAGCAGCCAGCCACATCCTCCTCCACTGTTTCTTTTTTAGATTTTATGGGAGTCCCCAGGATCCACATACGAGCAACACTCATTCATTCTTCATTCTGCTCTTTCCCTCAGCCTCCCACTCTCATCCCACTAGAAATCACCTAAGAGAGAAAAATAAACGAGGACCTGAGTATAACAATGTGAAGAGCTTGCTCAGTGAAGCTATAGACAAAACAGATTTGAAGTTAACATTCACAAGAACTCTCTGCTCTGTGTCCCAGTTCTACTTTTCAGACAGCTAACTGTGAGGTATTCAAAGTTTTGGGGTCTTTTTTTGTTCGTTTTTTCTTTGGCCTCACCACATTTCTATTACAGAACAAGTTTCAAGGCAGAGGAAGAGAGTACTTTCATGCAATCGAACCTAATTCCCATTTTATATTGCAGTGACTTCTAGCAAGGCTCAGGCTGACCCAAGGTATGCTCAAACTGATCTTGTGATATTGTGGAGTGGTACAGATGATAGGCATAAACAGATTAACATAAGAATTTACCAGTCTGGTAGCATGGATGTCTTCACTGCTTCAGTTCTCTGTTTAATTGCACAGCACACCCTTCCATCTGCAATAGCCTTTGTCTACTTCATTCTTAAAGAGAAATAATATAGAACCAGTGGGGAGAGGCAGTGATCATGTATGTTCTAACAGGTGAAAAAAAAAATTTATTTTTGTTGCACACAGTCATTTTAGAAGTTATTTATGCAGCGTTCTCATTTACTTATGGTAGTATAAATCAAGAGTATGTCAGCCACTTAGCCAGCATGAAGTTCTCAGAAGTGAGACATCTGATGTTTTCTCAGATCAGAGGGGGTCACAATATTTTGTGTGAATGTATGCTGTCACTTCAGCCCTCCCTGCAAGAAAGCACATTTCCTGCTAGCTACAGGAGAATGCTTGAAAGTGCAAGCACTCTGAGTTAAGAACTTCTAAATGTATTATCGGTTAAAGCATTATCACTTTCAAGCCAATTTCATGATTTTGAACACTTGGGGTTGGCAACAGTAAGCAAGTTGGAACAAATGAGGTGTAAATGCTAAGTAAGGCCAACAAAATATATACTGCACAAAGAGCATCATATATGAATCTGTTGTCCACAGTTCTGTTGGCTGACCTCTAGACAGAATCTGGAATGCTACTTACTGAACATTGTTTCAGTAACTTCTGTCGTACTGCCAAAATCAATACTTCTGTTTGTGGTAACATGGCCTGTTACGATACATGTTATTTAGAGATGAATTGATCATAGAGGACTTGATGAAAATTGGAAAGATTGAGGGAACAGATAGTGTTTTCAGGAAAAAAATTAAAAGACATAGAAAATTTTACTTATTTGGGCAGCTGAGCACAGCAGATGGCAAGATCTTCAGGGAAATAAACACAAAGTTTGGGAAAGCAAGAGTGTGTTCTAGTTGCCAGTGGTCTCATGCAGCAGGAAAATCAGTCAAAAATTAAATAGACACTCAGTAGCACCAGTGTTTTGTCAACATTTTGTGAAGAACAGGGACTGGGCAGCCAGAAAGGATAGGACAGAGGAGTCTGACTGGCTTTGAGGGCTGGTGTTTGCAAAAAAAAAATAATTGTCAGGATTAGATGGTATTATAACTTCAGTGATCAGGAGTTTTTAATGGAGATTCACCAACTGTTTATCGAAGAGTGTGCAGCTATAAAACTAAACTAAATGTGCATCTGCTACAGTCCACTACCAGGCTAATGACTGTCAACTGATAAAACAAACCATGAGTGAGGGCTGAACATATTATATGATGGAGCAAATAATATTGTCCCAGGGAAACATTTTTATCAATTAATATGCTTCATAAATATGCTTATTTATTAATACAGTTTATAAACATATTAATAAGTTTATAAATCCAAATACAAAGTGTTCATAGATCCATGTTATTCCACAGAGGGCTCATAAACACCTCTTTCAGGTAAAGAGGGAATGAAACACTGTGGAGTATCTCACCTAGGACTTACCCTTTCTCAATTCATTCCTACTCAGATTTCACATTTCACATCTATAGGATAAACAAGGAAGCTATGATTTGGCCTATAATGTCAAACTGAATTAGCAAATGATTTCATTTCAAAATAAGAAACTATAGATGGCCAGAATTATCCATCGTTCTGCTGTGTTTCAGATTTAAGTCTCTACTCAATGTAGAATGTCACACATGGGATTCCTTCTAAGTCCTCAGTTCAAATTACTACTAGCTACCCAGCTGCCAAAACTTAAAAAAAGGATATCTATGGATGCAAGAAGTGATTATGGAGAGAAATTATACATGCTTGCGGTACGTAGGCCCTAGAAGTGTAATCATTGTGGAACTGAAATTAGTTGATCATTATTTGCAACATGCAGTATTTACCTCATGATGAAGTATCAATTATAAGAGAAAAAGCTGGGTATACAAACAAATTAGCAAAAACCTTTTGCATGTATCTCTACCTACGTGTGATACTTAAGTCTGCATGTATATGTCTAAGACTGGAAGGGAGCAGGGGCCCACGCTGGCAGTAGCACTGGAGAAGGCTACAGCAATGATACAGTTCCTTAACCCAAAAATTTTATGGTACCCAGATAAATTTCTTCCTTCTGCCCTCAGGAAACTCAGCTTTCTGCCCATGAAGTTGAGCTGATAGTCCCTGGCTTAAGTTTGCCGGTGAGACGAATGAAGGCTCTCCATGGTAAAATTAAGCTAGTTACCTCTTTTTCGCTAGAACTTACACATTCAGTAGCAAACCTGCACTAACAAACCTGGTAAATTCTTTATCTGCTGTTGTCAGAGGTTTTCCCTGGGCTTCAGAAAGGGCAAAGGATTTCATGCAGCACTTGAAAAGGGCTGAATTAAGTAAGATGATGCATGATGTTTCTATGGATGTGGATAGGTTTAAATCTAGATATAATAGGACCATGACCAAACAATAGTAATTTACAAGCTTTAACAGAAATGGTGGCCAATTTATAGTATTTTGGTAATTTACATCAGCTTTTAATCTGGTTTTAGGTATTCTCAGAGGAGTAACATTAAGACCTGCAGGAAACATCCCTTTTATTTTTGTTGATTTTGGTATTAATTGGATGCTCCAGCAGTTTAGAAAATCTCACTACAGTTTTAGACTCTCAAGTAATTAAAAAGATTAAAGTATGCATCTTCTTAAAAACATTGGGCTATAAGGAATCAAGACATACTGTTTTCCATCTAGTCTATTATTTTGCTATTAATACAAGCAAAAAAGTACACAGTGGAAAATTTCTGAGACATGTCTCCAGAAAAAAAATTTCCTCCCAAAATTTATTTATTTGAAATTCCTTGGTTTTCTGACATTTGAGAGCTGATTATGTACCTTCTGTGCATTTAATATTGTAGCTCTGGATACATTTGTTTTCTAGGTATTCTAAAAGATAAAAAGGCTGACCCCAAATGCAGCTGCCACTACTGAATCCAATAGTCTAAGAATTTACATGGAAGGAAGAGTCTTTCCATCAGTCCTGCATTTACAGTTGTCCAGTTACAATGAACCCTGCTCACCCCTTGGCCAGGCTAACTGAAGCTTTTATCTGCCTTCTGTAGACCTTTTTTTTTTTTTTTTTTTCTTTTACTTATACATTCTTGCACTTGTTTTCTCTCTAGTGGAAGTGTTGTAAACATTTTGTCTCTCCACTGGTTTTAGCAACGACAAGGCAAAGGCAGTACAGATGTCTTAGCTGAATGCAATCAACATTTTGTTTATTGCTTTTCATTTTTTCAATAAAAAAGCATTTCTAACCCTTCCTTCAAATTACGTATAGTATGCAGAATGTTCTTCCAAAAATTTCTGTACCCAGCTCTCACTCAACAGACTCGAATCTCCATCATAAATTATTTTTAATAATCCAGTCAACCGCCTACTTTGCCTCACTACTGTCTATTACCAGACAAATGAAAAACAACCTGTGCAAAGGTTTATTCCTCAGCCAGTGTGTCTAGACTTAATGCACCTGTGGAATTGAATGGATCTTAATGTCTTTCCTATTAGGATCTGCAACATCCTGAGCAAATTCCAAGACAAGAAAAAAAATCATCCTCCCACTAATGCAATGGGAGGGACTTTGAGGCACTGCTCTTCTGTGAAATCTAAAACTTGCAGGATAAAACCTATGAGTCACTGAGCAGGGATCTCATCTTTACTTATGTACATCTTAGTGGCAATAAATAACTTCCATTCTTCATACACAGATAAGTATGTACCTATAAACATACACACATGCACGATTCTGGCATATAAAATAGCAGATAAATAACCTGTGCTGTCAGATGTATGGAAAGTAAGTCTGAAGTGTATCAGGCTACAGGTATTTCTATCTTCTTAGTTTGGTGGCAATTTTCTTTGCATTTACCAGTGATTTTATCATCTTTAATCATGACACAATTGTCTTTAAGATATAAACCTTATTTACATGCTGAGGGAAATAACTTACAGCTGGATGCGTTCTTGGTGAAACATCATGGCTCAGCACTGCCAGAGTGCATGCATTATTAAATGTCCATGTATGTAAAGTTTTTGATGAAACACCCATCAAAATAAAATATTTTAACAAGGAAGTTCTATGTCATTTCCTGTCCCAAATCTACATAAAGGCCCAAATTCATGTGTCTAACAAGAGGGAGGTTTGGAGCAGAAAGTCTGCGCTGTACCTTGTCTCCCGAGGGAGAATACAGTACACACTGATGGTAGCGTAAGCCAACCATGGTAGTAAGCAAATGTAGCTTTTCAATGTGAAATGTCAAAATGACTTTTCATTGTCAACCCAGAATGTCAAACAAAAGTTCTGAAAACAAACCCATTTACAATTCAGGTACTTGTGCTTTCATATGCTCTATCACAAAAAGTACTGAATTTGTTTGCACTTAGATTTCATCTCAAGTTTATTTGTGGGTGTATCAAAATGATGGGTTTTTTTTCACATCTGCAACCCATTTGAACTTGTAATAAAGACAGCTTAAACTTTTCAAATGGATCCAGGAGTTCTGTCTGACTAAAGATGGTTGAAATCAATACTGCTGGCAGATGATACTCCTGGCAACCATGAGAGCATGATTATGAAAGATTCAACTTTTTCTTTGTAAACCTATCTTACAAGTTACTAATTTTTATCTGGATCATATCTGAAACATGAATCCATAGCTATGTTTCCCAATTCAAAGCTTCTGTAGAAAAAATAAAAGTAGATTCTGAAAAATCATCACTATTACTAAAAAACTTTAAGAATTTGCTCGCTATTTCAATGGGTATGTTAACACCTGCCTTTAAGTGTAAAACACATTGTAACCTGGCAGGCTGTTTCCCAAAGGGAAGCAAACATCGTGACTGTGTCCTTCAAAGGTCCTTGCTACATGGAACAATTTATCATTTGAATACAAAGACATAATACAAAACCAAAACTACTCAACTGATAAGTATTGGCTTTAAGTGGTTTCCTCTCTTGCCTTCATGTGGAAAACAGACAAACCTTGGCTTGCTTTGCTTCATGGGTTAGTCATACAGATAGCCACAAACCTCTCTGGACTGTTCCTTCACGCTTTCATTTGCCTGCGTTCAGCTACTTAGTTCAGGCAGAAAATGGATCAAATCCAAATATCATATGTGCAAACACGTCATGGACAACCAATTTTATTTTTTGACCAGTAAAGAATAATTTTTAGTGGCAAGACTAAAGCTAAACTGTTAGATCAGTATAATAGGTATTCTTTTCCAGTATCTATTTATAAATACATCTGTATCACAGCAAAGCGGTTATGTAATTTCTATTTCTCTAATATATTTTCACATGCTGGTGATTATTTAATGAAAGTAGAATGATAAGAATTATCGCCCACTGATTGCTTCTAGTTTAAGCCTGGGGATGAGGGTGTATAAGCCTTCGCTTTCACATTCTGTTCCTTCACTTAAACGTACAGGGCTTGGTCTGTAGATCTGTATCATGTTAAATATATATATATATATATATATAGCTTGTGAGGTGATATAGCTTGTGAGGTGGCCATAGTGCTGGGACAAGCAAATCCAGCTTTGCGGTCTATACATCTTCCTGTTTATAAATAGAGTCCTGAATGTTAAATATTACGTTCAAGCAGATGGTACCTTCCAAAGCAAGCCATTAAATAGCTTTAATTTTACTGTATCCATTATTGTACATGAAAGTAGAAAATGCACGCACATTTATGCGACCGAACATGCACATTGGGTCTCATCCTCACACTTCTGACAAGTCCCAAATGTTGCAAAGTCTGTGTTTTCCAAAGGCCCCTGTATTCTATCAGGAGCAGCACATACCCTTTAAGCCTTACACAGAGAAGCCCAGGTGCACACATGCGCTGGTCACCGAAGCTGGGGACAGACTCAGGAGAAAGCTGTGCTCCCTGGCCACAGAGGCCTCACAGCCCCAGCTGGGTACCAGCCCTGCAGCCTGCTTTCCTGATGCAGGCCTGAGCTGTCTGCTCAGCTCCGTCTGCATGACCCAACATTAGGACTTTGCAATTGGGACTTAAACAAACCAACAAAAGCTACTGGGACATAATCAGCAGCTATTGGAAGAGATCCTTCTACTTTGGCTGCCAAGAGACTCAGTAAAAACCTTACAAGACTGATCAAATGATTGTGTTTAATGGGGCACGACAAAGTTAATTCTGCAGTCCAGAGGATCCTTAGTGGCTGAAGACTGAAGTGGCAAAGGGAAGAGACGTGGAGAGGCTCCTGAAGCCACAGCCTGACAAAACTGCAAAAGTGACAGCAAAGTCTATGTAACCAAAGCAACAGCCACAAGCTCCAGTAATCAAACTATGGAGGGATGTTAATGATGCTTGATCTCCAGTGAGGTATTGTAAACAAAGATGACTACTGTTCAGTGTGTTGTGCAATTAAAAAAAGACAGAGTGTGAGAGATGGGTATTTCTAGATCAGTCAGACTGGATCCTAAGAAGCTAGAGAGCTGCTTCACTTGTGAAGAGAGCTGGGAAAAACAACGGACCATAATAAAAGTTTAACACCACATACTGGAACAATCTTGGGAACCTACATTCCCTTTCTTTTCCTGGGAGGTTCCACAGCATGATTATTTCTTTCTCACTCAAAGTCTGTTTGATGTATTCCACTTTCTCTCTCAGGAAATAACATTTTATTTATGTTTCTCCTTTCCTGTATACTCAAGAATTTCTGGTTTTATACACTCAGTTATGCTGAGAGTGGTTTCTGGCACCTTCTGTGCTGCAGGTACGATTTGTTCGGTAATTTCTGTGCTGTCCTCAGAGATCACTGGGCAACACAGTAATGTTGTGATACCAGTGTCTGTCACAGCTCTGTCTGAGAACCCTAACCTCCCCCTAAAAGCACAAACCCAATCCTCAATTTGCTAATGAATTTTTAACAAAAGAATGTATTTTGTTTGGAGTAAGTCATGCAATAATTACTTATTTTGAAGAATTCAAGCTACTTCTGGATGCTAATTAAATGCTTATGACTATTAGCTTCCCCATAGTTACAGTAGTATAATTATATTCCCATCTTTCACAGCAGAGCTCATTTGTGAAACCTGTGCCTAAAAAGTGTCAACTACCTAACCAGAAAATAAAAATAATCCCATGAGATGTAAGTGACCAGCTATGATAACAAATAAAAAAGCACAGAAAAGGTGAGTGATTTCCAAACAAACCATAGATTTTTAGTGGGACTACCTGGGTAAATCACAAATAGTGAAAACCATCAGAGGAAACTGAGACTAGGTCATGAATAATTGTTTAACCAAATGAGAGATAATGAATTATTTAAAAAGAACTGTTTGACCCGGAAAACACTACAAAGAGTAATTGTTACAGAAGCTCTGTAAATTGGAAGATATTTTGGAGCTATAACAGGTGTGGGATGTGTTAAGATAGAAGTGCTTCTACTTTATATGGAGTATGAACAATGCACTAAATTGCACAGGAATGTGCTGATAAGCTCTTCAAATCAAAGATCTTGGCTTCATGATTATGGAAAATCTTCAGCAGAGAACACAGTTCTGGAAAGCTGCGTTTCAAGCATTAAAGAACTGCATGTGCTTTGAGATGCATCATTTTCAGTGAGACATCAAATACGTAACACATACAGAGCACCAAAGAGGAGTTTCTCTTAACTGTGTTTGGATTATAACAATAGATGACTTTAGACACTTCAATTTGCCATAACAATCATTAACTAGCTTTGTAGGAGTTGGTGTTTTCCATGAAATCAAGATGATTGGGTCAGTAATGAAGGGTTTGTGGTGTGTTTGCAGCTGGGATTTTATTTGCTTTATCAGAATTTTCATGTTCTCACCATATGTTTTTCCTTACCCTAGTGACTCTGGCCACTCTGCCAACTGAGCATTGGAGCAAAGGGACTGAAGCTGGGAAAAGTCTTCAACCCTTTTTTGTTTTTAATTTAACAAACAAAAGCTTCTAACCTCAAAAGCTTGCTATGTTAACTAAAAATATTGTTGATCATTGGGCTGCAACACTGCAAGTAGTTTTGCCACATGTAAGCAACAAGATAAGAGTAGGGCATTCCATGTAGGGTGCAGAAGGAGAGATTATGTGGATTACAGTCCAAGGCAGAATTAAGTCAGTCCCTCTGCCACTTTTGGTACTACTTAATTAGCACTATTCTTCTAATTATCATAGGGATTCATGCAGACAAGTAATAATGTAGAACTTAGTCCAGCAGGCAAAGGTTCTCTCATAAAGAATCTGTGCATTGATTGCAATGATTTATCATGATACAAATCTGGAGAGAAAATAAAGTAAAATGTAATTACCAGTCTGGAGGAAATGACCAAACAAATGACATGCTATTCCACATCACAGCGGCACAGGGAACACTGAAGGTTTCATTCACGTGGCCACAGTGTCACTGGTACCTTACCACATACAGAGACAGAGAAACTGAAATTCTGAGGGAAAAAAGCCTTGCCAATGCCACGCAACTTGGAGCACTCTTACAGAAGTTTGCTTCCCAACTGTGTTTGCAATCAGAATGCATACAGGATTGTGCTGGGCTTAATCCCTTGCCTCTGGCCTTAATTAATCTATAGTGTGTAGTTACCCATCACAGCATTGATTTTCTTCCAGGGCTTTCTAATAGAATGTGTCTTCAGATTCTCAGGCATGGTATCAAATAGAATTCCACTCTGCTTTGTTCTATTGGCATGTTGTTGAAATCAGTGAAATACAAGCAAAAGCTTGGAGAAATACAGTAGTGACAGAAATGCAGTAACAGACTGTATACCGGGTGTATAAATTGGGCAGCAAATGAGTTAGTCGCTTGCATCTATGTAATGATTAATAGCAATGCAAAATTGATGTAACTACATAGATTTATCATTTGCTGGGTTTACATTAAACCTTGAAGCTGGGTGAACATGTATCTATTAGTTCTAGTTACATGTATCTATGTAACTACCCAGAGCTGCTTTTGGAGCTTTGGGGAAGGTCAGCCATGCATTAAAATGTATGATGCTGAGGGATTAACTTTCATATTTAATCATGCATGCTTACTGAAAGTCAGCTTCCAGGAAGTAAGTACTTAACATATCTTCTGTCCAGCCTGCACCCGATGTGTAGCCTGTACCATACATTTTCATGGTCAGTCAATATTTAATTTTCTGTACCTAAATTAGAGGAGCAGGGCGCAGAAGCCCTATAGGTGAAAACAAGTTTCCCTTCAGGTTTTCTGCCATAGCTCATTCCAAAAGCTACTACCTACTGCCAAGCTATTATTAACTACCAAGTGATTCAGTTAATTTTGAAAGAGTTCTGTAAGCTGCAAATGGAGCTGTCCTTAGAAGCGGGAGAAAATACTCCATCCACTCTAGCAATGTAGTTGTAGCACTAGAAAATGTATCTCACTAGTGGTTCACCATCACAGGCAAGAATCCTGAAGTCCTGCCTGGATTAGAAGTGATGACAAAATTACTCCAGTTTACAGCATGAATTTAAAAATCCTGGTGTCTGCAGCACGTTTGGCATTTAAGCCCACTTCAGGTGGTCCTTTTTAATCGAAGTCAGTGTTCCCTGCTACTAAACACAGCTCTCACTCTATGAAAAGACTTACTTTAGAACTGGAAATATCTAACAGTTGCTCAAGGTAAGAGTGACACTGACAGGACAGCCCACACAAATGCCTGTGTATAGGCAAAATGAGAACCCATGTGCTGGTCTAAATGAGAAACCCATCACATGGTAAAAGCCAAGAAAATGCCATGAAAATTAATTGGTTTTCACTGTTATGAGCAGCTTATGTTACAGAAAACCACAATGTTCAGGAAAAAGGGACATAAAGGCAGTTACATTTGGCTGCAAATCCCTCCAGCTCCCTGCTATCCACTCTTTGCTAGGGGCCGTTATCACTTATCTAGGAAGATATGTAAGAACAACAGTTACAAAACAATCTATTCTTTTTAATACTCAACCACCTTTCTAACCAGTCATTTAAGAACTTCGCAAGCTGAAAACTGCATGTGAAAAAACTTTTAACAACCACTGACTGACCCATCTCCCATAGGAATGTCTAGTCCTTTCTTTGGCACTCTTAGTTCTTTGTCTTCACAATGTAATTAATTAAGGAGCTGCACCAATTTACTCTGCATTGCCTGCACAACTACCTCCTTTTGTTTGTTTTGAAGTCACTTTATAGTGTGAGTGTAGAAGAAGCCTTGTACTGTAAGAAATAGTGAGTAATCCCTGCCTACCTGCTTTCTCTGAACAATCTATCATTTTAGAGACCCGTGTCATACCTCCCTTAGTCACCACCTTTCCATAATGAAGGCTACAACTGTTAATGAGGTCAGGGTTCTCCTTTTTTTTCCTTATCACATCAATATATTTCCAACTGAAAGAAAATTTCCAACAGAACGGAGATAGTATTTGTAGACACAAACAGGCTCCTGTCCTACCCTGTGCCTTGCGAAATAAGGTGATACTTCTATGCTACTTTTCCAGATCAATCCTAACTTGCATAACAATTACTAAATAGCCTCATTAATCCTTTAGATATGGGAACAGTAGCAGCATGTGCCTCTCTTTTCATCAGGGCCTAGAAAAGTCAAAGAAAATTTTGTGTGGTTCATCTGTCAGACAGGTGTCCACAATCTCATTTTACAGCAGGACAGTAATTACAGAACTATCTGTGGCCAAAGCAGAGCATCTGAGTGTACTGGTCTATCTGATGGGCTGTAGACATCAAAGAGCAATCAATCATGTTGCATTTGAGAGATGGGTGACTGCTAAATTTCAACGCTCAAATCACATAACAAGAGCAAGGTTTCTGTAGTATATGTTTCTATACATATTTCAAGAGACTGTAAAATACTGCTTCAAAGAGCTCCACACGGCAGAGTTGCCTAGCTCCTACTAGAGTCAGTAAGACCTAGGCAGCAGAACCACCATCACACCAAGGGAAGATGTCTGCACAGGTTTTTTTTTAAAATCTTTGTCTTTAGGCCATTATAATTTCTTAGTAATGGGAGATAATAATTGTCATCCTTTATTAATTGCTTTTTGGTAATTCATTCAGTCCTTGACTCTTAGTATCTCTGCATCCCTCTCCTTCCTAATTTGATGCAACTTTGTCCTAAAAATGTCAGCCTTTGTATAAATGGACTAAAATCACCCTCTGTCTTATTTGAACCAGGGTATTCCTCAGCCACCAGGTCTGCAAGGGCAAACAGTTTGCTGATCCAATATGATGTTCAGACTCAACACTCTCTTCCCAGCCTTTCACACCCTGACTACCTGTGGAGGAAACCTGGGTGCAAGCAGCAGGCAGTAACAACAAGGAGCATGGTGACAGGGGCAGCACGTGGGATATGTCAGGGAGCTAGCTTGCCACAACACAGCCACAGACAGGTAACACTAGTGGAAATGAAAGTATGTGGTCAAATATTAAGAGACACTGAGGGTGGATTTTGCCATCACCCTCTCCAAATTTTTAATAATTGTTTCCCTTGTTTCTTGGAAGATGCACAAGTATTAAAAAAAAAAGCACAGAATAACAGTGTCATTAAGCATCTTGGGTTTTTTCTTTTTCCTGGTCTTATAAACAGTGATAAATGCTTTGGGACAATTTTGTGTGCTACTTCAAATTCAAAGGATGTGCATGCCACGATCAGCTGAGAAAAAAAAAAAAGGTAGAACATGACATGATTTGGTGCTTTGTCAACAATTAATTTCATAATAAACAAACTTATGATTCATTTGTATAATTTTTGGAATTTAAGTTTAATATATTGCAAAAGCATAAGAGCATTACTAACAGCATTTACGTGCCTCACCAGTATTCCAGAGTACACTGGAATTCCTGTTCACTTGCCTAAAATCATTCTAAGAACTTGACATGAATATTTTGTTGAAAAAATAATAAACCAAACATTGATCTGACAAAAGCTGAACTTTAGTTCCGCAGATCAAATTTACAGTGGTACATTTTCAGCTAGGCATAATCAAAATACGACTGCTGGAAGTGTTTTATTTGGATTTCTAGTATTTTATGTGTAGATGCTTGGGTATGGATAGAAAGAGCTCAGGAAGAGCTTAGGAAAGAGCTCTGGAGACCAGCCTCACTGTATTTTTTCACACTGACTTTAGCACCTAAACACTTTGGAGAATCTGAGTTTATTCCACAGAAAAGACACACAAGTGAGTTGTTTGAGAGTGACGAGTGAGAAGACACTGGAATTTTTATTTCAAGATTTAAAATAATGAATTACTTCATTTTGTCAATGTTTTCTGCTCAATCAATACATTTTGGCATCAGGCTGGGCATCAGAATGGTCTTGAATATAGTATTAATCCATGTTCTGCTGGTGTTTTACACTGTTGTAATCCAGATGGGTAACTAAGGGAGTAATTGTTCAGTAAATCTGTGTTGAATCTGGTTCTGTGCCAGAGTAAATCAAGCTAAACTTTTAAATAGCCAGTGGAGTTAATTATGAGGAAAAATAATTGTGCCAGGGAAATCAAAATTAAAGCCTTTTGACATTGTGCACAACATTATAAGCACTGGAATAGGAAGTGTTGTGCCTGTGCTGCATGGCCATTCATTGCCTTCTGTTTTGCCAGGGGCAAGTGTATTTCATTAAGTTTCTGAATCGTAGTATCTTGTGAAGTACCTTACAGTTCTTTGGGATGTGTGACTCTGTACCGAAGTACTGGCAGCTTAATCAGCTACCATGGTACAGGCCTCTGCTAATCATACCGTGAACATGTTGTGCCCATGTAAAAATTGGATCATCCTACCTATGATTTCTTATATACCTTTGATTTGCATTTATACTTGGTCTACCATTGCATTCCTATATATTTTAATTGAAATAAAAGTGTATCACTGTGTTTCATATGATAGACCTGAAGTCTGTAATTAGATTTTTCTTTCATGCATGGAAGAGGTACATCAGGCCCATTTTATACTGAATACGTGTGTTTCCTGTGAATGTTACTGAAAGATGAAATCATGTGTGGTTTGGACAGTGAAGCAGAAAAACTGTGTGGCTCTTCTAGGGAGTTTTCAACATAAAAATGCAATATACAATAGCAGTACAAGTGAGGTTATTTATCAATGCATATTATGCCATGCAGATAGGCTCTGATGAGGCAGTAGTAAAACAATTTCTCAGTTCTGCATATTTGATAAAGCTGTCCATACTTTATATTTTCAAAGGAAAATTTTCTGCTCCCTTTTTGGAGCATATATTTACCAGATTTTCTTTTGTATTAGTATGTACTGATCCTCATCTTTGGTAGCTTTTAAATTCACCAAAGATAAATAGCTGTATTAGAAAGCAATTTTTTTCTGCATAGTGTGCCTTCTGTTTCTACTTTCTGGAGGGTGAAGGTTCCCAAACAGAAATCTGTGGAGGGAAAAAGAAACCCCTTTCCAGGTCCCACCATTGATATAATCCTAGCTATATGTTGCTGCATTCAATTTTTTTAACATTTACTCATAGAGCTGCTCTTCTGATAACCTTTAATTTTTCTGAATGCAGTACCACTAAACGTGAACGTTCAAAACATGAGTAAAAGGTGACTAACTTACAAAGGTTGGCTTAAGAGCATGAGAATGCTTGAACTTTGGATTTTTTTTTTTAATGTTCTTTTTGACCCAAAGTCTTTGGGGTTTATATTCTTAAGATGTCTTTGGCAACCATAATGAGCAGAAACTTTATTTTGTTTTCGTAAATGAAAAATGAGACTTCCAGCTAATTACATGGATACATGGATCCAGGAAACTTGTCGTAGAAATGCAGGTTTTGGGAAAAGAAAAAATAATTTAAAAAAAAGGTGCATGTTGTGATGACTGGATCATTTCTGAGAGCTGTGAAGCAGAGGGGGAAAGAACAAAAAAAAACTTCAAGAAAGGAAAAATACATAATAGGGCATTGAAGACTGATGATAAAAAATGTATAGAATGTATCTTTAAATATTCTTAATTGTTGATTTGTGTCAGTGATGACAGAGCAATTGATGGTATCTCCAGGTTCTTGGCATTATAGGCAATGACAGTGTTTTCACAATTTTTTAACCTATTTTGCTAGGTAGTCCTCTTGTTATTCAAGGGAGCAAGTCCAGCCTTTTTTAAAATGTAAGCTGGATAAAGGATCCACTTGGGTTTTTCTGTGAATCTCTGTGAGGAGCAGCTATACTTAGCTACTCAAGGATATTTTAATATCATTCAGGCAAAATGACACATTAGTTCTAGTAGTGTTAGATGATCCTTGCTAAGAAAAGTTCCATATGACAAAAATGAAACACGAACTTTTTTAACAACATGACACAATTCTTCAAGTCGTCGATAGTTCTGTTCTATGGCTTTGTTCTGGGATTTTTTTTGGTTTTTGTTTGGGTTTTGGTTGGGTTTTTTTACTGTTTGTTTCGTCCTAGACTATTTTTATGCTAAGAAACCACAGAAGGCTACATAGAGTCTGTTGCATTCATGGTTTCTGGTCTAAAAGCATTTATCCAAAAATATCAGGGGATTATGAGTTACAGTAGGCAAGTTTCAGAGCTGCTTAAAGTTAAATAAACATTTTGCATTTGTTTTCTAAAATAACATAACAAATCAGACCTTTCAAACGTATCACCTTTCTTGAATTTACAGCCAATTAAAATCAAACTTTACATACATCTGGAATGGTTTGGGTTATAACTGTGAAAGCATATATTTTGTACAGTGCTAGAATTTGGTTGTATTTAATTCATGTAATTTTTAGACCTTAAACATAGTGCTTTTCACAGAGGTTGGTTTGAAAGTATTGGAGAATGCCATTCATCAGTTGAGTACAACACAAACTGCACAAACAACACCTGTGGAGGAACCATGGTCAGCCTAGGACTGCAGCTTTGCCATTAGACCCTCTCACTGAGGCTGCCAATAGGGCATCTACATTAGCAGTGCTAATGGGTTGTATACATGCAGGTAGTTTTCTGCAGTTCACTCATTTTTTAATAGCCAAAACCCAATTCTAAAAATACAACAGCTTCTCTGTGATTTGAGATGGAACAATTACAAAATTAACATGGTGAAGGTATTTCAGAACTTTTGTGCCCAGTCTCCTCATCCTTACTCCCACTGTCTTCATTTTTGTTATACAGGACTTCTTTTAAAAGTTGAGTGCAGAGTCCTCAATGGTAAGTTCAGTAAAATTTCCACATGGCAAGAGTCAAAGGAGCCCTCCTCCACAGGCAAAGAATGGGCTAAACTGGGGGCCCTTCCATGATGGACTGAATCCAATGCACAGGGATCACCTCAAGATTTCTGCAGCAGCAGCAGCAGCAGCAGCTACTTTGGCTTTTCCCCACACTTAGGTTTATACAGCCTGCTTCTGCTCTGTGCAGGCAGAATTCACCTCATGAAACTCCTCCTAAACTCACACTCGGACTGTCTTTGCAAGGAAAAAGTGAAAGGCCTATCTTTCTTTACAGTAAGAGCTCCCAAAGGTTATGCACTAGTTCAGTAATGTTCCTTCAGGCAAATTCAGCACACATATGCAAGCAAAAGAATGTAAACACATTGTTTTTGCTGTGGATGTCAAAAGGCAGAACGATTTATTCTTAATGAACATCTCTCTTAAAAGGCATCAGAATGACAGATCGGACATACAGAAGGAGGGCAGTTGCTCCACAAGCTTCCTCTGTCTGCATGTGCCTCTCTTGTATCACAAAGTCTTTAATTTGCTGCTGTCAGGCACCTACACTGAGATTTTTTTCAATATTCCTTCAAAATGCAAGAGAAAAGTCATTATTAAAATCTGCTTCTTGGACATGATAAGAATGTGATCATAGGAAAATCAGGAACCAAAATGCTTATGGGATGACCAAGAACTGAAAGAAGGAAAGAAAATTCTAAAATCTTTACGCCCATGAGAAAAACAATTTACTCTGGAGCTTTCAGGTTATTAACTATGATACTTTCCCAGACTTTTTGACAATTTCTGTGATAAAGGCTGAAGAATGATTTTTATATCTCTCTTCAAATGCCTTCATTCTAGCAATTCTCTTGTCAGGTTGACTCATTCCCTCCCTATTAGAAACAGAAACTTCTAAAGTGCTTATACAGACATAACCCTTCATAATTATATCTCTTTCTCTTTTTCATCAATTCCCACCTATCCATTTATTTTAATTGATTTCAACTCCCAAGTACTATCCTCTTAGGAGACTGAACTTATCCTCTTGATTTTTATTTCAGCCTCATTCCCCAAAATTAGTGTTTGTCACTTTTACTGCAGGGATTAGATGTCCTGTGATATCTCCATAGGGCTTTAAAAATCTTTTTCTTAGACCATCACCTCAGCCCAGTTTAACTGCAGAGGAGTACTGGACTTCCAATTTGCGTCCTAGATGCCTCGGATTATTTTTGTGGCTTCTTCCGGATTAACACAAGTTAACATTTCCCAAACATTGCTGAAACAATCATGCTTCTACAGAAAACAATAGGAGGAAAGTTAAGATTCTGGAACTTGTTTAAAACCACAAACACACAACATACCCCTTGTTGACATATGAGTAGATATGCTACAAAATGAGTAATTTCAGTGTTTTTAATTTCTATGCCTTGTCTGATGTCAAAACTGCCACATAATTTGGCTGTTTAATCCTTCATAATTTCTCTTGTGTTTGTGAAGATGCCACATTGTAGGAGGTATGAAAACATAACTAAGGCAAACACGCTCCAAAATAAGGGTGAATGAACCAACAAAAAAACCCCAAATCAACCAACTGAACGAGAAATCTACTTTATCGCATCTTTTGTTTAGTTTCCTACTGCCCCCTTTCAAACCCCAGGCTCTACTCCAACAATGTTTCCAAAAACTCTGAATTTGCAAAGCATCAGTGCAATTTGAAATGGACTGGTACATAGGCTGCTCCAGGATAACAGTACGGCCCACCTACAAGGCTAACTACCAGAAGATAGAAGTGCACAGCAGGGGTTTGTTATCCTTGTTTCTAAGTGTGTGAGGTTTATCTGTTAACAGCTATCGACTTTTTGTTAGCGTTACTGGCCTGCAAGCCTGTGCATATGAGATGCATGTTTAGGATCTATGTTTGACTTATAACCTTGACAGACATACACCCAGTTAGGGCTGAAAGGCAGCCCCAGCCAACCCCATGATGCATCTAGCGGCAAGATCCCTACACGGCAGGCACTCTGGCTGTTTGTGTCTTGCACACCTGGCCCGCTGCACCCAGTGGGGTGAACTGAGGATGGCTCCAGCATTTGTTCCTCACTGTCTTTCAAGTGAAGGCTCTCATGAGCTTTCAAGCTTGACCTTTCACATTATTGCAATTCGTTGCTTGGTGTGAGACTGTATCAAACTCCATCAGATCCTTGGGTGCCCAATACATACTTGTCATCAGGTTTTTTTAAGCAAAAGAGAAAGATGACTTGTCAGTCTCTTAAACAACTGTTTCTTTAAAACATGCCAGAACTGGGTCCTTCTGCATTGGTGGCTTCCATTTGCAAAAGCCTGTGACTCCCTGCTTCATTTTATGAGCAAAGCATACAGCACTAAGTAGCAGTGGTTCAGGCACATCAAGGGCTTTAAATACATATGGAAGAGGGACATCTTCCAGACAGAAACACAAAGCTTCATATTTCTAACTTCTCTTTGTCAAAAAGCATCACCAGGTGCAAAATAGAAGACACATAACAAGGAGAACCCAGTAGGAGCAGAAAGCTTGCATAACCCCTTCATTTGGCATTCCTTACTGCAGTTACGGGCTGATTCTCTCCAATTCTGGTATTGACAGTTCAAGAAGAGAATGAAAATGATGCAAAAATGTAGAGAAGAGCCATGAATGCTTAAAGGATTACACTGTCCTGCACCAGTGAAAAACTAAAAGCTTAGTCTATTTAGCTTACAACGGAAAAGGTTAAGAAGCAATTTAACCCCTCTCTGTGAGTAATAACATGAGGAGTAAAAGGCTGTTTGGATTAGCAGACATGAGCATAACTGGCAAAAAGGTGCAGAAAGGCTGTTTTAGACGGACAATAAAGTGCTTTTTCTGTAAGTGATGATAGTTAAGCACTGGAACAACTTGTCAAAGGCTGCGGTGAATTCTCCATGGCTGGTAGTTTTTGAAAAAGGAGATGAGTTTTTTATTAAAATTATGCTTTGGTTCTAACAGTAATTATTTTGGGGAAATTTTAAGACCAGTGTTATGGAGGGAAGACTTTGTGACTGCTTCTGATGTTGTAATCTACAGATTTTATTTACTTTAAAGAATTAACTAGACCTATGACTCTTTTTAGATGCCTTCTGTGGGTCAGGTCCTGGTTACTGATAGGTTTCCTGTCTTTAGATGGTACCACGACATTCAAAACGGGGAGCATTGCTGTAGACTTGTCTGGAGATTTTTCATGGTAGCTATTTAGGTCAATAAAGAGAACATACCTGGGATATTGATCGTAGGTCCCATTTTTATTGAAGTATTTCACAATGGCTATATGTATACAGACAGCATTAGTATATGTACATCCAGCTTATTAATTAAATAGATTGTATTAAGAAGTGCTTCTGCAAACATCTGTATTTCAGTATATACAGAGAAGACAAGCTAATTAACAGTATCTTGTCTGAACAAAGGCCAAAAGATCAATGCAGAAGGATAGCAGACCCCCAAAGTAAAAGAGGCTTTCAGTTTGCCCTTTCATAAGGAAGAAACTTAATAATTTGCACACTGTTATGTAGGATGGCTATCCTAGCATTGCTAAAGGTTTTTATTATGTGATCACTTCCTAGAATTGCTTAATGATTGATAAAATTATGTTTTGTAGCTTTTAAGTCCATGATTTTTACATCAAGCTATTTCCTGATAGAAGATTCTCAAACTGAGTCTCAGCCCAGTTAAGCAAAGCTATATCTGAATATATAGTTGAATCAAAGTGTACCAGCAGCATTTTAGTTAGTGCTATTAACCCATTTTCTAAGAACATTGGACATCCACAGATTCAAGAAGAGTTTCGTGTGGTCAGAAAAGTCTACAAGAGAAAGGTCGTTCAGAGATATTAGCAT